>NC_056736.1:276388548-276988548 GCF_019279795.1 Protopterus annectens | reverse complement strand
AGAAGGACAAGGGTAAAGACAATATATATAGAGAGTTTACAGTAGCCAGTAAGCCTGCATGTTTTTGGGAGGTGTAAAGAAGCCCACGCAGGTATTTGGAGACCATGCAGACTCCACACTGACAGTGACCACAGGTCAGGATTATGCTGTGGCCATGAGCAGGCATCTTATTACTGATCCACAGCACAAACAGTATGTAAAACTCCAGGCACCGAATAAGTAAGTGCAATTCAAGGTAATGATGATCTTTCAGCTGAGCTGAGAAACTATTTGACAGGGTTAAGTGATGGCATTTGATATAGGTACTGCTTGTAGTTGGATTTACAGAGGAGTTCACTGACTTGATTATGGCTGCTTATATTGTCAACAGCTAGAGTGAAAAATTCTTACGTTATCCTTACTGTTTCGATTTTTGAGGAAAATAAGACAAGAGTGTGCCCTGTAACTGTGATTTTATTTGTATGGTATGTAAAACTAGCAACAGTTAGTTGTTTGGCTGTGAGGAATTCTATAATAAGGGAAGAAGTTAACATCTCTTTCTTGCTGATGATGTATCAACATGTTTGACAAAGCCAGATCAGAGAATGAGAAAGTTAATACAACCGAAGATAAGGCTGGTAGCAGTTAATTATATGCCTTCCTAAATTTAAAAAAAATGAGTATCTTTGCTTACAGCATGAGGCTGATATTGTAGACCTAGAAGTTTGGTTAGGCAGTACTATCAAGGAATGTTATGGATTTTCAGAGGTGGGAAACAGTTGGACTTGTTTATTTATTTATGTTGGTTTACCAGTGTAGTGCTGTGATCACAGCAGACTAATTTCGGGCACAACTTAGGTGAATACAAAGTTTGATCAGAGTGTGTAATACTTTGTGTTGTTGCATGTGTTTCAAGCATTCCTAGTAGATATACAAAGCAACTTTTTAAAGGCAGTAAAGAATATGATTAAGGGTTTGGTTTATGATGGAGGCAAGGCTCGGGTATTTAGCAAAAAAATGTATATAATTTTAAAATAAATGGAAGGGCATAATGTTTTAGATCCTAGCTTACACTTTTGACTCCGTACAAATTAAGACTGTGTATTTGGTGAGTGTGTTTACATGATACAAAGAGGAAAATATTAGTTTATCTAGTGTGTGTTTTTTTTTTTAATTTGTTTGATAATCTGTGTGGCTAGATTGCCTTTATGTGACAAAAAAGTACTTGGGACTTATAAAACATATTAGCAATAAGAATTGACTATGAAGTGGCAAGAGGTCACAACAAGGATAATGTGATTGAGGAGCTGTTGCATACTACACCTCTAGCAGTGATATGATTATTGTTAGCAGTAAGATGTACTTATCCAGTAGTGAAAGGTTTGAATAGCAAAGCATGCAGAACAAGGGATAATTATCAATATTAAGCCTGCCCAGAATACTGTTCAATGCTGCTGTAGGTGGTGTAACTTGGAAATGGATATCCGAGTTACTATAATACATCACAAAATCCAGAAGGTTTGAAGTGTTTACAGAATCTGTTATACTCTGAAAAGATTGAAGAGGGTATTTGAAAATGTGGATCCGTTAGTACTGGAGATGAGTTGCATGGGTTCTGGATTCATGGGAACATGTTTTTGGTAATATACTAATCTGAATACTTGTCATTTATGTAAATTGTTGAAAAGAACATTACAGAAAAATACAGAGCTTACAAAAATAGTCTTCCTTTGCTGGATGGTTGTCAAGTGATATAATGTACTTTTACCTTTTTTCCAGAGTTAGAAGTTTACCCAGGTTTGGCGGTATTCTTTCAGAATGCACTAATATTTTTTAGGTAAGCACATACTTACTCATTGTCTATGCATGCGCATGTGAGAGTGAGAATGGGAAAGTGTGGGTGTGTTTTTTTTTTTTTTAAATCCTGAAAAGATGTATATTTACAGCAATTTTTGTTGACAGACAACCTGCAGTTACAAAGTTACAAAAAATGTATTTTATTTATTTTACATTTGTTGACCGGGCTAGTCTAACTGGATACATGTCCATTTTCAGTAGAGGCCCGGGGAGATAAGCTCCACTTTAAATTAAATAAATCAAGACAGAATAAAACGTCCAAAAAATATATAAAATACATATACATGAAGATTTTCTTCAACAACTTGAATTATACAGGACTAAAATTATACAGACTGTGACTACTGAGTTTAACACGGCAAAATACAGTACTATTACCATGGGAAAGTGATTGATATTCACCATAAGTATATTGGGTAGAAATGTACCTTTACAATGATGTCTATAGGTTATAAAAAATATAACAGTGAGAAATAAGAAAATTATTAAATATATGTACATGAAGAAGTAATTACAGTCATAGTGAAAGAAATAGTTGGTCTATATACAAGGTGGAAGACATGAGCTCACTGAAGAAAGAATGTTGTAAAGAGCATACTCAGTGATAGTTGGGAATAAGATACTAAGAAGGGAGTGAGGGATGAATTTACTAATTCTGCAACGTGGGTTATTGGAGGAGAGTTATAGAATAATGTTATACTGGGGGGGTGTTAGGGTTAGTACAAGGACATAGCCATTGTGTTTTTAGTTGAATTTTTAGTTGCTTTTTAGAGAGTGGTAATGATGAGAGAGATGCAAGTTTAATGGGAAGCTTGTTCCAAATCTTCCCCACTGTATTAGAGAAAAGAGAATCACCTGCCTTGTTGTGGGATTTCTGGATGGTAACCAGTAGTTTATTTGCTGAGCGAAGGTTAGTAAGGTTTGTGTAGGGGGAGATGAGGCTACTGAGAATAGGAGTATTTCTGGGCTGGTACAGAATCTTATGGGTAATGGAGAGTTGTTGAAATTCTAGCTGGTTATTTAGTTCTAGCCATCCTAGAAGTTTGAGATTTAGACAGTGATGAGTTCTAAATGGGGACCCCGTACCAAACCTGGCAATGTTGTTATAAGAAGTGGTCAATTTGTTTAGGTTGCTTTTGGAAAGATTAGTATAAATGGGTGAGGCATAGAGGAGGATGGAGATCAGATGGGTCTGGGCAATAGTAGATCTGGCTTCTGGGGTGAGAAAAGGTTTTATCCTATACAAGGATCCAAGTCTTCTGTTTACTGTTTTAATAGTGGCATTAATATGTGAGTCAAAGTTGAGGTTGTGGTCAATCAGTACACCTAAGAGTTTGGTAGTTGGGTCAGGAGCTACGATTGTACCATCGATGGATGTAATAGAGAAATCTATTGGGGCGGATTTAATAGTTGGAGTAAATAGTAATAGTTTGTTTTTTTTGGCATTTAGGAGGAGGCGACGTTGTTGGAACCAGTTTTTTACTAGGTTAAATACTGTTTGGGTGATGGACTGGAGTTCAGATGAAGTGGATGCTTTACAAATCAAAGTGGAGTAATCTGCATATTGTATGCAGGTAGGTAGAGGTAAATTTGTAGAAAGGTCGTTGATGAATATGGAGAAGAGTAGAGGTCCCAGGATAGAGCCTTGAGGGACACCAAGGGTAATAGGGAGATGTTTGGATAGGTTATTATCCCAAAGGACAGCCTGTTGTTTATTGTGCAAGTAGGACTTGAACCATTGTAATGCCTGTGTGTCAGGTAAGAATGAATTGAGTATGTTGAGAAGTATTTGATGGTTAACCATATCAAAAGCTTTCGATAGGTCAAGGAACAGAGCAGAGGAGAGCATGTTATTGTTACAGTGTTTATTTATGCAGTCTGTAAAGCATAGGAGAGCAGTGGTGGTACTGTGGAATGGTCTAAAACCATGTTGACAGTCAGCTAGAAGGTTATTTTGGAGAATTTGGTCAAGAAATTGTTGGTGGATGCATTTTTCCATGATTTTGGCTAGTGGTGATAGTAGGGCTATAGGCCGAAAGTTAGAGAGTTCAGTTGAGTTACCACCCTTGTGAAGTGGGATTATGTGAGAGATTTTCCAGAGTGAAGGAATGGAGTCTTCAGTTATGGTTCTATTGATTAGGATAGAAATGGGATAGGCAAGAACATTTGCAGCAGTTTGAAGGTATTCAGGTGGCAGGAGATCAGCTGAGGGAGTACAAGGTTTACGTTTATGAAGTAGATTATAGATGAGGGCTGTAGGAATAGGTTTTACGTGAAAGGTAGATGGTAAGGTTGTTAGGGAGGATGAGAGGGTAGAGTTAACAGGTGGTAAGGTGTTAGCTAGAGATTGGACAGTTTCAGTAAAAAAGGTATTGAAAGCATCAGCAATCTGGTTTGGAGAGTTTAGAGAGAGACCAGATGGGGTTGGTATTTTGGAGTCGCCTGGATGTAAAAGTTTATTTATGCCTGACCAGAAGCTTTGGGGTTGATAATGGTGCTTTTTCTGGAGTTTAAAGAAATAGTTTTTTTTATCCTGAACTATTGATTTTTTGGTGGCATTTCTTAGCTGTCTAAAGTATTGCTGATCAGTTGGGTCTTTAGTGTTTCTCCATTTGGACCAGATTTTATTTCTTTGTAGGATTTGTTGTCTGGTTTCTTTAGTAAGCCATGGGGCTGCTTTGCTTCTAGTTCTTATAGAGTGTGAGGGGACATGGAATTCAAGAATTTGTAGGAATTTGGAGTTAAAATAGGATACTGCTTCATCAATTGGCAGGTGCCTTAAGGGTGACCATTCACAGGCTTGGAGTTCAGCTTGAAAGCTGGCTGGATCAAATTATTTTTGTTGCGGGTGATTTTATAGGTAGTTTGGTTTGGGATAAAGGATTTGTGTCTAGATAAATAGGTAAGTGAATGGTCACTAATATCATCGGGAAGGATACCTACTTTGTAAGAGAGAGGGTGACTGTTAATTAAGATCCAGTCTAATATACTTTCTTTGCAGCTGGGTTTATGGATTCTGGTGGGGGTGGTAATAGTTTGGGAGAAGCCATAGAGGTTTATATGGGTTGTGGGTTTGAGTGTTACAGGTGTTCCAGTCTATATTAAAGTCGCCAAGTACAATGGTCTACTGAGGGAAGGATGTTGAAAGCCAGCAGAGGATACTTTCTAAGATGTTGATGTTATTGCCTGGGGATAGGTAGGAGCATATTATGTATATAGGTTTAGTAGTATTGAGCAGGAGCTTGGAGATGAGAATTTCCACATTAGTATCTAGAGGTGGCTGTACTAGTAAAGAAGTGACCTGTAAATGAGATTTTACAGTATTGCTACCCCACCACCCTTTTTGGTAGTTTGGTCTAATCTCAAGATATTATAACCAGGTGGGAGTATTTCATTGTCTTTTGTAACAGGTTTAAGCCAGGTTTCTGTTAAGCATAAGATATCAAAGGAGTGTGTATCTAGTAGTGCGTGTAGTTGGCTTACTTTATTGTTAACACTCCTTATATTGAGATGAGCTATGAGTAGAGAATTTGGGGTTATACAGGTAGTGAAGGGGGGAGAGGGGTGTCTCAGGGTGTTACTATCTGGTCCTGGGTTGGAATGAATGTCCCCATGAAGGTGAGGATGCCTATAGGGACTATATGGATGCTTCAGTAGTTTGCTGCAATTAAGTTGTGATTTCCTATATTGTGTGAATGTATAACGGGCTACTCTGTGGTATTTAGGTGATAGATAGGTTGAGGTGGATGTTATGTTATAATGGCTTTGGAATTCAAGCTTCTTTATTAGTAATGTTTGTTTTAGGGGTTGGTGAGATGACGTGAATTGTAGGTTTTCATAACAGCTAAGGGTATAGAGTATAGAAAGGATAGATAGTAATGAAAGTAGGAGAGGTAGTTTTATACATGTGAGTGTATAAGTTAAGGGCATGGTGTTGGAGATTATAGAATGTAGTTAGGAATTAGGAGGTAGGAGTAGAGAGGGTGTGGAGTATAGAAATATGTAGGAGGTAATTGAGAGTAAATGTCAGTATGGGAGTGGGTGTGTAGATGGTAGGTCTGTAATGAGTTGTGGATAGCTATTGGATAGGAAGGATGGGGGTGTGGCTTTTTATGTATGAGGGCAGGACCACTGGGGGTGGGTGGGAATTGGGGGTAGGGTAGGGGAGCGGAGTGAGCCCGCAGGGCAAACGGAGCGGGTTAGAGCAGGTAACTGAGAGTCTACAGAGACGATCAGAGAGAAGCAGATTCCTGAGGCATGTTAAGTATATTCAGGTAAATAAGAGTGTGGTAAAGCAGGTGAGAGGTAGAGAATGTTGGTGGAATAGAAGGAAGAAAAAAGTATAGCTAGATAGTGGGAAGAGAAAAGGTAACAGCAGAGTGATACAGCAAGGAGATTAGCAATTAGTCAAAGGATGAGAACTGAAAAGTATTCAGAGCAGATATTTGGGAAGGTGGAGAACGAGGTATAACCCTAGACTGGATTAGGGTGCCACCTGGTGGGCAGAAAGTATAATACAGTAATGGTATATGTATTAGAGATAGCTAGAAAAAGGAGTACAGATAAAAGATAGCAAGGGGAGAAAATAGCAGATTGATATTGGGGTTTAGAGGAGAACATTGCTGCTGGTTTCCCTACTCGGTAGCTTAGTTTCTCTTGGTACTAGGTAGGTATCAATAAATAATACAGCTTAATAGGTAGGTCTAAGGAGGAACATACGTTCTTAGTCCTTTTAGTAGATGGGAACAAAAATAAATGTGCTGGGGCAACAGGTTTCCTTGGCCAGACGTTGGGATGGTTGACACAAAAAATCAGAAAGGGCTCCTGAAAGACCAAGCAGGTCCCTTAGTATAGGATAGGAGGTAGAGAGCTAGGATGAATAGAAAGATAAAAAAATAGGTGTTAAGACAAACAATTAATATATGCTGCACTATAAAAGCATTCAGGGTAAGACACAGGTATATTCAATTAAAAATAGACTATTTAAGGATGCAGTGGTCTCTAACTTAAGTTAGCATTTTCAGATAGTTGCAGAGACATAAGATAAGCAAGCAGTTATATACAGTCACAGCTGAGATTCTCTTTCAGTAACAATTCAAAGAGCAAGTAAAATGTAATTTATACAAATCACTGTTCTAACAAAGCACTACTAGGAGTTAATGTAATTACTCAGGATATTTTGGACTAGTTCCACAGAATAGTGTGCAGGTAACAGCCACTTGATAAATGTATGTTTCTCCCACCGTGTCGAATGTTCACAAGATTAAGTGAGCAGTCCTAGCTTACAGGACAGGTGCCAATTATGATATAGCTTTTTAAGGTAAAATAAAGTTCACTCAGCAACAAGTAAATGGCCAGGATGATATACAATGCCTTTCTTGGGGGTTGCTGTTAGAATAAGCAGACCTAGCTTACTGGAGAGTTACCAGCAGGAGTGCTAGGCAAGCACTTGTTGATTAAGGTCAGAAGGTAATTCTCTTAATCATGTAAGCATGTCTAATAAAAAAGTAAATTAATAAAAAAGTAAATTAATCCAACATTAGAGTGAGAACGATAACTCAGCTTTGCTGTATAGCCAGGAAGGACAGACAAGCCTAGTCAACGAGGATCGCTAATTGGAATAAACAGCATTCGCTTACAGGAATGCTTAAGTAGGACAGGGTATACAAGGCAATTAGTTATGAACTCGGATAGAAATAGTTGGTATCCGTCAATTCAGGGTTACAAACCTTCATACACCAGGGAAAAAAACTACAAAAACAGAATAAAAAGCTACAAGAAAAGTGAAAAAAGCTGGTAAAAAACGCCTGGGCATAAGCGCTATTAGAAAAAAAATGTTGCGTCCTCTGCTAGCAATATGAGGACATGGGGATCACATTAAAATATAGCCGAGATACTTGAAAATGCTGCCAGACAAACGCCTAGGCAAAAACGCTATCTTAGAAACATTAGCGGCATCTGCGAGTGATAAGAGGGCATAGAGATTGCAATAAATAAGGTAGAAATACCTAAAGAGATTTAGTACTTGCTTCAGTAAGGCAATGCTTTATCTGGAAATACATTTACAACCTTCAGAGGAACTAAAAAAGTTGGCAGACACTGCTGGAAGCAGAGCGGTGTGTAAAAGTCCACGTGGGAGGCACAGCAATTATCAAGTTGGCCGTTTTTGCAAGTCCGTAACCCTCAACACTTTGTTTCCCTACTAACACGTATAAATCCTATACCTTTCTAATTGTATGAAGTCACTTATGCTGACGTTGGAATGCTAAATGGAAATGTCTGCCTAATAAATTTCATGTTGGTTTCTTTCCCTGGTGTCAGCTGTTTTCTTTGCTTATTACAGTTTGCTGGAGAATCCCAATAAAATTATAATTTAGAGTTCATTTAACATTTTCCATATTTTGAGATGTTTATAATGATGAAAGTGACAAATGACTTGTTAGCACTTTACTGGCCAACACTGTTGTTACTCTGTCAATGATAGTTTTTATCCTTTGCAGCTATTGCTATGTAGCAGCCCGAATTTTTCAGTGGCAGCATACTACGTTTTCGCAATGTGTTTTGTGAACTAGCAAATCTCAAGGTATCAGTTTCAAATAACTACAGGACCATTAAACATGTGGCATTGGGTGACCTAAACAAATGACATTGGATGCTTAATTTATTTATATCTCAATCATGTACCTGATGAATTAAAAATATACTGCCTGTCACTGAAAACCAACTGAAGTACTTGTTTCAGAAAGAATTTGGGTTTATAAATGTTGCCGAAAAAAGAAGAAGAAGTTGTTAGTATTTGTGTTTATTACTCCTTTTCCTCTATTTTGATGGGAAGGTCTACCTCACCTGAGCAAAAGTACACTTAGAGTAGATATTTAGCTGGATTTGAAATTAGTGCTGTATACTTGACAGGTGATAAGTAGAGATATTCTGTTTTGGCCCCTCTTACTTTCTGGGAGTCAAAGAACTTCACTGGCATGTTGCAGTTAACATCCAGTCAGTAATTAGCATGTAGGTCTTTTTCACAAATTTTCCTCTTTGATAAAGTATCAGAATAAAGTGCCACCTTGACATGGTTGTAGTTTTCAATGCATTTTGCTTCTGCAGGACTATCCTGTTTACATGTGAAGACTCACTTTTTTGTGTGTGTCTGGTAAAAGGATAAGCCCAGTCTGGCAAAAGTTCAAGAAAAAAATCACTTTTTATTAATAATGTGTAGGTAACTTACATTTCTTGGTCCCTGTTTGTTGTTGTGAAATCTCCCAAATGTACCCATAGTTGGGTTGTAGCCTGTTTTGGTCTGTGCTGCATATGTCTAATGTTGATTTTATACCAGGCACTCTGCAGCCTATGTAGGCTTGGGGTGTCTTCAGTTTTTACTACTTCTGATGAGTACTTTTTAAGATCCAGTGGATTCCTTAAGAACTCTAGACTTTGTACGTGCTTTTATAATCAATCATTCATTCATTCTCTGATATTTGCTTTACCCAGTTCAGTATACCAGGCTATACCTCATTCCACACTTTCTGACCCCAAAATGAGGTCAGAAAGACTAAAGGTGGTGGAGTCTCTATCTTCATTAACGACAGGCACACCTCCAGACTGGTTTACCAGCATGATGCACTGGAATTAGTCCAGGTGCAACTGACAGTTGCAAGACACCCATCCAAGTTGTAACCAGCTATAGACCCCCTCTCCATGTCTCAGGACACCAACTTCTCCTACCTGGACCTACTTGACTACATCAAGGTACCCCCTAACACCCTGATCCTTGGTGACTTCAACTACCCCACCATAGACTAGGTGAACTATTCCTGCACTAATACACTCACCCAACGATTCCTTGACTTCATCAACACTAACGCACTAGACCAGCTGGTCTCATCCCCCACAAGGGGAGATAACATACTGGACTTGGTTCTCACCAGCATGGGTGGCTGCTACTCCATTCCCATAGCATGTTCTTCCAAGGTGAGATCAGATGATCAGTCTGTCTCATTCGAAGTTTCTATCCCACCCAACCCCTCCCCAGCCATAACCAGGCTAAAAAACTTCTCAAAAGCTGACTGCACCCTCCTAAGGGAGGGTATCAGCAGCTTCATACCATCACCCCTCTCAGAGGATGCAGACAACTATGCTGAACAGTACACCAGTGCAGTATACAAGCACCTGTACAACTGCATGGACTCAGCCATACCCAACAGAACTAAAACCTGCTCCTCAAGGAAACACAAACCTGTCTGGTGGACATCCTCTATCAACAGGCTTTACAACAAAAGGAAGAAACTGCTGTCCAAGTGTAAAAAGGAACAAAGCAAATTAGATCACTAGTGAAAACTCCAAAGCCAATTATGAGTTGAAACTAGCCTCTGAAACAAAGGGAAACCACAAGTCCTTCTTTAGTTACGTTAGGAACCTCCATGGCAAAGCCCAAGTTTGTTCATAGATTGGTACTGGGCTATCTGCCCGAAGGCATATATTAGCCCAGCCACGTTGTGCGGTATTCACCGCCCCTTTAGTAGTTCCCTAGACCCTTGTACTAGCAGCTAGTACCCTTGGCCCCTATCTAGTAGTGCTGTTGGTGTGATCCCCGGTGTGAACTTTCTGTTACCCATCCACTCATCAAGGTTCCTCTTGAAGAGTGATAGTGAGGAGCTCTGTCTTATGTAGATCGGGACCCTGTTCCATAGTAAGGGAAGTCTCTGCGAAGGGAATCTATCCCTCCAGCATGTTCTATTCATTGTTGTGTTGAGGTTTATATCCCTAGAGCGTGTAGCTCGAGTAGATTTGGTTTTGCTAAGATGGAGCATGTTCAACAATTCTGGGTTGGACATGGCTCTGTACGTTAGACAGAGATCGCCTCTGAGAAAGCGGTATGCAACAGAGAACAGTCTTAGCTTTTTCAATCGTGCTGCATTGGGCAACTGTTTGAGGCCAGTAATCCTCTTAGTTAGGTACCTTTGTGGTCTCTCCAGCTGCTGGAGATGTCTAGCCAGGTACATTCCAATTGGTGCATTGTACTCAATAATGGGTCTGATGAGGGAAGAGTAGAGGGGCACCATTACATCCTTAGATCTTGATGTGAACCCTTTCGTGATCAGATGGGTCACATAGAAGGATTTTCTAACCACTTTGGCAACATGGTTATCAAAGGAAAGCTGACTATCTACTTGGGTCCCTAGATCCCTTATTTCTTCTTCAGATTTCAGGGGATTACCTCCTGTGTTGTAGTTTAAGGGTACTCTGTTTTTCCAAAGGGGATTACTATGCATTTTTTTGCATTTAGCTTGAGACCATGGCTTTGACACCATGCATCAGTCTCATTTAGGCCCTTCTGGAGGATCTCCATGTCGGCCGGAGACTCTATTATAGCACCCAGTTTGCAGTCGTCCGCAAACTTAGTCAGCCACAGCCCTTCCGTGCTTGCCTGTACTTCTGAGAAATATATGCCAAACAGGAGGGGCCCCAGGACAGAGCCCTGAGGCACACCACTCATTACTGGTCTGGATTTGGACATAGATCCCACTACTCTTACTTTATGGGATCAGTCTGAGAGCCAGTTTGCGATCCATCTTATGACGTAAGGGTTTATGCCCAGGCTGGTGAGCTTATCAATAATACCTGAATGGGGAATGGTGTCAAATGCTTTAGCAAGGTCAAGGTAAGCCGTGTGTACCTCCTTTCCCATATCTATAGCCTGAGTAACTGTCTCAAAGAAATCCACCAGGTTCAGGAGGCATGATCTGCCCTTGACGAAGCCAAACTGTGTGGGGTCCAGCGACTGGAGATTCCCAATCTCTCCATTTATGAGTTCCATAATGATTCGCTCCATAGCCTTACAGATCAGACTGGTCAGGCTTATTGGTCGGTAGTTCCCAGGGACAGTTGTGGCCCCGCCCTTGTGTAGTGGGACCACCATTGCCGTGCGCCATTCTGTGGGCACATGTCCTGTGGAGAGGCTGAGACTGAACAGGGTATTAAGATGCGGGGTTAATTCCTTTTGGAGCTCGCTTATGACACAGCCTGGGACACCATCTGGTCCCATGGAGGCAGTGTTTTTAGCTTTAGATAGAGCCTTGTTAACCAACGTATCAGTAATAATTGGACTTACACAATCCCCTAGAATGGTAATAGGCCCTGTAGGTGGTGAGGGGGGGATTTGCACTGAACCTGTCAGCCAAGATGTTGGTAATGTCAGAAGGGTCAGTGTATTTTGTTCCATTTTGTACTAGCTCAGAACAGACCTGAGCGTTGCCATTTAGGTTTTTGACGTAGCCATAGAAGGCCTTATGGTTATCCTTGACATACTTGGCAACTTTCTTTTCAAAATTAGCTTTAGTTGACTTGATGAGGGCCCTCAATTTCTTACTAATGCTGATCAGGGATGATTTTTCTACTTGAGATTTGGCCTTTTTTCTCCTCCTTTTATTGTAAAGTTTGCTTATGGCCGGGGTCCACCAGACTGGTTTCTTCTTGCTTGAGGATGGAGTCTTGGTTTTATTTGGGATAGCATGGTCCATGCAATCCTGAAGATGCATATAGAGTGCCTTGGTATAGGATTCTGCATCCTGGATATCATTATCCTTCTGCAAGGGAATAGTGAAGCTTTCCACTTCAGATGCAAGGAGTTTGAAGTTTGCTTTGAAAGGTTTTTGACTATGGTTTCTTTGATTGGGAGAGGTGGAATTAGTACTTAATGGTACCACTTAACACTGATCCTGCTAGCTTAGCCAACCTGCTAGCTGATAGGTTCAGCACAAACTTCACCCCCTTATTGCCCCCCAAAGGCCCAGTCGACATCCCTTATACTTATCTCACACCTCGCATCTCTGTAAATGTCTACATGCCTCTTTAACCTTGGTTCCCAAGCCTTGGACTATACAAACAAGATGTCTTTGTACTCAAATGTACTGCACATTCTGTTCTTATCAGTATTCTTGACTGAAGGGTATTTTCACTGATTGAAAGTGCATTTACTGAAACTGTATGCAGACTGTGAAGGTATGCTTTAATATGGCTGCATTTCTAGACTTATGCAAAGAGAATACTGTATTTTTGTCTAACAAAATACATTTAAATGAAACCTAATCTTACAATACAAAAGAAGGCTGTTGAGATGGGTAAGTGTAGATAAAGAATGGCTAGGGCAGGTAGCAGGGTAGAGCTAGAAGCAGTGGACCATTTTCTGCCCAGGATACACCCCCGCATATCTTTCTTGCAGACTTTACCCACTTGTCCCCCAGACCGAATAAGAGTTGGATTTCTTGAAATGTCAGTGAGTTACCGTACAAAGGAGCTGATGATTATACAAAACAGACTCCAGGATCCTGACACCATTTTACATGCATCATAGATTCCTCTCCACATAAGATGAGTCAGACCATGCATGTTAGGGGCATACTTGATACTTCAATGTGCTGGGGATCTGGAGATCCATTTTGTTCATATCAAGGATTAGCTGGCATTAATCTGTGACTTTCAGGTCTTCAGAAATGTCTGACACCAGATGCACGGATGGTAGTCACAGGCAACGTCACAGTTATATAGTACATAAACAGTGGCCACTTCTACAGACTGGTAAATCTAGCCTAGGAAACAGCCGTCTTGCCGGACCTCATCCTCCAAGTTATCTACTTAGAGCAAAATGCCCTGGTTGATATCCTGAACCTAGCCTCCACCAAAAACTCCATGAGTGGAGGCTGGATTTGGGGACCTTGAAATCCCTTATACATTATATGGTGAGGGGGCATTATTATGGAGCTTTTTGCCTCTCCTCAGAACTTCCAGCGCAGGGCATTTTGCTTAGGTTCCAGAACAATCAAAATTGAGTGATGAAATCTTCTACCTCAACTGGGGAAAGGAGTTTTTGTATGTCTTTCCTTCCATTCCCCCTCTTATTCAAACCCTTTCAAAATCCCCCAAGGAACAAGCACACTTAATTAGGATAGCTGTTTTCTGGCTGAGATAGCTTTGTGTGTGTGTGTGTGTGTGTGTGTGTGTGTGTGTGTGTGTGTGTGTGTGTGTGTGTGTGTGTGTGTGTGTCTCTCTCTCTGTCTGCTTTTGCATATGAGTAAGGGAGAGTCATTCATTTTAATTGTGGATTACACCCTAATGACAGCCTCAGACTTAGTAGTCTTAAGATGACTGTGTGAAGGATAGGCCCTTGATTCTGTGTTGGGAAAGTTTCTTCCTAGAGGTACTCTTTTTTAGTTAAGGGAAACCAGTTGGCATAATGGTTAAGGTCTTTGCCTCCCATGCATAAAGGTACAAGGTTCGATCCTGACCTCCAACCAATGCCTGTTTGGAGTTTGCATGTTCTCCTTGTGTCTCTCTGGGGTTCCTCCCACTTCAAAAAACATGCTGAGTGTTTCCATCTCAATCTCAACAATGACTGGAGCTGTGGGCAGCAGCATAAGACTCTACATGGTGTCCTATAGGGGAAAGAGTTATGCAGACGAATCGTTTTGGGCATCTACAGTGGTGCACAGTATCCTCACGATAGGAGAACACTGATCACAGACTGAGTACCGAAGCAGGGTTAGCGACTCAATGGTGTAAAATATTGCTGTAGGTGATTTGGTCATGTTGACTAATGTCACCAAAATGGGCATGGGTAGTTACCGGTGATGAGGGGGTTGATGACCTGGCCTACTCTGACCTATGCCAGGGACCCTTGCTAACAGTGGGAAGGGTGTTTCTATTCATATTGGCCAGTGTGTGCCCACCATAAACCCAGCAGCCTTGGGTCAGTAAGCTACTGGCCAGACGGTGTCTTGTTGCCCAGCTGGGGTTACCTGAGATAGCTCTGTTGAGCAAAAGAGGGATGTAAAACCAGTCAGCCTACCAAATGTGAACTGAGAATTGCTACACTTAATGTAGGTTCACTGACAGGATGCGGCTTGGAAGTGGGTGACATGATGATACGGAGGAGGCTGGACATCCTATGTATTCAAGAGACAAGATGGAATGACACTGCAGCAAAGCCACTTGGCTTGGGATCCAGAGTCTACTACTTGGGGGGGGGGGGGTAGGCTGGAAATGGTGTGGGAGTTGTCAAAGTAAACTTTATTGTCATTCAGACTCCACAACTGCAACTGAACAAAATTACGTTACTCCACGCTGTATGTACAAACGCATAACGTACAACAGTTCACATTACTACATTTAGACATTCCTGCTACATGATATTTGCTGCTTTACATATTAACAGACATTTACTAAGCTAAAGAGACACTGCAGTTATTGCACAGAATTCCACAGCTACTTTTTATTCAACAGGATTTTGTTGGCACTAGTCTAAGGAACATGATATTTATTGCACAAAATTTCACAGCTGTTACTTATTGCAAAGGATTCAGTTTTAGCATCAGCAGATATTGCACAGAAATAAATTTGTACTCTTTAGATTAATTACACACAAAAACACACATCATTACATCCATTAAAACAAACACTGTTTACTATCTTATCTCTCCACACAGCCAACCTATTCACACTAACTCTTCTTTATCATTTAACTAACTTCCACATCCCCGTCTACTATGACCACCCCACCATCTCCATCACCAACACTTCACTGCCTATAACCCACCACTACAACTCCCAAATTTCACCCAACCTCTACAACAACACAGAGATAGACCATCTCCCACTTAAATACCATCAAACCAGACACAAAAATGAACCACTGTTTAGAAACCACAAACAACTAAGAAAACATATAACAACTTTATTTCATATATTATCAAAACTAAAACTCAGTGGTGACATCCACCCCAAACCTGGCCCCAAGACTACCAGTAAACAAACTTACCACTTACACCTCAATCAACTCCACCATACCTCCTCACCCCAAACAACACTCCCTGCTGCTCCTTAATATAAATCTAAGAAGTATACTAAACAAAATCCCTGACCTCCATGCACTAATTGACTTACATTCCCCTGACATAACCATTTTGACTGAAACTTGGCGTAAGCCACGTCAAAAACAATGAAATACTTCTCCCAGGGTTCAACATATATAGACTTGATCATCAAAATAAACGTGGAGAGGTGTAGCAATAATGTTTAAACAAAATCTAGCCCTAGAAGTTATCAACACCACACTTCCTACATCTAACAATCCAGAATTTACTCATCACCAAACTGAATATCAACAACAACAAAACACTAATCATAGTGGATATCTATATCCCTTCAGGGGATAACACCAGCACATTTGAAGACATACTTCACTAGCTATCCACAACCTTCCACCAAGAAGCCATCATTATGGGTGACCTCAACACTGACTGGTCCACCTATAATTCCAATACTCCATCCAATTTCATAAACCTATATGGTTTCTCCAGCTCAGACAAAACCTCACAAGAATAGACAAAACCTCCAACAGACAATCCATCCTGGATTGGACTCTCTCAAATAAAAATAACACATCCCTTCTAGCAGGATGCCTCCCCAGTACCATAAGTGGCCACCTACCCACATACCTAATTAGAAACAATCTTAGTCCACCCAGACAAGTAGTCTATAGGCTAATCAGCAACAAGAAAAAATGTAATACCCACACTTTCAACTCCCTCCTCAAACAAATTAACTGGTCCCCCCTCAAAACAACTACCATAGATGACACTGTTCAACACTTTAACACCACCTTCCTCAACATCCTAAACAGCCTGGCCCCCTGCAGAATAGCTAGAATAAAGCATCACCACACACTCTGCCTTACAAACAACACCAAAGACCTACTAAAAGAAAGGGACAAGGCATGGGAACACTGGCTAACTAACAAAAGCAATGACAAACTTCTACTTTTCAAACAACTTAGGAATAAAGCCAAATCTCAGATAAAAGCCGACAAAAAAAGCCTACTACATCACTGCACAGCAAAGAAACAAAAACAACCCCATAAAATTCTGGGCCACTATAAAACTCCTGCAACCTGGTAGTATGTCCACCCCCAAAACTACCACACCCCCATCAAATGATAACATCGCTACACAATTCAATTTCTTTTTCAAAAACACAATTCACTCACTTATTGACTATGACCAAAACATCACTACTACAGTCCTTGTAGCCAACAATGAGGGTGTAAACTCTTTCTCCTTTAACCCCCGTCCCAATCCATACCATAAAAAAACTACCCAGTAAACTCAAGCCCACCAGCTTAGCTGTTGACAACCTCCCATCACAATTCCTCAAAGCTGCCTCCAAAGCCGTAGCCTACCCCATTTCTATTCTCATCAACCGCTCTGTCTCAGAGAACCATGTCCCGCTAATCTGGAAAATCTCCTATATCACTCCACTGCATAAAGGTGGCAACTCTACCAAGCTTACTAATAACAGGCCTATTGCCATTATTTCATCTTTCTCCAACATACTAGAAAAATATATTCACTCCCAGCATCTAAACTACCTTCTCTCCAATAACCTTCTATCAAACACACAACATGGTTTTCGCCCCCACCACAGCACCTCTTCCGCCCTCCTCAGTTTTACTAACACAATAAATGAACACAGAAATCAGAATAAATATGTCTCATCCATCTTTCTAGATCTCTCAAAGGCATTCAACACAGTTTCACACCAAAAACTGCTGTCAGAACTGGCCACATTACATCTCAGTCATTCTTCCTGAGCTTCGTTCCACAGCTATCTAATCAAACGCCAGCAGGCTGTTAGATGGCAACAGGAGCTATCATCTTTGCTCCCTGTTAACATAGGAGTTCCACAAGGCTCCATATTAGGCCCCCCTACTGTTTACCATCTTCACAAATCAACTCCATAAATCCACATCTCTCACCTCAGTCATCCAGTATGCAGATGACTCTACCCTGATATGCTCCACCCCATTTCTAACACAACTATAGGCTATAACACAACAATCCTTCCTAGAAGTTGAATCCTGACTAACTAGCACTAACCTCATACTGAACCCAAACAAGACCAAACTCATGCTCTTTCTCCCCACCAAAACACCCAATCCCTCAGCCACTTTTCAAATCCACTGCTCCAACAACACAGTCATAAACACCAGCTCACATACCAAATTACGAGGTGTCACAATTGATAGCAAATTAAAATTTGACCTACACTTCTGTCAAACCATTGAAAAAAAAACACATCTCAAGCTAGGCTCTCTTTACCAAATTAATCATTTCCTAACTAGCCAATCTAGACTAAGCATCGCCAGGACTAATCTCTTATCTACTGTTCTCTTTGCTTCTCCCATCTTTACAAACCTTAACAAACCTGACCTTATAAAACTTGAATCAGCCTACAATAAAATAGCCTAGTTCACCACTAGCTCCCCATATAGGTCCCACCACTGCTCTGCCCTACAACAAATAAACTGGCTAGAATTCCCACAACAACTAACCTATACCCAACATGTCTTTACTCACAAACTAATATACCAGCCAAACAGAACCCCAGCCCTACAACAATTACTCAGACCATATGCCAACACTTGGCAACTCTGATCCTCACACAAAACACTCCTCCAAGTATCCAAAACCAACAACAAAGTTGGGGGCGCCCTCTACTCCCACCAAATTTCTAAACTTTGGAACTCAATCCCCCAACACATCCTAAATGCTACCAACCTACACCAATTCAAAACTTTGCTCAAAGACCACCTCACTAATAACTGGCTCTGCTCCTGCACCAAGCCAGGCTAATATCACATAAGCCCACATAAAATTTTATCCCCTAAATTTTATAGTCTCCACATATACCCCACTCCCACTTGTTAACAACACCTGTCAGCTACCTACAATAAGAGTATAATTTGATAATTCATTTTCTTTTATAAGGGTATTGCATATGTACACGTATTAATGTATATTCAAATGATCAACTAAAGATGGACCCCTGCCCTTAAAGAAATATACAGATATATATTGGACTTTAATATATTGTAATAGCTTTTCACTAAAGTGCCTATTGTATATTGTACTTTCTTTGTTGTCTCTAAATATTTCTGTTAAATTCTATGTAAAACCGACACTGTACCTATCATTGTTGTCCTTGTTTTATTGGAGCTTTTCTCTCCGGGCCTCCGCTGAAAATGGGCTCACACCCAATTGGATTATCCCAGCCCACAAATGTAAAATAAATAATTACAGTGTATTTAAGACCTTTTAAGGCTATTGCATGCAAATGTGCTTCTCGCTCATCATATTACCTACCGGCCCTGATGTCAAGCGAGATGTAAGTTGCTATTGGAATTCGGTAGCCTGATGGCCAGAGGATAGAAGCTTCTGCTAAATCTGGCCATTTTGCAACTTATGCTACAGTAACACCTCCCAGATGTTAGGTGCAGGAACAGTACGTATGTAGAGTGAGTATAGTCCATGACTGTTTTCCTGGCTCTGTTGAGACAATGAAACCTTTGCAAGTCTTGAATAGATGGTAGAGTAGTCCTAGTATTCTTTTCTGCTGCTTTCACCACTCTTTGGAGAGACTTGCTGCCTGTGGTGGAGCAGTTGCCATATCAAGCTGTAAAACTGTTTGTCAGGATGCTCTCAATTGTGCCCTTGTAGAAGGTCGTTAAAACGGGGGCTGGTAGATTTGCCCTTTTCAACCATTGCAGAAAGTATAGGGATTGCTGTGCTTTCTTGACAATGGCATTTGTGTTCACAGACCAAGACTAGTCTTCCAAGATGTGCACCCCAAGAAACTTGGTGCTTTTAACCCTCTCCACTGTTTCCCCGTTGTTTGTGAGTGGGGAATGTTCCTTATGGTTTCTTCTGACATCCATAATTACCTCCTTGGTCTTATTCACATTTAGTGCCAGATTGTTGTTACCACACCAAGTTATCAGTTGTCTCACCTCCTGTCTATAGGCTGTTTCCTCCTCATTGCTGATGGCAACCACAACTGTGGTATCATGCACAAACTTGATTATATGATTAGAGCTGTACTTGGCAGTACAGTCATATGTTAGTAGAGTGAATAAGAAGAAAAAACATTGCTCCAAAGCCACAAAATGTTATTTTAATAAACAAATGTAAGTGCTTATGTTTCCAGTGCTACAGAAACATCATCAGACAAAACAGATACACTACCTCATATCCTTTAAATACCATAAAAACATCACTTCCTTAAGGGATTAACCTCACCTCCTTGAGGGGGTGGGGCACAAGTGCAAGGTATGTTATACAACATCTTATGCAACATCTCACTTTTTAAGAAAGGTAGTGCCAAAATCCAAGATACAAAGTTACAAAACATTTTGTTACCTTCATAAAATCCTAGTGCATTTTGAATACTAAACGCTAAAAAACATATATACAAACATAGAAGTTAATGTCAGTAATAAAATTGCATTAGTTGCTTTGTATATTAAAAAAATGCATGTCATTCAGTAATAAATATCAAACAATACCTGCTTTCAACTTTGTTTGATCAATATGTACTCATTAAGCCCTGGGGGGGGGGGGGGTAGTGGCATTTAAGAGAACTTGCCAGTACAGTTCCCTTTTCTCCACTAAGGTCTCCCAGTCACCCCCTCTGTCTAGTACACCCACCTTTTCCAATATAACAAATACAAATTTCTTAAAACCAGGGCACGTGTTGGAATGTTTATAAAATGCATTACTTATGTTTTTGCTCTTAATAGTGTAAAGATGCTGATAAATTCTCATATGTAAGGGGCCGTTAGTTTTGCCAATATAAAAAGCAGAACAAGTGGTACAAAAACTGATAAACAACCCCCTTGGTGTTACAGTCATATTTATCTTTAACAGTAAGCAAGAATGGGCAACCTTGAACAAGGAAACTATTAACTTCCAGGATATACCTGCACTGTTGGCAGGCCCCACACATTTTCTCATTCCACACCCATTGGTGTGGCCGTTCATTTGTTGCTTGTTGGTTTAAAAAATATCCAGATCCAAGCAAAAGAGCCAGCACCAAGTGTTGTAGCAGAAACAGTTTAATTCGACATAGCATCATACCAGTTTCGGCACACTTGCCTTCCTCAGTGAATAGCAATGCTATGAACACAGAATGCTTGTATAATGGTTAAAGCCACACTTCCTATTGAGTCATTTCCTCCAGTATAATCAGTTAGCATGAATTAATTAATTAACATAAATGCATGATACCTCAGCAAAAAATCTACCATTTTGTAAAAATTCCAGCATCTTTGAGGAGTACAAAATTCTGTCCATGATGACAGCACCCCCTCCTTTGGTTTCATAATTCGTATGATGGAATTGTTGGCAAGTCTTATGCATAAGTTCCTTCTCTTCACTCAAACGGTTGTGTAACTTATACCTCCTATGGTTAGAATGCCATTCCCTTATACTTTGCTCACATAATTATTCAAAAAGATGTATACTTGGAATTATTGGGGGGGGTTGAAGGTACTATGTCTTCGCAGTAGGGGAATATCAGACCATTGCTCATCAGGAGATAAAATACATTTAAGGTTCAGTTTTCTGGTAAAAAATTTGTTCCGTTACCACATTGACCAAATCAGGTTTGTTAGAGGGTACATATTTAAAACCATGTTGGAACAATGAACCAAGCTCAGGAGAAACAAGAAGTGATGAAAAATGTAAATCTTACAACCTTGAAATTCATATACATTGTCAGATACATCAACATAGTCATTACCATCAAATGTGTTAACTACTAGTTCTGGGATAGTTTCCAATGAGAGTTCCGAAAAACCTGTGTTTTATTTGACTGTCCCTAGAGGTAGGGTGACCATCTACCCCTTTTTTGAACCGTTCCTAAATTCTTTTAGACCTACAATGGCCATTCTGGTCATTGTTGACATTATCTTGACCATTGTTGGGGTCAACACCATCATTCTCTTTACCGCTGTCATTGTTGGAACTAAAAATACCAGTACTTTTCAGTGGCCTAGGGTAAACATCCTTATTAGTGTAGTCCTTAATGTCCCTTAAGATTTTTTTCCATTTTTTGGTAAAATAAATATTTTCTTGTTCGGCCACTTTGACAAAAATATGTTGAAAACTGTCAATATTATGCTTAAAAAGCAGGTCAGTAGTTAGTAGAGTGAATAGCAGAGGGCTCAGAACACAGCCTTGAGGAACACCAGTGCTCACGGTGATACTATTTGAGGTATTCTTTCCTGCACATACTGTTTGTGGCCTTTCAGTAAGGAAGTCCAGAATCTACTTGCACATTGGAGTGCTGACACCTAGTTGAGCTAACTTCTCTATCAGTTGCTGAGGTATGACTGTCTTGAATGCCGAACTGAAATCAATGAATAACATGCACACATAGCTGCTGTTGTTTTTTAGGTGGTTCATTGATGGAGTGCCAGTGAAATAGCATCTACCATGGATCGATTTGGTTTGTACACAAATTGGAGTGGGTCCAAGAATGACGGAAGTCTTGATGTTAAGTGGTCCGTGACCAGGCTTTCTAGGCACTTCATTACTATGGAGGTGAGAGCCACAGGGCAGTAGTTGTTGAGATCCTTTGATGGAGACTTCTTAGGCAGAGGTTTTATGATGGTGTTCTTGAAACACCTGGGAACAATGGCCTGTTTCCACAAAGTATTGAATATGTCTGTGAGTATGTTTGTCAATTGCCCAGCACAGTCTGTTAGGATCCTTCCCAGAATGTTATCAGGACCAGCCACTTTTCTCAGATTTATCATCCTCAGGGTTCTATGGACATCAGTTAGATTTAGGCTGAGCACTTCTTCATTCTGGTTTGTTGGGGCTTTCATTGCTTTTGTGCTGTTTGCTTCGTCAAACCTGCTAAAATATATGTTGAGCTTGTTCAGGAATTCTGTGTTGTCCTCACACCGAGAAGAAGTGGGCTTGTAATCCTTTATGCCCCAAATTTCTTGCCACAGTTGCCTTGTGTCCTTTTTGTCAGAGAAGTGAATTTGAAGTTTCTGACCATATGCCCTTTTCACCTGTCTTACACCCTTTTTAGGTTCGCTGTGGCGTGCCTGAGCTAGTCCATGTTTCTATCCTTGAAGGCAGTGTTCCTTACTTTCAGGAGCTCATATACCCTCTTTGTGAGACAGGGTTTCTGGTTGGCCTTTGTGACGATGCACTTGTTGACTGTTACATCATCTACACATTTGAATATGTAACCCAACACAGACTGTGTGTACTCCTCCAGGTTGGTTTTCTGATTTACAGTGGCTGCCTCTCTGAACATATTCCGATCTGTGCATTCAAAGCAATCCAGGAGTTCTGATACTGCTTCCTCTGGCCATACCTTTATTTGTTTTTTGGAGGGCTTTCCTCTGGTTAGTAATGGTCTGTACGCTGGAACTAACATGATGGAGATATGGTCTACATTGCCTAGGTGTGGATGAGACAATGCCTTGAATGCCAGTTGAACAGTGGTGTAGACTTTATCCAGTGTGTTTTCACCCATTTGCAAAATCCACATGTTGGTAATAGTGAGGAAGGACTGACTTCAGGTTGGCCTGGTTGAAGCCTCTTGCAATTATGTGCACCTTTTCTGGATTGTGATTTTGCAAATCACTGATTTCCTTGTATGGGGTAGCCAGTGCCTCATTTGTATTAGCACTGGGAGGGATGTATACAGCTGTAATGCTTACAGCATTAAATTCCCTTGGCAAGTAGAAGGTTCTGCACTTTAGTGACATAAACTCTATGTTTTCAGAGCAGTGTGTGGAGATTATCTGGCAGTTATTACACCATCCGATGTTTAGATAGATACACACCCCTCCCCCACATGATTTCCCACTGAGAGACTGTATCTGGTCTGCTCTGAATAATGAGAGCCCTTCCAGATATACTGCACTGTCTTTTATATTAGAGTTTAGCCAAGTTTCAGTTAAAATAAGGACACTATTTATTTTACATTTGTTGACTGGGATAGTCCGACTGGATACATGTCCATTTTCAGCAGAGGCCCGGGGAGAAAAGCTCCATACTATGTACTGCATACATACTACAAAGACTCTATCATATATACATATATATAACTTTTTACAATTTCCATATAGACTGACATTCTTTAAAAGGATATGACATCACTTGGTTCCACAATTTAATACAAAACTACTGGATTTTTAACCAAATAACTAAGATATAGTCACTTAGAGGCAAGAAATCCTTAAAAGGTGCACAGTTGAGGGGGTAGAAGTTAGTCAGGGGTAAAACAAGGACATAGCCATCATGTTTCAAAGGATTGTATAAGATTTTTCTTGAATTGGGGTAATGAGGGCTCAGATGTTAGTTCAGCAGGAAGTGAGTTCCATGTTTTGCCAACAGAGTTGGCGAACAGAGCCTCCCCAGCTGAGTTGTTAGATTTGAAAATGTAAACTAACATTTTGTTGGTGGATCAGACACAACAGTCTCTCACCTTATTTTTAGTAGTTAGCTCCAGTCTTAAGTAGTCCATTTGCTAATCTAATGAACAAACATTCGCTAGTAGCAACGATGGAAGCACAAGCCTGTAAGGTTCTGCCTTCAGTCTGGCAATGATTCCAGATCGAGACCCTGTCTTGCTCTCTCTTTCACATCTCTTGTTTCCTTTTTTCTCTGTGACTGATGGGTGACATTACTGCTTACGCAAGGTACTTTGAACCATGATTTACTAGAATTCCCAGTTTTTGTATCTTAGGAAATCAATAAAATAGCAAAAAAACAAAATAGCTGAAGGCAAAGAGCATTAATAAAATCCAAATGTTTAATGAAGTGTAAGCACTTTCGTAATGAACCCCACATTACTTCATCAGACAAAAATAATATAAACTACAAGCAGTTTAAATACATTAAACCCTTAGCAAAAGAGCCTTTCATAAAGCAATACAGTCCCTCCAAAAGTCATTAATTAAAATCTTAAAAAGACATGGAACATATTTAAAAAACATAAAGCATATTTAAAAAATCAAAACTTAACTATTTAATTTCCTACCCTTCAATACTGGCTTGAGGGGACACAGTCGTTCAGCCCTGACCCACGATGTGCCCCTAACTGTAAAATCCACTGAAGTTCTGCACTTTCAGTGTTATTCACTACAGCTCCAAGTCTTATACTTTCTGTCTGTGTACATAAAACTTGAAACAGGAAGGTATGTGTATCTCCTGCTGCAAGAGTGTGCTTTACTAACGGACTATAATCATGTCCCCTCCTGATCACAATAAATGTGATCTCTAATCCTCTCCCTCAAACGGCGATTGGTCTTTCCTGCATACTATTTGAAACGGATAACTCAGTGAGCCACATACACATTATGGATATTACAATCTGCCCTAGCCCTTAACTGCCATAAATGTCTGGTATCAGGGCGTGTAAAGAATTTTGATTCGTCTATATACTCTCAATATGTACAGGTTCCACATTTACGTGTGCCTGCCTCTAGATGATCCAAAAAGTGACCTATCCTGGGATAACAGAGCTGCTGTTTCAAATTTTTTTGTTTTTTTATTTATAAATCCAGGCTGTGTACCCACAAGTTCACTGATCTTATCATCCACCATTAAAATATGCCAATTCCTACTAACTATATTCATGCTTCTATCCACATCTTGAGTGTAGGGTAGTACAACTGGAGTATGTTGGTCAACATGTTGTTTATCTCTCTTTGGTCTACTCTTATCAGAAAAATATGAAGTCCCTCGTCCTTCCCTCTCTCCTCTCACCTTTACATACTCTTGCTCCATCTCTCCTAGACTATAGCCTGTCTCAGCAAATGCATTTTTCAAATAGTCCAGTTCATGAACAAAATCAGAGTTCTCACAGGACAGGTGCGATACCCTTAACGCCTGACCTTCCACAATATTGGCAAACATATGTGGCAGATGCATACTGTCCCCTATAAAGAAATGAAGGACAGTAACAGTCCTTTCTATGTATCGTGGTAGATAAACCCTCTTCTGTTTTCAAGACTGTCACATCCCAAAAATCAATGGATACAACCGATTTGTTTAAAGTAAACTTAAGGAAGTGACTGCTACTGTTTAAAACATGTGCAGATTCTAATACATCAGTCTCATCGCCTCTTCAATTTATGAAAAGGTCATCGACAAAATGTCGATAGAAACAAACTGGAGAATTTCCTCCTTCATGTACATATCGCTGTTCCCATTCCATCATCACTAAATTTACATAGGGGTTGGCACAACTAGTGCTCATAGCCACCCCTGCTATTTGCCAATAACAGATATCTTTAAACAGGAAAACGTAGTGTTCAAGTACCATTTCCAATAACATATAAATAAAATCAATCTGTTGCGTCCCATGTTTACCATACCTAGTCAAACATGCCTTAATCATAGCAATTCCCTCTTGGTTGGAAATACTTGTAACCAAAGATACTACATCCAAAGTCACCAACAAGTCAAATTCTTCTTTCATGGACCCTGTGGTTACCTTATGTAAATCACTTAAATGCTCAGTATCTTTAAGTACTACTGGACTGTCATCCAAAACCATCCTAAGCTGCTTTTCTAAGTATATTGAGATCAGCTCGGTGAGCCATCCTGCTGCAGCTACTGTCGGCCTAAATTTAGGTTTAATAGGATGTTTATATCAGCTACTATCGGCCTAAATTTAGGTTTAGCAGGATGTTTATGTATTTTGGGAAGTCTGTGCATCTGAGGAATAAGTGGTTTGTCAACTAGAAAAAATTCAAATAACTCCTTAGTCATAATACCTAAACACACACTTTCATAGAGTGTATCATTGATACGATTCATCATAGACTGTATAGTACTTAATGTAACAGTCTTATAAACGGATGTGTCAGACAACATACTTTGCATTTCCAAATAATAATAGTCAGCGTCCAGTATCACCACTGGCCCACCCTTATCAGATGGGCGAATCACTATGCTGTCATTTCTTCGCAGGTTATGGAGAGCCAGTTGCTCAACCTTTGACAATTTGTTACGTATTTTACATCCCTCACAATTATAACCATCATACAAGTCTTTTTCACAAGCTTGTATAAATATTTCTACACTAGGAGGTAAACTTGGTACAAATACACTAAGTTTTTTAAAAACTCAAATCCTTCTTGTTTCCATTACTATCAAACAATTTTTTAATGTAACATTACAAGCAGAGAGGCACAGTTGAACCAATGAGTCACTAAAGTCAGACTTCATAGAAGGTATGAAAGTCAAATCTTTTGATAACAAAGACCATTCTGCTTCAGTTAACTCATATTTCGATATATTCCACACTAGTCCTGCCCCTCAAAACCCTACATCTTCTTTAGTGTTCTCGTTTGAGAGGAAGATGGTGGTTCTTTCTTTTTTTGTCCTCCCTGTTGTACCCCTTTGTTGAATGATCTCTTCCTCTGGCTCCGAAAAGGCGGGGGAAAGGATGGAAGAACCTGTTCCTTTGGCATTTGTATGATATTTCATCTCACTACTGGTAACAGATCTATTGCCAAAGAAGTTGTACTAGAACCACATGCAAGAGTAGATTCCACCAACTGGGTAGAGTAAACGGAGACGGAAGGCACTGAAGACGTAGCATTAGATGATGACATTGGATTGGATCATTGGCCCTCTGTATTCAGCTGACTGGACGGCTCTGTCAATTCTGTTTGCTGATTGGTCTTGGCCTCATCAGGGACTATACAGTTCCTAGGCCAAGTAAAAACATGCTGATGCGAGAAATCGTATACATCTTTCACTAGCTTCTTCCTTTTCTGCTGCAAAAGTCTTTTCTCATTATGCAAGACTTTCTCAATCAACTCATTTAAGTAGACCTCTGCCCGTTCCTCACCAGCTATATTCATAAGTTCATGTTGCTGTTGTACAACTTTGGTATTCAATTCAATTTCCATTGACTGCAAAAATTCAATAAGTAATTTGAGGTATGCTTTGCTAGTCTCTATATTGATCTTTTGCCACTTGGCCAGAAGCAATGGATAAGTGTTCCCTTATGTCGGCATGTTCAAAATTCTGAGCCCTCTGGGAACAACGTTCTTACTCCGATGGGCTTCGAAATGAAAACGTTGGCACTGAAGCCTCTTGAATTTGAACATATTTTCCATTCTTCTTTTCAGCCCACGAGTCCTGGAGTCTATTACTATTGCTTACCATATTATCATCGGAAAAGTTCAATACCTCACCCGTGAACAATGGGTTCTGTTGCTCAGTCATAAAGTCATGTATCTTAGTGCTCGCAGCACACCAGGTAAAGAATGCATCTCTCCAGTTGTAATATTAACATTGCCTTCTGCCATACTCACAGTTCAACCAGTCTCAAACGTAGCAGATTCCCCAAAAGAAGTGAGAACAACTCCACCAGTCAATAAAATAGCAAAAAAAAACAAAATAGCTGAAGGCAAAGAGCATTAATAAAATCCAAATGTTTAAAGTATAAGCGCTTTTGTAATGAACCACATTACTTCATTAGACACAAATAACAAACTACAAGCAGTTTAAATATATTAAACCCTTAGCAAAAGAGCCTATCACAAAGCAATAAAATCTCTCCAAAAGTAATTAATTAAAGTCTTAAAAAGGCATGGAGCATATTTAAAAAACATGAAGCATATTTAAAAAATCAAAACTTAACTATTTAATTTCCTACCCTTCAATACTGGCTTGAGGGGGATACAATCGTTCAGCTCTGACCCACGTTGTGCCCCAAGCATAACATCCACTGAAGTTCTGCACTTTCAGTGTTATTCACTACATCTCCAAGTCTTATATTTTCTGTTTGTGTATGTAAAACTTAAAACAAGAAGGTATGTGTATCTCCTGCTGCGAGTTGCTTTGCTAACACACTATAATCATGTCCCCTTCTGATGCAACAAATGTGGTCTCTAATCCTCTCCCAGAAATGGTAATTGGTCTTTCCTGCATAATATTTGAAACAGATAACTAAGTGAGCCACCTACACAACATTATGGGTATTACAATCTGCCCTAGCCCTTAACCGCCATAAATGTCTGGTATCAGGGTGTCTAAAAAATTTTGATTTATTTATATACTCACAATATGTGCAGGTTCCACGTTTACGTGTGCCTGCCTCTAGATGATCCAAAAAGTGACCTATCCTGGGATAACAGAGCTGCTGTTTCAAATTCTTTCGGTTTTCATAGATAAATCTAGGGTGTGTACCCACAGGTTCACTGATATTATCATCCACCATTAAAATATGCCAATTCCTACTAACTATATTCATGATCCTGTCCACATCTTGAGTGTAGGGTAGTACTACTGGAGTACGTTGGTCAACATGCTGTTTATTTCTCTTGGTGAATCCTGGTGGATAGGTCACTTTTTGGATCATCTAGAGGCAGGCACACATAAACGTGGAACCTGCACATATTGTGAGTATATGGATGAATCGAAATTCTTTAGACACCCTGATACCAGACATTTATGGCGGTTAAGGGCTAGGGCAGATTGTAATACCCATAATGTTGTGTATGTGGATCACTGCATTATCTGTTGCAAATATTATACAGGAAAGACCAATCGCCGTTTGAGGGAGAGGATTAGAGATCACATTTATAGCATCAGGAGGGGACATGATTATAGTGCATTAGCAAAGCACACTCTTGTGGCAGGAGATACACATACCTTCTTGTTTCAAGATTTACATAGAATGTATAAGACTTGCAGATGTGAATAACACTGAAAGTGCAGAAATTCATTAGATTTTATAGTTGGGGGAACATCATGGGTCAGTGCTGAACAATTGTGTCCCCCTCAAGCCAGTATTGAAGGGTAGGAAATTAAATAGTCAAGTTTTGATTTTTTAAATATGCTTCATGTTTTTTTAAATATGCTCCATGTCTTTTTAAGATTTTAATTAATGACTTTTGGAGGGATTGTATTGCTTTGTGATCGGCTCTTTTGCTAAGGGTTTAATCTATTTAAACTGCTTGTAGTTTGCTGTTTGTATCTAATGAAGTAATGTGGTTCATTACGAAAGCGCTTACACTTCATTAAACTTTTGGATTTTATTAATGCTCTTTGCCTTCGACTATTTTGGTTTTTTGCTGTTTTATTGATTGGTGGAGTGCTCTCAGTTCTTTTGGAGAATTTGCTATGTTTGAGACTGGTTGAACTGTGAGTATGGCAGAAGGCAATGTTAATATTACAACTGGAGAGATGCATTCTTTACCTGGTGTGCTGGTGAGCACTAAGTTACATGACTTTATGACTAAGCAACAGAACCCCTTGTTAGTGGGTGAGGTATTGGACTTTTCCAATGATATGGTATGTAATAGTAATATCGACTCCAGAATTCGTGAGCTGAAAAGAAGTATGGAAAATGATATGTTCAAATTCAAGTGGCTTCAGTGCTAACGTTTTCATTTAGAAGCCTCTCTGAGTAAGAATGTTGTTCCCAGAGGGCTCAGAGTTTTGAACATGCCCACAAATGGGAACACTTATCCATTGCTTCTGGCCGAGTGGCAAAAGATCAATATAGAGACTAGCAAAGCATACCTCAAATTACTTATTGACTTTTTTCAGCCAATGGAAATTGAATTGAATACCAAAGTTGTACAACAGCAACATGAACTTATGAATGTAGCTGGTGAGGAATGGGCAGAGATCTACTTAAATGAGTTGATTGAGAAAGTCTTGCATTATGAGAAAAGACTTTTGCAGCAGAAAAGGAAGAAGCTAGCGACTGATGTGAATGATTTCTCATCACAGCATGTTTTTACATGGCCTAGGAACCGTATAGTCCCTGATGAGGCTGAGACCAATCAGCAAGCAGAATTGATGGGGCAGTCCAATCAGCTGAATACAGACAGCCAACGATCCAATCCAGTGTCATCATCTAATGCAACGTCACCAGTACCTTCCATCTCTGTTTACTCTACCCCGTTGGTGGAATCTCCTCTTGCAGGTGGTTCTAGTACAACTTCTTTGGCAACAGATCTGTTACCAGTAGTGAGACGAAATATCATACAAATGCCGAAGGGACAGGTTTTTCCACCCTTTCCCCTGCCGTTTCGGAACCTGAGGAAGAGATCGTTCGACAAAGGGGTACAACAGGGAGGAGAAAAAAGGAAAGAACCACCATCTTCCTCTCAAGTGAGAATGCTAAAGAAGATGTGGGGTTTCAAGGGGCAGGACTAGTGTGGAATATATTGAAATATGAGTTAACTGAAGCAGAATGGTCTTTGTTATCAAAAGATTTGACTTTCATACCTTCTATTAAGTCTGACTTTAGTGACTTATTGGTTCAACTGCGTCTCTTGTTCGTAATGTTGCATTAAAAAAGTTGTTTGATAGTAATGGAACCAAGAAGGATTTGAGTTTTAAAAAACCTAGTGTATTTGTACCAAGTTTACCTCCTAGTGTAGAAATATTTATACAAGCTTGTGAAAAACACTTGTATGATGGTTATAATTGTGAGGAACGTAAAATACGTAATAACTTGTCAAAGGTTGTGCAATTGGCTCTACATAATTTGTGAAGAAATGACAGCATAGTGATTCGCCCATCTGATAAGGTTGGGCCAGTGGTGATACTGGACACTGACTATTATTATTTGGAAATGCAAAGTATGTTATCTGACACATCCGTTTATAAGATTGTTAATGAAGTACTGTACAGTCTATGATGAATCGTATCAATGATACACTCTATGAAAGTGTGTGTTTAGGTATTATGACTAAGGAGTTATTTGAATTTTTTCTAGTTGACAAACCACTTATTCTTCAGATGCACAGACTTCCCAAAATACATAAACATCCTACTATACTTAAATTTAGGCCGATAGTAGCTGGAGCAGGGTGGCTCACCGAGCTGATCTCAATATACTTAGAAAAGCCGCTTAGGATGGTTTTGGATGATAGTCCAGTAGTACTTAAAGATACTGAACATTTCTTAAGTGATTTACATAAGGTAACCACAGAGCCCATGAAAGAAAAGTTTGACTTGTTGGTGACTTTGGATGTAGTATCTTTGTTCACATGTACTCCTGACCAAGAGGGAATTTCTATGGTTAAGGCATGTTTGACTAGGTATGGTAAATATGGGATGCAACAGATTGATTTAATTTGTATGTTATTGGAAATGGTACTTTAACACGTTTTCCTGTTTAAAGATATCTGTTATTGGCAAATAGCAGGAGTGGCTATGGGCACTAGTTGTGCCAACTCCTATGCAAATGTAGTGATGATGGAATGGGAACAGCGATATGTAGATGAAGGAGGTAATTCTCCTGTTTGTTTTTATCGACGTTTTGTCAATGACCTTTTCATAGGTTGGAGAGGTGATGAGACTGACTTACTAGAATTTGTACACGTTTTAAACAGTAGCAATCACTTCCTTAAGTTTACTTTACATAAATTGGCTGTATCTACTGATTTATTTGGATGTGACAGTCTTGAAAACAGAGAGGGTTTATCTACCAGGATACATAGAAAGGACTGTTACTGTCCTTCATTTCTTTATATGGACAGTATGCATCCGCCACATATTCTTGCCAATATAGTGGAAGGTCAGGCATTACGGGTATCACGCCTGTCCTGTGAGAACTCAGATTTTGTTCCTGTATTGGACTACTTGAAAAGTGCATTTGTTGAGAGAGGCTATTGTCTATGAGAGCTAGAGCAAGCATATGTAAAGGTGAGAGGAGAGAGGAAAGGACGAGAGACTCCATATTTTTCTGATAAGAATAGACCAAAAGAGAGATAAACAGCATGTTGACTAACGTACACTAGTAGTGCTATCCTACACTCAAGATGTGGACAGGATCATGAATATAGTTAGTAGGAATTGGCATATTTTAATGGTGGATGATACGATCAGTGAATTTGTGGGTATACGCCCTAGAGTTTTCAATAAAAACTGAAAGAATTTGAAACAGCAGTGGCAGGCGATACACATACCTTCTTGTTTCAAGTTTTACATACACAGACAGAAAGTGTAAGACTTTGAGATGTAGTGAATAACACTGAAAGTGCAGAACTTCAGTGGATTTTACTGTTGGGGGCACATCGTGGGTCAGGGCTGAATGATTGTGTCCCCCTCAAGCCGGTGTTGAAGGGTAGGAAATTAATAGTTAAGTTTTGATTTTCTAAATATGCTTCATGTTTTTTAAATATGCTCCATGTCTTTTTAAGATTTTAATTAATGACTTCTGGAGGGATTTTATTGCTTTGTGATAGGCTCTTTTGCTAAGGGTTTAATGTATTTAAACTGCTTATAGTTTGTTATTTGTGTCTGATAAAGTAATGTGGTTCATTACAAAAGCACTTACACTTCATTAAATGTTTGGATTTTATTAATGCTGTTTGCCTTCAGCTGTTTGTTTTTTTGCTGTTTTAGTGACTGGTGGAGTTGCTGTCAGTTCTTTTGGGGAATTTGTTGCGTATCTTAGGGAGTGTTGTAGGCCTCACAGACCCTGCAGACTTCATCAAACCATTTGCACTGTGAGCTTGATTGTCGAATTTCCAGAAGTTTCTCACTACTATAAGTTAGATTACAGTCTTTTTTTTGTCCCTGATTTATTTTATTCCTTAAATATTATCATACAAATAGACAAATAATGCACATTTTCCTGCTGAGCCGGAGCAGCTACTGCCTCACAGGGTGCCTTCATTGTTTGTGTGTGTGTGCGTTTGTGGTGAGATAGAGGCTTCAGAAGGCAGTGAGGAGTATACATCAGAATTAGTGACATACTAATGGCGGTCAGGCTCCAGTGAAATGATAGGGCAGTATTCATAATCTCAGCGTATGCCCTACAGCAGGACTGTGATAATAGTATATTCAGACAGTAGTTGCAGGGCCTACTAGATAAAGTAGGACAACATGAATTGGTGTTGATAATAGGTGGCTTGAATGCACATATTGGGACAGACAGAACAGGATATGAGGACTGCTTGAGTCCACATGGGTGGAGCAACAGGAATAAAGAAGGAGAGGCCATTCTAGACTTCTGTCTGGCAAATAGCTTGATAGTAGCCAACACATGGTTCAGAAAGAGCGACAGTCACAAGATCACATACAAGAGTGGCAAGCTTTCAACTCAGGTAGACTTCCTCCTAGTATATCCACGTAACTAAATGAGCAGAGTTACGGCCTCATGTGCAGGGTTTGAATACATGGAAGGGCAAGTAAGCATTTAGGAGAGGGTTTCTGCTTATTCACACTTAGCTGAACAGAGGAGGGTCACTGGCCACAGCTGTGATCTGTGATATACAACAATAAGTATCCTGATCTCTTGCTTATTTTCACTAGTTATTACATATTCTTACCATTTATTGCACTTTTTATTGTCTGCTGCCTACTTTTACTGTATTTTATTGCTATAAACTAACCTGCACTATTGTACTGCAATTGTCTACCTTACTGGGTCTGTTAAATCACTTATGTTACTGTCTCACTGTTTGTAAAGCTTTTTTAGCTAGTTTCACTGTGTGAAAGGTATTAACTGCACATTTTCTCCATTTGATAAGCATCTGTTTGTTTATCTGATTGTCGTGCCAAGGAGTGTATCATATAACTGATTTGTTTGCAATTAAAAGCATTCTCTAGAGTCTCCTTGCTCCTTTTTCTGTTTAAAACTTTCATTTAGTGTCTCATTGCTGTTTTTCTGCTGTGATAAACATTTCTGTAGTATTTCCTGCCTAAAATAGTGTAGCTAGTAGCTGTAGCATAGTTTCTTACTCTCCTTCCCTATTTTTGTCTTGTTCTTAAGGTTGGTGGCTTTGCAGTTACCCGCCCTTACTGTAAATTTGATCTGGGACACTCCTCCCAATCCAGTCTCATTAGCTCATTCTACCTAATGCAGAGAGAGAACATTTGAGAAGGCCAACCCCCTTTTTTTCTTAACCTTGAGTTATATTCTGTTCCTTCTTTTGACTTTACTAAATAAAAAAAAAACATTTTATTCAGCTGCTTTTACAGTATTCGTGTTTCCTCCTCCTACTCTATTACTTCATATTGCTTTTTCTGCTCCTTGTTCTCTAAAGTGTTCAATTACATCTTTTCTGCTGCATTTATTACTGAGTGTTTTTAGCCTGTTTAAATTGTGTTATTCTAAGCCTCTTAGTTTGGGTTTAAGCAGTTGGGCTTTAGGTCTATCCCTTAGCTCTCCCTGGCCTGTCTCCCTCAGATTTTGAAAAATATGGTTGGACAGTTTCCTATGTTTTTTCCTGACAGCCTGGTTGATATGGGCATCCTGAGACATTGTAGCATCTGTCTCGTACACGGACAATCATCTACTACTGCTACCTAAGAAGACAAATTGTGAGAAATGCAATTACATTAAGAACCTAGAGTCTCTGCTCGCTCCCTCACTAGCCAGTATATCTGGTACTGAGAAGGTTGTCAACACAATCACTACACCTCAAACACTACCCAAAACTACAAAACACACACCCACATATGCGGAGGTTCTCAACAAAAAACAACCCAAACAAAGGAGGCCTCGAGGCAAAAGGCAAAAACACACGCAAACTCCACAACCCTACACACCATGTACCACACACCTGTGTCTCGCAACAACTAAGGCCTAACCATAAAGCCAGCATACTAGTCATAGGAGACTCCATTGTGAGACACACACATGTACCTCTCACCATCATGGATAAGGAGAAAGTCACAGTTAGTTGTTTGTCAGGTGCCAGAATCTGCCATATCATACATGCACTCAAGTCTCTCAACAACAGGTACTATTATAACTCTGTCATAGTCCATGTTGGTGTGAATGACTTGAGATGTACCTTCCTCAACTATATGAAGAGAGACATGATTGAGCTCGCTGAATGTGTCCCAGGCAAGGTATGTCCCTGGCCTTAAGCAATATTCTACCATCACCCAGAATGATGCCTCAATGCAAACAGAAAATGATTGACTTTAACAATTGACTTAGTTTGTGGTGTCATTCCAGGGGGATCCAGTACCTGACAGCCTGGGAAGATATGATCAACAAACCACTATGCTTTGCTAGAGATAACCTGCATCTGTCTCACTTGGGCTTCAGGCTCCTGGCAAAGACCCTTGCCTCCTCCATAGTGCCTTTTTTAAGAAAAGTCATGAGGTTGATGTTGTTGTGTCTTTTCGGCTTTTCCCGGTTAGGGGTCGCCACAGCAGAACTCCGGTCCACTAATGATTGGTAGTTGAGTTTTACGTGCTGAGTTACCAGCCCTGATGCACAACCTTCAACGAAGGTATGCCCATTCACACAAGTCTCCACGCAGAAGATGCTCTAGGTGAGAATCGAACTGGACAGCTACTATCAACATAAAAATTTCAACAAAACGCAAATTAAAGGTCATGCTGCTAAACGCTAGGATTCTAAACATGAAACTGCACTCATTGCAAGCATTTTTAACCCTGGAAGATGCTATCATTTGCGTAGTCACAAAAACTGGTTCAAAGCTGCAGAGAGCACCCCAGCCTTACCTGGTTACTCATCCTGTCATACATTCAGACCCCAAACTGTGGGCAGCAAAGCCAAAGGAGGTGGTGTTTCAATATATATTAAAGGGGGAGCGCACAAATAGTCCTTTTTAGGACTCACACATAGCAAAAGAACCGAAGATCTGTTCAAGAAGAAGGACAATGGAGATTGACACCACTGCGGAACACCAAAGGACACAACAGCAGCTCTTCCCAGAGCCCATTGTGTCCATACACAAAACAGCTCTTTTCATAGCTCACGTGGATCTGCACCTTACACCAAACAGCTCTTCTCTGAGCTCACAGTACACCAAACAGCTCTTCTCAGAGCTCACAGAGATCTGTAAAAGTTCTGGTAAGAGCAACCGGAGACACATTGAAGAATAAAACAAAAAAGTTCTTATTAGAGCTACCACCAACACCCGAATGGGCATTCAAAACACAAATCGGCCCTTCTCAGAGCTCACAGAAATCTGTATCAGCTTTGGTAAGACCAGCCGGAGGCACAGACACAGCTTCGGTGAACCAAACAAAACAGTTCTTTTTAGAACTACCGCATCTGCTCGAAAGGGCATTCTAAACACAAAACAGCTCTTCTCAGAGCTCATAGAGATCTGTAACAGCTCTATATAGAGCTCCAGCTGCCCACAGGGCTAAAACAGCTCTTTTTAGAGCTAGCTACACCACCGACTACACGTGGAAATCTGTTCACCGTTTAGGATCAAGAGTGAAAGGCTTTGTAATATATATTAAAGACACACACACCTCCAGGCTGGTCAAACAGTATGATGGACAGGAGACACTCTAGGTGCAGTTAACCATTGACAAGACCCCCTATTCAAATCACAAGCCAAAATTGTTAATTTTTATCTATGGCTTTTACATCCAACTGTGCCTTTTTCTCCAGTTTCATCTGTGACTAGTCAGTATTAGACTATTTTTGTATCGCAATAGCTATCCACTTCCAAACTAAACTGCACTACCCCAGAATTAAGTAACACCAGAAATAATTAACTTGTGCTAGTTTAGTTCCCCCCCTTGAACTGTACTGCCACTTACTTGACTGCAGTTCATCTGTTCTCTTGGTACTCTCTCCATATCACTTACCTGCAGTTTGAGTCAATTGATTATTTGTTTTTGTTTGATTTGCCCATCCTCCAGAATCTGGTTCTGCCCGCTCCATTCGCCCTTGCTGCACTCAGGCTCACTCTACTCCCCACCCTGCCCCCTAATCACTCCCCACCCCAAGGACAAATACATTTATTTCTCCTACACTCCACCAACACCTGACATTAACCAATCCACACTCACCAATCCCTCCCCATCCTACCGGCTACATCCCTTTTATTAACCAATCACACGTAACACACACTGCTGACAATACTGTGTACTCACTAAGCTGGCTCCTCCTCATCTCCTCCACCCACCTGCTCCTGTTAAATGCAACATCCATTCAACACACACATTCCCATACCAAACCACTATCCACAACCTCTGAATATTACACTTTCAGCCCCAACTACTCATCTATACACCCTAGTCTAACCTCTATTTCAGTCATCCATTACACCAAACTAAACGTTCTGATATGTCATACTAAGAAACACCCCTTATCTTCCCAAATTAGCAAACTACATCTAAAAAGAAGTCATTGTACAATTACCACCCTCTCAAAAAACAAATCCTTTCTTAATGCAGGGATGTCCACCCCAACCCAGGACCCTCCACTGATTCTACAGCCCATCATACTTCCAGTAAAACCCTACAAGTGATAACTCTAAACCTATAAAGCATCAGAAACAAAATCACAAGCGTCCATGCTTGGATTTCCCAACCTGACCTGATACAGTTGCTACTACTGAAACCTGGCTCAAACCTTACATAAAAGACACTGAATTTCTCCCACCAGGCTACAGCTGTCTTCGATCTGATAGGCCACGTAAAAAAGGAGGTGGCAGTGCCATACTCTATTCCAGCCACCTCAACATTGTCCCCTACTCTAGCCCCATACCTCAATTTGACTCTGCAAAAACTCTCATTAGGTATCTCCAATTAAATAACACAAAAAAAAATCTGTATAGTCATTCTCCCCGAAATAATATTCCTATACTAGAAAAAATCCTTGCCTGGACATCTAAAACTATTCAAAATGAAATAATCATCCTAGGTGACATTAACGTTGATTGGTTAGAACCTAAACAGTCCACCTCCAACATAAACCTGTTCTCATACACCCAAGTAGTAACAGACATTACCAGACCAAACAAACCCAAAAACAATGGCTCTGCACTAGATTGGATTCTAGTGTCTGACCTAAGTAAAATTTCAGCCATAGGCACATTACCTCAAACCATAAGTGATCACCTACCTGTTTATATCCTTCAGAAATACTCTCCCACCCACAATACCCACCAGTATAAACTAACCAGGAGCCTGTCCAAATTCAGCCCAGAAGCTTTAAACAGCACCCTCCTACAAATAGACTGGAGTGCCCTAAAAGTGCTACCCTTAGACAAGGCAGTTAAACTCTTCAGTACTACATTTTTAAATATTCTAAATAACTTGGCTCTTCCACGAGTAAAACGAATGAAAACCAACCATGCTAAATGGCAAACCTACAAAACAATTTATGACAAACAGAGATAGAGCATGGAAACTCTGGCATAAAACCAAAAATCCAGCTCAGCTCCTAGAATTTAAACAACTCCGAAATAAAGCCGAACACTTCATAATTAGAGATAAGAAAAAGTTCTACTTCACATCCCAAAACCAAAACAGAAACAACACTAAGAAATTTTGGGGTACCATCTCTAGTTTACTGCATCCAGGTAGCAAAAACAACCCATGCCCACATCCAGACAAATCCCCCAATGAAATAGAAACCCTCTTCAACACACACTTCATAGACACCATCTCCAAAATCTCTGCCCCACAAACAAATTCTAAAGCTAGCAAACACACACTCATACAACCTTCACACAACCACTCCAATGCTTGCTTTACCTTCTCAACTATCCCCACAGCTACCATTCGCAAATTACTACTCAAATGAAAACCCTGTACAACTGCTCCAGATAATTTACACCCAGATTAGTTACAAATGTCAGCCATATCTGTAGCCTACCCCATTAGCATATTAATCAAAAGATCCCTCCAAGAGTCTTATGTACCTGTAATCTGGAAAAAAGGCTACATACTCCCATTTCACAAAGGTGGCCCTAACATAGATTTCACCAATTTCCGGCCAATTTCAATACTCTCCCCGTCATCCAGAATCATGGAGAAATGCATCCATGCTCAGCTCCTAAATTTCCTAACAGAAAATAAGACATTATCCCCATCCCAACATGGATTGTGCCCATATCACACTACCACCACTGCACACCTATCATTCATGGACACTGTGACCCAGGCAAGGGACAGTGGAAAAATTGTCTCCTCTCTTTCTCTGGACCTCTCCAAAGCCTTCAACACCATATCCCACCCCTTACTTCTGGCGAGCTATATTAAAAGACCGAAGAGGTGTTTCATCGAACACCTCTTGGTCGACACATAAAGAGCAAACGCACTAAAGTGCGAATGTTCAAAACAGCAATTTCTTTCCCTAGGAAAGAAATCACTAGCGCACACACACACACACACACACACACACACACACACACACTTTCAAACATAATGTGGGGGGCTTTGCCGGTGTGGGGGGCTGTGCCCCCCACACCCCCCCTAACTAAATATACCAACTCTGAGATCGCACTACAGTGAGGAAAGTGTCAAACACATGGGGATGGCCAAGTGGTTTCTTTCCCAGGGAAAGAAATTGCTGTTTTGAGCGTTCGCGTGTCGACCAAGAGGTGTTCGATGAAACACCTCTTTGGTCTTTTAATATAGACCCCTCTTGGCAAATCTATCCAGTCTGGGAATGTCACCCCCCGCTCTTAACTGGTTCTCTGATTTTCTAACAAGCAGACAGCAAGCCACTAAATGGCTCCACTCTTTCTCACTATTCCTCAATATACACACAGGAGTTCCCCAAAGATCCATATTGGGACCTCTCCTTTTTAGCATATTCATTAATGACTTCTACTCCACCCTCCCTCTAAATCCTGTAATACAGTACACAGATGACTTGACCATTATCTGCATTGCTGACTCTGCTGACAAACTCTTAGCTAGGACCCAACATGCTTTCTCAGTCACTGAGGAGTGGATGAATAACAACAATCTAGTCCTTAACTCCAACAAAACTAACCTGCTTCTATTCACCCCCCAAAAAATCAATCCCCTAAATAGAGCAGATTTAAATATGTATTCACAAAACAAAACCTGCAATAGAGCAGTATCACAAACTAAACTTCTAGGAGTTATAATAGATGAACACTTAACCTTCGATCTACACATCCAAAACTGTATCAAAAAACTCATCAGAAACTAGGCACCCTCTGTAAGCATAAATTGTACCTCACACCCACCGCTAGACAAACCCTTGCACTGTCCTATTTGCTTCCTTCACTTTTATACAGTGCCCATTTGTTCACTAACATTCAAAGCTCCATAAAATCGAAGATCGTGTCCTGTTATAACAAGGTTTCCAAGTTCGCTACCAACAAAACTTACTCCTTCCATCACTGCATCTCCCTACGCAAAGTAAAATGACTCAAACTTCCCCATCACCTAACCTACTTTGCAATTAACCACAGCTCACAATTTCATTATCAAACCTTCCAATTGCCCATCCCTCACCTCCCTGTTTACTCCCCATAAGCCCTCCCAACAACTCAGATCTGAAAATCAATTCCTTCTAAAAGTGCAAACACCCAGTCTAGCAGTTGGTCAATCCCTCTACTCATGTACCTTTGCTAAAACTTGGAATTCCCTACCCAGCTCTGTCAGAACTATTTCCAGTCACATATCCTTCAAAAAGTCTCTAAAACAGCATCTCTTAGCCCTCTGGCAATGTACATGTGGCTACGACTACAGAGCATCTTCTCCCACTTGATCTCACTAACTTTTTTCTCCCCTCTGCTTAACGTTTATGCTACTATCTCTTGCTGTCTTCACTCTGCAGTATCCAAAGCAGATGATATATTGTACTTTTTATTTTGTATATAATGTATACGGCCGTTCTAGCTAGAAATTTATGATAAGATTGTATGTCTGTTTTTTTAAGTTATCTCTCTATGTATGTAGAAAATGTGATTGTATCTAAATATCTTTTGTATGTGGAGCTTTTCTCCCCAGACCTCCACTGAAAATGGGCACTTTTTGGCCCAGTGGATCATCCTGATAAGCAAATGCAAACAAATTAAATAAATAAATAGCTAGCTACAAGCCCCCAAATTTGACACAAGATGCCCTCTCCACCTATCTGGACCTCTTCGAATCTATCAAGATTCAACCCTTTACCCTGATTCTGAGCGACCTTAACTACCCAACCATAGACTGGAAAAACTGCTCATGCCAGAACACAAATTCCCAGAGATTCCTCGAGATTCCTCAATTTTATCAATGCAAATGCCTTGGAACAGCTAGTCGATAACCCCACAAGAGGTGATAATATCTTGGACTTGGTATTAACCAACATGAGTAACCACTGCAGCACCCCTAGAGTATCATCCTCCCTGGTAAAATCCGACTGTATTGCAGTCACTTTCAAAGTCACCATCTCTCCTGACTCCCCTCTAGCTAGGGTCAAACAAACTTCTCCAAAGCTGATTACAACCTCCTGAGGGATAGTATAAACAGCTTCACAGCCCCCTCCTCCTCTGTAGGAAATGGCACCAATGTCCAAATCTACAGCAAAGTACTGTACGAGCATTTATATAGATGCATGGAATCAGGAATACCCGACAGGACAAAATCATCCTCCGCAAAGAAAAGTAAACCTGTCTGGTGGACATTTGCAAAAAATAAACTGCATCACAAAAGGAAAACAATTGCTGTCCAGGACCAAGAAGGAGTAGGTGCCCAGTTGGAAGCAGTCTCTCCTTAGCTTGAATAAGCAAATAAGAGCACTAGTGAAATCCTCTAAAGCCAACTTCAAGTCCAAATTGGCCACATCTACTAGAGACAATCGTAAGGCCTTCTTCACATATGTCTGTAATCTCAAAGGAAGCACCCAGATCTGTTCAGAACTGGTGGTCAAGAACACAACATACCAAATGCTGTAGATATAGCCAACCTACTGGCTGACAGAGTCAGCAATAACTTCTCCCATCTGTGGAATAGACTCCCTCTCCACATCAAGCAGAGTACCACATTATCTCTTTTTAAACACAACCTGGATGACTGGATGGGAAACAGAAAATACACCCCTGGGATTCCACCTGTGTCCTTGCTGGACAGGGGCTTTGGGTGCTGACTTGTCTAAACATGGGCTAAACTCTTGGCTAGGCTTATAAGGGTCTCAGGGCCAATAGCCTAGTAAAGTCCTATGATCCTATGAAGGAAAGGAGCACCGGTGTAGAATCAATGATTGCAAAGTCATCCCCAGTGAAACAGTCATCCCACAGCATAACCCACTGGTTGCTGCAATCAGCTGCAAGCAGTGGTCAGAGAAGGATCTAAGATTAACATATGGTGAAAGTGCTTAGTATTTTGAAGCTTGTTGTGAGCTTTGTTACTAAATAGCAGTCGGTGCAATCTGTATTCTTTTTGGTTTTTACACATTGCAAGAAAGTTTGGGAGAGGATGATTGATAAACGGATATGCAGAATCGTAGAAAGTAAGATGGGAAATGAGCATTTCAGATTTAGATCAGGATGCAGCACAATTGACCCAATGTTTGCAGTGAAACAGTTGAGAAGAAGCTAGAGATGAGGAAAGAGTCCAACTGGACTTTCCTAGACTTGGAGAAAGCATATGACAAGGTCCTAAGAAAGCTGATTTGGGCAGTACTGTGGTAGTTCAAAGTCCCAGAAACATTGGTAGAATTAGTGCAGGCTATGTACAAGGATCCAATGACTGAAGTACGAACAGTGTTCGGCCCCACAGAGGGGTTCACACTGGGAGTGGGTGTGCACCAGGGTTCAGCTCTGAGCCCACTGCTGTTCATACTGGTGATGGATTACATTAGCAAACAGGGTGGTGGGGGACAGATCAGCAAAGTTGCTGATCTGATGATGTGGCATTATAGGCAAACTCTGAGCAAGAACTTCAGCAAAGAATAGGGGAATGGAATGCAAAACTGAAGGCACATGGAATGAAACTAAGCACAGATACAGTGGGAATGCTAGCAAACTGGGAAAATCAGAAGAAGCTGAGAAATGAGCTAGAAGGGAAGATAGTGGAACAGGTAAATAGCTTCAAGTATCTGGAAGGGGTGGTTATGGAAAAGGGAAGTCTGAATGAAGAGGTCAAAGCTAGAATCAGAGGGGCTGCAGCCAACTGGCATGAAGTCTCAAGTGTAGTCAATGACGGAAGAATGCCAAAGAAGCTGAAAAGTAAGGTGTACAAGACATTGGTGTGACCAGTACTACTGTATGGTACAGAAACCTGGGCAGTAAAGGCAGAGTAGATGAGGAAGCTAGAGGTGATAGAAATGAAGTGCCTGAGAAGGGTGGTAGGGTGCACACTGTGGGACAGACAAAGAAATGAGGACATAAGAGCAGAAGCTGGAGTAGCTCCAATTGCAAAAAAGATCAAAGAGAACAGATTATGGTGGTCTGGACATGTGCAGAAAAGTAGACGACAATGTGGTGAAGAGGATTTGGAACAGACAGGAGGAGGATAAGAGGAAATGAAGACATCCAGCAAAGAGGTGTATGGATTGTGTGAAAGAAGATCTGCAACAGTCAGGCATAAGTGTCGAAGAAGGCAGGAGTATGGCATTGAATGGAGAGAGATGGCAACAGTTAACACGACCAACCCCATGTAGAAAAATGGGGAAAAAGGGGGTTGATTATGCTGATGGAGCCTGAAAGCCTACTACTAGAAAGTCCTAAATGGGTACGGGGGATAGATTATCAGTGTTTTGTGTGGCATACATCATCTAAAGTGGGTTCTGTCCAGCAGTTCCTTCTCTACTTAAGAACCTTATTTAATACAGTCAGGCTGCCCCCTTACTTGCTACTTGTTCTCTGTTAGTTAAGCTCTTCTTGATGGGGGTTCTGCACCTTAGACCACCCAGTAGACCAGTGACTTTTTCTTAGAATCTGAATTTTGTCCTGGAAAAGCTTACAGTACCCCTTTTTAGATTGAGTTAATTTCTGTGCTTTTTAATATCCTAGAAAACCATTTTCTTACTGACAAGTAGCACAGCTTGCAGGGTCTTGGAGTTGTAGGCTTCAATGGCCAAAAACCCATATAGCATTTTTCATCACAACAGAGATCCTAGAGAGCCAGTTCATGCCCAGGGTGGTCTGTAAGTTAACCTTAAACTAACGGATCCAAACCTTCCAGTTGACAGTGTTTTTTTCCTAAACCTCAAAACAGAGGAGAGAGAGACTCATACTTTTAATGAATGTGTACAGACAGCTGAGGTACTGCCTGTGCAGATTCAAAGAATGGAGAAAATCAGACTAGTTATTCATCTTCGTCAAAGAAAGAAAACTAAACAGATTGTTGTCCAAGCAGACCATCTACAAATGGCTAGCTGGTAGCATTACCTTCTGTTATGATTATTGTGGAAAGTCCTAAAAGGGCAAATCAGAGCCTGTTCTAAAAAAGCAGTAGCTACTTCCTCTGCCTTCTTTGGGGCAGATCACAACTTATACTTTAGAAGCAGTAGCTACTGCCTTCTTCAGAATTTGATTACCAAATACATTTGTGAGGCAACTATTTGGGCCTCAAATTATATTTTCTCCAAAAACTCCTACATGGATTCAGTCTCTAGAAGCCAAGCAGGATTTGCCACTGCAGTCCTGCAAAGCTCATTAGCTGTACCAACTTGAGTCCAAGGTCAGGACATGCATCATTAGTCTTCCATTGTGGATGAATGATAATACAGCAATGATACCTATAATGAACATAGTACAACTGTATAATAACTTGCCATAGCACTAGATGTTCAAATGGACTCCCTCCAACCTTCTCCTTTGTTCTTTCTTTATGTTGTGGGACTTATTTAAAAATTATGAGACTGAAGTGTGCCAAATGCCACTAAATTTTGTTTGTGTCTCCAGGTTGGGAGCATTGGTTATCTCCAGAGATCATAGATGATATCTAATCCTGACACCTTCCGCAGTCACACCTGTTGAGGATAAACTGTTTCAGTTATGCCCGAAAACTGAAGATGATGTGTGAGCTGTTTCATCCTTTCTACACAGAGTCATTCTGATGTTTCCAGCATCGGGAGGAGACCAACCCATGCAGAGGGGGGCATGCAGAGCTCTGGAAGTTAGGGTAGATGCTTAGACATTCACTTTCAGCAGATTCCCATTCTTGATGTTAATGCTAGTGACATAAAGGGATAAAGCCCTGACCATAGGCCATGTGACCTGAGTTCAAGCAGCATGGGGAATTTGATGATGCTGGCAGGGAGGATGGTCAAGCTAGCCAACCACATTGCCACTATGCCTCAGATGAGGGTTAATGATGTGGAGAAGCTGCCTGCATGTGGGCATTAGGCTCACCAAGCCAACTGTGGGTGGTAACCTTCAGAGTGAGTATACAGAAGTATGCACTCAAAAAGGGTATTTTGAGACACTGTTCGTTTATTCTCCTCCTGCCTAACGGGTGGAGTTAGGTCATTCAAAACATTGTCATTGCTAGGATGCCAGTGAGAACATAAAGTATGCTTATGGTTGCCTGGTGCCCCCTGGACAGCTCTCAACTGAGTTCTAGAATGAAGGAATGAGTTGGCAGTATCCAACTGAGGAAAGCTTGATATCATCAGGTGAAGGGGAGTCAAAAATAACAGAAAAATTCCTATTCTTGAAGAAGGATATTGCAGCAGTGATCCCAGTATTCAAGTGTATATTGCTGTTGTAAGTTGTTTGTTTTGCTGATTTTTTATCATTATTTATTTATGTACTTTTTATATGATATCTGGGTAGGTGAGCTGGTCATGGTTGTTATCTAAGTATTACCTTATTTATATACAAGCTCTCTGCTGTCTGTTAGGTCAGTGAGTTGTTGTGGGTCCTACCAAACGTGAGTCCTTAATTTTTCCAATGCTGCCAGATGCTAATGAAATGAAATAAATAAATTGATTTCAGTAAGTGACTGGATCTCAGAAGAGTCTTACCTTTCCTTTCTAATTTTGCAACAGCAGGGAACTGCAGACTCCTGGAGAAAACTCATACTTCAGCTGATAATAACTATTCTGCTGGGACAATAAAACTGGTGGGAAAACCAGGAACTCAGTAATTATTGTTCACTGTCCGGGACAAGGTGTATCATCTGAAAGGAAAATTTAATTGTGATTCCAGCAAAGTAGTTTATTTAGCTAGGTGCCAGGGTTGTTCTGCCTTTTATTTTGGGAAGATGGAAAGGTGCTTGAAACAGAGAATTTATGAACACGTTTATGACACGAGTAAATTGAATTTGAATAATGCCTTGGCCAGACATGTGAAGTCTTTCCCCACACACCAATTTTTATTTTGTGTTATTGATAAAGGTGGGGAAAATCCTAGGGTGGGCTATGTGCCGTTTAGGTTGGATGAGAGAGAATTAAATTGGCAGTTAAGGTTTAATGCACATATACCCACGGTCCTTAACGATTGTCTTTCTATTAAATGCATTTTGCAAATGCATGCATTTTAAAACTGAAATATCTTATTAGATGAATGCATTTTTATAAAATATTGTTTTTTTGGATATAGTATATGTATTTTTGTGTTTTGACTTTTATGATGATTAATTTCAATATTTATTTTAAATATTGGCATAATGTAAGATTTAATGTATGTTTGAGATGTAGTTCTACCTGTGGTCATATACATTTTTAAATATTCCTTTAAATGTGGGTGGGGAACTTGAATTGTTAGTTGGTGATGTAATTAATTGAATGTATTTATTGGTTTAATGTCTTTTGAATTTTGTCTGAAGAAGTTTGCTTATATCAGTAAACGAAAGAGCTTACTTTGCATCTGTTGACTCGAGTTTTCTTTTGTCTTTTGTGATTACCAAAATGATAGTACATGGACAACTGGTTTACTGGCTGAGGTGTTTCAACTACAGTATCAGAATTCTTTGCATTATTTGGAGTGCAGTTGTTGTACATTTCCCCTAAAATAGAAGGATATTTTTTACTTTTTCCCCACATGGCATATCCACCAAAACCATGATTGTCCAGCAAATAAAGTGGCCTGTTCTAATACAGACTTGAACTGCTGCTAGATATTGAGGAAGTGTCCAAAATGGCTAGTTTCTTAGTACCTGTTGCTGTCAAACTGCTTAGTATCTTGTTTCCTTTTTCCTGACAGTTGTATTTGTCTCAGTCAGGACATTTAACTCTGCTTGTCTTGGATCCATCCAAGTAAGAACTGTTCACAGTGCCAAGCAGTCTTGCTTTGTTTATCTTCTCTTCACTAAGGTGGGTGGTCTAGTCATTATGTGCTGTCCTGCATGTTTGCCAGATGTGGCCATTTTTCATTGTTAGAGGGCACAATTTGTTCTTCCATTGTCCTTTGCAGTGGTGCAGGAACCCATCCATTTTGTGTTGAAGGAGCCGTTGTGATTAAATCAAAGCTGTATGTGGACCTGAACAATGAGTGTGTAGCATCTTAGTACATTATCAGTATGACTTGGTTAAATATTAGTTTCTAATCTGTTGTTTTTTGAGGCTCTGTGCCATTTCAGAGTATACTTTAGGGATATTGTGTTTGTCACTACCGCTGTGACTTTGAAACGTAATGTCTCAATCCTTGCATTCCACTTCCCAATAATGCAGTCCCAGCAGAGACTGCGACCAGTCTCACAGCATCACTGGGTCCTATCACATCTGCACAATGCAGACAGATTAAACACTACAGTGAATCAGTTTCCTGTGTGCTAGCCAACATTTGATCGCACTAATTATTTTTTCTTTCAGTTTTCTGTTGTGCTACAACTTAACTGAAACGTATTTTATTTAGAATCTGGAAACACTGGCCAAATTAATGATCATTTACAGCAAAGACTTGGGGCTCTGATAAGGCAAGTAGTTCATGTAATAGTGTGTAGTTATAAATGTGGTAATAAGACCTTGTATACAAACAATACAATACAGTTGCTATATAAATAATGGATGCATATCCTAAGCTAAGAATCGTATGGTACCTACATGAATAGTAAGGGAGACTGGCATAAGTAATGTACATGCTGCAACCCCTTGGGGGGGATATGCAGTTTCAGGATCATAACTAAGGTTATAGTGATAACATCTACAGCATGGTATGGGTGTAGGCAGGCATACTGCATATAGGCCACAAGATACAACATTCATTTTCAATGGAGAAAAATTTTGTTCTGTGGCCTTGTGATGTTATTCATGTTTCTTCAAAGGTGATTTTGTAGAGATATGCAGTAGAAAAAAAATTACTGTTCTGCCACTAAAGCTGCATGCAAACAGTCCCCCGAATAATATCTGTCATTATGTGAAAATGAGGAAAATCAAATTGCTTTTTTTGGCTGTTTCATCATTGTAGTTCATTGTAACTTTTTCAAGATGTATGGCATTTTTTTTAACTCCAGCATGTGTGTGCTCTTAGTTATCATTTACTTACTGTGCATTAAAACGTTTTATGTTCAAATAAAATAATTTCATCCAGTCATAGTGTGCTAACAGATAAGCATTATAGCAGTCTTCCAGCAAGGCAGGTCAGCTCAGCTTGTAATATTTGTCAGAGTAAATTGAAAGAATAAGGCAGTGTTTTCAAAATGAAAGTTACACTGCAGAACAGCAGTATGTTTAAAAATCCATAACAGTTTTTCACTCTTTATAAAGCAGTATTTCTAATAATACCATATTAGTAGAATAGCAACACAGTTTCTATGTGAAATATGATGCATTGTTCTGTGCCTGGATGTTTATCAAAGTTAATACATACACATAAAACAGAAGTGTGAACATTTGAATCAGTAAAGGAAAATATATTGCCTGTCAACCATAAACCTGTGTAACATAACATTTTGAATACATCAGAGGGTTTTAATTTCTGCTTGTCGGCTGCCTCATGCTTTCTCAGTTTTGACCAGAGATTTTTAAGTACTGTTCCTACAGTTCAGTTCCAGTGGAAGCAAATAATCAAACTTGACAGTTTTTTTAAGCTAAACCAATGGTTTGTATTGTATGTGAGCCATAGTATCTCACTTGGTACCATGCGTTTCATATTGTACAGAGGCATAGGTGGGCCATTCTTTTGTGTGGCAGTGATTTTTAAATCTGAAAACTTAAGATGTTCTTCGTGTTTCACTGTTGCAGTCATTACATTTGGGTAATCTGCTGGCAGGTTGCCCTCAAGTCAGCCTGAATAACAAAGTCTTGGGTCCTGCGTCAGTTCCTGTCTCCTCTTCCATGGCGTCAGGTTGTCAGGGGTATAAAACATGCAGCCTTTTATTCAGTCTTTCTTGCCACGCAGTGCCCGAAGCAGAAGCAGTTCGCAAATGCCAGTCAGCCGACTCCTAAAATTTTCGCATTCGAGTTTCAGAACTGAAGTCTTCAACTAAAGCTAAGTACCCCGTTGGGGAAACTTTTTCTTGCTCCTTACCGATGTCAGTAAAAGTTAATAATTGCATTACTTGTGGGAAGCAAATACCTCATAAGGATTTTCATTTGTATTGTATTCCTTGCCTAGGCCCAGATCATAACGTGCTTTGCTGTCGGCTTTGTGCTAGATTTAACCAACGCACTATTAAGCGTCGGTATATTTTTGCTTCAAAATATTTTGGATCCAGATTTAATTATCCTGAAATGTTGTCGGTTAGCAATCCGACTACCGGAGTTACAAAAAACGCAAAGAAAAAGATAGAGACAGACAGTTGTGGTCCAAAACCAACGACGAAGCTTCTCCTAAGCAAGTCGCTGGTTCGCCGGTACTCACTGAGGAGCTTTCGCAGCCTATGATGCCCGCTACTTTTGAGTTGCAAGCCTCTACCAAGACCCATGTGGAGTCCGATATGCCGTGAGACTCTGAGTATTGAACCCGCGGATGGCTCTCCCTTGGATGGGTCTGGAGCCGCTAAGTAAGCACAGGCTTCTGAGGGTGTTTTCAGGCCTCAATATTTTTATATAAAACCGACGCCAGCTTCAAAAACAAGATCAAAAACATCTTCTAAGTCTAAAAAACCGACGCATGAGCCACGTGCTCAGGCCCCTATGCCAAAAAATAGATGATCAAAATGGCTGAGGACTTAATTACCTTGATCAGGGGTTCCCAACCCCCCCTTCCCCCTGCTAAGAGGCCTACACTGATTATGAATTTTCAGATCAGGTTTCTATTTCTTCTGATTCCTCTTCTGATCAGGAATTTTTTCTATACCACCCTATGAGGAGTCAGATGCAGAAGAATCCATCCCATCTGCATCTCCTCATGAGGATTATTCTTTTGGAGAAACGTTGCATACTTTAAGGGAACATTTTCATTGGGAGAGTCAGGATTTCTCTGAATCAAAAAATAGGCTTAGGGATTTCCTTCTTCTTCCTCAGCATAGGCCTTTGGCTATACCCCCTGTATTAGACATTATTGATGATGTGTTTTCGGAATCAAGCATAGCTCCTGATTCCCTACCTCTGGCTCCTAGTAAGCCAGACAGATATTACAGGGTTCCCGACTCCCACAAATTTCTATTCAAAAATCCTGCTGCTGATCCTGAAACTATCTCACGGGGTCCCAAAGGTGTAAAGGCCTCTACAGCCAAAAATCCTACACCCTCTGATAGAGATTCCAGGGCACTGGATGGATGGGGAAAGAAAGTTATACGTCTGCAACCTTGGCAATTAGGGCCTTAAACTGCCAGTTTCATATGCTTAAATATCAACAGCATGTTATGGGCTTATTGAAACAGAAAATTATGTTGATTTTGGATTGTGTGGAAAATAAAGAATTACAGGAATTATTGCATGCAGCAGAACAGGTTGGAAAGCATACTTTACAATGTGGTTTTGATTCCTTGGAGGCCTCTTCCAGGGCCGCAGTTACTGGATCTGTGATTAGAAGGCATGCCTGGCTCAAGGAGCAAAATCTGCCTGATCATGTTAAAGCTAAATTGTTGGATGCCCCTTTACAGCATGATACTCTGGAAATAAGGCAGAAGAGGTTTTAAAGAAAATGGAAGACAAAGCTAAATCTATGCAAACTGTAAAAGATTTCTTACAAGTGCAGCCACCCAGATTCAGTAGGCACTGGCCTACTAAAAATTGGTCCTTTCCTGTGTCCAACAGAGCCTCTCAAGGCAAATCCAGGCACTCAAAAGGCTCTAGATACCAGTCACAGGGTTCTTACAGGTCAAAGCAATGGGGTGCCTCCACCTCCAAATCTGGAGGAAACAAAGCACAAACCTACAGTAAGCAGTCTCAATGACTTCCCTCTACCATCACCAAGCACTTATCTTTTAGCAGCCCCCTTGGGGGAAAATTAGCACTTCATGCTTAAAATTGGCATTTAATTACCCAGGACAAGTGGGTATTAAACATAGTATCCCAGGGGTACAGATTTCATTTCCATAGTTTGCCAATTCCAAATGGTTGGCCAGATCTGCCACAAAATCAATGGGCAGAGGCTCAGAAACGAGTTACATCCCTCATGGATATGGGGGCTATTCAACCAGTACCAGAACAGGAAAAAGGACAAGGTTTTTATTCAAGACTGTTCCTGGTACCCAGAAAAGACAATGCCTGGCGTCCAATACTGGACTTATTGATTTTGAACACGTTCCTGGACATTCCAAAATTCAAAATGCTAACTTTACAACAGCTACTGCCTATGCTGGGCAAGAACGCTTGGTTAGTGACACTAGATTTAAAAGAGGCATACCTGCTCCGCTTCAAGGCAGGTTTTATACATTACCAATTCTCTGCACTGCCCTTTGGCTTATCTACTGCGCCCAGGGTCTTTCCAAAGTGCCTGGCACCAATAATTGCATTTTGCAGACAAAGAAGCATACAAATCTATCCTTACTTGGACAACTGTCTCATTCAAGCAGAGAACAAGGACATTCTTCTTCAACATCTGACGTTTGTAAAAGACTTCTAACATGCCTAGGGTACACAATAAAAGAAAAGAAATCACAACTGGTACCCTCTCAGAAAATTACATTCCTGGGTGCAAGCTTGAATACAACTGCCCAGATGGCTTACCTTATGCCAGACAAACAAAGGCAACTGAATATATACTTCAAACAGATGGCAACAAAAACCCAGTTATCTGCAAGACAAATTTTGCAGGCTTTGGGGTTCATGGCATCCTGCATTCTACTAATCCTATATGCAAGACTGCATATGAGGAAACTTCAATGGTACCTAAAATGTTTATGGAGTCAACATTGTCACAGTTTGGAAGCAATGATTCCTCTCATTCCCTGCCTGCAACAGGAGTTTCTTTGGTGGGCAGAGACATGTCACCAAAACAAGGGACTGTCATTCTCTCTACCTCCTGCCACCCAAACCCTAACTACAGACTCATCAGACTATGCTTGGGTGGCCCACCTGGCGGGGAGATGCATTCAGGGCATATAGAACTCAAAACAAATGCATCTGCATATCAACCAGAAAGAGATGCTAGCTGTTCAGAATGCCCTAACAGCCTTCAAGGACTTACTTCATCCAGAACAACTACTAATAAAGACGGGCAACACCACAGATGTTCATCATGTTACACTGCTGCAGTCATTACACTTGGGTTATCCTGCCGTCAGGCGGTCCCGCAGTCGGCCGGAGTTCCAAAGTCTTGGTCCGGCGTTGGTTGCTGTCGCCTCTTCCCTGACGTCAGTGCGCCAGGGGTAGATAAGATGCATCCGACGCCATTTTCTCCAGTCTTTCTTGCCGCGCGGTGCCCAAAGCAGAAGCAGTTCGCAAGTGCCGGTCGGCTGACTCCTGAGATTTTTGAAGTCGAATTTCAGATCCGAAGTCTTCAATAAAGCTAACTACCCCATTGGGGAAACTTTTTTCTTGCCTCAGACTGATGTCAGAAAAAGTTAATAATTGTATTTCTTGTGGGAAGCAAATACCTCATAAGGACTTCCACTCTTACTGTATTCCATACCTAGGCCTTGATCACGACGTCACTAGTTGTCGGTTTTGTGCTCGATTTAACAAGCGCACTATAAAAAGACGTTTTGATTTTGCTTTGCACTACTTTGGCCGAAGGTTCAATTATACTATGCCGTTGGATCAACCGACTACCACAATACCGAAAAAACGCAAAGACAAGGATAAAGACAGGCATCCAAGGTCCAAAACCGACGACGAAACCTCTTCTAGACCAGTCGCCGGTTCTCAGTGAGGCGCTTTCGCAGCCCTTGACACCCACTACCTCAGAGCCACAGGCCGCCTCTGACTCCCATGTGGAGACAACTAGGCCTCTGGAAACTCAAGGTATTGGGCCTACGGAAACTAATCCCTCAGATGGGTTCGGAGCTGCTGAGCAGGCATCGGCTTCTGAGGGTGTTTTCAGACCTTCACAACTTACCGTTAAAACTACAGCCAAGACAAAAGTACCATTAAAGACAAAGAAACAAGTACAGCATTCCCCTGGACAGTCCTCCATGCCTAAGAAACAGATGCTTAAAATGGCCGAAGACCTCATTACGCTAATCAGGGGTTCCCATCCCCCTCCTGAGAAAAGGCCTAGGCAGGATACAGACTATGATTCCTCTGATCAGGTTTCTATTTCCTCTGATTCCTCTTCAGACTAGGAATACTCTCTACCCCCCTATGAGGACTCTGATGCGGAAGAATCTACCCCTTTAGCCTCTCCTCCTGAGGATTATTCTTTTGGGGAAACTTTACATACCATGAGGGAGCATTTCCATTGGGAAAGTCAGGATTACTCAGAATCCAAGAAAAGGCTCAGGGATTTCCTTTTATTGCCTCAGCACAGGCCCCTGGCTATTCCACCTGTGCTAGATATTGTGGATGATGTGTTCTCTGAATCCAGCTTATCTCCTGATTCTTTGACCCCTGCACCAGCCAACCCAGATAGGTATTATAGAGTCCCTGACTCTCACAAGTTTCTTTATAAAAACCCTTCTGCTGATCCAGAAACTATTTCCCAGGGTCCAAAAGGGGTTAAGGCTTCCATTGCAAAAAATCCAGTACCCTCTGACAGAGATTCCAGAGCTTTGGATAGATGGGGCAAGAAAGTATACACTTTTGCAGCTTTAGCAGTACGAGCTTTAAATTGCCAGTTTCACATGCTTAAGTACCAACAATATTTAATGGCTCAGTTAAAAGAAAATGCTTGCAAGCTCAGAAGCTCCTGATTGTAAAGAAATGCAGGATTTATTGCATGCAGTTGAACAGGTGGGAAAACATACTCTGCAGTGTGGTTTTGATTCTTTAGAGTCCTCTTGTAGAACCGCAGTTACAGGTTCTGTGATTCGAAGACATGCTTGGTTAAAAGAACAGAGTTTACCTGATCATGTTAAGGCAAAATTATTGGATGCTCCTTTACAGCATGATACCTTGTTTGGTGTTAAGGCAGAAAAGGTGTTAAAGAAAATGGAGGATAAAGCTAAATCTGTGCAAACAGTCAAGGATTTCTTACAGGTACAGCCACCTCGATTTAGCAGAAATTGGCCAACAAAGAATTGGTCCTTTCCAGTGTCAGACAGGCCACCGAGAGGCAGATACAGATGCCCAAGAGGCAGATCTCAACCCCAAGGCTCAGACAACGACAGTGGGGCACCTCAACCCCAAAAGGAGGTGAGGACAAGTCTCAACCTTACAGGAAACAGTCACAATGACTTTCCCCTTCGTACACCAAGTACTTCCCTTTTGGAAGCCCCCTTAGGGGGGAAACTAGCACTTTTTTCTCAAAACTGGCAAACAATCACCCAAGACAAATGGGCTCTGAATATTGTGTCTCAAGGTTACAGGTTCCACTTTCACACTTTACCAGGCTAAAAGGAATGCCAGACCTGCCACAAAATCAATGGGCAGAGGCACAAAAACAAATTTCAGCCCTCATGGACATGAGAGCTATTCAAAAAGTACCACAACAGGAACAAAGACAAGGATTTTACTCAAGACTCTTCCTGGTCCCCAGAAAGGACAAGGCCTGGAGGCCCATACTAGACCTTTCAATTCTAAATACTTACCTGAATATTCCGAAATTCAAAATGTTGACATTACAGCAGCTTCTACCCATGCTGGGCAAGAAGGCTTGGCTTGTTACACTAGACTTCAGAGGCATACCTGCATGTCCCTATCAGACAAAATTGCAGAAGATACCTCAGATTCAAAGCTGGTACAATGCACTACCAATTCTCTGCACTGCTCTTTGGCTTATCTACTGCGCCCAGGGTCTTCACAAAGTGCCTGGCACCAGTAATTGCATTTTGCAGACAAAAAGGAATTCAAATATATCCATACCTGGACGACTGCCTCATTCAAGCAGAGACAAAGGACATTCTTCTACAGCATCTGGCGTTTGTAAAAAGGTTGCTAATTTCTCTAGGGTACACAGTAAACGAAAAGAAGTCAAAACTAGTGCCCTCACAGCAGATTATATTCCTGGGTGCCAGCTTAAATACAACGGCCCAGATGGCTTACCTCACGCCAGACAAGCATGTTCAACTAACTCTCTTTTCAATTACTGGCAAAAAAGTCCCATCTCCCCGCAAGAAAAATTTTGCAGGCCCTGGGATTCATGGCATCCTGCTAATACCATATGCCAGACTGCATATGAGGAAATTACAATGGTACCTGAAAAGTTTTTGGACTCAACACTCTCACAGTTTAGAAGCAGTAATATCAATGATTCCCTGCCTACAACAGGAGTTTCGATGGTGGGCACAGGCATGTCACCTAAACAAGGGTCAGCCTTTCACCCTACCCACAGCCAGGCAGACTCTAACAACAGATGCTTCGGATTACGCCTGGGGAGCACACATGGCAGGAAAATGCATTCAGGGCAAGTGGACCACAGACCAGATGCATCTTCACATCAATCAAAAAGAGATGTTGGCTGTACAAAATGCCCTAACAGCTTTCAAGGACCTTCTGCATCCAGGACAATTATTATTAAAGACAGACAACACCACAGCAATGTGGTACATAAACAAGCAAGGGGGCACTCATTCTTATCCCCTATGCAGGCAAGTCATGACATTGTGGAACACAGCTCTAACGTATCAAGTTCACCTGCAAGCACAATTCCTGCCAGGAAAGAAGAATACTCTGGCAGATGATCTAAGCAGAAATATCATGGCCCCTCACAAATGGAAATTGAATCCACAAATCTTCAGCATGATAACGCAAAAATGGGGATGCCCAGACATAGATCTTTTTGCCTCCCCACTGAATTGCCTACTACAAAAATTCTGCACAAGGACTTATCACAAACAAGCATGGAAAGTGGATGCTGTTTTGTTCAGCTGGAAAAACATAAAAGTTTATGCCTTCCCCCCACTGCCTCTCCTTTCAAAGGCCAGACACGAAAAAACACAGATGATCCTGATTACTCCAGACTGGCCATGCCAGCACTGGTACCCTATCATAAGGAACTTAGCTCAAGGCCCACCATGGATTTTGCCTCGAATACCACACCTTCTGACTCAACAAAACACTCAGATCCTGCACGGTCAGCTCAAAACCCTAAACCTGGCTACATGGCAGATTCATTAGTCAAACAGGCAACACCTCTCTTTAAAGCTGTTATGGATGTCATTTTGGAGGCCAGGAGGCCTAGCACCAGGAAAGCTTACTCAGAAAAATGGAAGAGATTCTGCACCTGGAATCAGTCTCAAAGCCTTGACCCTGTTGTTCTAAACATTCCTCAAATTTTACAATACTTAACTGAGATGCTGGACAGAGGCCTATCCTTCTCATCAATTAAGATCCACGCCTCTGCCATTTCAGCACATTATAACACGGATCCTCCTTTATTCTCATCCCTTGCTAAAGCAGTACCTCAGAGGGGCTAAAAACATAAGACTGCCCCGGAGAGCACCAACACCAACTTGGGACCTCAATTTCGTTTTGGAAAAAACTGACCCTGCCACCTTTTGAGCCAGCCAACACAGCCGATCTAAAATTTTTATCATGGAAAACGGCTCTGCTCCTGGCAGTAACTTCATCACGAAGAGTCTCAGAGCTACAGGCATTAATGGCAGTGGAAACTTTTATAAGTTTTCATCAGGACAGGGTTTCTTTAAGGACAAACCCTACCTTTATGCCAAAGGTGGTATCTTGTGTGGCTTTTAACCAACTCATCCATTTGCCAACTTTTTATCCAAACCCCCAGAATAAAGGGGAGAAACTTCTGCATTCTTTGGACATACACAGGCAGCTACGCTTCTACTTGGACAAAATAAAAGCTTTCAGGAAAACTGAGCAACTGTTTGTAGCATATGCTGCAGGATCACAGGGCAAGGCTATCTCAAAATAGACTATATCCAAATGGATAGGACACTGTATTCGTTACTGTTACACACAGTATGGAAAATCAGTCCCAAATAACATTAGGCCACATTCCACCAGGGCAACAGCCACTTCAACAGCCTTTCTCAGAGGAGTACCTACCAAGGAAATTTTGGAGGCTGCAACTTGGAGTTCAGTGCACACCTTCACCAAGCATTACCACCTGCCTCTCTACTCTAAATCCAGAGCAGGATTTGCTACTGCAGTTCTGCAGGGCCTCATAGCCAATCCTAACTCTTTATAGACCAGCCACCCAACCTTAGCTTTGGGATTCTACCCAAGTGTAATGACTGCAGCAGTGTAACACGATGAACATAGTACAGTTTTGTACCTACCATAAATTTAGATGTTCGAGTGTTCACACTGCTGCAGTCCAGGTTACCCTCCCTCCATCCCCTCTGAACTAGCTGGACTTATCTATACCTTTCTATCCTATACTACCTTTGTGGTGTATTTGCTTGTAACTGAAGGTATTGTTTTTATTTTTTATGTATATTTTTTATTAGCAATATGTATTGCCTACCTACTGGGGGCACCTGACATCTGGGGCAAGAAAAACTGAAGAAAATGGCGTCGGATGCATCTTATATACCCCTGACGCACTGATGTCAGGGAAGAGGCGACAGCAACCAACGCCGGACCAAGACTTTGGAACTCCGGCCGACTGCAGGATAACCCAAGTGTAATGACTGCAGCAGTGTGAACACTCATACATCTACATTTATGGTAGGTACAAAACTGTACTTTATGTGGTGCATAAACGAGCAGGGGGGTACGCATTCCTACTCCCTTTGCAGACTAGCCATGGCATTGTGGGACACAGCCTTGGCTTACCAAGTATATCTTCAAGCTCAATTCCTGCCAGGAAAACAAAATACTCTGGCAAACGACCTAAGCAGAAGTCGTATGGACCCTCACGAGTGGAAACTGGATCCACAAGTCTTCAGCATGGTAACACAGAAATGGGGGAGCCCAGACATAGATCTGTTTGCCTCTCCCCAAAATTATCAACTGGACAAATTCTGCACAAAGACTTATCACAGACAAGCATGGAAAGTGGATGCCCTATCCTTCAGTTGGAAAAACCTATCAGTCTACGCCTTTCCTCCTCTGCCTCTTCTCCCCAAGGTTTTACTAAAAGTCAGACAGGAAAATCCAAAAATGATCCTAATTGCTCTGGACTGGCCTCACCAGCACTGGTACCCAGTTCTGAGGAATATGTCTCAACTCCCTCCTTGGTACTTGCCTCAAATACCTCATCTACTGTCTCAGCAGAACAATCGAATTCTGCACACTCAGCTACAAACTCTGAACCTGGCAGCATGGCTGATCATGTAATTATTCAAACAACACCTCTCAGTAAATCTGTTATGGATGTCATTTTGGAAGCCAGAAGGCCTAGTTCTAGAAAATCTTATGCTGATAAATGGAAGAGATTCTGTGCTTGGAACCAAGCACAAGGAATGGACACAGCAAAACCAAATATCCCTCAGATTTTACAATACTTGACTGAGATGCTTGACAAGGGCCTATTCTTCTCTTCAATAAAAATCCATGCCTCTGCCATCTCGGCTCATTACAACACGGAGCCTCTCATCCTTTGTTAAAACAGTATCTTAGAGGGGCCAAAAATTTAAGTCCCTCCAGAAGATCACCATCTCCTGCATGGGACCTCAATTTTGTGCTGGAAAAATTCACCCTGCCTCCTTTTGAACCAGCAGCTACTGCGAATATAAAGTTTTTATCTTGGAAAACAGCTTTCCTTTTGGCAATCACTTCAGCAAGAAGGGTTTCAGAACTACAGGCTCTCATGGCTGTGGAGCCTTTTATTACATTTTACCCAGACAGGGTGTCCCTCAGGACCAATCCTTCCTTTATGCCTAAGGTGGTATCCAATGTGGCTCTTAACCAAACTATTCACCTGCCAACATTTTACCCAAAGCCACAGAACAAGGGGGAGCGGATTCTGCATTCATTGGACATACACAGACAACTAAGATTCTACTTAAACAGGACCAAATCTCTAAGAAAGTCTGAGCAACTACTTTTGGCATTTGCTTCAGGATCAGAGGGAAAGGCTATATCAAAGCAAACTATTTCTAAGTGGATAAGCCACTGCATTCATTTCTGCTACTTGCATCATGGTAAACCTGTACCCAAGGGAATCAGGTCACATTCCACCAGAGCTGCCTCTACCTCAGCTGCCTTTCTCAGAGGAGTTCCAATCAAAGACATTCTAGAAGCTGCTATTTGGAGCTCTGTTCATACCTTCACAAAGCATTATCATTTGCCTCTCTTCTCTACATCCAGGGCGGGCTTTGCCACTGTAGTTCTGCAGGGCCTTATTGCCACTCCTAATGCTATTTAGTTTCATCCTCCCATCCATAGTTTTGGGATTCTACCCAAATGTAATGACTGCAACAGTGAAACACGAAGAACATAGTACAGTTGTGTACACTTACCATAAATGTAGATGTTCGAGTGTATTCACTGTTGCAGTCCGGGTTACCCACTATCCCCCTTTCTATACCTTTTTTTTCCTTCACTATACTCCAAAGCCTTTGTGGTGTATTTGCTTTTAGTTGAAGGTAAAGTTTATGCTTCCAAAAGTGTATTTATATATTTACTATTTACTTATATATATATTTTTGCTCCCCATTTGGGGGGCACCTGACATCTGGGGCAAGAAAAACTGAATAAAATGGCGTCGGCTGCATGTTTTATACCCCTGACGACCTGACGTCATGGAAGAGGAGACCGCAACCGACGCAGGACCCAAGACTTTGTTATTCAGGCCGACTGAGGGCAACCTGCCAGAAGATTACCCAAATGTAATGACTGCAACAGTGAATACACTGGAACATTTACATTTATGGTAAGTGTACACAACTGTACTTTTTTCCCCCATAAGCAGAAAAAGGGTATTTATACAGAATGCAGAAGTGGGCTTTTCCCCACGTGATGTCCTATGAGAGTATTTTTTTTTTTTGTTTGAGACATAAGGCTGCAATGGGAAATATAGCATATTGATTATAAATGATGTACTGTAAACATTGTCCCTTGTTTTGGAGATGTTATTGCTTGTTGGACTCTTGAAGTTAACCTTTTGTCATTTTTCTGACAGCACATTGATCTACAAATTTGGAAGAACAGAAGATCTGTGGGGATAAAACAGAAAATATTCTGGACAATGAAATACTCAATCCTCTGTACAGTCTTATCTGAGCTGCTGTCATTTTTTTATTTTGTACACTGTTTTGGAAAATAGTTGAATAAGATAAATAGCTGACTGCAGATTTTATGTTGGTCTGCCTGCTGAGATTTCATTATTGGAAAAACAAAGTTTAACCAATTCATATTATTTTTATGTAATTTAAAATATATATTTTTAATTATGTAGTATATTTGCATTTTGTCCGTACAGCATATGTGGTTAACTAAAAAAAAAAAAACAACAGAAAATTGCTAAGAAAACTTCTGAACAGAAAATTGTCAAGAACACTCTTGAAAGCTTTACTAAAATTGTAACTCACAGTAACAAAATCACAGTGCTTTTTTATTGGGACAGTAAACTGAGCCTGTTTTAAAGTTACCACTACATGTAAAACTTGGTAGATTTTATTCATTATATAGTGCTAAAGCATTGAGAATGTTATGGTCTTTATCTAGTTAATGACTAGTGACAATTAGAAAACTTTAGACAATGTAGTACAGGAGTACACAAAGCTGAAAATGTTCTGATAAGCTCCCCAGCTCAGTAGAACTCTTTTCCTTACCTTGTTTGTGTTGAATCATGTCACTAATTTTGCAGTGACCTTTGCAATTAACGTCTTATTCATGTACCTTTGTATGATGTGTGCTGTTCTCGTGTGTATGAATGTGCTGACAGTATTTGTCTATTCCATGTTTTCTACAGTAAGCACCTGGGTGATGCAGGCAGCTCTGCAGTCTGCTTTTTATGAATTTCATTTGTTGGCATTATGTCATTGTGTTTGTATGAGCCTTTATTTTTTCTCCTTTTCCACCAATGAAAGTTTTAAAATTGCATGTATATCCCCATATTTGTTGTCTTGAGAGAAGACTGCTGCAGAGGGAAAGGTTTATTTTTTTGCTGAAGTACCTTCTAGAGCATTCATTTCCCTTCCCAAGTCCTGCAGGTAGGCTGAAGTCAGTGTGCATCATTTCTTTTTACTTCCGCCATTTAAGTAAACTGTTTTGTTTCGAACCCTCCCTGATCTGCACTTACCAACTTCACTGTATTCATTTCCGTAACTTCTGCTACCTATGTTTATTTGTTGGTTTTAAATTTATAACTTATGTATTTTTTCAGTACATGGAAGTCCTTTCTGAGAGTCACATCTGCTGCAGAACTTGATTGTCTTCTGACAACTGTCAGACTTTTACTTCTCTCTTTGTGATGACCAAAAGCAGGTACACTGGTGAAGTTGTTGTCACTAAAAGGATACTGCTGGTCATTCTTCCTGCACCTAGATTTTGTAGCTTGTCTCCATTTTGAAGGCTTGCCTGTAGTCAGTTCCGGATACCATTGATGATCATTATTTGATCACTGTAGCAGTAACCTCAACTATGTGGGTTATTTCAAGCGCAGGATATAACAGCTGACCAACTTCCAAAGCTTCGTGGTACCTTCCACATGCCAAGACCATTGACAGCTCAAGCTAGGCTGGAGAAAATTTACAGTCTTGACGCCAAACCCATCAGAGCTTTGTTGCTGCCGAAGAATGCTCCTCTTGTGGGCTTTTGAGGATCAACAGCTGGCTATTGCTTCTCCACTGCTGGGCAGATAATTTCCCTTCAAAGAAAAATCCCTTCACATTAATATTTTTTTTTACTTGAAACTTTTCTGTGAAACTAATTAATTTAAGCTAGGAAAAAAGTGTTTTAGTGGTCAGTCATGTGACTTTCACTTTTTACTTTGAAGTGAAACTTTAATGTTTTATTTTTTGATTTTCTACTTAAAACATGTTAAATTACTTTTGGTGGATTCTTTAAAAAAGTACTTATTTAATAGTTACCTGTACTACCAATTATTCCTGACAGTCTTACCTGGGCTTCAGGCTTAATTTTTGGCTTCACCATGGAATAACTTATAGATTCCTCAGTTCTCCAATCTTCCAGCCACAAAAAGAAGAAAATATGCGGACAACCTGTGCCTATTCAGCTAGCTATAAATTTGACTGAGCCACAGATGGGTAGTTTTGCTGTGGCCTTTTCTTGTTCTTCAGACTGTTCATCTTCTACCTTTTCTCCTTCAATGTTTCAAAACTTTGATGATATGGTGCTGATGTATCAGTTTCGAAGTTTTGAAACTTTGACAAATCAATATAGACCCCCAGGGATTTGACATGCCCTCTGCAGCTGTTGGAGTGCCGTTGGCATGCAAGGGAGAACCACTCTTGTTGGATTTGGAGGAAGGAGCAGGGAATGCTGACTGTGATGGCTGTTTGCGAGGTGATGTACCTGACAAGAGTTGGCCTGCTTCAATGGAAATTCCTGTTAAGAAAGAGCAGAAAAATAAAGGATTTATTTTCTTTTTTTTTTTTTTTTTTTTTTTTTTTGTTACTTTAGACAGGAGTGGTTTTTTGAGCTTATCTCAGGGCTCTGTTCAGGCTCTTGACACCTCTACTAATGAAAGAAAAAGGAATTCTTCATTTTCTGATGATTCAGAGTATACTGAACAGGAAAATGATTTTGTAGGAACAATTTCTGTTTTTTTTTCTCCTTATGTCACTGATTCGTTTTGTGATTCTATGGAGACTGTTTCTTCTGAAACCATATCTACAATGAACCAATTATTTCAGCAAGAATGTAATGACGTTCCAATGTTTTTAAAAAATATATAAGTTATTATAAGTGGAATTTCATCCCAATCCTGTTTATTGTCTAACATGCATGACAAACCCGTAGCCCCTAAGAAGGTAGATACATTTTATAAAGTTCCTCAGTCTTACACAGTTTTATTTTTTAATCCCAGGTCTCATCCTGCAGTGATTTCTTCGGCAAATGGTATTGAAGCTATCATCATCAAACCCCCCCCCCTTTTTTTTTTCACATGGGACTGGGGTGCCATGTCAGTTGTCTCCATTTCTCTGTATTCGTTGCCACACTCCTGCCTGACTTTCTTAGGTCTTCTCTCACACAGTCTGTCTGCCTCTTTGCTGGATGCCTTTGTTTCCTCTCTTGCCTTCTTCCTGTCTGTCCCAAATCTTCTTCACCAGATTGTTTTTGCTTTTTTGCATGTGTGCTGGAACTACCGTAATCTGTTGTCTTTGACCTTCTCTGCAGTTGGTGCTAATTTGGCTTCTGCTCTGATGCCCTCATTTCTTTGTTTGTCCCACACTGCATCCTGCCACCAATCTCATAATGCTTCATCTCCATCATCTCTAGCTGCTGTACCTTTACTGCCCAAGTTTGTGTACCATATAGTAGTACTGGTCGCACCACCGTTTTGTACACCTTATTTTTCAACTTCTTTGGGGATCTTCTGTCATAACACTATTTCTGACACTCTGTGTCATTTGGCTGCACCCCTCTGATTCTAGCTTTGACCTCCTCATTCAGATGTCCCTTCATCTCAACCACCCCTCCCAGATACTTGAAGCTGTTAACCTGTTCCATTATTTTTACTTCTAGCTCAATTCAAAACATCTTCTGATTTCCTACCTTTGCTGCCATTACAGCTGTCTTATCAATACTCAGTTTTATCCTATGTACGTATCCTACAAACCACGCCAACTTCAAATCCCTCCTCTACTCCTACCTATCTTCAAAGTGGGAATGCCCATGCTCTTCTCCAACATAAGTCTCTCCACTAACTACATCTATCCAATAGTTTTTCTCCGAGTATATTGATATCCTTCTCCTGCATCTGTTCAGTACACTCAGTCTTTTCCTAGCCACTCCTACTTCGTCAGTCCAAAATTTGTTACTAAACTCCAGCTGTTATTTTGTCTAAATACTACACTCTGTAAATACTATGACTGTTTTTGTTGCACCATTTTATTCTCTGTTAATGAATTCATATTCTGTAAATGTATTTTAATATTGTATAGTCAGCATGAAGTAGTTTACTTATTTGTTTTGTGTGTTTACCCACTGTCACTAGAGCTTCTATATATATGAATTTATATTCTGTGAATGTATTTCAGATTATATGCTCAGCATGATGTATACAACTACTTTGTTTTGTTGTGTATGTTTACCTTTGTAAATGGAGCTTTTCTCCCTGGGCCTCCACTGAAAAAAGCTTCTTCTAGGCCCAATGGACTTCCCCAGTCATCAAACTGAAATAAATAAGTAAATCACGTCTTCAGTTTTGCATTCCATTCTCCTATCCTTTGCTGAACTTCTTGCTCAGAGTCTGCCTGTAATGCCACAGCATCTGCATACAGCAACTTTGTTGCCCTTTCCGTTCTGACTTGTTTGTAATGTAGTGTCACCAGTACGAACAGCAGTGGGCTCAGAGCTTAACCCTGATGCACAGCCTATCCCTCTGGGAACCCCTTTATGAGAACAAACACTGCTAATACTTTTAAGTTATTGGGACCTTGTACATAGCCTGCACTAGTTCTGATAATGTTTCTGGAACGTCAACCAACTGCAGGACTGCCCAAATTAGCTTTCTTGGTGTCTTGTCATATGCTTTCTCTAGATCTAGGAGTGTCCAGTTAGACTCTTTCCTCACATCTAGTTTCTTCTCAAATATCTGTATCACTGCAAATATGTGGTAAGTTGTGCTGCATCCTTATCTGAATCCAAACTTCTCATCTCCCATCTTAATTTCTACTACTCTGTGAATTCATTTATCACTCACCTTCTCCAGAACTTTCATGCAATGTGATAGGAGTTTGATACCTCTATACTGCCCACAGTTGTGAATGCCCCCCTTTGTTCTTGAACACTGGCACTAGTATGCTTATTCTGCAGTCATCTGGGATACACCTTTCTGTCCTTACTGCTGTGAGTGCCCTCAGGAGCCATTTTTCCTCTATCTCACCCAACATCTTCATCATAGGTTCATAGGTAGGTACTAGGCTATCGGCCCTGGGGCCTATACAAGCCCAGCCAAAAAGGTACCCTGGCTTTTGCCACCCAAGAAAATTATTTTCCTGTGCCACTGTCGAGCAGAGCCACAGAGGTGATCCCCAGGATGAATTTCCTATTTCCCATCCAATCATCAAGATTTTTCTTGAAGTGTGCTAATGAGGAGCTTTGTTTGATATAGATAGGTAGTTTATTCCAGAGTATGGGAAGTCTCTGGGACAGGAACCTATCCCTCTGGCATGTTCTGTTTATTGTGGTGACAAGGTTTAGGTCCCTAGAGCGTGTAGCTCGGAGGGATTGGGATTTCTTTAAGTGCAGCATGTCCAACAGCTCTGGGTTTGACATAGCTTTGTATGTTAGGCAGAGATCACCTCTGAGTAGGCGATATGCGACGGAGTAAAGCTGGAGTTTTTTGAGATGGTCTGCGTAGGGCATCTGTTTGAGGCCAGTAATCCTCTTTGTGAGGTATTTCTGCGGCCTTTCCAATTGTTGTAGATGTCTTGTGAGGTACATACTAAAAGGGGCGTTGTACTCTATAATGGGTCTAATGAGTGATGAGTAGAGGGGAACAATGACCTCTTTTTTTTCTGGATGAGAAACCTTTTGTGATGACGTGTGCCACGTAGAAGGATTTCCTGACTGCTGTGGCGATGTGATTGTTAAAGGAGAGATTACTGTCCACCTGTGTCCCATGGTCTCTTATCACACTTTCGGTGTTAAGTATACTACCGCCTATGTTGTAGTTCATGGGTTCAGAGTTTTTACCAAAGGGGATGACAATGCACTTTTTGGCATTGAGCTTGAGGCCATGGGTTTGACACCAGGCATCTGTCTCAGTGAGGCCCTTTTGTAGGATGTCCACATTGTTAGGAGTTTCGATTATGGCTCCTAGCTTGCAGTCATCTGCGAACTTCGTTATCCAAAGACCTTCTGTGTTAGCCTGTACTTCAGAGAAGTAGATACCAAACAGGAGAGGACCCAGGACTGAACCCTGTGGTACTCCCACTTGTCACTGGTCTGAAGTCGGATTTGGAGTCTGCTACTTTCACAGTGCAGGTTCTGTCAGTGAGCCAGTTGGCAACCCATCTTGTGACATAGGGATTTATACCTAGTTTAGTGAGTTTATCTATAATTCCAGAGTGGGGGATGGTGTCGAAAGCCTTGGCAAGATCTAGATAGGCTGTGTGAACCACCTTACCCTTGTCTACGGCTTTGGTGACTGCTTCAGAGAAGTCTATTGGGTTTAGGAGACATGATCTGCCTTTTACAAACCCGAACTGGGTGGGATCCAGAGTTTGGAGATTATCAATGTCTTTGTTTCTAAGTTCCATGATTTCCATGGCCTTGCAGACCAGGCTCGTCAGGCTAATGGGGCGGTAGTTCCCGGGGTCCGTGGTGGCTCTCCCCTTGTGGAGTGGGATAACTGTTGCTGTGTGCCATACAGCAGGTGCAAAGCCTGAGGTGAGACTATGATTGAACATGGTGCTTAGGTGGGGTGCCAGTTTGTTCTGTAGTTCGTGTAGAACGCAGCCTGGGATGTTGTCTGGTCCCATGGATGCTGTGATGTTCATCGTGTTACCCTGCTGCAGTCATCACACTTGGGTTATCCTGTCATCAGGCGGTCCCGCAGTCGGCCAGAATTCCAAAGTCTTGGTCCGGCATCGGTTCCTGTCGTTTCTTCCCTGACGTTAGTGCGCCAGGGGTATATATAATGCATCCAACGCCATTTTCTTCAGTCTTTCTTGCCGCGTGGTGCCCGAAGCAGAAGCAGTTCGCAAGTGATGGTTGGCCAACTCCTGAGATTTTCGAAGTCGAATTTCAGATCCGAAGTCTTCAGTAAAGCTAAGTACCCCGTTGGGGAAACTTTTCTTGCCTCAGACCGATGTCAGAAAAAGTTAACAATTGTATTTCTTGTGGGAAGCAAATACCTCATAAGGATTTTCATTCTTACTGCATACCTTGCCTAGGCCCAGACCACGACGTCACTAGTTGTCGTTTTTGTGCTAGGTTTAATAAGCGTACTATAAAAAGACGCTTTGATTTCGCACGACACTACTTCGGTAGAAAATTTAACTACAATATGCCATCGGAGCAACCGACTACAGGCGTGCACAAAAAACGCAAGGATAAGGACAGGCAGCCTAGACCCAAACCAGACTCCGAGGCCTCGGCTGGTCCGGTCTCCAGTTCTCCGGTCTTCAGTGAGGCTCCGACGCAGCCCCTGACTACCGCAGACCTGGAACCCGAGACCGCTTCGGAACTTTTGGCAGAAAGTACTAGGCCGACGCAGCCATTTTGTTTACCCCCTATCGACGACACTGCTGAAAAAAATGTCGGTGCTGCAGAACCACCTTCGGTTTCTGAAGGCGTTTTCAGACCGAAGACGCTCACCATAAAAACGTATCTTAAGACTAAGACTCCTATTAAACCTAAAAAGACTGCACTTCAGTCCCCTGTTCAAGGCCCCATGCCTAAGAAACAGATGCTTAAAATGGCTGAAGATTTGATCTCTTTAATCAGGGGTTCCCAACCCCCTCCTGACAAAAGGCCTAGACAAGAGGATTATGCCTCCTCTGAACAAGTTTCCATTTCCTCCGGCTCCTCTGAGGACCAAGATTACTCCTTCTCCCCTTATGAAGATTCTGATGCTGAGGATTCTATTCCCTCAGCTTCTCCACCTGAAGACTACTCCTTTGGGGAAACTTTACACACTATGAGGGAACATTTTCACTGGGACGGTCAGGACTACTCTGACTCAAAGAAAAGGCTCAGAGAGTTTCTTTTACTCCCACAGCACAGACCACTTGCCATCCCCCCAGGTTTAGACATTGTGGATGATGTTTACTTAGAATCCAGCTTGAACCCAGATTCTCTGCCTCTTGCTCCGGCCAAACCTGATAGATACTACAGAGTGCCTGATTCCCACAAATTTCTTTATAAAAGTCCTGTTGCCTATCCAGAGACTATCTCCCAGGGTCCCAAAGGGGCTAAGGCTTCTATGGCTAAAAATCCTGTACCCTCTGAAAGGGACTCCAGAGCACTAGACAGGTGGGGGCAAAAGGTTTACACCTCAGCCACTCTAGCTATGAGGGCACTAAATTGCCAGTTTCACATGCTAAAATATCAGCAATTCCTAATGTCTCAGTTAAAACAAAAAATGAGCACACTTCCTCAACAGTCTGAATTGAAAGAAATGCAGGATCTGTTGCATGCAATTGAATAGGTGGGCAATCATACTTTACAATGTGGGTTTGATTCTTTGGAGGCTTCCTGCAGAGCAGCTGTCACTGGGTCTGTTATACGTAGGCATGCTTGGTTAAAGGAACAAACTCTGCCTGATCATGTTAAAGCAAAGCTTCTAGATGCTCCCTTACAGCAGGATGTTCTTTTTGGAGTTAAAGCAGAAGAAGTCTTAAAGAAAATGGAGGATAAGGCAAAATGTATGCAGACAGTCAAAGATTTCCTACAGGTACAGCCCCCTCGCTTCAGCAGAAATTGGCCAACAAAAAATTGGTCCTTTCCAGCTACTGACAGACCACAGAGGGGTAAATACAGATGTCCGAGAGGCAGAGGACAACCACAAGCCCAGTACAAACCTCGACAATGGGGCACTGCAGCACAAAAGGGAGGAGAAGACAGGTCCCAAACTACCAGAAGGCAAACTCAATGACTTGCACCTCATCTGGCCAAGCAACACTCTCTTGGCAGCCCCCTTGGGAGGAAAACTCGCTCTTTTTTCAGACAACTGGCACGTCACAAAAGACAAATGGGTCCTAGACATAATTTCACGAGGATACAGATTCCATTTTCACACCTTGCCATTGAAAAGAGGAATGCCAAACCTGCCACAAAATCAATGGGCAGAGGCACAAAGACAAATTACAGCTCTCATGGACATGAGAGCCATTCAACTGGTACCTACTCGAGAGCAAGGCCAAGGATTTTACTCAAGACTCTTTCTAGTTCCCAGAAAGGACAATGCCTGGAGACCAATTCTAGACCTTTCAATTCTAAACACCTTCTTACAAGTACCCAAATTCAAGATGCTAACACTACAGCAGCTTTTTCCCATGTTGGGCAAGAAAGCATGGCTAGTAACGTTGGACCTCAAGGAGGCATACCTGCATGTCCCTATCAGACAAAGTTGCAGAAGGTACCTCCGTTTCATTGCAGGTTCAACCCATTACCAATTCTCTGCACTGCCCTGTGGCTTATCTACTGCGCCCAGGGTCTTCACAAAATGCCTGGCACCAGTAATTGCATACTGCAGACAAAGAGGAATTCAAATATACCCATACCTGGATGACTGCCTCATACAAGCAGAAAGCAAGGACATCCTCTTACAACATCTGGCTTTTGTAAAACATCTTCTAAGTTGCCTGGGGTACACAGTAAACAAAAAGAAATCAAAACTAGTACCCTCACAAAATATGACATTCCTGGGTGCCAGCTTGAATACAACGGCCCAGAAGGCTTATCTGATGCCAGACAAACAACTACAACTGACTCAATATTTCAAAACAATGACAACAAAGACCCAACTACCTGCAAGAAAAATTCTGCAGGCCTTGGGCTTCATGGCATCTTGCATACTACTAATACCATTTGCAAAGCTGCATATGAGGAAATTACAGTGGTACCTAAAAAGCGTATGGTCTTAACACAGCCACAGCTTGGACACAATGATATCTCTCATTCCCTGCCTACAACAGGAGTTTCTATGGTGGTCACTGGCATGTCACCTCAACAAGGGTCAGCCTTTCACCTTGCCCCCAGCCAGACAAACTATCACAACAGATGCATCAGACTATGCCTGGGGGGCACACATGGCAGGACAGTGCGTTCAAGGAGTATGGACTGCAGATCAAAGGAATCTGCACATCAATCAAAAAGAGATGCTAGCTGTACAGAATGCTCTGACAGCCTTCAAGAATCTATTACATCCAGGACAACTTACAATAAGGATGAACAACACCACAGTAATGTGGTACATAAACAAATAAGGGGGTACACACTCCTACCCTCTATGCAGGCAAGCAATGACCTTGTGGAACACAGCTCTGGCTTACCATGTTCAGTTACAAGCTCAATTCCTGCCAGGACAAAAGAACACATTGGCAGACGACCTCAGCAGAAACATCATGGATCCAGACGAGTGGAAACTAGATCCACAAGTATTTTCAATGATAACTCAAAAATGGGGCCTTCTAGACATAGACCTGTTTGCCAGTCCTCAAAACTATCAACTAACAAAATGTACACGGACACTTCACCATCAAGCTTGGAAAGTGGACGCACTCTCATTCAGTTGGAAAAACCTGACAGTATATGCCTTCCCTCCATTGCCTCTCCTCACAAAGGTGCTTCTGAAAGTCAGAAAGGAGAGACCACGACTGATACTCATAGCCCCAGACTGGCCACGCCAGCACTGGTACCCACTATTGAGGAATATAGCCCAGGGCCCACCTTGGATCTTACCACAAATTGCCCATTTGCTCACACATCAAAACAGTCAGATTCTTCACAGCCAGCTAAAAGCCTTAAATCTGGCTGCATGGCAAATCACCTAAACATCCAGCCAGCTCCTCTTTCCCAAGCAGTTATGGATGTTATTCTGGAAGCTAGGAGACCCAGCACCAGGAAGGCCTATTTGGACAAATGGAAAAGGTTTTGTGCCTGGAACCAAGCTAAAGGCCAAAACACACTTCAACCTCACATGCCTATGATTCTACAGTATTTAACTGAGATGCTGCGCAATGGACTTTATTTTTCTTCCATTAAAATCCATGCATCAGCTATTTCAGCCCACTACAACACGGAACCACCCTTATTTTCGCATCCACTTCTGAAGCAGTTCCTCAGAGTGGCAAAAAACATTAGGCCCCCCAGGAGAGCACCTACACCAACATGGGACCTAAATTTTGTTCTGAAAAAACTTACGCTACCTCCCTTTGAACCAGCTTTCTCTGCAGAACTACAGTTCCTATCATGGAAGACTGCCCTGTTGTTAGCAATAACTTCAGCTAGAAGAGTCTCAGGGCTGCAGGCACTAATGGCAGTGGAACCTTTCCTCATTTTCCATCAAGACAGAGTTTCTCTATGAACTAATCCTTCCTTCATGCCAAAGGTAATTTCCAGTGTGTCTTTAAATCAAACCATTCACTTACCCACCTTCTTCCCAAACCCACAGAACAAAGGAAAAAGACTCCTGCATTCCTTGGACATTCACAGGCAACTTCGCTACTACTTGGATAAAACTAAGGCTTTCAGAAAATCTGACCAGCTCTTTGTATCCTATGCTACAGCTTCTCAAGGGAAGGCTATATCAAAACAAACCATTTCCAAATAGATAGGACATTGCATTCATTTCTGCTATACCCATCATGGAAAACCAGTTCCTGCTACCATTAGGCCCCACTCTACCAGGGCAACAGCTACATCTACAGCCTTTCTCAGGGGGGTTCCAACCAAGGAGATTTTGGAAGCTGCAACTTGGAGTTCAGTACACACCTTTACCAAACACTATCACTTACCACTTTACTCTAAGACTAGGGCTGGCTTCGCCACTGCAGTTCTGCAGGGCCTTCTAGCCTCCTCTAATCCTCTATAACTCCTCCACCCATCCATAGGTTTGGGATTCTACCCAAGTGTGATGACTGCAGCAGGGTAACACGATGAACATAGTACAGTTTTGTACCTACCATAAATGTAGATGTTCGAGTGTACACCCTGCTGCAGTCCAGGTTACCCTCCCTCCATCCCCTCTAGTCTAACTGGCTAAATCTCTACAATACCTTCCTGATGTATTTGCTTATAGCTGGAGGGATTTTGTGTTTGTGCAAAAAAAAAATTACTTAATTTGGTAATAATTACTGACCACCTTTTTGGGGGCACCTGACATCTGGAGCAAGAAAAACTGAAGAAAATGGTGTCTGATGCATTATATATATACCCCCTGGAGCACTGATGACAGGGAAGAAGCGACAGCAACCGATGCTGGACCAAGACTTTGGAATTCCGGCCGACTGCGGGACCGCCTGACGACAGGATAACCCAAGTGTGATGACTGCAGCAGGGTGTACACTCGAACATCTACATTTATGGTAGGTACAAAACTGTACTTTCTTGGCTTTGGAGAGTGTGGTTTTTACCTGTGCAGCCGTGATTACAAGAACTTTGCATTCTTCCGGTATAGAGATGGGCTCTTTAAGGGGTGAGAGGGAGGTAAAGTTAGCACTGAACCTATCTGCCAGGATGTTGGCAATATCAGTTGGGTCTGTATATTTAGTGCCATTGTGCTGTAACTCAGAGCAGATCTGAGTGTTGCCATTGAGATTCTTGACATAGCTATAGAATGCTTTGTGGTTGACTTTAGAATCAGTGACGATTTTGTTTTCGTAACTAGCTTTGGAGGATTTTATCAGAGATCGCAGCTTCTTCCTGAGGCTGACCAGGGAGCTCCTCCACTTGTGGGATTTTACTTTTTTTTGCAAGAGTTTCTTCCTTCTGTTGTACAGTTTGTTTATGGCAGGGGACCACCAGATTGGCTTCCTTTTTTTGGAGGATAGCGTCTTGGTTCTGTTTGGGATAAGCACGATCCATACACTCATGTAAGTGCTTATAAAGTGCAGTTGTGTAGGATTCAGTAGTTGTAACTGTATTGTCCATCTGCATGGGTGTCATGAAGTTCACCACTTCTGTCTTAAGAAGCATGAAGTTGGCTTTGGAGGAAATTTTTTACCATGGTTTCCTTAATGGGGGGTGGAGGCAGGATGTGGATATCTAGGGTAATTAGCTTATGGTCGGATCAGACCAATGAGGTGTTGACTTTGGGTGTGGAACACCGGTCACTCATATTGATAATGACTAGATCTAGGATATTGTTGCCCCTGGTGGGGGTGTGGATAAGTTGATCCAGGGCATTGGAGTTTATGAATTCCAGAAAGCGTTGAGCAAAGGAGTTTGTACATGAGTAGTTTTCCCAGTTAATGTTGGGGTAGTTGAAATCGCCCATTATTAGGGTGTTTGGTTGAACCCTAATATTTTCCAGTACATCAAGAAAAGAGGAGTGGGAATCCTGGGGCATGGTGGGTGATCTGTAGCAAGCTACAATTTGGATTGCAGTTTTGCCCAGAGTTAGTTGCACTTGGATAACCTCGGCTGCATTATGCTGAGCAACCAACCTGGAGGTGTGGATATCCTTAATGAATATGGACACACCTCCGCCTTTGGTGTTCCGGTCCAGGTTACATGGCCGAAAAGTGTGGTATGAGTTATAGCCTGGTAGTGCAGGGGTGCTTTCTGGAGCCTTGAACCAGGTCTCAGTCACTGCACATATATCGATGTTCTCCTTTTTAAGGAGTGCCTTGAGTGAGTGCATTTTGAGATTTAGACTTCTAGCATTAAGTAGCATCACCCTGTTTTTGCTTGCCTGTTCCTGTTACGGTGGTGAATTTGTCATTTGAACCTTGCCTGAAAAAGGCACTATAGGGGCGGCAAGAACCTTAGCCAGTATCCAGAATCCCAGGGGTGACAGGTGCAGGCCATCTCTTGCAAAGCATCATGGTCTGTCAACCATGTCATCCCAGGCAGACAGATACTGGATCCCTTTAGAATGACACCAGAAGCTTAGCCAATTGTTGAAGTCGATCATTTTGTCCTTGTACTGCGGCATCATTCTGGGTGATGGCAGAATGCTGCTCAGGGCTAGGGTCATACCTGCCTGGGCTACAAGATCGGAGAGCTCTTCCATGTCTCTCTTCATGTAGTCCAGCGAGGTACATCTCAGGTCGTTCACACCAACATGGACAATGACAGAGTCATATTTGTACTTGTGGAGTGACCTGAGTGCGTGGGTTATGTGGCAGATCCTGGCACCCGACAGGCAGCTAACAGTAACCTTCTCCTTGTTTAGCCTGGTGAGTGGGACATCAGTGTGCCTGACTATAGAGTCACCTATGACTAGTGTGTTGGGCACGTTGTTTTGCCTTATTGAATGTGGTTGAGTGGCACACTGAGTCTGTGGGCTATGTGTCATTTGGGTTGTGTTGGGGTGGAGGTTGCTTGCATTTCTGCTTTGGAGGTCTCTGTTGCTTGATCAGATTATTATTGAGAGCCTCCGCGAATGTTTTTGTGTTTCTATGTGTGGATTTTGGTGGTGTAGATTTAGTGAGACTATGTGATGAGTGTGGTGTGGTGCAAGTGTTTACCTTCTCCTCTTGACTGTCAAGTTCAGTATTGATTGGAGAGAGCTTTACCTCCAGTTTGGCTAGATAAGTGCATCTCTCACAGGTTGTAGTGTTGGGTGGTAGGAGGAGAGGGTTGTCTGTGTACATGAGGCAATTTTTATGCCTGCTTTCCCTGACTTCTTTTTCTTTATTGCTGTTCTTACTTCTCCTGTGGGTGGGCTTCTCCTTTTCTTTCATCATAGGCTGTGTCCTGTGGGTGGGCTTCTCCTTTTCTTTCATCATAGGCTGTGTCTTGTCTGGGGCAGTGCATCTTTGAGGTTTTCTTCTTTCAGAAGCTGCTGGAAGTACTCCTTCCATTTGCTTTTGATGTCCTGTGGACTAGTGAGCAAGTTGTTGCTGGCAGCCCTTATGATTATCTTCTTTATCTGTTTATGCCTTACAACCTGATATAGTTTTTGTTTGTACCATCTGCTGATTCACTTTCGGGTAGCTGGTAGAGTGCCTTTGCTGCTGTCTACTTTGCTGTTGCAACACCTGTCTTAGTCTGTTTGTTAGCCAAACAGTATTTCTTCTTAGCCTGGTCTGTCTTTTCTGTCTTCCATTTTTTCCTGCATTCCTTCTTTCTTGTGATGACTTCCTGGACTTCTGCATTGCATCACCAGGCTTCCTTATGTACCTTATTTCCTTACTGGGCTTGGCCATATATCTGTTCTGTAGTTCTTGCTGATGCTGTTTTGAAGCTGTGGCACCCCACCACTGGCCCAGTAATCAAGGAGCCTCAATGCTCACCACTGGCAACGGTGGGGGACGTACACACTGGGAGGATGACAAGTACGCACACAGTAAAGTGCAGTTTCCCTTAAGAGCACACAGAGACCACAGTCAGTCTGGGGCTGGTTTCTCCCTTTTTCTCTAGATCCCCAGTAAGACACCCCATTGGGACGGCTATAGAGCTGTGATCTCAGCTGAGTGGCCAAGCCAAGACCTCCAGCACCTTCTCTGTTCAACCAGTGCTTAGTGTCCCTGCCCAAGTAGCTGACACACACACTCTTTGAGATTTGATTTCCACACACACACACACACACACACCTGGGAAAGGCTGGCACAGGTTTACTAGCTATGCCCCCTTCTGACCAGACTATAATGTTGTTTTGACTGCCACTAGCCACTCCTTATCAGCTACTGTAAGGCCCTTAACAAAGGGTGTCCAATCTTACTGTGCAATGTTACTATGAATACAAATGGTAGTTTGACCAAGAGCAAGGCTATTAGGAGTGGTCCACAGTGTCACCACATAAATATGTAAGTACTCAGAACTTACATATGTCTCCCAAATATCAGCCACAATGAAAAGTTTAATTTAATAATAAATAATAAAAGAACAAGAAAATACTCAGTAAATGATCACAGTTACATCAGAGTTCAGAATCACAGGAAATACGTAAAGCAACATTGCCGGACAGTCTCAAATAAATGCAGAAAACATCTAAGCTATACTTCACTATATTCCTGACAGAATCTGAGAGAATTACTATACCCTAGTTAACTTAGAGAGCAACGCAAGTATGGTGAATGGGTCTTCTTGTCAGGTCAAAGACAAAATACAAAATGCTCTCTCTCTCTCTCTCTCTCTCTCTCTCTCTCTCTCTCTCTGAGTGTTTTTAAATTAATATCTTAAATATTACTGCTGGGTTAGCTTGCAGGATGATATTACTTTTTGCCATCTGACTTTAGTTCCCAAGCTAAACCTCATTGCTGAAGCTGACAGCATTTACATTTACTTGTGAAAATACATAGCTCTCAGATCATTGCAGCTGCTGGAAGACAAACAATAAAACACTTACAAGATAATACAGTAGGCTCCCTAGTTTTAGACATCCTCTCTCTTTGCTGCATTGAAGCCGTCTTTTATGGCGCAGTTATAAAGTAATTTAATTTCAACTATTTTTCTGAATCACTTCTTTAACCTCTTTCCAACTTTTTAAAAATCAACTAAAAATTCATCTCAATAAACACTGGCTTTGCTCCTGTACTAATCCAGACTAATGCTCACTCAAAAAAAAAAAAAAAAAAAAAAAAAATTCTCGTATCTTATTTTATCTTTTTAAATCATCTGTTTAAATTGCTATGTTTCTCATGTAATATTTTTATGCCTTTTGTGAACTTGTACAACTTATGGAGCTTTTCTCCCCGGGCCTCTACTGAAAATGGACATATATCCAGTTGGACTAGCCCGGTCAACAAATGTAAAATAAATAAAAATAAAATAAAAGTTTTGCAAGTTAACCTTCTATGTTCCAGTTTCCACAGTTAAAATATATACATTTACATAGTTACAATAGTTTATGTATATTTCTGTTCTCTTCCAGTAGGGTACACTGTGGACACATCTGTAAGCTAAGTACTCTACAAAATTTATGTTCAGCACACGTCTGTATAAGCTATCTTATATGACATGCAGTTCTAATACATTTGTAACACGAACATATGAATCATTTTGATATTCACAAATGACATATGATTATTTACAAAATTCCAGCTAGCGTGCTGACAGTACCTCCTTTTGTCAGAGAAACACTAGCATGTTTTTCTTCAACTCCACCTGTTTCCCTTCTTCTTGAGGTGCAAGATCTCTGACTGATTCTTTGAACTGATGTACTTTCTCTTCAGTCAACTTCCAGGTCTTCAGCCTGGTCTATGTTGACCTTAGAGCATTCTTTGACTACTGCTTGCAGCTGACTGTGGCAACTAGTGTTTTATGCTGTGGGCTGATTGTTTACTGGGGATGAACTCACTTCAGTCCGCTCTTTAACTCAATTTAAAACATTTCCTAAAAAATACTTAAAAGTACAGTGGCTATGCCCCTGTACAAACCCTGACTAACCCCTTCTCTGTTTACTATGTATTTCCAAAAACATGGCTTCATGTTAAAACTATCATAGATTAGTGATTGTGCTACTGATCTATAGGAGAACTTATGCAGCTATGTGCTGCTAAAATTACTCTGTGAGTAAAAGTCAATACTTCTTAAATCTGTTATATATTCTGGCATACCTGGAATATTTTTGTAAGTGTTCCTGCACTAAGTATATAATTGTCAAAGTATGTAACTGTTCTTGTACAAAAGTATACAATTGTCAAAGTTACTCTGTATGTTCCTATCTATGGAGCTTTTCTCCCCTGGCCTCCACTGAAAATGGACCAAAATCCAGTTGGACTCTCCCAGTTAACAAATGTAAAATAAAAATAAAATAAAATGACTATGCAATCGCTGTTTCTACCCCACTGCCCTTTCCTTATTAGGAGAAAGTCCAAGTAAGTTTCATGTTGGCAACTCTTGTATGTGATCTTGTGACTGTCTCTCTCTTGCTGAATTATGTGTTGGTCACCATCAAGCCCTTTGACCGACAGAAATCTAGAATGGCTTCATCTTTATTCCTCTTGCCTCACCCATGTGGATCCAGGCAGTCACCGTATTTTGTTCTATTTGTCCTGATATGTGCATTCAAGTCACCCATTATCAACACCAATTCATTTTGTCCTGCAACTGCTGTCTGAATGCACTCTTTTCAATGCTATTGCAACCCTGCTGTGAGGCTTAGGCTGGAATTATGAATACTGCCCTATCCTTATACCAGAGTCTGCCATAAGCCTGTCACTAATTATGATGGCATCCCTCACTATCTTCTGAAGCCTCTCCCTCACAGTTCCCACAATATTTCTAGTCTTTCCTCTTCCGGAGTAGTAGACTCTGGATCCCAGTCCAAGTGTCTTAGTTGCACTGCCTTCCATCTTGTCTGCTGGATACATGGGATGTCATACCTTTGCCTTACCATCATGTTATGCACTTCCAAACTCCATCCTGTCAGTGAAGTTGGCAGTTTTTAGCTCATGTTTGGCAGACTGATTGGTTTTACATCCAGCCTTCACTCAACAGAGGTATCTCAGGTAACCCAAGCTGGGCAACTGGACACCAAACGGAGAGTAGCTTATTGACTCAGGGATGCTGGGCTTTGTGATGGCACACACTGGCCAAAAGGGGCATATACACCCATCCTACCACTGCTGCAGCTAACATTTGGTAAATACTAATCCCTACTCCTCTGATAAGGATGAGATTGTCTTTGGTACATCTGGGGAAAAATGTCTACTTTTGCCACAATGCGTTTTAGAATTCTTACTTGTCATGTTCTCATTTTAAAGTTGTTTGCATCATGTTAGAGAATACGAGGAACATTATTTTTTCCCCTCTTCTGAGGAAAAATCTTCCATGCATACACTCTGCTTCTATGTTTCAAGTGATCTAGCAGTCTTTGAAGTGTGCTTATGATTCAGCTGTTGCCAATTCCAGAGCAGCTGCTATCATACTTCTCAACCTGGAAACATCAAAAATCTGGACAAGGCCCATGAAAAATAGGTACAAATCTGTACGCTGATTAACTTCTAATTTGCATACATAATTGTGTAACTGCACTCACTCCAATGGAATTGTGAGAGACCAACTTTCAAACGCAAACTGAAGAACAGACAACCAAAATATGGCACCAGAGTCCCCCTGCAGCCATTCCAATGCCTCATTACCTGGCTATTTCACCCCATTTACCATAAACACTAATGTGTGCATACTGCTTTAGTTCTACAATGATTATTTGGATGTTATTTTTACATTTTGCAGCACAACAACGCACAAACACTAGCAGACATCTGCTAAACAACACAATACTGTCTCACAATGAAAATAGACTTGGCATTAAAACTTTTCTGCTCTTGAAATTCACATTCATTACAACAGCATTGAAACCCACATCACATCCAAAGAAAATGCATCTGGCCAGTGGTGGATAAAGATTACCTTTGGGCTGTTTTCAAATCATTGCCCCTTGCACACAAAAGAAACATACATGTGTTATTTTCTTTGATACACCTTCCTGACTTTAAGTTATATTCCTTGTATAATACAGCACACTTGTTAGACAAAGCGCATTTTAAATTTATTGTTTGGACATTTTTCTAGTAGGCTGTACTGCAGGCTATGAAACAAAATGCATGAACCAATAATGACAAACTGCCCAATTCAGAACATTTCCATTATAAAAGTGTACTTCCACACCCACACTATAAGTAGAATGACAGTAGTGTAAGCCATAGGCATCTTGCAAAGCTTCTCACACTTATTTTCAGTTTCAGGTTTGTTTTGGGGGGGTGGACAAAAGGTCAAAAACCAGGGACACATTTTAAACATTGCTTGTATAATATTGGAAAGTTGCTAGAATAAAATGTTATATTATCACCATGCATTTCACTAGCACGTCTTGAACTCAGGACCCTATGCACTACAGTCAGAGCAACATACCATTATACCAAATCATCACATTCATGAAAAATAAGAAGACTGAAACTTAATGGCTGTCATTTAGTGAATTTAGTTCTCATTTCTCATCATAGCTCTCTTAGCACAAAAAAACCTGGACAAAGCCAATAATGGGGGAATACAAATTAAGTTCTCAGGTTTTCTCATTTGTGTTGAATGGTATCTCATTACTATAAAGGATGTCTTTATCAGACACGTACAGCTAGACCCATGTGTTTTAAGATAGTCCCTGGCATATGCCTGAAAGCACCCTGCATCAGAGAGCTGCAAGACACTCTGGCCTAGGTCTAGTTAGTTTGAACATTCACACAATCTGGATCATACCAGTGAGCCCTGCAAAACACAGCTGATTGTTTCCAAATTAAACACTTTCTTAATTCTGCCTGCACTCCTTATTGAGTCTCCTTATTAATCCTAGTCACTCTACCTGCTTCCTGCCCAACAGTTACTCTCCCACCCTTAAAAACTGATTCTGTTTAACATTACCCACTCTAAGTATCCATTTCTATGCTAATGAGATTACTTACTGCATAGCTTTCCTTTACCTGTTTATGTCTGTTGTACTTTAACAGCTAACTACTAAAACAAAACTGGATGCGTTTTACAAAAAAAATGCAGTCATTTTTACAAGCCATTTCTGTTTGGTTTTATTGAGGACAATTATAACTGGCAGAAGAATTTTTTTAAATAACTCTTTTTTGCTATTATTTACCATAAATATATCGATAATATATATAGAATTCATGCAGCAACATAACGAAGGCTTCCTAATGAAAGTACGACTGCTTAGCAGTCAGCTGTCATATGTATGATTGCAGAACACTACGAACAACAGTTGTGGTTAGATAAATAAATAGAAAAAATAATTTTTGAAGGGGGAAAACTTCACTGCACCTCCACATCCCTACTATACACACACACACATACACACCCTTACCCTTGTTTCCTTACTTGATTCTTTGTCCCGCTCATCAGATAAATCCAAAACTCATTGATGCACTGTTTCTGTTCCCCGCTCATCCATTAGAGCAAGCTGTTCCCACTCACGGCCAGCCGGAAATGATGTGTGCAAGCTTCTTCAGCTCAACTCTGACTGGCTGGTAGCCCTGATGGCACTGACGTCCTCGCACATGTGATGACGTCAGTGCAGACAGCATGAAAATTGAAAAAGAAAAAAAAAAGGGAACAAAAATCAGAAATGAAGGGGTGCCACTTGGGAATCATGACACCCCTTCATTTGGACCCCAAACTCGGTAAAAACCGAGTAATTCTGTATGGTTGGGAGGTATGGCTGTTATTAGAACTGTTATGAGACATTGTGCATAGGTATTGTCTGAAAATTTACCCGAGAATGTTAAAGCTGAAAATATGAATTTTTCTTTGGATAAGGAGGTTGTTCTTAGACTGATAAGAGAAGGAAACTAATTCAAGGGATGACTGAGATTTTTCAGTCTTCCTTTTCAAGTTTGTTAAAGGTTTTACACCTATATCAGCATCTTAAAAATGAAAAGGAGACTCCAAAAAGTAGAGGGGGGCCTCCCAGAAACCAGGACAGACTAACAAGTCTGATTTGATTATTCACACACCCCCCGGCTCCTTCCACCCTGGCAATCTTTATTTTTTTTCCTATTTCTGAATTTCTATTTCTCCCTTTGGCAACAGTCTATTGTGAGTTTTGATGACTGTAGGAATCCCTACTCATCATCCAGATCTAACTTCCTTATTTCATCATCATCTTCTGCTGGCACTAGAGGTTATAGAACCTACCCCCCCCCCCATAAGGAAGGGTTTTATTCTATGATGTTTCTGGTATCAAAAAAAAAGAAAAAAAACTTCATGGAGGTCCGTCCTGGATCTGTCTATTCTCCATCAGTTTGTGGAAGTCCTAATTTTCAAAGGCTATCCTTTCACAACCTGTTACACCTCTCTCACTTCAGTTTTTTTTCCTTTGGTAACCTTACATTTTAAAGGTGTTTTTCATCACAGTCCTGTAGTCACAATTTTCAATTTCTTTTAAGTTTTTTTTCTGTATCTACATTATACTTTCAAAGGTTGCCTGCATTAAGCTTTGGGTTATTCTTTATCCAATGGGTATTCACAAAGTGTCTAGCTAATGTGATAAGCGTATTGCAGAGTGCAGTGTGTTACATTTTCCTTTATTTAGATGACTTGCTTACCTTTGCAGTGTCTCTTTCAAAGTGACAGGATTCTCTCACATGGGTATGAGATCTTCTCAGACTAAGTTTCCAAGGGAACATTCAAATATCTTCTTTATTCCATCCCACAGAATGGTATTCTTGGGCTGTCTTCTGGAGACATCCATTCAAAGAGTTTTTCACCATTAGGTAAAGTGGATCTATTTCTCAGTCTGTTCCTGAATATTTTTGTTCAGTCAGCAGTCAGGGTTGTAGGAGTCATGGCATCTGTGATTCTTATAATTCTTCTAGCCAGACTCCACATAAAATGTATATGTCAGAAAATCAAATTTAACTAACATCTGGTTGATCCCAACATCAGTGCCCAAAACATTTTAAATTCCAGTTTTGAAATTTATAAAAATGGAGCTAATTTGTTGGAGACAACATTTTTGTCTGAATCCAGGTCTCCTGTTTTACCTTCCATCTTCACTATAGCCTGTAACAATGGTTGCCTTAGATTTGGCTTGGGGGCTGTGTCTTTAGGGATGTAAATGCAAGGGCTTTAGAACAAAAAAGACAGACCATAACACAAACATAAAAGAGATGTTACTAATGAATCCACTCAACTGTCTCAATCATCTGTCATCCCCTGGCCCTCTACAAGGGATCACAGATTACACCATACTGATGTGATACATAAACAGCTGGGGGAAGGTTCCAGATCTTAAACTCTGTGCTGATTAGCCATGGTAGACTGGGATATAGTAGTTCTCCACAGTCTCACTCTAGAGGCTTTTTCCTTTTAATCAGAGCAAAAACTTTGTGGCAGACAAATTCAGTAGGACCAGGATACACCCTCACGAATAGAAACTGAATCATGGTGGCTTCCAGGATTTGATCCAGCTATGAGTAACACATAATTAGACCTGTTTGCCTCCATTCACAATAATCAGCTGGCAAAGTTTTGTTCCAGGACTCCTTGTCTGTAGACTGGAAATCAAATGCATTCTGTTTACCCTTTCCACTGGTATCCAGAATTTTTCTAAAGATTCATCATATTGATAACTGCTGCAGTAGCCTTAGCTTGTGTGTGTTATATTCTGCATAGAAATAGAACAGCTGGCCAGCTTCCAAAGGTTAAGGACTTTCTACATGCCCACACGATTGACAGCAAGGCTGGAGAAATTTAATAGTCTGGGTGCCAAGCCCTTCAGAGCTTTCATGCCAACTAAAAGAGGGAGCGTAAGTTAATGCTTTGTAAGAAAATAAAATGTCCTTACTCTGGAAACAAAAGTCTTACAAAGATAAGAGGAAATAGAGAGGGGGGGACAGCTACTGAAGCAGTGATTATTCAAACATCTACTGTCATGATAAGTTTGTTTGCATGACTGTACTATGTTCATTTGATCACTGCTGCAGTAGCTAGATTACCATGGCTATATATTTTAGGAGGAGGAAGGATGAGGGTCCAGGATGTCTTAGAGAATGGTCCTAGCAAAACCTGCTGTACACCTGGAAAGGGAATTAGTTTGCACTGCTTTGTAAAAGTATGTACAGAGGGCTTAGATGCTAACTTTAGAATGCTTCGAGTCCACGCCTTTCCAAAGAGCCACTGAAGACATCAAGGCCCTAGTAAAGTGTGCCTTGGCCTGCCTAGAATTGGTTTATTGTGGTAAAAACAAAGTGAAGCAGCATAGGACAGCCATAGAAAATTATTTTTTGACACTCATTGTCCCAGTTTCTTATCCTCATAAGAAATGGATAACTGGTCAGACTTTTTGATGCTTTTAGTTCTGTCAAGAAAGTATCTGAGTTGTCTGTGGACATTCAGAGTAAGAAGGAACTGTTCTCCATTATTTTAGGTTCTGGAAAGATGACAGGGAGATGGATAGTTTTGGTCAATGTAAACTGGGATACCACTTTAGGCATAAATGAAGGATTTGTTCTCAAGGAAAACCTATGTCTGAGGAAAATGAGATAAGGTTTTCAGTAGTGATCATTCAAACATTTACTGTTATGGTAAGTTGACTCTCTATTAGGTCCCCAGCATATCTTGCCAAGGGGTCCCCTTCGAATGGTCGACATTTCACAATGTCGACATTCATATGGCCGAGACCATATGATCGACATTTGAAATGTTGACCATGGGGAACCGGCATCTTCCCTATAGTGTGGAATGGAAAGATTTCCACTTCCACACTGTAGTGCGATCTTGGAGTTGGTATATTTAAGTTCTGGGGGGTGTGGGGGCAAAGCCCCCCATGGGGGGTGAAGGGGGACGAAGCCCCCTGCTAGTAGCATTAAGGTAAGTTTGTTTTTGTTTTTTACGTTCTACTTGTATGGTCGACATTTCAAATGTTGATCATATAGTCTCGACTATATGAATTTCGACATTGTGAAATGTCGACCATATCAAGTAGACCCCTTGCCAAGATCTTACCTAGTTACATAGTTGATTAAATCAACCATGTTATTTGCAGAAGTTGAAACATGATATGCAAGTTTCATTTACTGTGCTCTAAGTAATGTATATGAACTCCTCAGAACAGATTAGCTGTATCATGTTTAGCACCAGGATTTTACATTTTAATTTTGTCACTCTATAAGTACCTTGCTGTTTTGTAAAGATTGCAAGGGATGTACCAACCCTGTTCTCTTTCTTTTTACTGCTGTGGAGTGTAGGCTGCCTGGCTTAGACATGTGGTCCTTGCAGCCTCTTAAGTGTCCACTCAGTGGCAGTTACTCCTGTACAAACATGAGAGTGTACTTATTACTGCAAACTCCACTAGTGGGGATGAGTACAGGAGAAGATAAGATTAATGGGGAAAAATGGCAAAGAATAATTCTATGGATAAGGCTAATTCAGTAGATGCAAAGTGGAAGACAATGAGTGCCATTGCTTAGTCTGAGATCTTGCCACAGCTGGGTACACTAATGGAAGAATGGTTCTACTGCATCTCTTCATGTCAGCACTATTCAGAGCTATGTTAGACATTTTTTTCAGGGGAAGTTCCCCATGCACCCATGTAACTCAAATATAGTAACACTGCAATTGCACTACTGTAGAGAGAATGAAAAGAAAAAAAATACTGTGCATCACAGCTGCTGCACAAACAAAAATTAGGCCAGCAGTTAGGGAACAGCAACTGAAGAGAAGTGTGGTGTAGTGGTTATCTTTGCCGCCTCACAGCAAGAGATTCTCCGGTTCAATCCTCGGCTGGGTTGCCTTCTGTGCGGAGTCTGCATGTCCTCCCCGTGGTCACGTGGGTTTCCTCCGGGTGCTCTGGTTTCCTCCCACATCCCAAAGACATGCTACAGGTGGATTGGACACTCTAAATTGACCCTAGGTGTGAATGTGTGCGTGTGTGTGCCTTCTGTGGAAGGTTGAGTGCTGGGCTGGCAACTCGACACCGAAAAACTCCACTGCCAATCATGAGCGGACAAGGTGATCCGCTGTGGTGACCCCTAACCAGGAAAAGCCGAAAGAAGAAGAAGAACTGAAGAGAAGTGTACTCAAAGAATTGAAACTTCATCAAGTTCACATTTGGCCAAAGGTAGGGGAAAAGAACATGAGTAGCTAGTGCTGTTGCTTAGCAACACCCTCCCTCAGCATTTCAAGAACATTTATTTATTTTTATAAGTGCATTATTTTATTGTTTTGCTGGCTACAGTCTAATTTACTTCTTTTTTATCTGCTGCACAGGTACAACTCATGATTTCTACTGTGCAGGCATGTGATTGAAAAAAAGGTTGCTGGGCTGTGTTGCAAAACAGTCCATCAAAAACAATAAGTCCCCCATTCAGACTCATGGCATTACACCTGCTGTTCCCTCCTCTTGCCAAAATGTTAGTAGACTAAAGTGGTATATTTATAGGTGCCATTTGGGGATGGGAGAAGCAGCAGCCATTAAAAAAAAATAAATTGCTTGGTAACTGTCACCTGCATTGCCATGATGCTTGGTAGCAAGGTGTCAACTGACAATATAGTTTGACTTTTCAGAAGAGTAAGAATATTTTGAAAGCACTTAAAGGCCTTAAATTTGTGTGATTAAAAAAGAATAAGCTGCTATTTTTTATTAATAGGCTAGGTGGTGTATTAAATAACTGTGTAGTTTTACTTGCTTTTTTTAACACTGCCTTTCTCCTCATCCACTAAGATGGAGATGATGGCACATGAAGTTAATACATGTTTGCTAATGATGCAGTCTTCCTTACCATTTGAAGAAAATATTGGGAATCTTCCTATATGACTTGTCAGGTTACATCTTGGCAAGGTAACAACTCATTGAGCACAACTGGTCGGGAGTTCAACCTGATGAAATAATTCAATTTATGTATTTTTTTTGGGGGGGGGGTTGCCAATTCATCACACCAATGAGAAGAAAAGGGAAATCTGTCTGTAGATGTAGAAACATCACCAGTAGTTGGGGGTCAAATAGTTCAGTTATTAGTAAATTTAACAGTCTACAAGGTGTAGAAAGACTATTGAGAAAACATAATCATTTGTCTTTTCCCATTCGCTTTTGGCAGGCAGGTACTTCTTCCTGATTTTCATTTCCTTCACAATTCATTATTTTGCCTTAATGAACTAAAAATAGTCCTGTTTCAGTTTTATTGTTCTGGGAACTACTCTTTGTTTGCTTCATCTATGTCTTACTGAGTTACATCCCTAGTAGAGTCCCCCTTTGAAACAGCTCTTCAGCCTGACAGAAGCATTATTTAGCAGAGTATTAAACCCCTCATCACCCCCTTTCTCCTTTCTTAGTACTAACTTCATGGATCTGATGTTGTCCTCCTCATTCTACTTCATGTATGGGTCATGGATCCAAACCTCGGATCCGGCTTGGCCACCTTCCACAGACTTGAACTTCCAGACTCAAATTCCTCCCTTACCCATAATCCTCTACCTCTCGCCCAATGCTCCGCAGATCTCATTTGCCACCAGTGTGCTACAGATGTGATTTTCTAGGCTCAGTTAAGAATTTTTCTTCTTGTTTTATCTTTCATATCTTGCTTAGTGTTTCTTCACCTTAGTGTTCTATAGGGTATATTTCCTCTTCACCTGTGTAGTTTTTGTGGTGTGTTGGGGGTTTTCTGTCCCTTTTTCCCTTTCTTCCAGACTTTGGTCTTTCTTTTCCCCTTAAAAAAAAAAAAAAGGTCTTGCTTTTCTAGTAGTAGTGTAGTTATTAGGTGGTTTGCTTGTTCTGTACAGGGATGGCAAAGCATATGGCTTTAAGAGGTGCTCAAAGTGTGAGTGGAAGATTTCACACTTGGATGCCCATGATGGTTGTGTCTACTGCCTAAGGCCAGTTCACCTTGATTCTCCTTGCAGTATCTGTGAGGGATTTAACTCTCAGGCCGTGCAAGACTGAAGAAACAAGCTTATTTTGAAAGGATTGTTGCCTGCTACTGCTGTTTCTCCAGGGGATCAACCCCCTTCCAAGATTTTGATTGCATCCGAGGCCAAGGAAAAGCATCCTAAGGAGCCAAGAGCTTCTTCAGAGCCACCTGCCAAGGCTCTGAGTTTATCAGCTCGGACCTCACTGGCTCTGAGGCTTCTGTCTTATCCGATCGACCTATTGGCTCCGAGTGAGCCCACCGTTTCCACTGTGCCCTCTGATCCTAAGCCTCTAGATCCAAGCAGCCCTATTCGGATCTGTTGCTCTCCAGATCCACAGTCTTCTGGGAGATCTGTTGTTTTGGTGTCTCCTATATTGCCAGCAAAGATCCTCCAAATGCCCAGACATTCTCGTCCTTCTACAGTAGTTTCTTCTAAGGCCTCTTGAATCCTTTACCTGGACATGGACAGAATGGATAGATCCATAAACAAGGCCCAGATTCATAGGTTCGTAGGCTGGTACTAGGCTATCGGCCCTAGGGCCTATACAAGCCTAGCCATAACAATTCCCTGGATATTTCTTCCTACATTTACTTTCCTGGACCCCTGTCTATCAGGGTGACTGACTTGATCCCTGGAGTGAATTTCCTATCTCCTATCCAATCGTCAAGGTTCCTTTTGAAGAGTGCCAAGGAGGTGCTCTGCTTGACATTTATGGGCAGTCTATACCAGAGTATGGGGAGTCTTTGGGTCAGGAACCTATCCTTCCAGCATGTTATGTTCATTGTGATGACAAGGTTTAGATCCATGGAGCATGTGGCTCTGAGGGATTGGGATTTCTTTAAGTGGAGCATGTCCAACAGCTCAGGGTTTGACATGGCCTTGTATGTTAAGCAGAGATCACCTCTGAGTAGACAATATGCCACAGAGTATAGCTGGAGTTTTTTTAGACAGTCAGTATAGGGCATCTGCCTTAGGCCTGTGATTCTTTTAGTGAGGTATTTCTGTGGCCTTTCCAGCTGTTGCATGTGTCTTGTGAGGTACATACCAAATGGGGCATTGTACTCTTTAATGGGTATAATTAGGGATGGGTACAGTGGGACAATGACTTCCTTTTTTTGAAAAGCCCTTAGTGATGAGGTGCCACATAGAAGGATTTCCTGACTGTTGTGGCGATGTGGTTATTGAAGGTGAGACCACTGTCCACCTGTGTCCCTAAGTCTCTTATCACACTTTCTGTGTTTAGTGTATTGCCACCTATGTGGTAATTCTTGGGTACTTGGCTTTTCCCAAAGGGGATAACTATACATTTCTTGGCATTAAGCTTGAGCCCGTGGCTCTGGCACCAAGCATCTGTTTCTGTAAGGCCCTTTTGTAGAATATTCACATCATTTGGGGATTCAGTAATGGCTCCCAGTTTGCAGTCATCTGTGAACTTTGTTAGCCAGAGTCCCTTAGTGTTGGCTGTCTTCCGAGAAGTAGATGCCAAACAAGAGTGGTCTGAGGACTGAACTCTGAGGTATGCCACTTGTCTGGAGCTGGATTTGATGAAGATCTTCCTGCTCTGTTCACTCATGGATCTGAGCCTGCCCAGCCTGCAACCTTTTGGCCTTCTCCGATCCAACTCTTGGTTTTGGAGCCCCAGCACAGTAGTATCCTGAGGGGATTGGGGTTGGATCAGAGGGCCTTTGCTTCCTCTACTCCGATGGCTGCCTTGACTGCCTGTGCTCTGAAGTCCTTGGACCAGAGTGTGTCCCGGATCCGGGATGTCGCAGACACATCCAAGGGGAGAGGTAGGCTCCGTTGTTTTCGGATCAGTCTTCCCCCTTGGAGCTTCAGCCCTTTACAGCACAGATCTGGTTCCGTCTGGGAGTCAGGGTTCTAGTGGGCTGTCTCCATTTTCCTCAGCAGCTTCGGGTGCAGGGGAGCTCAGTGGTATTTCTCAGGGTGCCACAGCTTTTCAGGCATTGGAAAAGGTATTATGTATCCAAAGAGTGCTGGACTCTTCGACTGCTGCTACACCCTGTGTTCCTCCACTGGATCTAGGTCTTGGATTAACTATTCTCACCCAGGGTCAGCCTCTCAAAGGATCTCCAGTCTGCTCCACCTGAAGTGGTTCCTTCCTCTTCTGGCTCAAGCCCTGAGTATCCCATGGAGAAGATTCTGTGGAAGAAGATATGTAAAAGGAGGCACGTGGACTCTCCTATGGAGTCTGTCACTGAGGATACAGATTAAGATGAGAGAAAGGGGTTCCTCAAAATGCCACCTGAGGATGTCTCCTTTGTAGACACTTTAGAGATTTTGAAGGTGAAGGGTGGCTGGACTTCCAAAACCCCCTTTTCTGAGGAATCTGTATTTTTGGAGGCCTTTGGGACGGAGGCATCTTCATCTTGGGTGGTCCCACTGGTGGGCGATCCTGTTGACCTGGTCACCAGCTGAACCAGGAAGGAGCCAGACATGATAGAACTGCCCAGATTAGATACTTTCATCTGCCAAGGACCATGCCTTCTGGAGTAAAGGTATTCCCGTACTTATTACTGCAAACTCCACTAGTGAGGATGAGTACAGAAGAAGATTAAGGTTAATCCGGGAGAAATGGCAAAGACAATGATCATAAGGATAAGGCTAAATCAGTAGATAAAATTGGAAGACAATGAGTGCCATTGCTTAGTCTGAACAAACTCTTGCCACAGCTGATTACACTAATGGAAGATGGATTCTACTGCATCTTGTCATGTCAGCACTATTCAGAGCTATGGTAAGGACATTTTTTGCAGGGGAAGTTCCCCATGCACCCATGCAACTTAAATATAGTAACTCTGCAGTTGCACTACTGTAGAGAGAATGAAAAGAAAAATACTTTGCATCATTCCTTCTGCACAAACAAAAATTAGGCACGCGGTTAGGAAAACATAACTGAAGGGAAGTGTACTCAAAGAACTGAAACTTCAAGTTCACATTCGGCCAAAGGTAAGGGAAAAGAACACGAGTGGCTGTTGCTGTTGCTTAGCAACACCCTCTCTCAGCTTTTCAAGAAAATGTATTTATTTTTTTATAAATACACTATTTTATATTTTGCTGGCTGCAATCTAATTTACTTCTTTTTTTATCTTCTGCACTGGCGCAACTCATGGGTTCTACTGTGCAGGCATATGATTGAACAAAAGGGGAAAAAGATTGCTGGACTGTGTTGCAAAACAGCCCATCAAAAACAGTGTGTTCTGCTCTCAGACTCATGCCGTTACACCTGCTGTTCCCTCCTCTTGCCAAAATGTTAGTAGACTAAAGTGGTATATTTATAGGTGCCATTTAGGGATGGGAGAAGCAGCAGCCATTAAAAGGAAATAAATTGCCTGGTAACTATCACCTGCATTGCTTTTGTGCTTCGTAGCAAGCTGTCACCTGACAATATAGTTTAACTTTTGAGGAGACTAAGAATATTTTGAAAGCACTGAATGGCCTTAGATTTATGTGATTAAACAAGAATAAGCTGATATATTATTTTATTAATAGGCAAGGTGAAGTATTAAATAATTGTAGTTTTACTTATTTTTTTTTAAGACTGTCCTTCTCCTCGTCCACTAAGAAAGGGCTGATGGCAACTCTTGGAGTTAATAAACTTTAGCTAATGATGCAGTCTCCCTTACCCTTTTGATGAAAATATTGAGAATCTTCCTGCATGACTTGTCAGGTTACAACTTGCCAAGGAACCAACTCAATGAGCACAACTGGTCAGGAGTTAAACCCGGTGAAATAATTCAACTTTATGCATTTTTTTTTGGGGGGGGGGGTCAATATCAACTCATCACACCAATGAGAAGAAAAGGGAAATCTATCTGGAGATATAGAAACATCACCAGTAGTTGTGGGTCAAAGAGTTCAGTATCAGTAAATTTAAAAGTCTACAAAGTGTAGGAAGACTATTGAGAAAACATTCATTTGTCTTTTCCCATTTGCTTTTGGCAGGCAGGTATCTCTTGCTGCTTTTCATTTCCCCCGCAATTCATTCTTATGCCTTAATGAACTAAAAATAGTTCTGTATCAGTTTTATTGTGCTGGAAACTACTCTCTTGTTTGCTTCACCTATGTCTTACTGAGTTATGTGCCCAGTAAAGTCTCACTTTGAAAACAGACAATCAGATCTTCAGCCTGCCAAAGTGTAGAAGTCTTAGCCTAGAGGGATTCTCTGTGCCTTAAAGTCTTAGTCCCTAATCTCTGAAATTATTTCTGCTGAGTAGTTGCATACTGGAGCTGTTTGGTTAGCTTTTGCATACCCTACATCAACTTTATTACAAGCTAAGTACAAACTTGCAGTGTTACAAGATAGTACTGAATTTTATTTTTTCTGTTTATTTCATTGAATGTTATGATAAAAATAGTACTGCATTTATCTGCTTATTTATATATTTACTGAAAACTGTGAGCTGTCTCTGTTCTCTCTCTGTCTGCAGTTAGTTTATTCTTCTCACTTCATTGTTATTCGGTGTAGAAGACTTAGCCTAGAGAGATTCTCTGTGCCTTAAAGTCTTAGTCCCTTATCTCTGAAATTATTTCTGCTGAATAGTTGCATACTGGAGCTGTTTGGTTAGCTTTTGCATACCCTACATCAACTTTATTACAAGCTGAGATAAGTACAAACTTGCAGTGTTGTAAGATAGTACTGAATTTTATTTTTACTGTTTGTTTCATTGACTATTGTGTTAAAATAGTACTGCATTTATCTGCTTATTTATTTTACTGAAAATTGTGAGCTCTCTCTCTGTTCTCTCCCTGTCTGCAGTTAGTTTTCCCCACACACCCTCCCTTTTCTTGTTGTAGTATTAATCTTGGTGACTTTGGAATTGACCGCCTCTCCTGTAAATTTGTGTTTAAACACTCCTCCTGGGCCCATCTCATTTGTTCACTCAGCCAAGTATAGTGAGATCATATTTTGATTTCAGACACTCCTACCATTCCCATCTGTTCAGCCCTATCCCAGCTCTATCCTAGTCTAATCTCATTAGCTCATCCTGCCAGATACAGAGAGAATATTTGAGTAGGCATACCCACTTAGTCCCTGAACTTGTCTGATTGAAGACTGCTGGAACAGGGCTCAGTTCAGAGGTTTTTTATCAGTTAATTGGGTAATTTGTTCAAATCAGTTTGCTTGTTTTCTGTTGTTATATAAAAAAACAAAACACTTTGCACTTTATCTGCTTTTACTGTATTTGTGTTTCTTCCTACTTTATTACCTTATTTTGCTTTTGCCTCTTCTTAAAAGTACTCAATTGTGTTTATTCTGCTGCATTTATTACTGCATGGTAGTAGCCTGATTAAATTGTAACTGTTATTCTAAGTCTTTTGGTTATTGTGCGTGGGGCTTCAGACCAGTTGTTTTACATTAAGAAGGTTTGTGGTCTGCACTGTTGTGGCAGGACAGGTAGCTTACATCCTTCTAAGTTGGGAATTGCTGATTGAAGGCTCAGTGTCTGTTATTCTAAAAGTGTATTAGTTCTAGTTTAAGCACTTGTGTCTCCAGGCCAGTTATTTTACATTAAGAAGGTTTATGGTCTGCACTCTTGTGGGAGGAGAGGCTAGATTCTACCCTTCTGAGCTGGGAATTCCTGGTTAAAGGCTTACTGTGCCTGCTCATTTGAACTGTTTTTCTGATATTGGTGTGCCTTGTCTGCTGTAGCATACACTAGATTCAGGCCTGCTGAATCTAGCTTTGTTTGTATAACTTGAGCACTAATCCAGGCCATTTTTTTTGGAGAAGTTTCCCCTGCACCCTAGTGGCAGGAGTATGCGGTTAGAATTTGTCAGATTGAAGACTGTTGGAACAGGGCTCAGTTTTGAGTTTTTTTACTGGTTAATTTGGTAATTTGTTTAAATCGGTTTGCTCATTTTCTATTGTTATATATATAAAAAATTGCACTTTATTCACCTGCTTTTACTGTAATTGTGTTTCTTCCCACTTTATTAGCTTATTTTTCTTGTGCTTCTTCTTAAAAGTACTCAGTTGTATTATTCTGCTGCAGTTATTACTGCTTGGTAGTAGTCTGATTAAATTGTAACTGTTATTCTAAGCCTTTTGGTTTAAGCACTTGGGCGTCAAACCAGTTTTACATTAAGAAGGTTTGTGGACTGCATTGTTGTGGCAGGACAGGTAGCTTACGTCCTTCTAAGTTGGGAATTGCTGATTGAAGGCTCAGTGTCTGTTATTCTAAAAGTGCATTAGTCCTGGGTTAAGCACTTGGGCTTCAGGCCAGTTATTTTACATTAAGAAGGTTTGTAGTCTGCACTGTTGTGGGAGGAGAGGCTAGATTCTGCACTTCTGAGGTGGGAACTTCTGGTTAAAGGCTTATTGTGCCTGCTTATGTGATCTGTTTCTTTTGGAAATTTGTGCACCTTGTTTGCTGTAGCCCAGAAGTTAGTAGTTTATTGGCCATTTTGGGCTAATTTCTCTGTCTTTCATTTCCCTGCTATAAAAAAAACATTTGCGTAGTTTTGCACGCCGGGCAGTGCCGGTTAGCTAGGGCTAAACTATTTCCGGCTCCACAAAGTCTGCTCTTCAATTTTTCCCTTGGAAATAGACAAACTTTCAACTTAAGCACTCAAACCATTCATTTCACAGCCCAGCACTTGCTCACAACTCATAGCAAGCACTAATTAACCCTAGCACTAGACCCCCTGTACTGTCCAGAAGGACGAGGCTCTCTATTCGTCCCTACCAGCTAATCAGTAAAACAGCTCACTTTACCTATTCAGGCATGTCTAAAGGACAGATGTTCTTCATCCCACATTGCTGCAGTCCAAACACTTGGGGTAGTCCGCTGTCCCAGTCGGCCCGAATACCAAAGTATAAGGCTGACGTCGGTCAAGGCGCATTAGTCTGACGTCAGGACGTCAGGGTACAAATGCGCATGACCGACGTCATATCCTCAGTCTTTTTTGCCGCATGGTCCGATGCAGAAGCAGTATTGCGAGTGCAGGTTGGCGTTCTGAAATTTTCTGAAGTTGGAGTTTCAGACCGAATCAAAGTTGGCTAAGTACCCGCTAGAATATTTTGGTTTTTCTTGCCTCAGTATTTAACCGGATGTCAGAAAAAGTGAATAACTGTATTTCTTGTGGGAAACAGATACCTCATAGGGATTACCATACCTTGTGTATACCTTGCTTAGGGCCTGAGCACGACGTTGTTGGATGTCGCTCTTGTGCTAGATTTAACAAACGCACTATAAAGAGAAGATTAGACTGTGCCAGGTTAGTTTTTGGGAAGTGTTGTAATTATAAAATGCCGCCGGATGCTCCGGCGCCGCTTCGCTAAAAGCGCAAGGACAAAGCAGCAAAGCCTAGGTTGGAAGAACCGCCTGTCCCGGACGCCGGTTCTTTAGAAGGCTCGGTGGAGCCGGAGGTTCTGCCAGAAGTTTCTTTGGAGTCTCAGGAGAGACTTTACTGTTACAAGATGTGTCCTCTCAGGAGGTAGGCCAGGCTGAAGGAGCTTCTCAGGTAGCTGTTCTCCCTCCCTTCCTAAGGTGGTTAGGCCCTCCCTTCTGTTTCCAAGGCTTCTTGAGAGGCAGGCCAGGTTTAACTTCAGTGGGTGTCTCTCCTAGTTCTTCAGGGTCTTTGCCTAAGAAACATATGCTTAAAATGGCAGAAGATTTGATTACTATGATTAGAGGTTCTATGCCCCCTCCTGATAAGAGGCCTAGGGTGGAACCTGAGCTTGAGAGTTTTGAGCAGTGTTCGGAGGCTTCTGAGTCTTCGGCTGAAGACTTACAGGAGTATCCTCCTTATTCTGATTCTGATGTAGATGATTCTACTCCTTCAGCTTCTCCTCCTGAGGATTTTTCTGTTTCAGAGACTCTTCATTCCATGAGGGAGCATTTTAAATGGGAAGGTCAAGATTTCTCTGATTCCAGGAAGAGGCTTAGGGAATTTTTGTTTCTACCCCAGCATAGGCCTTTAGCTATACCTCCTGTTCTGGATGTGGTGGAAGATGTTTTTGCAGAGGCTTCCCTGAACCCTGATTCTTTGCCTCCTGCCCCAGTTAAACCGGATAGGTATTATAGGGTGCCTGAAGCTCATAAGTATCTTTTTAAGAGTCCTAGGGCAGACCCAGAAACTGTTTCTCAGGGGCCTAAAGGTGTTAAGGCTTCTGTTGTTAAAAATCCTGTTCCTCCTGATAAAGAGGCAAGGGCTTTGGATAGATGGGGAAAGAAGGTGTATACTTCTTCCACTTTAGCCATGAGGGCTTTGAATTGTCAGTTCCACATGTTAAAATACCAAAATTATCTCCTTTCACAATTGAAGTCTAAGGTGGATGCTCTGGCGGAAGGTATTGAGTGTAAAGAGTTGCAGGATTTAGTACATGTTTCTGAACAGGTGGGAAAGCATTCCTTGCAATGTGGTTTTGATGCTGTACAGGCCTCTTTGAGGGTGGCTGCCACTGGTTCTGTTCTTCGCAGGCACGCCTGGCTGAGGGATCAGAATTTAGCTGAGCATGTTAAGACAAGGATTTTGGATGCTCCGTTACAGTCTGATGTGTTGTTTGGTTCGCCTGTGGAAGCAGTTTTAAAGAAGATGGAGGACAAGGCTAAGTCTATGCAGACGGTTAAAGATTTTTTGCAGGTTCAGCCTCCAAAGTTTAGTAGAAATTGGCCTACTAAGGGGTGGACATATCCTTCTTATGATTCCCAGTCTAGGGGTAGGTCTAGACGTGGTAGGGGCAGAGCTCAAGGTTCTTTTAGGCCTAGAACAGGGAGTTCACCTGCTCAGTCTTCTGGTGAGGGCAAGGGCCAGTCCTTTCGTAAGCAGACCCAATGACCTGCCTTTTCAGCTGCCAGAGCCTTCTCATCTGGCAGCACCTTTGGGGGGAAGGCTGGCACTTTTCAAAGAAAATTGGAGTTTAATTACCCAAGACAGATGGGTATTGGATATCATTCACCACGGTTACAGGTTTTATTTCCATACCTTGCCTCCTTTCAAAGGCATGCCAGACATTCCTCCTCTACAATGAAAAGAGGCCCACAAGCAAATTTCTCTGTTACTACAAATAGGGGCCATTCAGCCAGTTCCTGTGCCAGAAAGGGGCCTAGGATTTTATTCTCGCCTGTTCCTAGTACCAAAAAAGGGGAACACGTGGAGACCAATTTTGGATTTATCTATCCTCAACACTTATCTGGACATTCCCAAGTTCAAAATGTTGACGTTACAACAGCTTTTACCTCTGCTGGGCAAAGATCACTGGATGGTAACTTTAGATCTCAAGGAGGCTTACCTTCATGTGCCTATCAGGCTAAGTTGCAGGAAGTATCTGCGTTTTCGAGCTGGGAATTCCTATTATCAGTTCTCTGCATTGCCTTTGGCTTATCTACTGCGCCCAGAGTATTCACAAAAGTTCTGGCTCCAGTGATAGCTTACTTCAGGCTAAAAGGAATACAAATCTATCCTTACTTGGACGACTGCCTGATTCTGGCTCAAGAAAAGGAAGACCTTTTTCAGCATTTGGAATATGTGATAGCAGTGCTAAGATGCCTGGGGTATTCTGTGAACGAAATAAAGTCCAGTCTAGTACCCTCTCAAGACATGTGCTTTCTGGGTGTGAGACTGAATACAGCAACCCAGATGGCCTTTCTAACCCCGGACAAACAAAAGAATCTTTCCCTTTACTTCCATCAACTATCTCTTCAGTCCGGGCTGACTGCAAGGACAGTCCTTCAAGCCTTAGGGTTCATGGCATCTTGTATTCTGGTGCTTCCCAATGCCAAACTGCATATGAGGAAGCTGCAATGGTATCTCAAAAATGTATGGACACAGCACTGCCAGGATTTGGACACTGTCATTCAAATAATACCTTGCATTCAAAAGGAATTTTTGTGGTGGGCTCAGGAATGTCACCTAAACAAGGGACTCTCTGTGACCCGGCCAGAGGCGAGTCAGATTCTAACGACAGATGCCTCAGACATAGCTTGGGGAGCTCATCTGAATGGAAAGTGGATACAAGACAAGTGGCCTGCCAGACTACAGCATCTACATATCAACATGAAGGAGATGTTAGCAGTCCAGTTTGCATTAATGGCTTTCAAGGAGTTACTTCTTCCAGGGCAGGTGTTGATTCTAACAGACAACACAACTGTCATGTGGTACATCAACAAACAAGGGGGAACACATTCTTATCCTCTATGCAGGCAAGCAATGATTTTGTGGGAGACTGCGCTCAGCTTGCAACTAAATCTTCAGGCAAGGTTTCTGCCGGGAGCACAGAACTCCTTAGCAGATGTGTTAAGCAGGCAAATCATGGATCCCCACAGTGGAAACTGGATCTTCATGTATTTCGAAATTGACAGTGTCATGGGGAACTCCAGACATAGATCTGTTCGCTTCTCCACTAAACCACCAGCTGCCAAAGTTTTGCAAAAGGTTTCATCACACAGCTTGGAAAGTGGATGCTCTTTCTTTCAGTTGGAAAAATCTTCATGTGTATGCCTTTCCACCTCTGCCTCTCCTCCCAAAGGTACTCCTAAAGGTCAGACAAGACAAGCCAAGGATGATTTTAATAGCTCCAGATTGGCCTCGGCAACACTGGTACCCATTACTGAGGAGTCTGGTAAGGAAGCCTCCATGGCCTTTACCTTTGATTCCACACCTATTGTCTCAGAGGGACGGTCATCTACTCAATGTCAAGCTTCACTCTCTTCATCTAACAGCCTGGCATATTCTGTTTTGAACCACAGCAGGTCTCAACTTCCTCAACAAGTTTTGAATGTGATTATGGAAGCCAGAAGACCTAGTACAAGGAAAGTGTACGCAGAAAAATGGAAGAGATTTTTATTTTGGAGTGCAGCAAAGGATTTGGAGGTTTCTGAGCCTAATTTGAGTGTGGCTCTTCAATATCTTACTGAGTTATTGGACAAAGGTTTGTCTTTCTCTTCCATTAAGATTCATGCTGCAGCAATTTCAGCTCACTATGATTGTGACCCACCATTGTTTTCTCATCCTTTGTTCAAGCAATTTCTTAGAGGGGCAAAGAATATAAGACCCCACGTAGAGCTCCTACACCTGCTTGGGATCTCAATTTTGTGTTGGAGAAACTTACTCTACAACCTTTTGAGCCTGCGGCTACTGCTGAATTGAAATACTTGTCATGGAAGACTGCTTTTTGTTGGCCATTACTTCTGCAAGAAGGGTTTCTGAATTGCAGGCCCTTATGGCGGTTGAGCCTTTTTGATTTTCCATAAGGATAGGGTATCATTACGCACTAATCCTTCCTTTATGCCTAAGGTGGTTTCTAGTGTGGCTTTAAACCAAACTATTCATTTGCCTACTTTTTATGCAGATCCCCAAAATAAGGGGAAAAGATTTTGCACACTTTAGATGTACACAGGCAGTTGCGTTATTATTTAAGCAGGACTAAGGATTTTAGGCAGTCTCAGCAGTTGTTTGTTTCTTTTGCTTTGAGTTCTCAGGGCAAGCCTGTGTCAAAACAAACTATTTCTAAGTGGATTGGGTTTTGCATTGCATTTTGTTATTCCCATCATGGCAAGGAGATTCCAGCTGGGATTAGGCCTCATTCCACTAGGGCTACTGCCACTTCAACAGCATTTCTAAGGGGGGGTGGCTACTAAGGATATTTTGGAAGCAGCTACTTGGAGTTCAGTGCATACTTTCTCTAAGCATTACCACCTTCCTCTCTACTCTAAATCTAGGGCTGGTTTTGCCACGGCTATTTTGCAGGGCATGTTGACAGCTCCTGCTTCTTTATGATTTGCCAGCCTCCCTTACCTCTGCTTTGGGATTCTACCCAAGTGTTAGGACTGCAGCAATGTGGGATGAAGAACATAGTACAGTTTTGTACCTACCATAAATGTAGATGTTCGAAGATCCACATTGCTGCAGTCCAATTTACCCTCCCTCCTTCCCTCTGTGTTTAGGGGTGGTTGTGTGGGTGGGGTTGTACTTTGTAAATTTGTATATATTGTACATATATTTGGTACAGGAGTGTTTGGTGTTTTTTGGTTTTGGCCTTATCTTTTTAGGGTCTTCTGACATCTGGGGCAAGAAAAGACTGAGGATATGACGTCGGTCATGCGCATTTGTACCCTGACGTCCTGACGTCAGACTAATGCGCCTTGACCGACGTCAGCCTTATACTTTGGTATTCGGGCCGACTGGGACAGCGGACTACCCCAAGTGTTAGGACTGCAGCAATGTGGATCTTCGAACATCTACATTTATGGTAGGTACAAAACTGTACTTTTCAGGTGTACTCTCCAGTCTAACTGGTGAATCTGGGAATTTTGAGGCAATGTTACAACTGCCTCATGTACACAGACAACCCTCTCCTCCTACCACCAAACACTAATATATGTGAGAGATGCAATTATACAGCCAAACTGGAGGCAAAGCTCTCTCAACCCAAGACTGGAACTGACAGTCAAGAGGAGAAGGAAAATGCTTGCAACACACCACCAGTCTCACATAGACCTACTAAACCAACACCAGCAAATAACACACATAAGTACATGAAAACATACTTGGAGGCTCTAAATAAAAATCTGCAAAAGCAACAGAGACCTCCAAAGCAGACACCCAACCTTCACACCCCATCACAAACCATGAAACACATACTTCACATAATCAGTGTGCCATGCAATCACAGCCCTTAAGGCAAAATAACATACCCAACACACTAGTAATAGGTGACTCTAGTCATGCACACTGATGTCCCACTAACTAGGCTGGACAAGGAAAAGGTTACAGTTAGCTGCCTGTCAGGTGCCAGTATCAGCCACATAACACAAGCACTTAGGTCACTCCAGAACAAGTACAAATATGACCCTGTCATTGTCCATGTTGGTGTGAAAGACCTGAGATGTACCTCCCTGGACTACATGAAAAGAGACATGGAAGAGCTCTCTGATCATGTAGCCCAGACAGGTATTACCCTGACCCTGAGTAGCATCCTGCCCTCACCAAGAATGATGCCACAGTATAAAGAAGAAATTATCAATTTCAACAATTGGCTAAGTTTCTGCTGTCATTCAAAGGGGATCCAGTATCTGTCCATCTGGAATGACATGCTCGATAAGCCACGTTGCTTCGCAAGAGATGGCTTGCACCTGTCACCCTTAGGCTTTCAAATACTGGCCAAGGCTTTTGCCGCCCCCATAGTGCCTTTTTTAGGCAAGGCTCAAAAGACAAACCCACCAATGTAAATAGCACAAGTAACCAAAAACTGAGGGTAATGCTACTCAACGCCAGAAGTCTAAACCTCAAAATGCATGCACTCGAGGCACTCCTCAGTATGGAGAACATCTATATCTGTGCAGTAACAGAAACCTGGCTTAAGGCTCCAGAGAGCACCCCAGCACTGCCAGGCTATAACTCATACCATACTTTTCGGCCCAGCACTGCCAGGCTATAACTCATACCATACTTTTCGGCCACAGAACCCAGACCAAAATACAAAAGGTGGGGGTGTATCCATATTCATCAAGGATACCCACACCTCCAGGTTCGTGGCACAGCACAATGCCTCAGAGATCATCCATGTACAACTAACAATGGGCAAAACTGCAATTGAAATTGTAGCTTTGCTACAGATCACCCACCATGACCCAGGAACCCCATTCCATGTTTCTAGAGACACTGGAAAATATGAAGGTCCTACCAAACGCCCTAATAGTGGGTGATTTCAATTACCCAAACATTAACTGGGAGAGCTTCTCAAGTACTAACATCCTTGCCCAACGCTTCCTAGAGCTTATAAACTTGAATGCCCTGGATTAACTGGTCAATACCCCCATCAGAGGTGACAACATATTGGACCTAGTCATCACCAACATGGGCGACTGGTGTTGTACACCGGAGGTCAAACCCTCACTGGTTAGATCAGACCATAGACTAATCACTCTAGATATCCACATTCTGCCTGCACCCCCAATCAAGGAAACCACCGTGAAAAACTTTTCAAAAGCAAACTTCACATTACTTAAGACTGAGGTGGAAAGGTTCACAGCCCCTGTGCTAAAGGATAATGCTGTCCAAGCTGCTGAATCCATTACAAAGGCACTCTACGAGCACCTGCAAGAATGCATGGATAGTGCTATCCCAAGAAAAAACAAGACTCATTCCTCCAAGAAAAGGAAAACAGTCTAGTGGACCCCTGCCATAAACAAGCTATATGATAGAAGGAGGAAACTAGTGCAGAAAAGAGTAAAATCCCAAGAAGGAAAGACATCCCTGATCAGTATCAGCAAGAAACTACGATCCCTCATAAAATCATCCAAGGCTAGTTTCGAAAGAAAAATTGCCAAGGACTCCAAAGATAACCACAAAGCATTCTTAGCTATGTCAAGAACCTAAGTGGAAACTCTCAGATCTGCTCTGAGTTAGTGCAGAATGGCACAAAATATACTGAAACAACTGATATTGCCAACATTCTGGCAGACAGGTTTAGTGCAAACTTCACCCCCCTCAAGGGCCCATAACCATACCAGAAGAATGTAGTTCCCCAGCAATCACTGACACACAGGTTAAAACAGCCCTATCCAAAGCCAAAAATACAGCTTCAATGGGACCAGACTGTGTCCCAGGCTGTGTCTTACACAAGCTCCAAAATGAACTAACCCCTCACCTAAACACACAGTTCAAACTCAGCCTCTCTACAGGCTATGTACCCATAGAGTGGTGCACAGCAACAGTTATCCTGCTCCACAAAGGTGGAGTCACAACGGACCCCGGGAACTATCACCCTATAAGCCTGAGTAGCCTGGCCTGCAAGGCTATGGAGCACATCATCATGGAATTTATTAACAGAGACATTGAGAACCTTCAAACATTGGACCCTACCCAGTTTGGCTTTGTTAAGGGCAGATCATGCCTCCTAAACCTGGTGGACCTCTTTGAGACAGTTACCAAGGCTTTAGATGAGGGAAAGGAGGTCCACACAGCCTACCTAGACCTTGCAAAGGCTTTTGACACCATTCCCCATTCTGGTATTATAGACAAGCTCACCAGCCTGAACATAAACCCCTACATCAACAAGATGGGTTGCCAATTGGCTCACAGATAGAACCCACACAGTGAGAGTTGCATGCTCTAGGTCCGACTCCAAACCAGTTAGAAGTGGCATCCCCCAGGGCTCAGTCCTGGGACCCCTCCTGTTTGGTATATACTTCTTAGAGGTACAGGCAAGCACCGGATTATGGCTGACCAAGTTCACAGATGACTGCAAACTGGGGGCCATAATTGACTCTCCAGCTGATACAGACATCCTCCAGAAGAGTCTCACTGAGACGGATACCTGGTGTCAAAATCATGGCCTCAAGCTAAATGCCAAAAAGTGCATAGTCATCCCCTTTGGAAAAAACAAAGTACCCACGAACTACCACATACATGGTAGTCCCCTAAATACAGAAAATGTAATAAGGGATCTGGGGACCCAAGTAGATAATAATCTCTCCTTTAATAATCATATTGCCAAGGTGGTTAGAAATCTTTCTATGTGGCCCACCTAATCACAAAAGGGTTCGGATCTAAAACAAAAGAGGTTATTGTGCCCCTCTACTCATCACTCATCAGACCCATCATAGAGTACAACACCCCATTTGGGGTGTACCTTACAAGACATCTGCAACAGCTGGAAAGACCACAGAAGTACCTCATTAAGATGATTACTGGCCTCAAATACATGCCCTATGCAGCCTGACTGAAGAAACTCCAGCTGTACTCTGTTGCATACCGCTTACTCAGATGTGATCTCTGCCTGACATACAAGGCCATGTCCAACCCAGAATTGATGGACATGCTCCACCTAAAAAAAAAACAAATCCCCAAGAGCCACATGCTCTAGGTATCTAAACCTCACTACAATGATAAATAGGACATGCTGGAAGGATAGATTTATGTCCCAGATACTCCCCATGCTTTGGAACAGGATTCCAATTTACATTAGGCAGAGCCCCTCACTAACACTCTTCAAGAGAAACCTTGACGAGTGGATGGGAAACAGAAAATTTACCCCGGGAATCACTGCAGTGGCTCTGTTGGACAGAGGCACAGGGAACTAATGACTCTGCTGGACTGAGGCACAGGGAACTAATCTAAGGGGGTGGCAAAAGCCAACACATTCTGGCTAGGCTTATAGATGCCCTCAGGCAGATAGCCTAGTACTTACCTATGAACCTAAAAGCATTACTTAGCTGGTTATCAAGCCCCCTATTCACCCCTTCCACCTGACTACTAACTTCATGGTCGCATAGACTTGGAGAAACAAAAAACAGTTGTATAAAAGAAAAAAAAATCACTGCCATTCCACATATGGAAACTGCACAGGCAGTGGTTTCTTATGAAAAAAAACAGTACCTGAATCACCTAGTGGGAATTGTGTTGACCTTAGGGAAGCCTCCCTCTTCGTTATGCACAGTTTACTGCTTTTCTTCTTCCCTTACTGCAGTTTCTACATGTTGTTTTTTTTTTCTTTTTCAAATAAGAGACCATTTTTCAAAATTTGCAGAATAAAAGGAATCTGTTTTTTTCCATCTAGTGATACTTTGCTTCTTGGTGGTGTGAGCATAGAGTCATGCAACAAGAATTGCTAACAAAACATCAGACTTGTTTCTCATCATTTCATAGCTTTTTCATATTTGTAATTTTTGACTTGCTTTAGAATTGCAGTAAATATTTTGCACATTTTCTAACAACATTTTTATTTATCACAATATAAACACTTGGCTACACAAAATTACTGAAAATATTCACTTAGAAAATGAAGTAGTAATTGCACAACACTGCAGGAAATGTTTATACAGAGGAGTAGATGATAAAAATGTCATCCAGTATGTGCAATAATGAAAAGGAAGCAAATTATATAAACTGCTCGACTGTTAAGTGATTTTCTATTTCAGCTGTCTCATCCTCTTTGGTGGATATGGCCAAGAGTGACATCACAATCAGTTTTTAAGGGAATGAGTACTATACCCTGATTATATCTTCCTGATTTTCTTTCAGATGCTCCCGTTAGGGGTTGGCACAGCGGATCATCTGTTTCCATTTCTTTCTGTCCTCTGCATCTTGCTGTGTCACACCCACCACCTGCATGTCCTCTCTCACCACATCTATAAACCTTTTCTTAGGACTTCCTCTTTTTTTCTTACCTGGCAGCTGCATCCTTAGCATTCTTCTCCCAATACACTCAGTGTCCCTTCACAGCACATGTCCAAACCAACACAATCTTGCCTGTCTGGCTTTGTCTCAAAACTGCCCAACATGAGCTGACCCTCTAATGTATTAATTTCTAATCCTGTCCATCCTCATAACACCCCATGCAAATCTTAACATCTTTAACTCTTCCACCTCCAGCTCTGACTCCTGTCTTCATCAGTGCCATCATCTCCAACTCTTTTAACATAGCGGGTCTCACTACCATCTCATAGACCTTCCCTTTCACTCTTACTGGTACCCTTTTGTCACAAATGATTCCTGATGATCTTCTCTACCCACTTCACTCTGCTTTCACTCTCTTCTTCACCATCTCTCCCGCACATCATTACTCTGAACTGTTCATCCCAAATATTTAAACTAATCTACTTTTACCAGTTGTACTCCCTGCATCCTCACCATTCCTCTGTCCTCCTTCTCATTTATGCACACATTTATTCTTAGTCCTGCTGGCCTTCATTCCTCTCCTCTTTAGAGCATATCTCCACTTCTCCAGGTTCTCCTTAACCTGTACCCTGCTCTCATATACTCTTAGTTCTGCTGACCTTCATTCCTCTCCTCTTTAGAGCATATCTCCACCTCTCCAGGTTCTCCTCAACCTGTTCCCTGCTCTCACTACAGATCACAATGTCATCTGCAGACATCATAGTCCATGGAAACTCCTGTTTGATCTAATCTCTCAACCTGTCCATCACCATTGCAAATAAGAAAGAGCTCAGAGCTAATCCTTGATGTAATCCCACCTCCACCTTGAATGCATCTGAAACTCCTACTGAAGACCTTACCACTGTCATACTGCCCTCGTACATATCCTGTACCACTCTTACATACCTTTCTGGCATTCACAACTTCCTCATGCAATACCACAACTCCTCTCTAGGCACCCTGTCATATGCTTTCTCAAGTCCACAAAGACACAATGCAACTCCTTCTGACCTTCTCTATACCTCTCCATCAACACTCTCAAAACAAACACTGCATCTGTAGTGCTCTTTTCCAGCAGAAAACCATACTGCTGTTCACTAATTATCACTTCCCCTTCTTAACCTAGCTTCCACTACTCATTCCCATAACTTCATGCTGTAGCTGATCAATTTTATCCCTGTGTAATTGCTACAGCTCTGAACATCACCATTATTCTTAAAAGTCTGTACCAATACACTTCTCCACTCCTCAGGCATCCTCTCACTTTCCAAGATTTTGTTAAACAATCTGGTTAAAAATCCCACTGCCATCTTTCCTAAACACCTCCATGCTTCCACAGGTATGTCATCTGGACCAACAGCCTTTCCATTCTTGGTCTTCATAGCTGTCCTTACTTCCTCCTTGTTAATCTTTTGCACTTCCGTATTCAGTATCCCCACATCATCTAACATTCTCTCTCTCTCATTCTCTTCATTAACCCCTCAAAGTACTCTTTCCATCTGCTTAACAGACTATCCTCGCTTGTGAATATGTTTCCCCTCATTATCTTTTATCATCCTAACCTGCTGCACATCTTTCCCAGCTTTGTCCCTCTGTCTAGCCAATTGATACAGGTCCTTTTCTCCCTCCTTAGTGTCCAACCTTTCATACATTTCACCATATGCCTTATCCTTAGCCTTTACTACCTCTCTCTCTTCACCATACACCTCCTTTCCTTGTACTCCTGTCTACTTTCTTCATCTCTCTGACAATCCCACTTTTTTGCTAACCTCTTCCTTTGAATACTCTCCTGTACTTCCTCATTCCACCACCAGGTCTCCTTGCCCTCCTTCCTCTGTTCATATGTCACACCAAGCCCCTTTCCAGCTGTCTCCCTTGCCGCCCTGATTTTATATACATATATATATATATATATATATATATATATATATATATATATATGGGTCCACCTGACAATGTCGACAGCTCAGAACGCCGACACTGAGAACACCGACGCCAGAAGATCGACAACTGAGAAGACCGACGGATGAAAACACCAACATGGGAAAAGGCTGTGTAAGTATGCGGTAGTGACGGACGTTAGGGTGCGAGTAAGGTAAGTGTGCGATATTGACGGTCTGTAGGGATAGGGGTGAGTTAAGTGAGTTAGGGTTAGGGCGCGGGTTAGGTAAGTGTGTGGTAGTGATGGACCTTAGGGTTAGGGTTTGGGTTAAGGTTGTAGATAGTTGTGTATGTGAGGTTTAGTGTGGGTTTGTAAGGATTTTGGTGTGCTTGTGTTGTGTGTGTGCTTTTTGGACAGGGGATTTGTTTTGTTTGTTGATTGTCATTATTATGGTGTGTTGGGCATGTGAGGTTTCGTGTTTGTGAACTGTCAGTTATGTGGTGTCAGTGATTTCGTTGTCGGGCATGTGAGGTTTCGTGTTTGTGAACTGTCGGTTATGTGGTGTCGGTGATTTCGTTGTCGGTGTTGTGATGTGTCGGTGTTGTCAGGTAGACCCATATATATATATATATATATATATATATATATATATATATATATGTATATATATGTAATATATTAGAGAAAGTGTTCATTGGTGTCTGTTATACATTTGCCTTGTGTATGTATTTTCGTTAACATATTGTTAAAGCACACACAGCCTGGAGCTGCTATGCTCTCTACTTTTGGTCACAGACTTTATCTTCTTCAATGGCATGCCAGATGGTGTGCATATAGTTAGTTGTGGGATATAGTACTCCTGCCCTTTTACAGACTTTTGTTTTCGTTTTTGTTTTGTTAAGAAAAAAACAACTAATGTATGAATGTCAGGTAGTTATTTAGGGATATACATTTCTATTATCCATGTAAATGCATATTGTCAGTTAACTGGGGTGACATTTCTGTCTTTGAACTAATATTCTTGAATTCCATTTAGTACTCATATTCACATAGTAAATATTTAGTTACTGAATTCAGTAGTGCAGCATTATTATGTTCTTCACAGTAAACTCAAAGAAACTGGAACACAGGCATGATGTAATAGCTTTCATTGGACCAGTATAGGTTTTGCAAATACTCAAACTTTCTGGTAATTACAAAACATGTTGGTGTAATAATAATAAATCTCTTTCAACTTTCTGATTTAAAAGCCCGCGTTTGTGCTTGTTTCCCAACTTACCTATAACTAGTCTAGTCCAGATACAGATTTGCTGTATCCAGGACTGTTTGTATGCTTCAGAGCCCCCCAAGCCTTTCTGTGTCGGAGGAAAGCCTTCTAGCTTGTCAGTGGGAGTGGTAAGCACTAGGTAGCCATCTACCACAAGAGCAGTGGTCTCTGGCTCATAAATTGTAGTTTATTAGCCATTTGAACAGTTTTCCATCTCTTTTAACTTTCTGGTCTAAAAGCCTGTGTTTCCGTTTTTCCCGCATTTCCTGTAACTAGTCTAGTCCAGATACTGATTTGCTGTATCCAGGACTGTATGTAAGCTTCTGAGCCCCCAAGCCTTTCTGTGTTGGAGGAAAGCCTTTTAGCTTATCAGTGGGAGTGGTAAGCATTAAGTAGCCTGTCTACCACAAGAGGAGTGGATTCTGGCCCAGAAATTGTAGTTTATTGGCTGTTTTGGCAGTCTTTCCATCTCTTTCAACTTTCTGGTTTAAAAGCCCGTGTTTACACTTGTTTACCACCTTTCCTGTAACTAGACTAGTCCAGATACTGATTTGCTGTATCCAGGACTGTTTGTAAGCTTCTGAGTGGTGCCAAAGTCTGCAGGACTGCTAGTTCTCTCCTCTCCTGCACTTTTACTAGCTTATTAGTCTAGCACTTTACCAGACTTCTTGTAGCAATTATTGTAGCACACAAAAGTGTATCAGAACTAAATGTTCTACAAGGAAACAGCTCCAGTACTTATTATTGCCCACCCCTCCAGGCATGTCTAAAGGGCAGTTCCCTGTGCTTTCTCCTATTAACCTGGTGAACTTGGGCATCCTGTGGCAATGTAGCAACTGCCTCATGTACACCGACAACCATCTCCTCTTACCTCTCAACACTCAGACTTGTGAGAGATGCACTTATATATCCAAATTGGAAGCCACGCACTCTCCAGCCAAGACCAGAATACCTGGTCAAGAGGAGAAGGTCAACACTTGCACCACACCACATGGAACACATTGCCCTCCAGAACACAGACCAGCACTGCCTTCACATAAAAACACAAACTACACACCCATTTTTGCGGAGGCTCTCAACAAAAATTTACCCAAACAGCAGAGACCTCCCAAGGCAGAAATGCACTACACCACCACAACACAACACTAATAATGAGACACATAACTTTCCTAAACAGTGTGCCACACAACCAAAGCCCCTAAGGCAAAAAAGCATGCCCAACACACTAGTCATAGGTAACTCGATAGTGAGGCACACTGATGTCCCACTCACTAGGTTGAATAAGGAGAAAGTAACAGCTGCCTGTCAGGTGCCAGGATCCACCACATAACACACGCACTCAGGTCCCTCAACAACAGGTACAAATATGACTCTGTCATTGTACATGTGGGTATGAATGACCCGAGACATACCTCCCTGGACTACATGAAAAGAGACATGGAGGAGCTCACGGATTATGTAGCCCAGGTGGGTATGACCCTAGCCCTGAGCAGCAACCTACCATCACCCAGAATAATACCACAGTACAAGCAGAAAATGATTGATTTCAACAATTGGCTAAGTTTCTGGTGTCACTCTAAGGGGATCCAGTATCTGTCTGCCTGGGATGACATGATTGACAGACCTCAATGCTTTGCCAGAGATGACCTGCATCTGTCACCCCTGGGCTTCTAGATACTGGCCAAGGCTCTTGCCACCTCTATAGTGCCTTTTTAGGTGGTGTTCCAAAGACCAAATTACCACCATAACAGCTACAAACAAATGCAATCTGAGGGGCATGCTACTCAATGCTAGAAGTCTAAATCTCAAAATGCACTCACTCGAAGCACTCCTTAAAATGGACAACATCGACATTTGTGCTGTAACAGAGACCTGGTTCAAGGCAACAGAAAGCACCCCTACACTACCAGGCTATAACTCTTTCCACACCTTTCAGCCCCAGAACTTGGACAGAATCTCCAAAGGTGGTGGTGTTTCCATATTCATAAAGGATGTGGACACCTCCAGACTGGTAGCCCAACATAACGCATCAGAGATACTTCAGGTGCAGCTAACACTGGGTAAGACAGCAATTCAGGTCATAACCTGCTATAGGTCCCCAACCATGCCCCAAGACTCGCACTCCACATTCCTAAGCACCCTGGAGAATATTAGGGTCCAACCTAACACTCTCATAATAGGCGAATTCAGCTACCCCTCCATTAACTGAGAAAACTACTCATGTACCAATACAATTCCCCAACGTCTCCTGGAGTTCGTTAATTCCAATGTCTGGACCAGCTCATTCTTAACCCAACTAGAAGTAGCAAAATCCTTGACTTGGTCATTAATAACATGGGCGACCGTTGCTCTACACCAATAGTCAGCGCCTCCCTGGTTAGATCCAACTACAAACAAATCACCTTGGAAATTCACCCCCCCCCCCCCGCAAAGGTAACCACCATGAAAAACTTCTCCAAAGCTAACTTTTAGCTCCTAAAAACAGAGGCGGCTAACTTCACGACACCCATGCAATTGAACAATAGTTACATGACTGCCAAATCATATACCAATGCACTGTACAAACACGCACACAAATGCATGGATTTCACCATACCCAATAGAACCAAGACGGTCTCCTCCAAAAAAAGGAAGCCAATCTGGTAGTCCCCTGCCATAAAAACTCTGCAACAGAAGGAGGAAACTGTTGCGGAATAAGGTGAAGTCCCAAGACTGGAAAAACTCCCTTATCAGCCTCAACAAAAAGTTGAAATCTCTCATCAAATCCTCTAAAGCTAGCTATGAAAACAGCATTGCAGCAGACAGTAAAGACAACCACAAGGCCTTCTATAGTTATGCAAAGAATCTCCACGGCAATACCCAGATTTGCCCTGCGCCACTGCACAATGGTACCTCCTATACCGAGCCAAGAGATATTGCCAATATACTGGCTGACAGATTCAGTGCCAACTTTACCCCTCTCTCCCCCTCAAAGGACCGATCACAATATCATTAGATTACCAGGCACCCAGTATTACTGCTGCACAGGTTAAAACAGCACTGTCAAAGGCCAAGGATACAGTTTCTATGGGACCTGACAATATCCCTGGCTGTGTTCTACATGAACTATAGAGTGAACTGTCACCTCACCTGTGTGCCCTGTTCAGTCACAGCCTCACCTCAGGCTTTGTCCCTACTGAATGACGCACTACTACAGTCATTCCTCTCCACAAAGGAGGAGGGATTACAGACCCTGGGAACTATCGCCCCATTAGCCTGACAAGTCTGATATGCAAACCTATGTAATGCATGCATCATCATGGATCTAATAAACAAGGATATAGGGAATCTCCAGACTTTGGATCCCACACAGTTTGGTTTTGTGAGGGGTAGATCGTGCCTGCTCAATTTGGTTGACTTCTTTGAGTCAGTCACTAGAGATGTGGATGAAGGCAAGGTGGTTCATACTGCATACCTTGATCTGGCCAAGGCCTTTGATACCATTCCCCACTCAGGAATCATAGAAAATCTCACTAAGCTAGGCATCAACCCCTATATCATTAGGTGGGTTGCAAACTGGCTCACAGATAGAACCCACAGTGTGAAAGTAGCTGACTAGTCACGAGTGGAATCTCACAGGGTTCGGTCCTGGGTCCTCTCCTGTTCATTATGTACTTCTCTGAAGTCCAGGCCAACACAAAGGTACTCTGGCTGACAAAGTTCACAGACATTTGCATGTTGGGGGCTATTATTAACTCCCCAAGTGATGTTCACATCCTACAGAATGGCCTCACTGAGACCAACGACTGGTGTCAGAACCAAAAAATTTCATTATCCCCATTCGGGGAAAACCCAATTCCCATGAATTACCATATTGATGGTAGTCCACTGAATGTAGAAGGTGTTCAAAGAGATCTTGAACACAGGTTGACACATGCTCCAGAGACCTCAACCTCATTACCGCAATCAACAGAACGTACTGGATGGACAGGTTCATAACCCAGAGACTGCCAATGCTATGGAACAGACTTCCCATACATGTCAAGCAGAGCACCTCGCTGACCCTCTTCAAGAGAAATCTTGCTGAGTGGATGGGAAATAGAAAATTCACTCTGGGGGTAACTCCAGTGGCTCTACTCGACAGAGGCACTGGGAATTAAGGTTGAGTGGCACAATGCCAGGGTAATCCTATGGCTAGGCTTGTAAAGGTCCCAGGGCCATTAGCCTAGTACACACCTATGAACCTATAAAAGGTATTATATCTTGTATGTGCTGTCTTTGTGTTTTCCTTTGATAGACTAACATGTCATTTCTTAATTCTTTTCTACCATCTTTTTCAACAGTGTGTGCTTACTGGCAGAAATATTTTCCAAGTCACTTTAGTACATTGGTATTCATTTTTTTTTAACATCTTTATTAAATTATCACTGAAGACGTATGCAAATGTACATTAACTGAAACAAAATAAACCATTTTTCCATTTAAATACAATATACATCACATATATTTTCTTTGCTACTATGATCAGTCCAGCATTACAAAAAATTGCTGAATTCCTTCCCTTAAACCTCCTCCTTGAACAGTATTATGCTTGTATTGTTCTCATAATTTCCATTTACTTCTGTCTTTTCTAAAGATCACTCTTCTAGTTCTTTTATCTGTTTTACAATACCCAGTACCTCAAATACAGTTGGTGTAAAATTTGATTTCCATTCTCTAGTAATTGCCTTTGTTCTTTTTTTGGCAGCCAAGAATTAAACTTAATAAGGCCTCATGTCTAGGCAGTTCATATCCTATATCCCAGCTCAAAAAAATATTTACTTGCTTATAGTCATTTACTCACCCAATATTCATAATAAAGTACTCTGGAACTTTTAAAATCTGCCAACTCATTACACTCCCAGAACATATGCTTCCAGTTACCTCTTTCTTCATCACGCATCCAACATTTGCTGTCTGCCTGAATAAAAATTCTGTGAAATGTGCTTGGGGTATAAAAATACTTATGCAAACACTTCCAAGCAAAGATTCTAAACCTTCTGGACTTGGTTGCATACTTGGGAGGCATACATAGGTCTTCCTATTGTTTTCTTGTGAATTGCTTTTCCAGTCTGTCTTCGCAATCTTTTCTAACCTCCTCTGATTGATTCTTATAGTTATCATGCAATATTATATATATATACTGTACTACATACTCCTTTTTAACAGCTGCTTCTGTTCTAGACTCAACTAAAATCTCTACCAGAACAGGTCTTTTAACTTAAAATCTGAGATCAGTTGAGCCTTGGTTGGGAAGACAAGTTTGTAGCTTGCAATTCAGATGTCTTCTTGGCTTCATACCACTCTATTACCTTTCCCACTTGAGTTATTTGCTCCCAATATGTGGGTTCCTTTGCCAGGTTTCCCCAGTAAATTCCAGCCTCCTCTTGCCTGTTTTGGTACCGCACTTGCAGTCATCCCTAGTGGCAAAATCTCCTGAGTCCATTCTTATCTTAGTTCTTAGAATGCTTTCTGCTACTTAATGAATATAATATTCTGTATGATTGTTGTTATTCTCCTTAAGGAACTGCATCTAAAATCCCACACTCTCTATTACTTGAATTTCATCCTTGCTTCATCGTTGTCCTTTTTCCCTTTGAATTATAACCTTCTGCTTGTGTTATAAGTATGAACCTTAACTATGTAGCTCTAAAATATCCCTTCAAATCAGGAAACCCTAAACCACCTTGTTATATTGGAAGGTTTAATTTATCCCACTTCCATTTAACTCTTGCTTTTTTCACTCCCAGATAAGTTCCTTCAATTATTTATTAATTATTGTCCACAACTTCTCCCCTGGTTGATAAAAGTATGCCTGACTCTTATACAAGACTAATGGGACTAATTTTTTTTTCACTGCTTCTATCATACTATCCAGTTCCCTAAATAGGAATTAGCAGTTTCTCAATTTTTGTATTATCTTTTGTTTAGTTTCTTCCTACATATCCTTTGCTGCCATAACAGAAGCATTTTTAATCTATACTCCTAAATATTTCATCTTATTATGTACCCTTAAATATGGATATATCTGAACTGATTCTTGTGTAGGTACATACTTTTTGGCTATCACTTTTGTTTTATCTTCATTAATTGTATATCCTGAAAAGACTTGAAACTGTCTCAAAATGTTCCACAACACTAAGATGACATTTTTTGTATTTTTCAGGTAGAAAATATCATCTGCCAGTAAAGCCAACTTTTATCGATTACCATACCAAATGTCTCCTTGTATTTCTGAGTCCCTTATTTTTTTTTGCCAGTGGCTCTAAAAATACAGCAAATATCAAAGGTAAAAGAGGACACTCCTGCCTGATTCCTCTGTTCAAATACAGCTTTTCTGAGAGGAACCTTCCCACTTTAATTCTTGCGTCTGATCCTTTATATATTCTTCTAATGAATGCGTCCAGTGCCCTAGTCCTAAAATCCCAGCTTACCCTGTCATATGTTTTCTCTGCATCAAGACCCACCAACAGTGGGGGCAGAGCCTAGATGGCCAGCTGAGACCAGTGAATTTTGAGAGCTCCATAAACTAGTATAATAATATAGGAAAAGTTTATTATTTTCAAGTTTAAAATGTCAGAAATCTATAAACTACTAAACTACATAAATAGCAATTTTGGTGGCGATATACAAAAATTTTCCTGTCAAGTAACTTGGAGATATATTGAGTCACTAAATTTGAACAACTCAAGGAATTCTCATCCAGATGCTGCTTTGAAAAAAAGAACTGCAATTGATGACATCTACCTTACAGGAACTATCTTTCAAGATGGATGGCTTTAAAAATGACTTGGAAAGCCGCAAATTAAATTCTCAAAAACAGATTGATACTCTTAAAGAACTATTACAGCAACACCATACAAAAATAACAAATATAGAGACATCTGTAAATGACATTGAAGGGAGACTCAAAGAGGAAGAATTCCAAAAAGAATTTCTGCTTAAACAGAACACACGGTTGCTTAACAAAATAGATGACTTAGAAAACAGGGAAAAGAAAAACAACATAGGGATCTTTGGTCTGCCTGAAAACACTGAAGGAGAAGACATTATTTCATTCTTAACCTGGATTCCTGAATTTTTAGACTTGAAAGAGGGACTTTCATTTGGAATTGAAAGGGCACATAGATCACTGAGGAAACCTGCTTCTAACTCTACAAATACTCCACCTAGATCCATAATTATAAAATTTCTTTCATTTCTGGACAAGAAACTAATATTAAAATCTGCTTGGAGAAAATCACCCTTAAAATACAATCAAAGCCTGATAAGGTTTGACAATGATTATTCTTCCAAAATACTAGAACAAAGGAAAAACGTTTGGCCAATAATAAAACCGTTGAAACAAAACAACATTAAAGCACAGCTGGCCTTTCCAGCCAAGATACAAATATTTTTTGCCAATGAGATGAGAACCTTTAATGACTTAGAAGAAGCTACTATATTCATCAAAAACCACATAGTATATATCCCAGATGAAATGGAATGGATGGCCCCTACTCTTAAAAGAATAAAAGAAACGAATCATTGGACTAATGCTAGAAAGAAGAAACAAAAGCTGATTCCAAGATAGCTGTCCCAAAAAATAACTCTTACAACTACATCTCTCAAAGTATCAACTAATATGGTACATCACTTGTCATCTGTTTTTATTTAAAAAAAGGAGGGATTCTTAAACAAATTAACATCATATATAATAGCAGTAACAGTAGAGTGTTTTGGAAAACAAAAATGCTGTCATGGAGACCAATGCCTTCTTCAGTTAAAGTATGATTTAGAAATGTCATGTATATCCTGGTTAAATAATAGAAGCAAGCTCTTAGTACAAATGTCATCATTATTCTGTCTAAATTATAGTTAATATCAATTATGGCAGGTATCACAGCTATGAGTGCTGTTTGATCAATCCTGATATGGTGTGCATGGATGCAGCTGTGTCTGGCAGCTAGTACAAATGTCATTATTATTCTAAATATAGTTAATATCAATTATGGCAGGTATCATAGCTTTGAGTGCTGTTTGATTAAGCCTGACATATGGTGTATGTGGACGTAGCTGTTATATGTTGCTGTTTTCGTCTCTGGGAAGCTGTAGGTTGTGGCTTGTGATCAAGGTTTACTGATGCTTATGTATTAGGAAGAGACATTTGGTGTTTTTGCCTGGATCCAGGGGAAGGGGTGGATAGAACTGTGATTTGGGATATTTTGGCAGAGAATGGTTTGTTTGTACATCTGCTGAGTGAGTGGTGGAAGGGCTGGAGGAGTGTGTTGTCTCTTGTTGTGGTGGCTTGTTGGGAGGGGTTTTATTTTTTTTTTTTATCTGTTTGCTCTCTGTTTTTTTCCTGGCTGCTGCCTTGCTGAAAGGGAGGGAATTTAGGCTTGAAGTTGCAGTGAAATGAAGCTTAGCTTCAGGTGCATCATGAGCTTCTGGTATGCAGTACACGGACACACTAACAGAAACAGATGCTCCCAGGTTGCTATGGTGATGGAGACAGAGTGACTATAATGCTTAGTGGCTCTGAGGAGCCTCCGAGATGATTCTTGGCAATGACGTTTTTGGTTTAAAAAAAAAAAAAAATATATATATATATATATATATATATATAAAATAAAAGAGCTGTTTTAAACCACATGTACACATATTGATGGTCTCCCAACACTTTGTTTAGCTCATTAAGTTGATTCTTGAAAAAAAAAATAAATATTAAACGCAATTTTATATTTAAAATATATTTTGGTCCAAACACATTAAGAACTTGCATAAGAGTTGAATTCTGAGTTGTTGTAAAAGACTAAGAGCACTTGGTTTTGTGCAGTCCCCTTTGCAGTCATCTGGGAGGTGAGCTTGCTTGGACGTGTTGGGCATATGGGGATAACAGATCCTAGAGGTGTTTGGGGTTGCCGGGAAGTGCTAGAGAGTCATCAGATTTCCTTCGTGGAAATATCTGTGGGAATGGAAGGTGTGTTGAGTGTTTCACTGGCAGAGTGGCAATGCATGGAACAGGCTGGTAAAACGGAACAGCACAAATATTGGTTTGGATATTTTAAGAACAGCCTGGAAACGCACCACATGAACTAGTGAGTGGTATTCTGGCAAAACTGGATGAGTATTGTTGCCCGTGCTTGAAGTACTGATGTGCGTGTATGTAAGGATGGAAATAAACTTATAACAAATAAGAAACTAGAAGGGTCTCATAATTTAAAGTCTATGGACTATATAAACATACTTGGAAGGAGCTAATAATAAGAATAAACATTACAGCTTGTGGTCTCTCAAATAACTAAGCAACAGCCAAAAAAAAAAAAAAAACACACACACAATAGTTATGTAATGTATGATTTTAGTAAATCTAGACACAAAAGATATAATCATCATATAAGATAAAGCAGTCTGCTGAATTTAGATATTAAATACAGGATTTAATAACACGGTCTTGTGTATAATAACACTACTGTCTTAACTTGTCATAAATGACATACACTACATTGAACATCAAGGAGAAGCATTATGATTTTGTTACATAAGTAAATATGCATAACAAGTCATATAATTGCTTAAACTTGAATTGTAGTTTTTGTAACCCATCTTGACCATATATAATACTTAAGTGGTTACCAAGGTAACTAATGTTTTATATATGACATCAAACTGACAAAGTTGTTCAAGAGAAACAATAGAAGCCTGAACTTGAAATGTCACAGAATGTAACAATCATATTCTGAACAAATATTATTAAATTGACAATAGACACTCAATTTAATAACATAGGCTTGTGTATAATAATACTACTGTTTTAACTTGTCATAAATGACATACACTATATTGAACATCAAAGGGAAGCATGATGATTTTCTCATATAAGTAAATGTGCATAAGCCATATAATTGCTTAAACTTGAATTGTGATTATGTAATACATCTTGACCATACATAATACTTAGGCTGTTACCAAGGTAACTAATGTTTTATACATGACATCAAACTGGCAAAGTTCTTCAAGGGAAACAAAAGAATCCTGAACTAGGAATGTCACAGAATGCAACAATCCCATTCTGAACAAATAGTATTAAATTGACAATAATCACTCAATTTAACCTTTGCTGATTATACAAAAGAGAATGTTGCCATTTAAATCTAAACACTTTCAGTATATGCCATAAAATGGCAATTTATAAATATAGAAAGGGAACTTGTAATCATTAATCACAATAAGTGAATTTGTTGTTTTTAACCTATAATTTCATTCATTTTATAAGAAATGACAGATATGAAAATCCTTATGTGTAGGAAATGGGGGAAGAGGGATGCACTAACTTTCATCAATGTTTACATAAAACAAACTTGATGCTTTAAGTAAATTAGCAACAAACAAAGTGATTACATAAATGCTGGCAAACAATGAAATATAACTTCTGATATATCTAGTAAAATACATTGTATTATATACATTAGGCATAAATATTAGACTTCATCAATAAGGATGACTATGTTAAATAACTGTGTGCTATAATCCTTTACTGAGGTTTTATATATGATACATCCTACTTTATTATGATTGAATTGCTTGTCATCTATCTTTCATGTAAATATTAATTGCTTATACAATAAGTAGACATTTATATTGTATTAGAATTCTGTCTAATCTACAATGGTACTATATCTGTTCAAAATAATATAAATATTGCTTATTCCTATTACAGATATTCTCCATATGATAATTCAATTTATGGAGCTCAGATGTTCTGGATTGTCAAGGTATGAGTAATAATCTGATGGACTTAGGTTTATCCATCAGATTAGGAATGATTTTCATTCCATGGCTAGTGCGGATCTTACTTTTGTTAACATTTATTAGTTTAAATTTGTTATTTCACAAAAACATTTTTAGTATGCCTGACCAAAACATTACTTTATTGGTTAACACTCAAAGTATAAAACTGATAATTTCCATTAAAAGCTCAAACATATACTTTATAGTTATTAGAGTAAAATGTTTAATAGTCACAATAAAACAAAAAATACATAGTCTAAATAACCAAAGATGGATTTAACTTTATTATCTTTAAATACCAATGGCTTAAACAATCCTAGCAAGAGATCAAATCTACTGAAATATTTAAAACTGAACAAAACACAAATTGTCTTCCTTCAAGAAACTAATTTCAAAACAAATGACAATTATAAATGGAATCCTAAGGAATATATGATATTGGCGCAATCCACTTATAAGACAAAGACAAAAGGGGTAACAATTTTATGGAAAACAAATGTGATTAACCCAGAAATCATTTATAAGTATGAAGATAAAGAAGGCTTTATGGCATTAGTAATAGTTAAATATAAAAACAGAATATGGACCCTAGCCAATCTATACTGGTTCCCAGGCATTGGATCAGGAACTATTAAAAAACACTTGGATTTCATTTCCAATAATTATAAAGGCAACTTAATATTAGGAGGAGATTTTAACTGTATATTTGATATTTCTGGAACTACAAATAAAAGACCGCTGTGTACATCTGCTGTATCAAAAGCTTTAAAAAAGTGAGTAGAATCATTTCATCTTGTAGATACTTTCAGATTTAAAGAAGATACTTTTTGTTGTTTTCCCATCAAGATCACAGATTTGGTACCCAAACTAGAATAGATAAAATGTTTGCTGCCCATGGCTTACACTCTAAAATCATTAATTTCTCAATCACTCCCTGCCCCTTTTCAGACCACAGTTCATTGATACTAAAACTTCAAAATGGATACAAACCATTAATCTTTAACTCCAGAATTCCAGCATATATAACTAAAATTAAAGAGTTCAAACCCTGGTTATTATCTGAATTACAGTTCTTCTTAGATATGAATTACACCGCAGAGATAAATAAAATAATGATATGGGACTCATTAAAAGCTTACATATATGGTAAAACCCTAACTTGATATAAAAAAAATCAGAGAATGGGATTCTGAATTATTAGATCTACAATCCAAACTTTTGTCAGTAAAAGCTGAAGAAAATCAAAATCACTTGGAGATGAAAAAGAAAGTAGAAGTATTAAACAATAAACACAACAAAATTCTAACACATAAAACTCGTTCAACTTTAGAAAAACTAAAACTTAATACCATGGCCACTTCTCCCAAATATATACATAATTTATCCACAAGAATCAAATACAATCAAAAGCTAATAACATTAAAAGTATCTTCCATGAAAAGAAAGGGAAAAATGTCTCTGATATTGGTGACATTCTTGATGCCTACAGAAATCACTATGGGGAACATTTCCAAAAAGAACATATACATATTGGTCAATTAAATCTAGATGAAAAATGTTCTAATATAAAAAAATACCAGAAAAATTAAAACTAGATCTGCAAGCACCCATATCCTACAAAGAAATTACAGATATAATAAAAGAGGGTAAAAATAATAAAGTTCCAGGTATAGATGGCATAATTATGGAAATATATGAATGTTTTCCTTTAAAGATACTATCCCTCTTCCATAAAACTCTATTAGAAATTCTGTCACAAGATTAATACCACCCTTTTGGATAATCCATAATCACACCAATCCTAAAGGAAAACAAATCCCCAAACCTATGTACCTCATATAGATGTATATCATTAGTAAATAATGACTATAAGACATTTATGACAATATTAACTAACAGAATGAAAACACCAGTATCCAAAACAATAAATAATGATCAAACTGGCTTTATATATCATAGACACACACGACAATATTAAAAGGATAATTTCTCTTATAGATTATGTTAATAAAAAATAAAGAAACACTCATAATTGGTATAGATATAGAGAAAGCCTTTGATTCCCTAAATTGGGACTATTTATTCAAAATTCTGGTGTTATTTGAATTTTCTCCTTCCTTTGTTCATCTACTAAAGAATATATATACAAATAATTTAGCGTATGTTAAGCTAGGTCCTTTCACCACTGAATCTGTACATATAACAAAGGATGTTAAGTTGTCTATCTCGCCTTCATTCTTGCTGGTTGGGTTCGGAGCCGATCCTCGGCTCCGACTCGGCCATCTTCTAAAAGGTCGAGAGCTATTTACTGGCTCAAGGCCTCCCCATATCCCACAATACCTGGCGCTAGATCCCCAGATCTCATTTGCCGCTTCTGCTATGAGGTTGCTTTTGCTGGCTCAGGTCATATTTTTCGTCTTTTTGATAGGCTTTATAAAAAAATTTCTTATAGATAGTTGGTGTTTAAATTTATTATAGTAGTTTTAGTACTCTTATTGTCTCTGTGTAGTTTTAGACCTATCCCATCCCCTTAGAAAACTCGTTTTTACTGTTAGAGAGTTTTCCCCTCCCCACCTCTATTTTTCTGTCTTCAAGGTAGCCGTTTTTAGTTAGAGGCTAACCCTTGTTCTCTAAAATACTTTTTATAGTTTTTTCAGGTAGAAATAGTTGTAGTACTTTACTATTTTCTGGTATATATTATAGTTATAGTGTGTGTGTGCATTGTTAAGGTGTGGTAGCTGTTTTGAGTGTGCTGGTTTTTTTATACTTGTTACCTACTGTCATACTGTTGACCTTTTTTTTCTGTGATATTTCCTTTTTGCAGGATGTCCAAAGATACGAAGGTATCGGGATTCAAGAAGTGTGACTCATGCTGTCAGAAGATGTCTCTGACAGATGGTCACACTTCTTGTGTCTACTGCTTGGGCACCCTACACCTGCAGGACTCTTGTTCGGTGTGCCATGCCTTTAGTCCAAGAGTCCTGCAGGAGCATAGGAATAAGCTAATCCTTAGAGGATTACTAAAACCTGAAGGGTCACTGGCTAAGACTCAGTCAGGGAAACCCTCCAAGCCAACGAAGCCGTCTGCTCCCAGCTCGGAGCCATCGTCAGGTGTGGCGACTGCTTCGACTTTGGTTCCGGCCAGAACTGAAGTACCTGCCTCTCAGTCAGCTCCGACACTGGTGTCGGAACCTTCAGGGAGCCGAAAGCATTCTAGGTCCCCATCCCTAGAGTCGATTTGCTCGGCTACAGAGTCGCCTCTGTTACAGTCGGAGCAAAGTCACCAATCTCACTCTTCTCAGTCTTCGAGACTGTCTGACCATGACTTGGAGAGAGTGGTGAGCAGACTTCTGAAATCGCAGGCCCTGGCTAAAATGTTATCCAGCCCCCCTCATCAGGGTTCGGCTCTGCCCATCTCTGCAGTAGTTCCTCCTTCGACTCACCCCTTGAGTTCAGAGCCGGAGCTTGTTGGGGTTCAGATCATGGAACCGTCAGTGCCGATACCTACCCTTTTGGTTCCTTTGGCTCCGATCACTTCCATGGTGCCGTCCTTGGAGGGATCTGGGCACTGAGACTCTCTCGTCGGCTCCGAGGGGGCGAGTAGCATCGGACCCTTGTTCTGACCCCATTCTCCCTCTCGGAGCTTCGACGCAGGTGAGCTCGGCTCCTACATTGGTCTCGGAGCCATCTCTCTTGGTGCCGGGAAGGGTTCTGGTCTCTTCGGAGCCTGAGCCTTCTTCTCTGCCAGGAAGGGGTGCCTTCGAGGTCATGAGGATTGTGCTGGCCCCTGAGTCATCAACATGATCAGCCTCTTTGGCTCCTCCCCCATGGTGCCTGCGTCTGCCTCTGCCCCTCCTCCAGACCCCAAGCAAGGAGAACAAGCACTCCAGGTCACCCCAGTGGGCATGTCTTTCTCTTCCGAGGCTTCCCCTGATCATTCAGAGGAGCCCCCTTGAAAGAGGAAATGCAAGAGGAAGCATGTTGACTCCCCTGAGTCTGTCACTTCAGATACCAACTTAGAGGATTCGGAAGGGTCCCCAAGATCCCCCTCTGAAGATGTCTCCTTCTCAGACATCCTTGAGATGCTTAGGCAGAGGGGGAACTGGACTACCCTTAACCCTTCTGAGGATGAGTCGGTATTTCTGGACGCATTTGGTTCTCACCCCTCCACCTCCTGGGTGTCTCTGCCTTTCGATCCACTGATGGCAGTGGTGGCTCGAAAGGCATGGTCAGCCCCAGACACAGTGGAACCAACTCCCCGAAGGCCCACGAAATTCATCACATCACCACAAGGCAAGCAATTTTTGACAAAGGGTGTCCCTGTTGATGCTATGGTGGTAGCAGCGGCCACGAAAAAGGAGTTGGCTGAGACTTCTTCGTCTGTCCATCCCCCTAATAAGGAGTCTAGGATGATGGACAGATACTGGAAGTGGATGTTTTCCTCAGCGACCTTTTCCATGCGGTCGCTGAACTATTTGTGCCATTTTACCCGCCTTCAAAGGGATCTCCTTAAGGAGCTAGGAGATACCCTTCAAGATCCATCAGCTGTGGGGGTCCAGGATAAGATTACCTCCCAGCTGGCGACTCCTAATTCAATAGTGAACTCCTCCATGCGGCTCATTTCTTATGCGGCCGATGGGGTGAGTAGGGCCGCAGGCACAGGTGTGGCCTTGAGAAGGCACTCTTGGATGCGGTTATGTAACTTTGCGGAACCCTTCAAGGTGTCTTTCACCAATACCCCATTTGATGGTTCTGCTCTTTTTGGACCACAGGTGAAGGATACCCTTACCAGGTGTGAGCAGGAAGGCAAGACTCTCTCTGCTGTGGGTGTCCATTTTTCCACTCCTTCTAGACCATACCCCAAATGTCAGAAAAGTGCGAAGATGTGGTTCCGGAAACCCCAGGGATCCGTGCCTGACACACGTGGTGAGTTTCGCTCCAGGGGCAGAGGAGGGAACAACAATAGACGCTGCCATCGAGGCAGAGGGGGGCCCGCAAATCAGGGCAGCAGAGATTCCTTCTCTGACAAGCCTTTCCAGCATCCCTGAGGGGCTGCCCGGCTGCCCGCCTTCGGAGGCAGTCGGGGGAAGATTATCGCTGTACCCAAAAGCCTGGCAAGACATAAGACAGATGGGTACAGTCTATCATATCCGGAGGTTACAGAATTCCCTTCGTTCATACCCCCTTAAGGTCAAACAAATCCCTTTCAGATGTTCCACCCAGTCTAAGGGAACAAGCAGTGCAAGAGATCTCAAAACTACAAAAACGAGCCATCCAACGAGTCCCAGCAGACCAGCAAGGATCCGGAATTTACTCAAGGTTCTTTTTGGTACCAAAAAAGACAGGGGACTGGAGACCCATTTTAGATCTCAGCAGACTAAACAGGTCTGTACAAAGAACAAAGTTCCGGATGGTCACGCTTCAGTCCATTCTATCCTTTTTGGGTCAGGACAATTGGATGTGCTCCATAGATCTTCAAGATGTGTACTACCATATCAAAATGGACAGGCACTCCAGAAGATTCCTCCGCTTCTGGCTGGGAGCTAGTCATTATCAGTTCCGAGCTCTGCCCCTTGGTCTCACCACAGCCCCCAGGGTGTTCACCAAATGTATGGCAGTAGTTACCTCTCACCTGAGACGGCAAGGATTCCAGGTGTTTCCCTATCTAGATGACTGGCTCCTTACTGCTACCACCAGACATCAGCTGCTACGAGCCAGGAACTACACCATCCAAACTTGCTCCAAGCTAGGTATCACAATAAATTTCGAAAAGTCTGCATTGTCGCCTTGTCAATCTATAACCTTTATAGGCGCAAGCTTAAGTACAAAAAACATGTCAGTGAGACTTCCGTTACACAGAGTATTAGATATTCGCCGACATGTACAGGTGTTATTAGGATGCAAGAAAATTCAGGCCAGATTCGTCCTAAAGACATTGGGCCTCATGGCAGCAGTGATCATACTAGCCCCCCTGGCTCGTTTTCATATGAGGATTCTTCAGTGGTTGCTTTTCACCCAATGGTCCTTTCTACAACTTCCAATGTCTCACATGATCATGATTACACAGACATGCAAAGACCAGCTTACTTGGTGGATGGTTTCCCCATCAGTACCCCAGGGCAGACCATTTGTTCTTCCTCCTCCAGTAGCCACGGTGACCACGGTGACCACGGATGCTTCCCTGATCGGGTGGGGGGGACATTTTCAGGGCAGAACAGTCCAAGGCACCTGGCAACCCCACAAGTACCATCTGCATATCAATGTCTTGGAGATGAGAGCTGTGCTTTTAATGTTGCAAACTCTTCAGAACTCTCTTCCCACTGGGACCATTGCAATTCAGACAGACAATATGTCAGTAGTGTGGTACATCAACAAGCAGGGTGGAACCAAGTCCTACCCCCTATGTCGAGAAGCACTCAGACTCTGGCAGTGGGCGATCTCTTCCCAGCGGTTTCTGATAGCAACACACATCCCTGGGAAGTCCAACGTTATAGCGGACAGGCTGAGCAGAGCAATCCTCATGCCTCATGAGTGGTCTCTCAATCAGACAGTGGCAGACCAAATCTTCCGCAAATGGGGTCAGCCTTGCTGCGACCTTTTCACCACCCCCTTCAACAGCAAGTGTGACAGTTTCTTTTCTCTCCTCCCTCTTCCTGGATACTCCCCCAGAGATGCTCTAATTCACGATTGGCCTCAGGGACTTCTTTACGCATTCCCTCCATTTCCCCTGATTCCCAAACTAATACAGAGAGCTACCGCGCTGGGATGCAAGATGATCCTCATTGCCCCCTACTGGCCTCGACAAATTTAGTTTCCATTCCTGCATCATCACCTTCTGGAGCAGCCCTGGACCCTGGACCCAGTACCAGACCTCCTGATCCATCAGTCGAGCGGGCTGCACCAATCCCTTCAGTCTCTCAACCTCACTGCTTGGTTGCTCCACTTCCAACATTAGCCAGGCTTCCGAACATTTCCCAATCTGTGCGTGAAATCATCTTATCTTCGCATAAATCTACCACCATAAAAACTTATGCTAGTAAGTGGAAACGTTTCTCTTGCTGGGCAGAGTCTAAAAATATAGATCCCTTTTCAGCCCCTGTCCACCACGTTTTAGATTTCTTAGCGGAACTTTTTCAGGCTGGGTCCTCTTCTGCCACCATTAGAGTTCAGTTAGCTGCAATTTCAAATTTTCATACAGGCCTATCTGAAACTAGTATTATGTCCCATAAGCTTTGCAAAGCTTTTCTTAAAGGGACTACTTTGCTCAGGCCCCCAGTAAGAGATCCCCCGCCTCCATGTGATCTGAATTTGATCTTAGCATCCCTAATATTGCCCCCCTTTGAACCCGCAGCTTCATGTTCCTTGAAGTTTCTTTCTTGGAAAACCCTCTTTCTGGTGGCAATTACTTCAGCTAGAAGAGTTTCTGAACTCCAGGCCCTTTGTGTTCGCCCTCCTTATTTAGTTTTCCATAATGACAGAGTTTTGCTCAGAACTAATCCCTCCTTCCTTCCTAAGGTACCTTCTGAGAGTAATCTGAATCAGTCCATTGATCTTCCGGTCTTCTTCCCAAATGATTCCAGCAAAGCTGAATATAAATTACATCAGTCGGATGTTCATAGACAATTACGTTTCTACTTGCATAGGACTAAACAAATTAGAAAATCAGACCAGCTCTTCCTGTCCTATGCTGAAGGTAAACAAGGTCTACCAGTGTCTAAAGTAACTCTATCTAGTTGGTTGACTTCTATTATTACCTTGATTTATCAATTGAGGAACAAACAGATCCCTGCTAAACCAAAAGGCCACTCTGCTAGGGCTTTAGCTACTTCTGTAGCTTTTCAGGCAAGATTACCAATGGAAGCCATTTGTGCAGCAGCTACATGGGCCACTCCCCATACATTCATTTCTCATTATAAGCTGGATGTGGCCTCTAGGAGCAGAGCTGATTTTGGTTCCACTGTGCTGAAGAGTCTGTTCCGATGAGCCACCCAGGACTGAGGTGCTAGGGACGCTGTCCCAACCAGCAAGAATGAAGGCGAGATAGACAACTTAACATTAAGAAGTTATGTACCTACCATAATGTTCCATGTTAGTTGTCTTCTTCTTGCCTTCTTTCTTGTGTCCCACCCTCTGTCCCCCTATCCTAATAGACCGAGAAGAGTTTCTCTTTGAGTTCCTTTTTGCTGGCGGAGTCTTATCTGGTTTGTTCCCTTAACCTTTTAGCTCTGTAGCCAAACCTATGCTGTTAGGACAGGTGTCCTTATGTTTGTCTGTAGTTAGGTCTACCAAACGAGATCTGGGGAGCTAGCACCAGGCATTGTGGGATATGGGGAGGCCTCGAGCCAGTAAATAGCTCTCGAGCTTTTAGAAGATGGCCGAGTCAGAGCCGAGGATCGGCTCCTAACCCAACCAGCAAGAAAGAAGGTGAGAAGAAGACAACTAACATGGAACGTTATGGTAGGTACATAACTTCTTATTACTAAACAAGGATGTCCCATGTCACTGATTCTATTTGCTTTGGCTATTGAAATATTGGCAGATTCAATACATAACAGTACAAAAATCAAAGGCGTAGATGTTTATGAACAATACAATTCTAAAGTAATGCTCTTTGCTGATGACATATTATTAACATTATCCAATGCAAAAGAGACATTAGAAGAATTAGATATTTTAATTGATACATTTTACAGGACTTCAGGACTCCATTTCAATAAATCAAAATCAAAATTTTTATTTTTAAATAAAAAAAAAAAGAATTGCAGACGAAGGGGAATCACATTATAGGGAAACAAGAATCTACCTTAAAATATCTAGAAATTGAGTTATGCAAAGATAATAATGAATTAGTCTCAAGAAACTACAATAATATCATCAGTACAAGTAAAATCTCTGGAAAAGTGAAACAAAATAATAATAACATTTGAAGATAGACTACAGTTAATAAAAATGTTTTTACTACCCAAGATTCTATATATAGCTTTGGCAATACAACTGTTACCAGAAAGGAATATACTCAAAAAAATAAACTTATGCCTAATAAAATTTTTATGGTTTTCCAAAAGAACAAAAATAGCTTTAATACATCATATCACACCATGGAAACAGAGAGGATTAAACTTTCCTGATATAGAAACATATATAAAAGCATCAATATCTAAAACACTCTAAGATTGGATAAGTCCAAATTATTCTTCAAGTTGGAAAGAATTACTAACTATAATATCAATAAATGAATTTGATTTACAAAAAAATTTCAAATAACAGATAAAAAACAATATGCCATGGGACATATGTACTAGTATGCAATATAACATAACTAAGCCCACTAAAACTTGTATGATTAATTATTACATTGACTAATTTAGGAAAATTATTAATGCAAATATAGATTTAAGAATCTGGTTTGATCTTTTAACACCATTCATAGTTACCAAAGAGCTATCCACATAAAATATACAGAGAAATAATTAATTCCTGGGAACAGAAAGGATTTGTTTATTGGTTTCAATGTATCAAAGAACTAAAAGTTCTGGATATGCAAACAATAGAAACAACATACAAAATTCCACAAGATTGGCTAACTATGCAAAGTATTCTGACATATTTGCAAGATTTGTGCAGAATAATTAGTAATTCTTCATTTAAAGAAATACCTAAACTTACGAAATACCTATATGAAATCATATATAATGATTATGACATGGGAAATAATATTTCAACATTTTACAAGATATTAATAAATTATAAAACAACACCCAAATCCTCTTATTGGAATTATATAACAAAAGGACACTCATTACAGCTAACTGAAGAAATTAAATCAAATATTTTATCAATACAACATCCATCCTTTACACAATACTGGAAAGTTTTTAATTGGAAATGCTTGCACAGAGCATTCTTAACTCCAGATAGAATTGCTCAAGGAAGTGTATAACAAGAAGATGGAATACAAACACAATACCGACTTTGGAAGACTTCTACAGCCTACTGAAGACCACAGCATTGCTGGAAATTAAAATTAAAGAATTAAGGATTTTAACAATCCATGGAAAAAAGTCTTCTTATTGATTGACACTTTACAATAACTGAACAGATGCACTCTGATAACTGGATTGTTATACCTATAAAGTAATTGTATATATTGAGCTCTGTTATAGTGTCAGGCGGATGTAAATAGTGTACATAGTTATTAAGATGTTATATACAAATCCAAATAGCCTAGTGGTGCAGCGGTAACATTGTCACCTCACAGCAAGAGGTTCTCCAGTTCGATTATTGGCTGGGGTGCCTTCTGTGTGGAGTCTGCATGCCCTCCCTGCATTTGTGTGGGTTTCCTCCGGGTGCTCCAGTTTCCTTCCACGTTACAAAGACATGCATCTGGAGCCTTTCTCCCCAGGCCTCCACTGAAAATTGGCTTAGTTCCAAGTCAGACTTTTCCAGTTAACAAATGCTAAATAAATAAATAAATAAAATATACAAATACTATGGAATGTATTCAACTGTAATTGAAAAATAATTTTTTTTTGAGGAAAGACCCACCAACAGCAGAGATATTTTCTTGCATTCTTCTTTCCTGAGGATCATCATTGTTCTATTAATGTTGTCAAATGTTTGTCTACCCTCCACAAAACCACACTGATCCATGTCTATTCATTTTGGTAACACCTTTATCATTCCTTTAGCTAGTATAGACATAAACATTTTTGTACTCATGGTTTAAAATTGAAATGGGTCTATATAAAGCTAGGTGTGATCAGTCTTTGCCATCTTTAGGTAAGACAGCCACCACAGCACTCTTCTAATATGTTGGTGCTTTCCCTCCTTTTGAAATACTGTTAAACAAAATCTTCCAGATCTTTATCACTTTTTCCCTCCTAATTTCCAAACCTCCACAGGAATACAATCTGTTCCCGGAGAATTTCCTGAAGATTATGTATCACTGTTTTATCTAATCACTTCCTATCTTAACCATTATTTGTTAAGCCTTGTCTGCCTCTAACCTTGGCATAATTAAGTCTTCATAAATATTTCCATTTGTACTCTTCCTTGATTTCCAGATTTCTCTGCTTTATACAAAGTTTCATAAAAATTTCAAAATACATGTAAAACATCTACAGGCTCTCTAGTTATTTGTCTTGTTATAGGTTCCCTAAGTTTATTGGTAAACCTTTCAGTGTTTTGTTGCCTAAGTCATTGTGTTAAAAGTTTTTGTGCTTTGAAGTTGTTATAAAAATAGTTGCTTAACTGCAGTCTTTCTAAACTCATGCATATTATTCAGATACTTCATTATTTTCCCTTTAGTGTTCTGCATTTGCTCCTTCTCATGTTCTGTGAGTTTTCCCTTATTCTGCAATAGTTTAACCTTTGTCAGCCCCTCTAAGTAATTTCTATTACTTTCTAACCATATCTCTTTCTTTTTTATTTCAACCCTATTTTTAAAAACTCCATATTCATTGTATCCAAATCACTAGCTATAACTTCTGAAGATATTTCTATCTTCCCTAATAACCCTCAAATAATTTCCACTACCAATTCCTTAAAATCCTCTTTTTTTTTAACTGGTAGGTGGAAAAGCGCTGGTGTTTCTTCTTTTTACTTCATTACCCCGCATTTTTATCTTATTTTTTATTGGTGTGTGATTAGAATTAGCTATGGGATGTGTATAAAAGCTTCCAGTAAATGCCCATGTTCCTGTGAAATATAATTTCTACATGGTGTAGTCCAGTTATTGTACCTTGGGGAATTACATGTAAATTCTGTATTGAGTTCCTAGTACTGAGTTCTCATCTTCCCTACCAAATATTTCCATAAATTTCTTCAGAAATTTATGCTCTTTTTTTTAAACAAGAAACATCTTTATTAAATCATCACATATGACATAGGCAGTCATACATTTATATAAATGAAAACAAGCCATATTGACATAATTTTAGTTGCAAACATTATACATCACAAACCATATTGACATAATTTTAATTGAAAACATTATACATCATTTATAATCTATGTTGTCATTGTTAGTTAACCTTTACATAGCTCATTCAAATCCTGACTTCTTTTAAACCTTGTTCCTCCCCTGTATATATTGTTCCAACAATTCCCCTTTTTTCTATGCAAGTTATTCCTACCCTTTTCTAAAGATCCCAACTCCAGTTGCTTTATCTCTGTCTAAACTATCGCCCCATAAGCCTGACTAGCTTGGTCTGCAAAGCTATGGAAAGGATCATCATGGACCTCATAAATAAAGATATTGGGGACCTACAGACACTGGATCCTACCCAGTTTGGCTTTGTTAAGGGCAGATCCTGCCTCTTAAACCTGGTTGACTTCTTTGAAACAGTCACCAAGGCCATTGACGAAGAGAAGGTGGTCCACACAGCCTATCTGGACCTCACAAAAGCCTTCGATACAATACCCCACTCGGGCATTATAGATAAGCTCACCAGCTTAAATATAAACCCCTATGTCACTAGATGGGTTGCAAACTGGCTCAAGGACAGAACCCACATGGTTAGAATTGCTGGAGCCATGTCAGACTCCAAACCAGTTACAAGTGGCGTCCCACAAGGCTCAGTCCTGGGACCTCTCTTGTTTGGTATATATTTCTCGGAGGTACAGGCCAACACGGAAGGACTGTGGCTGACCAAGTTCGCAGATGACTGCAAACTGGGCACCATAATCGACTCTCCAGCCGACACAAGCATCCTCCAAAAGGGCCTCGTAGAAACAGACAACTGGTGCCAGAGCCATGGCCTCAAGCTAAATGCCAAAAGTGTATAGTCATCCCCTTTGGCAAAACAAAGTTCCACAAATTACCACATAGGTGGTAATCCATTAAGTACAGAAGAAGTAATTAGGGACCTGGGGACCCAAGTTGATAGCAATCTCTCATTTGACAACCACATGGCCAAAGTGGTTAGAAAAACATTTTATATAGCCCACCTAATCATGAAGGGATTCACATCTAGATTAGGGGAGGTCATCGTGCCTCTTTACTCATCCCTCATCAGGCCCATAATTGAGTACAATGCCCCTTTTGGGATGTACCTTACCAAACACCTGCAGCAACTGGAAAGACCCCAAAAGTATCTCACCAAGAGGATCAAAGGGCTCAAACAGATGCCATATGCTGCCCGGTTAAAGAAACTCCAGCTCTACTCAGTGGCATACCGCCTGCTCAGAGGTGACCTGTGCCTGACGTATAAGGCCATGTCCAACCCGGAATTAAGGGACATGCTGCACCTCAAAAAATCCAAATCCCATCGAGCTACACGCAAGAGAGACTTGAACCTCAGCACTGAAATAAATAGGACATGCTGGAGGGACCAATTCATAACCCAGAGGCTCCCTTCACTCTGGAATAAAATCCCAGTCCAGGTTAGGCAGAGTCCCTCATTGACTCTTTTCAAGAGGAATCTTGATGAGTGGATGGGAGATCATAGGTTTACCCCGGGTATCACTTCTGTGTCACTGTTAGACAGAGGCACAGTATACTAACCTCGAAAAAGGGCATAGCAAAATTAATTTAAAATGGGTGGCGAAAGCCAAACATACTCTGGCTAGGCTTATAAATGCCCTAGGGCAGATAGCCTAGTATGAACCTATGAACCTATGTTACTATATCCACTACTTCTAATACAGTTGGTTTAGACTTTGATTTCTATTTTCTAGTAATTGCTTTTTTGGCAGCCATTATAACTGGACTATCAAGGCCCTCCTATGTCTAAGCAATTCTGATTATGTATCATAGCTCAAAAAATTATTTCCTTAGTTACACCAGTTTGTTCACCCAGTATTTCTGACAGAGTAGTTTTTGGGGAATCCTTAAAGCCTGCTACCTCATTACACTCTCACAAAATATGTTCCCAATTACCACTTTCTTCCTTATCACACCTCTAGCATTTGCTGTCTACCTGAGGAAAAATTATTTGGAGTTTACTTGGGGTATAAAATACTTATGTAAACACTTCCAAGCAAAGATTCTAAATCTAGACTTTGTTGCAAATTTGGGAGATATATATCCCCCATTTTTCCTTGTGAATTGCTTATCCAATCTCTCTTCCCAAACCTCCTCTGATCAATTCTTACAGTTATCATAAAATATTTTGTATGCTGTACTAATTATTCCTTTTTTAACAGAAGTGTCTGTTCTAGATTCTACTAAAATCTCATAAATCTGCCCTCTTTTATTATATTGTCCCTTCTAGGTCCCCTTGATGCATCCTCACTATTGTAAATCAAGTTCTAGTCCCCACCTATAAATAATATTCCCTGCTGAAAGCTATGTCTCCCAAAATTTTCTTAAGTTCATAATAGCAATTTTTGGTGTAATATAAATACATGCCATTGTAATCCATCTCCATTGCCAGTAGCCCCTTACTACCACAAATCTCCCATTGTTGTCTTTTTTCCTCATCTATCACTATTGGAGCCCCTGTTTAGTATATTACTCCCTTTTTCCTCTATTCTTGATACTATGCTGAATATCCATTCTGAAATCCTTTCTTTGTCAAATTCACATGCTAATTTCTTTCCAAATTTGTCTCCTGCAGTATTGCTATTTGTACTCTGAATTTGTTAATATGATTCAATGTGCTTTATCTGTACCTGTAAGGCCATTCACATTTTAGGATAATATGTACAGCACAGCCACTATGATAAAAAGCTTTTGTTCCTACCTATTATTCATGACAATTTTTTATGTGTATTTCCAGCTTTTGTGTTAAATGCATACATTATTTGGCAGGCTGATCTTTTGTTTCTTCTCATCTTCAATTGAACCTATGTCACATTTTTTATGACTTTATGTTTTAATGAAAACCCTCAAACAAAAACTAAATGCAAAGTACACCATCCACTGTTAACTTGGAAAAATGCATATGACTATGTAAGTTTTCAAACCATGAAGTTTAATCTTCCAGAAGGGAGCAGTTGCCCCAAAGTTACAGCTGTACCTACAGGCATTATCTAGCATAAAATTAAGGTTACCCATGCTAAAGTGCATGCTACAGACTGTGCTCTTACTTAGACTGATTTGTGTCTGTTCTTTTCATATATCTCTTCCCCTCCCAGGTATGAAAAACAACTTGTATGCTTTCAGAAAACTAACTCTTAGCCCTAAGAAAAAGTGCACTGGCTATCTTTAAATAAAACTAAATTATACACTGTTCTATTAAATTCATTAATGTATTAAGGCTGCTAGATAGGTTGTTTCTCTCATTCACTCCCCATAATTTCAAACTTAATTTTTTCACTGAACTGTTTCCATTGTACCTTTAAATTTTGCATTTCCTTTAGCAAAAAAAAAAAAAAAAACCACTCCGAATTCTCAAGATTAACTGCTTGCAACTGCAGACTGCTTGTCTCCATGAACAGCTCTCAGCTGCAGGCATCTGAACTCCAATGAACATTTGCCAGTGGGCAACAGACAAGCTGATATCTTTGCAATTGTAAGAAGCTCAACATTTTCATGGCTTTCATCATTTTGTCTCATTTGTAAAGCCTGAATGCTTACTAAAACTCTAAAAGCCAAAGGTAGTAATCTAGGCACTCACCCTTGTAAAATAAAAAGAGAAAATATCCTAGTTCTACATGTTATTAGTACACTTTTACACCCCACCCACCAGCCCAAGAGCACATCATATGAACATTAAACTTGTTTTTGTCCCAGCCCTTTTTCTCTTGTACTATAAAAACTATATTTCTTACAACTAAAAAGTACTTATTTATTTTAATATCTTTAATACAACAGTCACTGAAAAGACTCCCCCACACATCCACAATACCCCTGACTACACACCACACAAAACTGCTCTAGTATACAAGCATCAGTTTATATTGTAAAATGGCCCAAATGCCAATAAGAACAAAATTGTTTTAGTTAGTTTTCCCCCCTTTTAATGTCCTTCTAAACATGATGATATAAAGTATGGCATATGCTTTACAGTCCACCCACAAGATTAACAAAGTCAGCAAAAGTCCAGTGCTTTTCAGGCAGTTTGTTTTGCAAAACCTTATTTTATAAATGAGATAAGATGCTTTGTAGTCTTCCATTTATTCACTAATTTTAGAGTTGCTGGTCTTCTTCCTGTTCATCTCCATCTCCCAACACCAGACTTTGGTTCAAGTCCAAGGTTCTGCTGATTTGTCTAGTCAAATCTTTGTTTATTCAGTCTCACAAGCATTTCCTTTGGAACACTGGAAAAAGTTTCACTGGCAAAGTCTGTCTATGAACCTTACAGTCAGTCAGAAGAATGAAAAGCAGAGTGCCCCTCTGCTTGCTGACTCACTTCTTGTTGGATAAACTTTCTTATGTCCTCCTTGGCCTGTTCTGCATAAAAAATAACTGATCCTCCAGGAAAAAACACTTTGAAGACAGTTGGATACAGCAGCTTGAATCTGACACCTGCCTCTTGACATTCCCTTATTGCTGGGATACATTTGCTTCTCTTCTACCTGGTGTACAGTGAATAAACCTTTTCTACAAGCAATCTGCTGTTTCCATTTTTTAATACTTTTGCACTTCTGCCACAGTTTTGTCAGGATCAACTCCTTCTGCTGGTATGATTGCATCTTTATTAATATAGGTCTTGCTTGCTTTCTCATGGCCAGGTTTGGAGCATACACTTGAAGTGCCCTTTCAATTAACAAGTTCTGCTGTGTAACACCATTCTGGTTGCTCATATGTGCTTTCATAAAATTAATACAGTTTGTTTCTTCACGTTTCTATGGTACAGCAGAAAATCTCAAGTTTTCTCTATTCAGCCAACTTTTTCTTCATGTCAGTGTCTGATTTTTGCATTTTTATCTGTTCTGAATAGCTAGTTAAAACTTCTATTTTTCCAGACTTTTCTTGTTTGAATTGATATATTCCTTCTATGTTTCATTTATTTTAATCAACTAAGATTACATTGATTTATTTTTTTTCCTCTAAACTTCAACTAAGATTACATTGATTTTTTGTTCCCTCTAAATTACTGGAAGCCATCTCTTGAATCAAAATTGAAACTTAAACTACTGTTTGTTGAACATCTGCAAAATCCTTCCCAGTCAGTGATTTCTCTTCACCTGTTATGGTTGATTTTCTTTCAGGTTTTCCAGTCTTCTCTTTTCTGGTATCCAGGCAAAGTATTTACTAGCCAGTAATTGAATTTTAACAAAAACATTTTTTTTAATGGCGTTTCTTCCCGTTTCTCATTTGAAGGGCTAAAGTTAAGCTGCTGATCAGTGTGCAACCATCTTGGAAGTTATTAATATTAATTCTTGATCATAAATACACTTTCTCATTCACAAATTTAGTCTCTGAGGAAACTGTCAGACATTCATGACAGCATGCTTATAGCCCCATTAGATTTGTAGTAGTGACCTGGTTCAATCTTTCAGTGATGTCTTCCACTGAGCATGCTGATACACCAGTATCATCATCATCATTCATTGGTGGTGGTTGACTCTGTATATATCCAGTCCACTTTGGTCTAATGTCTAGCCTGTCATCCCTGTCCAAATGTTATACTGCCTGGTCATCATCATCTAGAAGCAGTCATGATCATTAATCCTTCTCTTGCCAGTTAACTTGTATTCAGGTCTTGGAGGTGAGGATTTTGGAGAGTCCTACCAGAAAATAGATGGCGACAATTGTCACAGCTGATATCATCTTGTATATCTCTATTCTTTTACATTCATCCCTTACCCTATGCAGTAGATCATTCACTTTCTAAATATTCCTTAAGTTACAATAACAGTAGTACCTTATATTCCATACAGTGAAGTACTTTGGCCCACTTGCCATTTACCAGATCTGCATCTCTCCTTAGTAATTTTCTGGTCTATGGTAAAATTTTTCAGAGCTGTCTTATTTGATCTCATTGAGTCACGTGCCGTACACAGTTTTGTACTCAAGCATTGTACTGGGATAGCATGTACGGCATACAAACTGATATGTCTAGTTGCTATCTCTGCTACATTCTTGTAAGGATAACTGGCAACACAATGTATGCTAATATAGAACGGGTCTATATTATGATGTCGAAACATGAAAAGAGTGATTGCTCTTACATCGACACAGAATAACCGAAACTCCTAAACCTCGAACGGCCAGAACAATGATTTTTTTTTCCCAGGGAAATAATCACTGGGCCAACAAAAAAACAAAACAAATCTACACACAAAATAAACTGGGGGGCTTTGCCCCCCACACTCCCTACTTAAATATACCAACTTCAAGATTGCATTACAGTGGAGGAAACAGCAAAGTCCCGACAATGGCCCAGCAACTTTTTCCCTGGGAAAAAAATCCTTGTTCTGGCCATTCGAGATTTAGGAGCTTCGGTTATTCTGTGTCAGTGTAAGAGCATTCGCTCTTTTGACATTTCGACATCATAATATAAACCTACAGAACAGCTTGTCATAAAAGTAAGTGTCCCTCTGCTGTTTCTGCCTTGTAGCATCTTGAAATATGCTGACTGGGGTATGTTTTATATCTTTTGCAATTCTTAAAATCTGAAACTAACTTTTGATGTATACGTGTTACTGTAGCAGTGTGTGTAGTCTCGAATTGTGGTAATTTATGTTGATTCAGGCATAGCAGCATCTTTGTGAAAGAGTGACATTTTTAAATGACCACTCATGGCTGCACTTTGTGAGTTGGAGTGAACTCAGACAGAAAATAATAAAGTAAGTATGGCAGAGAGGGGCTTGCCCACTTTATTATGTTGCTAGTTTGTGAAAGTAGCTTATATGTGAATACCTGTGCTTTCATATATGCACTCAAGTAAGTAGTTTCTTGCAATCAGGCCCAAGCATTTCTGTTTACAGGTGTCGGTTTTGTGGTGTCATAGTGGATCCCATTCATCCACCTTGTATATTTGAAATGCACATTGTTTCTTAAACCAACCCCTGCATATATTCTGAACAAGAATATTATTTAGCATGTGCAGTAGTAAATTACTTATTTATTTAAAACTGCAATCATGATCAAAGATGACCCTGCCTTCATGAAACCTCATCCCATCTTAGCCCCACCTATTTAATTGGAGTTTGCAGACTTATTGCGCTTTGAAGTCACCTGGCTTTGTAGGAAGAACATTGTCTTAGCAGTAATAGAAACTTGCTGCATAGAAAACCATGAACAGAATACAAGTATACCAAGGTACAGAGTTTATAGGAGGGTCAATGGTGATAAAATAGGAGCTGAAGCCTCTATATGAATGAAGGAAACGGAGTTATGGAGCATATGAATAAAGCTAAAATACGAGAGACAGTTTGTTTTAGAGTGAAACCCAAAAGTGGCAGGGTACTTAGTGCAGTCTTCTTCTTTTGGCTTTTCCCGGTTAGGGGTCACCACAGTGGATCATCTGTCCACTCATGATTGGAAGTGGAGTTTTTACACTATTGAGTTGCCAGCCCAGCACCCAACCTTCCACAGAAGACACACATGCACGCACTCATGCCTAGGGCCAATTTAGAGTGTCCAAACCACCTAAAACTTAGCAAGCAAAAGAAGAAGAGAAATGATTGCAACTTAGAGTGGCAGAGAAAGGGCAAACATTATCGATTGGAAGTTTTACATGTATTAAATGATGTTTCAAGGAAGGAATGCATTGGTTCACATAGCCTGCCTGCTCTTCACCAGTCTGCGTGTGTATGTTAGGGTTGCCGCTTTTGAGGAGGTAAAAAACAGAGAAAAGCTGCACTGTTTGCTTTGCTCCACACATTTTAATAAGCGAATGTATACTGCATCATCCTACTAACTGAAGAATGAGGAAATGTGATTAATGCAGTGATGAATCCCATCTATAAACATTCTAAGGATGTTAAAAGTAAAATATTCTTATTTTTAGCAATATGTATAGTTGCTGATACTACAACTACTTCACTAGGATTGCTATAACCTAAACAATCATGCTGAAGTGATGAAGGCATGAAGAATTTATAGATATTCTTGGCACATTGTTTCATCTAATGTGCATATTATATTTTCTGGAATCTATTTGTATTAATAATAATATTCACAGTATCATTTATACTGGAGCTGGCAAGAACACAAGCATTTTTCCTACAGAAAGTCGTAAAGTTCAGCTGGAGGACAAACCCATTATTTTGCCATTAAATGAAGGGTCAGACATTTTGTAGGCTTTGTATACTTTGAGATTCAACATAAAAATGACTGGACACGTCCAGCTGATTACCAGTTAATGGCCATATCTCACACCTCTCATGTCAGGAAAAACAAAAAAGAGTTTTCTGGAAACAGAACAGCAACAACTGGGAGATTCAAGTGAAAATGAATATAGTTTGGGAAATGTATTTCTGCAAGGTATAGAAACTTAGGATGGCTTAAAAACCTGACAAGCACTAACCAAAACCTGATTTCTTGACAGAGACCTAGATTTCCTGCCTCTCAGGAAAATTTTTTGACAAGTTGACAACCCTAGCATGTGTGTGTTCAAATGTGTAAAACCACTGGTTGTTTTTGTTTGTTTCAGGAGCAGCCTGTGTGCACTTTCTTAAGTGATTTGATACAGCAACCTGAGGGAATCAAATCCAGGATTCCAGGATAAAGCTTATTAGCAGTTTATAGCCATAGTCCTCTATAGTAAACTGATAAGACTTACAGTCCCCCCCCCTCCCCCCCACTGTCAGGTTTCCTTTTGAGATCATCTAAAGTGTTTAATTTGTTTTCTTAGACTGTTCCAGATTTTGACCAACTCTGAACTGCAGTGCTTTATGGTGTTTATTCTGCTAATGTTTCTTTGAAATTTGAAATCCATACCTCTTATATCTCTCAGATTTCTGTGGCCTAAACTGTTTACCACATATTCACTGCTTGTACTTTCTTTTGGCTCCTTTTGCTTGCCTCCAGCTAACAATCTGTTGCTCCCTAGGACTGCTCTTATAGCTCCCTTTACCTTAATGTCATAGTTGTTATCCTCTGGGCTGGAACCACACCACTGGTGGGATACAGAGGAGTGGCGGGATGGAGCAGATGGCATAGTCATATATGCTGTCCAGCATACCCACGGATGGTTTTTGTATGCTGTAACTGGGTGAAGCTTCTAACATCACTGCATGTAAGGTATGTTAGCTCTGTCCCCCTCTTCAGTGCCAAAAACCCTAATGGCAGTCTACTTTACAATTACGACAACTTCCCCATCACCAGAGGAATGTTGGACTGAGGATAGAATCCTTTCATTCCTATCTAGGTGAGCTAGCAAAAAACTGCTGCTAATCAAGTTCTGGTTAACTGGATGGGTCTATATCAGTACATTGAACCGCCACTTCAACGATATCATTTCATTGGAAATGCTGTTCATCTAATTCCCTCATGTGGGGGGCTGTGCCCCCCACACCCCTAGCTAATTATATATACCAACTCAGAGATCGCACTACAGAGAGGAAAGGGCAAATTTCCCAATCCTCACTGTACCACGATCTCATAAGGCTCCATTCCTGTATGCCAGGTTGCATGTATTAATTTCCTGACAACTTCTATGCTAATTTTGGGCAATCCTATACTGAACTATACCAGACTTTCTCAGGATATTCAAATGACTACAGATTTTGGGAGGAAATCTCAAAAATATTATGGGTTATAGTGCTAAAAGATTTATTTAACTATATAAAGTACTGCGTACATTTAGCTTACTTAAAAATAGGTCTGCTAATCTTAAAAACAGTATGTATGATTGTTAAAATGGGCTGCATTTGAAATTATGAATATTTTTTCAGTGTGTATAGGAGCATTTTCTTAGGCAAATACATGCCTTTGAACATACGATGGATTGGGAACAACAGAATGAGACTCGAGTACAAAGTATAACTATCCAGCTATACTCCTGCTTGTAGTTTATGCTGTCCAAGTTTAATGTTTCAGTATTCTTATATACAAGTAATCTTTCATACCCTGTATTCTTTTGGTTGTTAATCTGGCTTTAAGTCTTCCAGGCTGTTTTTTTTTGTTTTAATTAATTAATTTGTTAACAGGGAAAGTGATCTAGTATGTATTGAACCTGTTTTAGCTACAACCTTGGCCACAAGTACAGGGGTACTGTCAATACAGAGTAGCCCAGTCAGCTGTCTTTTTATTGAAAGGTAGAAGGAATCATAATAGCTAAGAAAGCCACAGACTTTGGATGGCATGCATATTTTGCACAGAAAGTGATCTGAGGTCAGAAATGAACCCTGGATTCTAGAGCTGTGAGACAGAGATTTTAATCAGTGAACCATAATGCTGCCTCAAAGTTTTTTTTCTTTTGCTTAACCTTGTAAAGCCACAACAGTGTTATTTTTGTGTTCTGGTGCATAGTTTCTGCTGCTCATATACAGTGAGAATGCCACGTGTCATTTCTGACTTAACAGATCTTATTGCCTCTAAGCACATTAAGGGCAGCCATGGTGGTGCAGTGGTTAGCATTGTCGCCTCACAGCAAGAGGTTCTCCAGTTCAATCCTCAGCTGGGGTGCCTTCTGTGTGGAGTCTGCATGTCCTCCCTGTGGTCGCGTGGGTTTCCTCTGGGTGCTCCTGTTTCCTTCCACATCCCAAAGACATGCAGTAGGTGGACTGGGCACTCTAAATTGGCCCTAGGTGTGAGTGCATGTGTGTGTGCCTTCTGTGGAACGTTGGGCGCCAGGCTGGCAACTCAACACTGTAAAACTCCACTGCCAATCATGAGTGGACAGGTGATCCACTGTGGTGACCCCTAACTAGGAAAAAGCCAAAAGAAGAAGACGATTGCCTCTGTACATTACCTTTACTACACATATATTCATATTTTTTGAGGTCAGGCTTCTCCTGTACATGGACTCATACATGTGTTGATTTTTGCACTTGTTTTTTCTTGTTATGGCATGAGATCTCTTGTCTGACATCTTGTTTAACATTATGTGTTTTTTTCCTGCTCAGTGTATCAGTGTTTCCATATTCATTTTCAAAATATTTAACATACAAGGGTTGCTGCTTTCACATTATCTTCTTTCTTCCTTTGAATATTGTTTTTTGACATAATCATATCATGTCTGTAGAAATTGACCAGATATGGCCCCATAATTAAGTCCTGTGATACACCATGACACAGTGTTCATTGCCATATATAAATCACATATTCTAACTTCACTATTTTGTGAACAATAAAAGCTATTAAAACTGTACAAATAGCAATGTTATCAGTACAAAATATCCATTATGTTGATAATAGTAAGGGCATTCATAGTCTTTTCCATAAATACTGTATTATATTATAATGTGTGCAAACCACTAATTATCCCTGGGATTCATTGACAGTTGTGTAAGTGTATACACAATATAAGCATGTTAGTGCAACAAGCAGCAGTGCTAATTGAAAATGCATGCTGCTGATTGCTCCTACACATTTGCAAGCACCTTTTTGTGGCTGTGGAAGGGTGCTTGAAAGTATGAGCAGAGAACGTAAACAAAACAGCTTGCATATAGTCAAAGTTCAGATATGAGGCATATTAAGGGCAACTACAATGAAAGAATACTGAAGGAGGGGAAGTGAATTGAGGGAATTGTACACAAATAATAACAACTTTATACTACAGAATTAATGTGGAAGTGGAGATGTGTAAAGTGTACTCACATACCACAGGCAAATGTACTTAAGTGTCTAAAAAGAATTTTTCTCATAAACCCTGCAATACTGATGTAATGATAATTCATGTCAATGACAATACCACAGTTTTTGCACATAAATAAAAACTGACGTTAACAACAGATGTGATAGGGATATAAAGATGCAGTATAACAAAGTGGGGGGAAAATGTGGGGTCTATATTACATTATCGAAGTTTCAGAACATCGAACACCATATGGTCGACACCATATGATCGAACTACTGAAACTTCAAAAATCTAAAAAAAAAAAAAAAAGCAAAAGTAACTTGTTTAAGCAGGAAGGCAAGCCCCCCTGCACCCCCCTCACCCCCGCTAGCTACTTAAATATACCAACTCCGAGATCGCACTTCAACGGAGTATGGCACAGAAAGGGAAGATTTCCCTTTGCTACACTGTAGCACAATCTCGGAGTTGGTATATTTAAGTAGCAGGGGGTGTGGGGGGTGCAGGGTGGCTTGACCCCCTGCTTACAGCAGTTACTTTTGTTTTTCATGTTTTTTATTTTTTTTTTTTTAGATTTTCAAAGTTTCAGTACTTCGATCATATGTTGTTGACCATATGGTGTTCGAAGTTCTGAAACACTGATAATCTAATACAGACCCGAAAATGTGATATCCATGTTAATTAAATGCAGAGTTGAGATAACAGTTCTCAAGGACAGAAGATACATTATGGTATGAAGGCACAAAATGCAGTTATTGCATATGAGATGTATATACAGGGAATTTATGTATGCAAGCCAATACCACTGCTGTATTATCTTCTTCAGTAGGGATAGCAAACAAAAGACACAAGTCAATGAAAGAACACCAAAACTGAAAACTGGTTGCAGAAAGGAAGGCACCAAACGCAAAACGTAAAAACAAACAATTTAATCCAAAATGAAGCGCTTTTCATCACAGTGGATACTGTTACTTCTTCAGATAAATACAACATTGAGCGCATGCCCTTAAGTAGTCAATGAGCAGCAGTTAATTAGTTAGGTAATTAACCAATATTAGTTAATCAGTTCATTTTGTTCTTGACAACTAATTGAAAACTATTACTCATAGAAACTACAGTTTCTAAACACTACAAAAGTGTCACAAACACATATAGACACACCCACATGCAAAACTCAAACCCTAACCCTACAGAAAAAACAATAATAAATATTCTTATATACCATAAAATACCTACACAGGTTGCTGTACTTTATAAGTGCCAAATATCTAAAATGCTAAAATGACATGGTAAACCCATGTTCATTCATACTGTTGTTGATTTGTAAGATCTTGTATACAATTAATACCTACTTTATATGAATTCCATATGTAAAACCCTATCTAGTAAGGCTTTTTAATTTCAGAATACATACAATAGAAGATCTTTCGTTTAGACCTGGACATTGCCCTGCATTGGTGTTCAACTGCCACATTAATTCTAAACGTTCTAACTCCAATGAAACTGGACTCCCCCCATGTTGTCGGGTAAAATTTGGTCTATTGCCCTGAACAAAAACCTGTGATCCATGTATTCACAGCTATGTTTAGCTAGGGCACTGTCTTCGCTCAATTTGGTATGTGTATAAATGCGGTATAAATGTTCGTATATTCTTTCCCGCAATTTCCTGTTTTCCCTATATAGAATGCAGGACACATTTGGCATTGGGCTAGGTATATGACCCCTTTAGACTGGCAGTACAATCTAAATCTGGTGGTGTATTGAGTGCCTTTCATCTTAAATGTCTGACCCACATCCATGTGTTTACAGTACCTACACATACCACATTTATACATCCCACATCTACTAACTAGTGTTAGAGTTTCTTTCAACTAAGTTTTTAAATTAGCTCCTCTTTTGAAGGTAATTCTGGGTGTATGAGCCACTTTCTTACTTATAAAGGTGTCTGACAGGAGTAGGTCCCAGTTCTTCCTGATGATTCCACATAAGTCAAGAGCATCTACACTGAATGAAATAGTGAAATTATTAAAATTACTAATGTTCTGGAGTACATTACTGTCGGTGTCCCCTTCAGTATGTATACCTATAGTATCAGTGGATGTATCAATTCGATTTTGACTTGATAGGTTTGTACACTCCATTCGTATGCTTATGAATCACCTCTTTAATAAGCAGATTCAACATCAGTATAGGGTAACCCCTCCTAGTAAACATCTCCTTCAAGTTATTACATTCTAAGTAGAAGTCTCTATCTAGGGAGATCATCCTCGCTGCCCTGACCAGCTGTCCTTTTACTACTGACTTCTTCTGGTGGTAGGGGTGACAGCTAGAAAAGTGCAAGAAACTATTGGAATACGTTTCTTTTCTTTATATACATGCATTGTAGCATTCACTAGTTGTATCTTTACAAATCTGAACATCCAAGTATGATATGGAATTTGCACCGAATTGTGATGTAAACTGCAAAAAGTCAGCTGTCTCATTAAAGTAACTGACAATTGCATTAGCTGTGTCATTGTCACCCCTTATCACCAGGAAGATGTCATCCAAGAATTTAGTGTAATAATGTACCTTGTCTTGGAACCAATTGTTCTGTAGGACAAATTTGTGTTCCCAGTCAGCCATGACTAAATTGGTGCCACACAGGGACCCCATGGCTATCCCTGATAGCTGTAGAAATAATCTTTTGTCAAAGATTACATAGTTATTGGACAAAATGATGTCCAATAATTCACTAAGCAAACATTGTGTCATTAGGTACACCCTTAATTCTCAGAATGTGGCTAATTCTGTCTATGCCCTCCATGTGTGGGATGAACGTATACAAGTCCTTAACATCTGCTGTTAAAAAATTGTAACTATTGCCATATTGTAAGTTATTTAGGCAGTGTAGGAATGACCAAGAGTCCTTGCAAATTTGTTTCTCACTAGTTACATGTTTTTGTAGCACAGAATCCACATATTTTGTACATGCATACGTTATGCTATTTCTGGCATCAACTAGTTGTCGCAAGGGGGGGGTTGCTTATATCTTTATGCATTTTAGGCACCCCAAAGATATTAGGTATTCTGGGCACTGGCATAGATAAGTAATTGAATAGATTAATATCTATTCTGTTTTCAATGAACAATTCATATATAAAAGATTTAACGTGACTGTAAGCTGTATTTAACTCATTTCTAGAAACTTCTTTGTAAGCATCTGTGTTGAGTATTTTAACATTCTAGTACTATAATCACTGATGTTCATCATAACCAGTCCCCCCTCCCTTGTTAGGTTTCATTATTCTCAAACCAGCCATTAGCAATTCATCTAATAATTGCCTGTCTCTTACAGTAATATTTCTTACAGAATTCTTGTTGGTTTTATTTTTCACCAATTCATTCCTGAAGTCGAACTCACAAATTTGCTCAAACAGGTCTAAGACTGGGTGCAAGGGTGGGTTAAATATACTAGGAATGTGGAACTCACCTTTTCTGGTATTGTTTTCACCTAAGATGAGATTTAGGTTAAGTTTTAGGTCTATAAGTGAAGAGGCAAGATTTGCTTGATAATGTGGCACAAAAGTCAACCCTTTAGCAAATAGCTCCGCTAAGGCTCCATCTGTAGTCAGGCCAGAGAAATTATAGATAAAGTCATTCTCTTCGTTGTAAAGCAATTTACAAAAACTGCTACGTGTATCAACATTCACTTCCTCATTCTGTTCCCCTTCTTTTCTTCCTCTGGTTCTGGTAGTACACTGGTTGCTGAGGCTTGTGGTTTAGTGAACGGTTCTGAAAATTTTCACCTTGGCTGTTGTGTGAGCTATCATTATTAGATGTGTTGTAATATGATTTTTTTTTGCTGATGGATCCTTTCACTCCTACGAGGAACAGTCTGTGCTGCCACCTCTTCATCATGAAAGTCAAAGTTATTGACCTCCTCATTCATGGTAGACACATCCCTACTACTCTCTAGGCCTGTAGGGTTCCACTGCTGAGATGTGGGCAGTTTCGGGTATGCTGATTTGTTGTTATACGCTGCCTGGTCTCTGTTCAACTTTTTTATTTTAATAGAATTTGATTTGTTAATATACTGCTCTATACTAGAGAAAGTCGTATTGTAGTCATACTGAAGACTACAAAAGTGTCACAAACACATATAGACACACCCACATGCAAAACTCAAACCCTAACCCTACAGAAAAAACAATATCAGCTTCAGTAGGGTTACACACAAACAAATGGGCCTTACAGCTGTATGTCATATGTGACAAAAGGAGATACTGCCAGCATAGCTAGTTGCAATTTTGTAAATAGTTATATGTCATCTGTGAATATCAAACTAATTTATACAAGATGCTTGCGTTACAAATGTATTAGAACTGTATGTCATGTGTATATCAAACTACTTTGTACAGATGCTTGTGTTGAAAAAAAGTGCTTGTGCTTAAAATGTATCCACAGTGTGCCCTAATGGAAGAGAGCAGAAATGTACATGCACTATTGTAACCGTTTAAATGTATGTTAAGAGGGGAAACTGGGGGGTTAACCTCAGTCCAAAAAACTTTAGAAAAATATCCAAAATTAAATGACTTTACAGGCTAGATCATAAAGATGTTTCAATGCAGCTAGGGGCACAAAGTCTGTACTAGGAAACTTTCTGTCTTGTCTCTGGGGAGAACTAATTGCTACTTTGGAAACATGAAGGAATGCAATTGTTTTATGACTTCTAACACCTGCCAAAGATCTGAGCAAAGGCCCTGTATGAGTATTTTTACAGGTAGATGCTAAATGCTGCCAGCTTCAGCAATAGAGGCTTTGCTTGGAACTACAAGTCAGATGAGCTGAAAAGTTATGTCATTCTGCAAGCTATCCCAGCAGTAATATTTTATATATTATTTTGAGAAGTCTATCAGTGAGACAGTGCATTCTGCATTCTGTCTTGGACCTAACAACAACAACAACAATAAGAGCCATTCACCACATCTGCCTTGCTCTAAATAAGTTATTAGGGTATAGTAACTCTCTTAGATACAGTCAGGAATATAGTGAGGCTTAGTTTAGATTTTGTTTTTCTTTATTTGTGTGAGCCTGTACTGCAATGTTATTTTAAATATTCCCTGTGGTTTTGAACTCTGATGTCACTGTGAATATATATTTAGTATTGTATTGTTATTTTATTATTCATTATTAAATATATTTAAACCTTTCATTGTGGCTGATCTGTATAGAGATATTTAAGTTTTGAGAGTACTTGCATATTTATTTGGTGACTGTGTGGGCCACTCCTAATAGCCTTGCTCTTGGTCAAACTACCATTTGTATTAGCATTCATATTACACAGTAAAATTGAACACCCTTTGGTAAGGGCTCCTAAGGAGTGACTGGTGGTAACTACCTTATAGTCTGGGCAAAAGGGGGCATAGCTACTGAAATTACAGTTGTGTACACTTACCATAAATGTAGATGTTCAAGTGTATTCACTGTTGCAGTCACCACACTTGGGTTATCCTGCCAGGGGTAGCCCTCAGTCACGCAGAATACCAGAGGCTTAATATTTCTGCATCAGTTGCTGTCGCTCCAGGACTGACGTCAGGTTGTCAGTGGTATAAAATAAGGCAGATGATGCCATTACATCAGTTTTTCTTGCCGCAACTGTCAGGAGCCTCCAAATAGGGAGCTAGGTTATGGTGGAAGAACACCACCAGTAGAAGGTTCATAGGTTCATAGGTTCATAGGTTCATACTAGGCTATCTGCCCGAGGGCATTTACAAGCCTAGCCCATCGTTTTGTGGCTTACGCCACCCCTTTAGTATGGGGAACTATACCCATTATTTTGCTGTGCCTCTGTCGAGCAGTGACACTGAGGTAATCCCTGGGGTATATCTGCGATCTCCCATCCATTGGTCAAGATTTCTCTTGAACAAGGCCAGCGAGGTGCTCTGCCTCACATGTACCGGGATTTTGTTCCACAGCATAGGGAGTCTTTGGGTGATGAATCTATCCCTCCAGCACGTCCTATTAATAGCCATGTCGAGGTTTAAGTCTCCCGCCCTTGTGGCTCTGATGGATCTAGATTTTTGAGGTGAAGCATATTCATCAAATCTGGGTTTGACATGGCCTTGTATGTTAGGCAAATGTCACCTCTGAGCAAGGTGCGACTGAATAGAGCTGGAGTTCTTTCAGTCGGGCAGCATAGGACAGATTTTGAGACCCTTTATCCTTTTGGTGAGGAACTTTGTGGCCTCTCCAGCTGCTGCAAGTGTCGTGTCAGATACATTCTGAATGTGGCATTGTACTCAATCATTGGTCTGATGAGTGATGAGTAAAGGGAGACTATGACCTCCCTTGATCTAGATGAGAATCCCTTCATGATAAGGTGGGCAATGTAGAAGGTCTTCCTAGCTACTTTAGCTACATGGGTGTCGAATGACAGACTACTATCAACCTGGGTCCCCAGGTCCCTGATAACTTCTTCTGTGCTCAGTGGATTGCCACCTATTTGGTAGCTAGGGGTAACCTTGTTTTTCCTGAAGGGTATGACTATGCATTTTTTGGCATTTAACTTTAGGCCATGGCTCTGGCACCAGTTATCCGTTCTGTGAGACCCTTCTGAAGGATATCTGTGTCAGATGTGTTTTCTACTATGGCCCAGTTTGCAGTCATCTGCAAACTTTGTCAGCCATAACCCTCCTGTGTTTGCTTGTACTTCGGAAAAGTAGATGCCAAACAAGAGTGGGCCCAGGACTGAGCCCTGTGGGACACCACTTGTGACAGGCTTTGAGTCTGACATGGCGCCAGTAACTCTGACCCTGTGGGTTCTGTCACTCAGCCAGTTTGCAACCCATCTTGTGATGTATGGGTTGACATTTAAGCTGATGAGTTTTTCAATGATCCCGAGTGGGGTATTGTATCAAGGCCTTAGCCAGATCGAGGTAGGCTGTATGGACTGCCTTTCCTCATCAATGGCTTTGGTGACTGTTTTGAAAAGGTCAACCAAGTTTAAAAGGCATGATCTGCCCTTGACAAAGCCAAACTGGGTTGGATCCAAAGTCTGCAAATTCCCTATGTCTTTATTTATGAGGTCCATTATGATCCTCTCCATGGCTTTGCAGATAAGGCTTGTCAAGCTAATGGGCGGTAATTTCCAGGGTCGGTGGAGGCACCGCCTTTGTGAAGTGGGACCACAGTTGCAGTGCCACTCCCTGGGTACGTATCCAGAGGTAAGACTATGATTAAACAGCTGTCCTAGCTGTGGGTTTAATTCCTCATTGAGTTCGTGGAGCACACAGCTGGGGACACCATCAGGTCCCATGGATGCTGTGTTTTTGCTTTGGAGAGAGCAGTTCTCACTTGGGCTGGAGATGTTTGGGGGCTGCAATCATTTGGTATAGATATCTCTCCTTTGGGGAGGGGAGAAGTTTGCACTAAACCTGTCAGCCAGTATGTTGGCAATGTCTGTAGGATCAGTAATCTTCACATCATTTTGAACTAGCTCTGAGCATATCTGGGAGTTTCCTCCCAGGTTTCTAACATAGCTAAAGAAGGCCTTATGATTGTCTTTTGAGTCTTTAGCTATTTTTCTCTCGAAATTTGCTTTGGATGATTTTATGAGAGCTCTTAGTTTTTTACTTATAGTGATCAAAGGTGTCTTACCTTTTAAGGATTTTGCTCTATCTTGTAGTAGCTTCCTCCTTTTGTTGTAGAGTTTGTTTATGGCTGGGGTCCACCAGACTGGACGCTTGCCTTTGGTACAAAGAGTCTTTGTTTTGCTTGGGATTGCCTTATCCATGCAGTCCTGCAGGTGCTGGTAGGTAAATACCAAAAATGTCCTGTAAAGAGTGAGGAAGAGAGAGAGAGAGAAATAGACAAGGGGGATGGAGGGTGGGAAACCAGGACTGCAACAGTGAATACACTCAAACATCTACATTTATGGTAAGTGTACACAACTGTACTATGTTCTTCATGTTTCACTGTTGCAGTCATCACACTTGGGTTGATTCCCAAAGCTGAAGAAAAGGGTGGAGGCAGTCAAGAAGACTGGGGGCTGGCTAGGATGCCCTGCAAGACTGCAGTTGCAAAGTCTGCCCTGGATTTGGAGAAGATAGGCAGGTGGTAATGCTTGGTGAGGGTATAAACAGAAGTCCATGTTGCAGCCTCCAGGATGTCCCTGGTGGGGACCCCTCTGAGAAGAGCTGCAGAGGTGGAGTTTGCCCTGGTGGAATGCATCCTGACCCCCTTGGGAGGGTTCCCATGATGTTTGTAGTAAAAATGGATGCAGTGTGCTATCCATTTGGAGATTGTTTGGATATGGCCTTGCCCTCTGCCCCTGCTGCAAAGCTGACTAGTAATTGGTCAGTTTTCCTAAAAGATTTATTCCTATCCAGATAGAATCTGATCTGTCTGTGCACATCTAGAGAATGCAGAATTCTTTCCCCCTTGTTTTGTGGGTTACAGAAAAAGGTGGGCAAATGATTTGATTGGTTGAGAGCCACACTGGACACCATTTTAGGCATGAAAGTTGGGTTAGTCCTGAGGGAGACCTTGTCAGCATGGAAAATGATGAAGGGCTCTACAGCCATGAGTGCTTGTAGCTCTAAAACTCTTCTAGCTGAAGTGATGGCCAGAAGCAAGGCTGTTTTCCAAGAGAAGAATTTTAACTCTGCTGAAACTGCAGGCTCAAAGGGGGGGGGGGGGTAGGGTGAGTTTTTCCAACATAAAGTTAAGGTCCCAAGCTGGGGTAGGAGCTCTTCTGGGTGGCCTTAAATTGTTAGCCCCTCTTAGGAACTGTTTGATGAGAGGATGTGAGAAGAGAGGTGGCTCTGTGCTGTAATGAGCAGAGATGGCATGCATTTTAATAGAAGAGAAAGATATGCCCTTGTGTAGTAGGTATGCTAAGTAATCCAGGTAGGGAGGGCTTTGCTGTTTCAGGTCCTTTAGTCTGGATCCAGGTGCAAAACCTTTTCCACTTTTCTAGTGCTGGGGCATCTGACCTCATGCATAACATCCAGGACTTGTTTGCTTAGGCTGGCAGCTGAAGGAGAGGTCAGGGAATAAGCCAGGCTGCCAGATTCAGGGTCTGCAATTGTGGATGCATGAATTCTCCATTCTTCTGGGTCAGGAGTTTTGGGATCTGAGGTAGGTGCCATGGTGGCAGGGCTGACAGGCTGCGCAGAAGTGGGTACCAGTGCTGGCATGGCCAGTCTGGGGCAATCAAGATTGCCCTTGGTTTTTCCTTCCTTATTTTGAGCAGTACCCGTGAAATTAGTGGTAGAGGGGGAAATGCATAAATTAAGAGGCTTACCCATTTGAAGGATAGAGCATCCACCTTCCAGTCCTTGCTGTGAGGTTCCCTGGTACAGAATTTGCTGAGCTGGTGATTGTTGTGGGAGGCAAAGAGGTCCACCTTTGGGGTCCCCCATTTCTGGGTTACAAGGTTGAAGGTTCTGTGGTCTAGCTGCCACTTGTGTGGGTCTAGCAGGTTTCTGCTTAAGTTGTCTGGCAGAGAGTTTAGGGAGCTGGGCAGGAATTATGCTAGCTAGTGAATTTGCATAGCTGAAGCCGTGTGCCAAAGGGTCATGGTGAGCCTGCAGAGAGGATAAGAGTGAGTCCCTCCCTGCTTGTTGATATACCGCATCACTGTGGTGTTGTCTGTTTTGATCACTAGAGGCCCAGGGGAGATTAGGGGTCTGAAAGCTGTCATAGCGTGCTGAACACCTAGCATCTCTTTTTGGTTGATGTGTAGATGTATTTGATTTGGGCTCCAATGGCCCTGAATGCACCTGCCATCCAGGTGTGCACCCCAGGCATAATCTGATGCATCTGTGATGAGGGTCTGGGCGGCATGGGGTTGTTAAAAGGGAAGACCCTTGTTGTGGTTGCATGCTGCTGCCCACCAAAAAAAAATCTTTCCTTAGACAGGGTATCATAGATATGATAGTTTCCAGGTCTTAAGAGTATTGACACCAAAGGCTTTTTAGGTACCATTGTAGCTTCCTCATATGCAGTCTGGCATGTGAAATGAGTAGAATGCAGGAGACCATGAACCCTAGAGCTTCCAGCATTTTCCCTGCAGATAACTGGGTTCTGGTGGCTAGTTGAGAGAAGTAGCCTGTCAGGTAGGCTTGTTTTTCTGGAGTAAGCAATGCCATCTGGGATGCTGTATCCAGGCTTGCTCCCAGGAATACAATGTTTTGAGTGGGGACTAGTTTTGATTTCTTTTCATTTATAGTATACCCCAGGGAGGTCAGTAGGTCCTTTACAAAGGTCAGGTGCTGTAACAGCTTTTCCTGACTGTCTGCCTGAATCAGGCAGTTGTCTAAGTAGGGGTAAATTTGAATTTTTCTTTGTCTGCATAAAGCAATGGCTGGAGCCAGGCATTTTGTGAAAACTCTGGGAGCATTGGATAAGCCAAAGGGAAGCACAGATAACTGAAAGTGCATAGATCCTGCCCTGAAACTTAGATATTTCATGCAAGATTCCGTGATTGGGATGTGTAGGTAGGCCTCTTTTAGGTCTAGGGTGGCTAAACAAGCATCCTTGGAAAGCATAGGAAGAAGCTGCTGGAGGGTGAGCATTTTGAATTTTGGTATCACCAGGAAGGTGTTTAGAATTGATAGATTGAGGTATGGGTGCCAGGTGCCCTCTTTTCTGGGTACCAGGAAAAGCATGGAATAGAAACCTTGGCCTATCTGATCTGTAGGAACAGGCTGTATTGTCCTCATGGAGAACAGGGATTGGACCTGTTTTTTGTCCTCTGCCCACTGGTTTGGAGAAAGATCTGGGAACCCTTTTGGGGATGGCAGAGTGAGGAAATAAAATTTGTATCCCTAGGACACTATGTTAAGGACCCATCGGTCTTGGTAATAGAGGCCCAGTTATTTGCATGGGATGAGAGTTTTCCTCCTAGGGGCACAAGTAAGTGGGCAGAAGTAAGGGGAGGAGGTGTAAAGTCATTGTGAGCTCTTTCCATAAGGGGGTGGCTTAGCACTCTCTGTTTTTGAAGTGGAGGAACTCCATTGCTTAGATCTCTGCATTCCCTGGGACTGCTGTCAGGGGGGTCTGCTTGCTCTAGGACTTGACTGAGCTGGCCTGGAGGGGGCCAGAAAGGACCAGTGCTAGGGAGGGGCAATGCCTACTGAACTTCGGAGGCTGGACCTGTAAGAAGTCTTTAACTGTCTACATAGGTTTAGCTTTTTCTTCCATCTTTTTTAAGACCTCTTCTGCCTTGGTGCCAAACAAATTGTCTTTGTTCAATGGTGCATCCAATAGTTTTGATTTGACATGGTCTGGCAAGGTCTGTTCCTTAAGCCAAGCATGCCTTCTAAGTACAGAACCAGTGACTGCTGCCCTGTAAGTTGCTTCTAGGGCATCAAAGCCACATTGCAAGGTGTGTTTAGTAACTTGGCTTGCAGAATGCATAAGCTTTTGTAATGCTTTATTTTCTGCGCAAGCAGGAAAGGTAGATATTTTTTGTTTGAAGATTTCCATGATATGTTGTTGGTATTTCAGCATGTGGAACTGACAATTTAGTGCTCTAATGGCAAGAGTTGCAGAGGTGTATACTTTTTTACCCCATCTGTCTAAAGCTCGGGAATCCCTGTCCGAGTGGGGGTGGGATTCTTAGCTGTGGTTGCTTTAATTCCTTTATGTCCTTGGGAGATGACCTCTGGGTCAGCAATAGGATTTTTGAAAAGGCATTTCTGAGAGTCAGGGACTCTGTAATACCTGGCAGATTTCCTGGGAGCAGGAGGAAGGGTGACAGGAGTCAAACTGGATTCCATAAAGACATCATCCACAACATCCAAGACAGGAGGAATGGCTAAAGGTCTGTGCTGTGGTAAATCTAAGAATTCCCTGAGTCTCTTTTTGGACTGAAGATAGTCCTGACATTCCCATTGGAAATGCTCCCTTAAAGTATGTAGGGTTTCACCAAATAAAAAAATCCTGTAGAGGAGAGGCAAAAGGAATGGATTCCTCTGCATCTGAATCCTCATAAGCAGATAGGGGTTGCATGTCTTCATATTCAGAAACCTCAGAATCATTGGACTCCTGGTCAAATAAAACTGCTGGGGACAGTCTCTTTTTCTTTTGGAAGGGGTAGGCTGGCTTCTCCTAATAAGGAGGCATGGAAGCAGGTGCATGCGCTTGGGTGGCTGGTTTCTTAGGTGTCGTTCATACCCTGGGCCTTAGAAACTTGGTAGTTTTAGAAAGAACTGAAGACGCAAAAGAAGTCAGTTTATGTCGAGTATCAGTAGTGTGAAAAACTTCCTCGGAAGCCAGTGTCTGCTCAGCGGCTCTGGACCCATCCAAGGTAGAGACATCTGCAGGATTCTCAGTCAAAGAAGAGTCTCATGGCATACTAGACTCCAAATGGATCTCGGTAGCAGCCTGCGAATCCATAGAAGTGGGCATCACGAGCTGCAAAAGTGCCTCACTGAAGACCGGAGAACTGACGACTAGCTTAACGGAAGCGTCGTCAGCAGTTTGGGATCTGTGCAGTCTGTCTCTATCTTTATCCTTATGTTTTTTCAGAAGATTGGTAGTCGGATGGCTAACCGAAGCCATGTCGGAATACAGGGAACAGAGAGAAAATATTTAGCTACAATAAGGGCCCAATGGTGTTTAGTTCTGGCATTGAACAAAGCACAAAAGCGACAGTGAAGTACATCGTGGTCTGGGCCTAAACAGGTGACACAGTAAGAATGGAAGTCTCAGTGTGGTATTTACTTTCCACAGGCAAGACAATTGTTAACTTTTTCTGACATCAGAGCAAGAAAAAAGGATCTCTAACGGGGTACTTAGCTTTAGAAGACTTCAACTTCAATTCAGAAATGAAACTCAGGTAGCGGCCGACTGGCACTCATGCGAACTGCTTCTGCTTCGGGCTCCTCGACAAGAAAGACTGATGTAATGGCGTCGGCTGCCTGATTTTATACTACTGATGACCTGGCGGTAGTCCTTGAGTGACAGCAACTGATGCAGAAATACTTAGTCTCTGGTATTTGGGCTGACTGAGGGCTACCCCTGGCAGGATAACCCAAGTGTGAGGACTGCAACAGTGAAACACGAAGAACATCCTGTACCAACCTTTTCTGGTGTGTGTGTGTGTGTGTGTGTGTGTGTGTGTGTGTATATGTGTATGTGTATATAAATCAAACCTCAAAGAGTGTGTGTGTCAGCTACTTGGGCATGGACACAAAGCACTGGTTGGACAGAGAGGGCACTGGAGGTATTGGCTTGGTCGCTCAGCTGAGATCTCAACACTGTAGCTGTACCAGTAGGGAGTCTTATTGGGGATCTGGAGAAAGAGGGAGAAATGACTGACTGTGTTCTCTGTGTGCTCTTAAGGGAAATTACACTTGATGCAGAGAGCTTCATCTGGAAATGCTGTGTATATACTTATTATCCTCCCAGTGAACGTCCCCCACAGGTGCCAGTGGTGAGGACTGAGGCTCCTTGATTACTGGTCCAGTGGTGGGTGATCACATCATGTACATCAGAGATGGACATGTTTTTGAAAAGTAATGACAGTGGCATCCATAGGAAGGGGGTTTATCACCTTTGAACATATAATAGGCAAGCAAGTGTTGTATATTCATGTAAATGCTAAACAGTAATCTGGTAACACGCAACATGCATAAGTGACAACTGACAACACAGATCAGATGACATGTCATGAGTTCAAGTTTTCCATTGCTGATTTGCAAACCTCTCAGACATCATCATACCGGGCATGTGCACATGGAATTACAGGGAACAGTAACATAACAGCAATTCAACAACAACAACACACAAAAAAGTGTTGCAACAGAGGACCAATCACTGTTTCTGATGGTCTGGCAGCATGCCATACAGTTAGACACGTTTATGTAATCTCTTATCTGCCATTAAACTGTAGAGTGTGACAAAAGCAACTGCAGCAATAAAAAAATGCCTGGAAGAAGACATGCAATACAAAGAATAATTATCTTAGGAATAGGTAATGCCTGTGAGCAATAAATGACATAATAAACATTCCATCATGTCATTTTCGAACACATCAGGACAGATATCAGAGAGATGCATAATAATCATGGGTGCTACAGAAATATGCATATCAGTCATGTCATGAGGAACACCCTTGAAGGACTTACAGTACTTTCCTATCTTAAGGTGTATGGATGCCTTCCCTGTAGGACAAGGCCTAAAACAGTTGGCTCTATGACTGTGCCATAGCTGCTGTTTGTGTGTAAACCACTGTTGTCTGATACACTGATGTTACCAGATTCATACCCCTGCCTATTATACTAGGCTCTCTCCAGACATCTGTATTGACTGCATGTACTACATCAGATAGCAATGGAGGTTGTCACAAATAAGTGAATTGAATGTTTGCATTAAGAAAGGAGTTACAGATATAATATTTATTTCATTTTTATTTATTTTATTTTACATTTGTTGATCGGGAAAGTCAGACTGGACACAGATCCATTTTCAGCGGAGGCCCAGGGAGGAAAGCTCCAATAGCAATTACATACAAGAAAATTTCATAAAAGAAAGAATAGCATACAGAAAGAAATATTACATCCATGTAAACATCAGTAAGGTATAGATTAACAAATTCTTAAAGGAGGAATTTAGTAAAGTACATAGGTTAACATTATTCAGGATTACAACTTAAGAACTATATAGAATTTTTTTTTTTTTAGTTGTATTAATGTATATCTGAGTATTTGCCTGTAATTATGAATACTTGAAGTCATTTTATTAAAGCAATAACAGCTGGTTATTAAAATTTACAGGGAAAGGAATCAGGGGACCCTTAGTAAAATCATTGCAACAAGGTAATGCTAAGAATTAACCTGGGGAGTAGCATGAGCAAAGCCAACTGTTTGAAAAGTGGGTTTTCAGGAGTTTCTTAAATTGAATAGTGGCGGTAGTAGAGGTTATTTGGCTTGGTAGTGAGTTCCAGATTCTGGCAATAGTGCAGGCCAAGAGAGATTTGCCAGCATCATTTTTGTATTTGATGACGTTTATGAGGTTCTGGCAACTAGATCTTTAGGCTGTAGTGGGAATGTGGGGGTTAATTAGATACTGGAGTGCAGGTTTTGTTTCAGGAAGATAGTAGAGTTTGTGTGCTACTGAGAGTTGATTGAGTAGGAGTAGTTGAGGCAACTCGAGCCTATTGAGTGCTTAAGGGCTAGACAGTGGTGGGATTTGTATGAGGCTTCAATAGCGAACTTGGCAATCTTGTTATAACAAGAGTCCATTTTGAGCAATATGAGCAATTGGATTTAGTCAGAATGCTGGAAAGGAGCTACATGTTACTGTCCACACAACAGTGAACAGTGCAATCTCAATGCTTCTTTGACAAGGAAGCTGTTTCCATTATGTATTACTCACACTGTCCCAAATTCTGAGTAGGTATGCTGTACAAGCCAGTACTCCATGCACATACTACGTGGGAGCACTGTCTTAAGTGATTCTGCACTTGTACTTTCAAGCACCTTTCCATGTCTGTGAACAGGTACCATGAAAAGGTGCACTCACTGCATGACATGCCCCAAATAATCATTTTACTGCCATGCAATCACAACCTGTGGTGATATATCATTGTCCAATGCAAAAATGGATAAGAATAACTAAATGCAGTTGTGTTTATGTAACATCAGTACATTCATATAATAGGTTCGTAGGATGTTACTAGGCTATTGTCCTGAGGGTCATTACAAGCCTAGGCATTAAATCTCAATAACATACTGGATGAGAGATATTGTCTATGCCCAAGATTTTTCTAGCAAGGACTGCCCATGTCCAGGAGAGAATCAGGGGCAATCCGCAGGAGAAATTTATGGTTTCCCATCCAGTCATCCAGGTTGCGCTTAAACATGGTCATGGAGGTGTTCTGTTTGACATGGATTGGAAGCCTATTACGGAGGAGTGACAACCTCTGACAGATGTATCTGTCTCTCCAGCAGGTCCTATTTATGTCACAGGCTAGATTGAGGTTTCTATAACTAGTGATTCTAGTCCTACTTGACTTATGGATCTGCAGCATTTTCATAAGATTTGGGTTAGAGCTAGCCCTGTAAACCAGACATATGTCACCTCTAAGTAGTCTATATGCTACTGAGTACAGTAACAGCGACTTCAATCTGTCCGTATAAGACATGCTGGAAACCCTGAATTTTCTCAGGAATCTGTGAGGTCTCTCAAGTTAATGCAGGTGTTTGGTTGGTAGGGTGCATACCAAAGGGATCATTATATTCAATATGAGGGATGAGTACAAGGGAGTTGTAACCTCTTTTGCTCTTGAAATGATGCCTTTGCTAATCAGGTGAGTGAAGTAGAATGCCTTCCTCACCACAGTAGACACATGGTGGTTGAAGTTGAGATCACAGTCAACTTGTGTTCCCAGTTCTCTCAATACAGAATTGGTACTTAGGGTATTATTGTTTATTTTATAATCAGCAGGTACTTTGTTTTTACTGAAGGGAATCTTCTTCTTCTTTTGGGTTTTCCCAGTTAGGGGTCGCCACAGCGGATCACCTGTCCACTCATGATTGGCAGTAGAGTTTTTACAGTGTCGAGTTTTTACTGAAGGGAATGATGATGCATTTTTTAGCATTTAGTTTATGACCATGGCTTTGACACCAGTTGTTGTTTTGTCTAAGCCCCTTTTGAAGAATGATGACATCATTAGAGGATTCAATGGTAGCACCTAATCTGTAGTCATTCTGTAGTCATTCATAAAGTGGTTAGCCACAGCCCCTCCATTTTGGCCAGAGGATAATGCTTCCTACATATGTTATGTAATAAAAATGTAATCATATGCCAACATTACTCTGAATAAAAACATTGCTATGTGACAAATTATCATATCTTTTTGTAAGAGGAATCAGCATCTGTATGTGTACACAGCAGATATGTTTGACAAGAGTGTTAGTGGCATGGACAGTCACAATAAGACTGTTACAGCATACATATAAGTAGTAATGGCTGGATTTGAGCTAACTACCCAAGATTACAAGCTAAAGAGTAGTGCCCGAATCACAAGTGCCACCTGTCTATATGTAAAGTGTGTCTGGTCATTATGTTATCATTTTATTCTTTTTTACTTTTATTTTATTTTAAGTTATTTTATTTTATTATTATTCTTCTCTGTATGTATGTTTTTGCACTGGGAATGAAGCTTTGCAATTTCCTTCAGCTACATTGTGGTGTAGATCTGAATGACAATAAAGTTTTCTTTGACTTGACTTTTGACTTTGACATTGCATATTTCAATGGAAGACATTCAGCACTGGTTATTAGCTGGATGTTTATGCTAAAGTGGTCAAAGTGCACAATAACGCTATAGACCTGTACATCATATATTCATTTGAAGAATAGTACACGCAGCTCTATATTATATCAGCGAAATTTAAATACATTGTATACCTCTTCATCGACTCAGTTTCAGTGAAAGTGAAACTCTGCAAATGATCATCACAGCAAAATTTTTCCCATGGTAAGTAACCAGTGGGCCATCTTCAGGAATTTGCCCTTTTTCCCACTTTAGTGCAATCTTGGAGTTGGTATATTTAGTTGGGGGTGTGGGGGGTCCAGCCCCCCACCACGGTGAGGTTTAAATTTTTCTGTTTTATGCAATCATTATGTTGGCCCCCTGGTTACTTACTGTGGGAAATCTTTTGCTGTAACGATTGTTCACAGAGTTTAACTTTTAATGAAAATTGGTCAAAGAAGAGGTATTCAATGTATTTACGTTTCACTGATATAATATAGACCTGTATATGCAGTATGAGGGTAAAAGACACACTGACAGCTGGCCTTAAACATCCTACATATGTAGTTACACAATGTACAAAGCACAGTATGAAAGTCATGAAACACAAGATAATTTGCACTCCAACTGTGAGATACTGCAGTTATGGTAGCATTATGTAATCATTTTGTGATCAAAAAGTTATTTTTATGGGGATGCCAAGATTTGTTAGTGTTACAATGTGCCACAGGAAATCAATCTCATAAGAAGAAGCATACATAAAGGTGGTTGTGAGGTGGCAACGGTATATGACAGTAATTACAAACCACCCGTCATTTGAAAAAATGGAACCGTTTCCCCCTCTACTTAAAAATGTTTACGTCACGTTACCTCTAAAAACATGAAATACATATTTTTATAATCCATGAGACTCTTAATTGGAAGTTATTAATTTAGACACTTATGGACAGAGTATAGCCTAAAAAAGCCATGGTTTCTTTAAGTACTGTATAGAAAATAGTACTCACTAGAGTACAAACAATATTCATATCTACACGTTTGTGTTGCAAAGAAGTTGTGGTAGTGAAAGGTGAGATTAGGGAATGGTGGAGTCACCTAGCAGTTTAAAATGCTTATCCAGAGTAGAAGTTATTGACCACATGCTCACCTAACTGTGAACACCTCCTACTCACACATGCACACAAGTTCCCTTTATTGTGCACTGAACCTCCTATCTATCTAGTTACTCAATGTAGAAAGCCCTGTATTAATCAGAAGCACCACAGGAGAAAACTGTTATGGAGAGAAAGAGAGGTAATTTCTGTCAGGATGACTTTGTCAGTGTGTTTCAGAGATGATGTTTCAGTAAAACATGGGATGAGGGGACTGTGTGCAGATTTAAATGCATTCTCTTTTAGGTAAGTGGATAAAGTGGCAAGCATTTTACACATGCACACGTATCAATCCTCCTACCTAGATCTAGTTATACGGTGTAAAAAGCACTGTATAATTTCAAGTGCCACAGTGAAAGTCTGCCTCTTGAGGGGAGAGAGTACACTTTTGTCAGGATGACCTCATCAGTATGTTTCAGAGAGGATGCTTCTGTGACAAGTGGGATAAGGGAGCTGTGTGAAGAGTTAAATGTATTCTTCTCAGGGGAAGTGGATAGAGCAACAAGTGTTACACATACTCTCACAAGTTTCCCATGTTGGGCTTTGAACCTTCTACCTGCTTACACAATCTAGAGAGCACTGCATTGGTTGCAAGAGCCACTGGAGAAGACTAACATTAATAATCTGAAATAGGACATCTGAACTTTTTAAAAATCCACTGTTTGGAACAGATGGTACTCTGTATCACAAGTTGTGCAACAAATACATATCTGTGCATAGGACAATGTAACATCACTATGATTGTCACGTGTAATGACATATTTCGAGACTGTCCTTCATTTACATTGCATTAATGTGAGGGACATTGACATGTTTAACATTATAGGTTGCCATAGACATTCGCTATTGTACACCACTGGATTATCAATCACACCTTCCTGTGAATTCATTCCAGGATGTTTGCATACTTGTATTGTTTCATACTTGCACTGTGTGCGTTGTCAAGACAAACATGCAAGTCATGCATAGGACAGTGTACAGAATAACAGTGATGGATTATGTGAGAATACGTTAGCCAAACTTGTTACACAATTGCAAGCGTAAACACAGTAGTGCAGACATACATTAGACTGAATTAACTGAGTCAACATCATTCTGAACTCAAGATCACCTGCTGACAAAAGTAATATCGATATACAAACATTGTGCAACCTTAAACAATAATTACTTAATTTTCTTTTTTCTTTTTCACTCTTTGAGCAAAGCACTGCCAAGCTAAATTGTGCCACTGATGGCAAAGTGTTAGCTCATCTGTAATAATATCTTGAAGTGTTGAACTTACTGTACTGATAGTTTTCATTGAATCTTACTCAGTGCTGACTTTCACATAAAGATCTGTACAAGATAGGCTTTACAATAGGCAGCAGGCACATTAATACAGCAGGAGGATAATGATGTCTAAGTAAAGGTGTAGCCAACGTTTACAGCCACAGGAGTCAGGAAAACATCCTGATACATTTTTTTCATGCATCTGTATTTGAACCTTTAGAGCATTTCAAGAAAATCATTTATACCTAAGTATTATCTAAGCATGCCACACAGGATGTCATGAAAGTTAACATTTGACACATTTTAGCATATGTAAATGCATGTATTCAATGCCATTACCCTACTGACCACTGTAATCTATATACCCATGTCTTAAGCTTGTTGAAAAGTACTTTAAACTGAATTAACAGTTTGCACTTAAAAAGTGTTAATGAGGTACTCTGCTTGACGTGGAGAAGGAGTCTATTCCACAAAAGGGGGAGTCTCTGGGACACAACTCTGTCTTGCCAACAAGTCCTATTGATGTTACAGACCAGGTCGAGATCACACGTGCGTGTTACTTGAGTGGAGCTTGACTTGTGGATATGCAGCAGTTCCATCAGGGCAGGGTCTGAGATTGCTTTGTATTCCAGACAAAGTTCACCTCTGAGGAGTCTGTAGGAGACTGAGTAGAGGGACAGGGCCTTATTTATTTGTGTAGGGTAGATGTTTGAGGCCCTGGATTCTCCTGGTGAGGAACCTCTGTGGTCTCTCCAGCTGCTGCATGTGTTTTAAGAGGTACATGATGAAAGAGCCATTGTACTCAATAATAGGTCTTATAAGGGAAGAATGCAGAGATGTTATGACCACCTTGTCCCTGGATGAGATATTCTTACTAATGAGGTGGACCATGTAGAAAGCTTTCCACACAATGGAGGCAATATGGTGGTCAAAAGTCAGTTTATTATCAACCTGGGTGCCCAAGTCCCTCACGACTAATTGTGTGCTTAGGACCTTATTATCAATGTGATAATTTGTGGGGACATCACTCTCAGGGGATGATGCATTTTTTTGGCATTCAGTTTGATGCCATGTTTCTGGCACCAGTAATTTGTTTGGGTGAGACCCTCTTGGAGGATGTCCACATCACTAGAGGAATTGGTGACAGCACCCAGCTTGCAGTCATCTGCAAACTTGGTCAGCCATAGCCCACTGGTTTTGGCCTGAACCTCAGAAAAGTATATCCCAAACAGCAGAGGCCTCAAGACCGATCCCTGGGGTACTCCACTCATTATAGGTCTACTGCTTGAGGTGGCTTTCCCTATTTTAACTAGGTGGGTTCTATCAGTGAGCCAGTTTGCTACCCATCTGGTAACATATGGATTGCTGCCTAGTTGAGAAAGTTTATCTATTATACCTGAGTGAGGAACAGTATTGAAGGCTTTGGCCAAGTCAAGGTAGGTGGTGTGCACCATCTTCCCTTCGTCCATGGCCTTGGTGACTTTCTCAAACAAGCTGACCACATTTAATAGACATTATCTCCCCTTGACAAAACCAAACTATGTGAGATTGAGTGTCTGGAGGTTGCCAATGTCCTTGTTAATGAGGTCCATGATAATCCATTCTATGGCCCTGCAGATCAGACTAGGTAGGCTGATGAGTCTATAATTTCCTGGATCAGTGGATGCACCCACCTTTGTGAAAAGGTATGACAGTGATTGTCCTCTACTCAACTGGGATGAAGCTGGTACTCAGGCTTTGGTTGAATACAGTGCATAATGGTGCTGCAAGTTCCTTCCTGAGTTTATGTAGGATGCAGCCTGGGATGTTATTGGGTCCCATGTAAGCTGTATTTTTTGCCTTTGAGAGGGCAGTGATGACTTAAGGGGAGGGGGATAGGTACTGGGGATGTCCTGTTTTACTGATGCGGGGACAGAGGGGTGAAGTTTTCACTAAACCTGTCTGCCAGCAGGTTGGCTATATCTACAGAGTTTGACCACCAGTCCTTGTCCTTGACCACCAGTTCTGAGTAGGTCTGGGTGCTTCCCTTGAGATTGCAGACATATGTGAAAAAGGCCTTATGATTGTCTTTAGTAGACGTGGCCAGTTTGGACTCGAAGTTTGCTTTGGGGGATTTCACTAGTACTGTTATTTGCTTGTTCAGGCTAAGGAGAGATTGTTTCCAATTAGGCATCTGCTCCTTCTTGGTCCGGGGCAGCAAGTTTTTCCTTTTATTATAGAGTTTATTTATTGCAGATGCCCACCAGATAGGTTTACTCTTGAGGAGGAGGATTTCATCCTGTCTGGTATTCCTGATTCCATGCAGCTATATAAATGCTCATATAGTACTTTGGTGTAGGTTTGGACATATGTGGCAGTTCCTATGATGGGGGACGGGGCTGTGAAACTGTTCATACCTTCCCTCAGGATGTTGTAATCAGCTTTAGAGAAGTTGTTTTGTTTGACCCTAGCTGGGGGGGAGGTTACCGCATTGTGGTCGGATCTTACCAGGGATGATGACATTGAAGGGATGCTGCAGTGATTACTCATGTTGGTTAATACCAAGTCCAAGATATTTTCACCTTTTGTGGGGGTGTTGACCTACTGTTCCAAGGCATTTGCATTGAACAAATCAAGGACTCTATGGGCATTTGTGTTTTGGCATGAGTATTTCTTGCAATCTATGGTTGGATAGTTAAAGAGGCCCCAGGATCAGGGTAAAGAGTTGAATCTTGATAGATTTGAAGAGGTCCATATAGGTGGAGTGGGCATCTTGATTCAAAGTTGTAGGCTTATAGCTAGCTAGCTATGATGTGAGTAGGAGTTTTGTCAATTTTTAATTGCACCTGGAGTGTTTCCTGTGCATCACACTCTTTGACCAGCCTGGAGTTGTGTATGTCTTTTATATATATTGCAACTCCACCTCCTTTTGCTTTGCTGCCCACAGTTTGGGGTCTGAATGTAGGATAGGATGAGTAACCTGGTATGGCTGGGGTACTCTGCAGCTGTAAACCAGGTTTCTGTGACTGCACAAATGTCAGCATCTTCCAGGGTTAAGAATGCTTGCAATTAGTGGAGATTCATGTTTAGACTCCTAGCATTTAGCAGTATGACCTTTAACTTACGCTTTGATGAAATTTTCCTGTTGGTAGTTTTGACCTCATGGCATTGCCTAAAAAAGGCACTATGGGGAAGGCAACAGCCTTTGCCAGGAGCCTGAATCCCAAGGGAGACAGTTGCAGGCCATCTCTGGCAAAACATCGTGGTTTGTCAATCATTCCATCCCAGGCTGTCAGGTACTGGATCCTCTTGGAATGACACCAGAAACTAAGCCAATTGTTAAAGTCAGTCATTTTCTGTTTGTATTGAGGCATCATTCTGGGTGATGGTAGAATGCTGCTTAAGGCTAGGAACATACCTGCCTGGGGCACATATTCAGCGAGCTCAATCATGTCTCTCTTCATGTAGTCCATGGAGGTACGTCTGAAGTCATTCATGCCAACATCGATTATGACAGAGTCATAACCATACCTGTTGAGAAACTTGAGTGCATGGGTGATATGGCAGATTCTGGCACCCAACAACCAACTAACTGTGACATTTTCCTTATCCAGCATGGTGAGGGGCACATCTGTGTTTCTCACAATGGAGTCTCCTATGACTAATATGTTGGGTTTATGTTTAGGCCTTAGTGGTTTTGAGACACAGGTGTGTGGACTATGTGTGGTGTGTGGTGCGGTGGGGAGTGGAATTCGTGTTTGTTTTTGCCTCGGAGGTCTCTTTTGTTTGGGTATGTTTTTGTTGAGGCCTTCCACATATGTGGGGGTGTGTCGTGTAGGTGTGGATGGTGTTTGAGGTGTGGTGTTCATGTTGACACCCTTCTCAGTGCCAGATATATTGGCTTGTGGGGGAGACAGCAATGACACTAGATGCTTGATGTAATTACATCTCTCACAAATAGTGTTCCTAGGTGGTAGTAGTAGAGGGTTGTCCGTGTACATGTGGCAGTTGCTACACTGTCTCAGGATGCCCATATCAACCAGAATGGCAGGAGAAAATGTAGGAAATTGTCCATCCATATTTGTCAGAAACTGAGGGAGAGAGACCAGGGAGAGCTAAGAGGGTAGAGGGTAGAAGGTCTAAGAGTAGTACTACAAAGTGATCACACAAGTGCTACTAAGGGAAAATTTGTAGCTGGAATACCTCAAAAAGGGTAAAAAAAATGCAGCTGCAGCTCTGGATGGAGCAAACCTGTATCTAGACTATGCTACTCAATTTAAGGTTAACAACACATTAAAAAGCTCACAAAGAAGCACAGATTAACCACTTACAGTTAAAAGAACAGAACTCACAGTATGAAAAATACAGTTAAACAGTAACGAATTGCAATAAAATACAGTTAAACAGTAATGAATTACAGTAGATAGCAATGAAAGTTGCATTTATTGCCTGGTGCTAGATATTGTGCAAATGCAAAAGTGGAAGAATAATGATACAGCAGGGAGAAGATACATTGACAGGGTGAGATGGAGGCAGGGACAAAGTAGCCACATGCTCTAGGTGTACAGCTTGGGTTACCTGGGATAGGTCTGTTGAATGAAAGCTGGATATAGAACCAATCAACCTGCCAAACATGAACTAAGAATTGTTACATTCAATGTAGGTTCACTGCCAGGATGCAGCTTGGAAGTGGATGACAAGATGAAAGGGCACTGCAGCAAACCCACTTTGCTTGGGATCCAGAGTCTACTACTCAGGCAGAGGACAGGCTAGAAAAGGTGTGGGAATTGTGATAAGGGAGAAGTTTCAGAAGACAGTGAGGGATGTCATCAGAATTAGTCACAGACTCATGGCAATCAGATTCCAGCCTAATGATAGGGCAGCATTCATAATCTGCCTGGTTCTACATGGGTGGGGCAACAGGAATGAAGACTGAGAGGCCATGATAGACCTCTGTCTGGCAAATGGCTTGATAGTAGCCCATATGGTTCGGAAACAGAGACAGTCATAAGATCACATAGAAGAGTGGCCAACATGCAACTCAGGTAGATTTCCTCCTGGTAAGGAAAGGGCACTGGGGTATAAGCAGTGATTGCACAGTCATCTGTACTGAAACAGCTGGCTCACAGCATAAACCAATCAGCTGCAAACAGTGGTCAGAGAAGGTTCTAAGGTCAATAAACACCAGGCTGAAGGCCTGGCAGTTGAATGGGGAGAAAGCACAAAAGTTCAAAGGAATTGCTCAGGGCTCTAGGACCTCAAGAAGAAGAAGAAATAGGAGTTGAAGAAGAAGAATGGCAGTGCCTCAAAACAGCATGTGTGAGAACTACAGAACAGTACCTTACTTAGATACACTTATTACTCATGACTCAAAAGAACTACAGAACAGATATGTGGCCAAGCCAGGTATCGAAATAAGGTACATAAGGAAAGCTGGTGGTAAAATGTAGAAGTCCAAGAAGTCATTAAAAAAAGAAGGGGTGCAGGAAAATATGGGAGATAGAAAAGATGGACCAGACTAGGAAGGGATATTGGTTAGCTAGTAAAGAAGCTAAGAAAGGAGCTGCAATTACAAAGAACAAGGTATCAGAGGCAATCTACCAGCTTCTGAAAATAAGTCAGTAAAAAGCACAAATAAACTATATCAGGTTGCAAGACAAAGACAGAAGGATAAAGAAGATAGACATCCTTCATAAGAAATGTCAGCAACAACCTGCTTACCAGTCCACAGGACATCAGAAGAAGAGGAGCCCACCATAGGAGAAGTAAGAACAACACTAAGGAAAATGAAGTCTGGGAAAGCAGAAGGCTCAGATGAGGTCACAGCAGTTATGATAAAGACATTGGGTGAGATGTGGAAACATGGCTCCTGAGAGTACTCATAGCACTGTGGAGAGAAAGATATATAACAAATTTCTGGAGAATAAGCATACTAGTGCCATTGTTCAAGAACAAAGGGGACATTCACAACTGTGGGCAGTACAGAGGTATTAAACTCCTATCACACCTCATGAAAGTTCTGGCTAGGGTGATTGATGAATGAATACACAGAGTAGTAGAAAGTAAGATGGGAGATTAGCAGTTCAGATTCAGATCAGGATCCAGCACAGCTGATCTCATGTCTCTAGTGAGACATATACTTGAGAAAAACTAGAGATGAGGAAAGAGTCTAACTGGACATTCCTAGACCTAAAGGAAACATATGACCAGGTACCAAAAAAGCTAATTTTGCAGTCTTGTGGTGGTTCAAAGTCCCAGAAACATTGGTAGAACTAGTGTAGGCTATGTACAAGGACCCAATGACTCAAGGGCAAGCAGTGTTTAGTCTCGCATACGAGTTCCCTGTGGGAGTAGGTGTGCATCAGGGTTCAGCACTGAGCCCGCTGTTCAGACTAGTGATAGACTACATCAGCAAACAGGTCAGAGTGGACAGATAAACAAAGTTGTTGTATGCAGACAATGCGATATTACATGCAGACTCTCAGCAAGAACTTCAGTAAGGATAGAGGAATGGAATGAAAAACTAAAAGCATATGATATGAAACTGAGTACAGATAAGAGAGTTGTTATTGCAGCAAATGAGGAAAATCAGAAGAAGTTGAGAATTGAGATAGGAGGGAAAATAGTGAAATGGGTTAGCAGCTTCAGGTATCTGGAAGGGGTGGTTGAGGAGAAGGGAAGTCTGAATGAGGAGGACAAAGCTAGAAACAGAGGAGCTGTAGCCAAATGGCTCAGAGTAATAGATATAGCATATGACAGAAAAATGCCAAAGAAGCTGAAAGTAAAGTGTACAAAATAGTGGTGGGACCAGTGCTACTGTATAGTATGGAAACGTAGGGAGTAAAGGCAGAGCAGTTGAGAAAGCTAGAGGTGATGGAAATGAAGTCCCTGAGATAGGTGGTAGGGTGTATACTGTGGGACAGATGAAGAAATAAGGACATAAGAACAGAAGCCAAAGTAGCTCCAGTTGAAGAAAAGGTCAAAGAGAACAGATTACAGATGTTTGGGCACATATGCAGAAAAGCAGAAGACAATTTGATGAAGAAGATCTGGGACAGACAAGAAGAAGGCACAGGGTGTCCAGGAAAGAAGTGCATGGATTGTGTGAGGGAAGACCTGTGACAGTCAGGCACGAGTGTTGAAGAAGATAGGAGAGTGGCACTGAATAGAGAGAGAAGGCAACAGCTGACACAACACCCTAACTTCTACATTGAATATGGGAAAAGGGGTTTGATGATGATGAAGCAGAGGGTAGGACACGGGAATTTACAAGAAGGTTGTGGAAGAGCACCATAGCTATCCATTTCTTCAAAACATAAATGTACAATTGTACACACAGTTTCATAACTTTGTAGAGTCATCATACTAGTGATGGGTGATAACACCAGAATAATGTTGTATAGCCTTTTGGACCAAATCAATTTTGTCAAGATGACACATGGGTGTAGTGGAGATCTATGAATGGGGCATATTTTTTTGTGGGACAGGTGCCCATGTTTATTCTTTTTTGGGGGGAAGAGATGAATGTTGGGAAAGGTGCTTAGGAATAAGAGGGTCAGGTAGGTAGGGTAGGTTAAGAAGCATGTGCAGACATGCAGCACATATAAGACATATAGGGATGGTGATGGAGAAAAAAGGTTTGGGGGACACCATGACTGGCGATAGGTAGGGAACATCAGAGATGCACCCACATTCAGCTTGAGAACAGTGAGAATCTAGTACTCATCCTCAGAACTGTCATCACTTTCTCCTGCAGCAGCTCTCTCGGTGAGTGCTTGATGTGGCATCTTACTTGCAATGTGATGCAGGACCTTTTTAACCTTGCTGATGCATGCATAGAGGCCCATCTCCATTATATCCTCCACCAGCCCTGTCAACTCTTGCTGACTGACAAAATCACCACATCTACTACTCCTGCTCCCAGAGGGTGCCACTGCATACATGCAGTGGTACCTAATGTGGTTGGAACAGGTAGGGCAAGAGCTGTGGAGGCAACACACTGACAGGTTGTGAAACCAAAGTGCTTGGGTGTCTGTGCTGCTATCTGTGGAGGTATGGTGGGCCAAGCTGCAGTGGTTGGTGTATCTCTCTGTGCTGTTGATCATTCATTTTTAGTGGCAAGTTATGCAAACAGCAGATTGTTAATAAATTATAACCCCTCCCCCCAAAAAAAATAAAAATAAAAAAGAGAAAGGGTGAGGGGAGACAAACAAAAAAATAATTAGATACATGGAATGTCACAGTACTGTATTTTTTCAATAGATTTTCTTTGGCAATACCTACAAATTATGATGATTTCTTATCGTACACATGTGCTACATCTATATATGATAGAAAGATATTTATGTGTCATAAAATAAACAAATCTCACTCCAACGATATAACAAAGAGCAGCCTTTATTTTCCTATGATGGATGGGAAATATGCATTCAAATTTAATAATTGCAATTACCATAATTTAATTCTTCCTGATACAGTATTACTGTTAATATTTTATAAACACTCATCCAGTAATAAAAACTAACTGCTGCTTCTGGGTATTGAAGCTACACAAAGTTAAGCTGCTGTTCTCATTACTTATTGTAAGCAGCAAAAGTTATTGGGGAAGGCTTGCATGCGTGAGATGCTGCTGTATGCCTGTTCAAGATGTTAGTGCTTGAGGGAATGAAAAGAAATTTCATACTTGACCCATGCCACTCTGAAGCAAGTTAATCTCTCCTGGTGCACCCCACAGGCTGCAGCTATCTCCTCTGCAGCTGTACAGTACAAAGAAAAAAAAAAAAAAAAAAAAATATATATATATATATATATATATATATATATATATATATATATATATATAGTTCCACTTGAAAACATTGAAAACTCATAACATCTAAATTCATAACATCTAAACCACATCTAAAACCCAAAACATCTAAAACTTATAACATCGAATCTCAAAACATTGAAAGCTACAAAGCAACTATAAATAACATCCCACAGAGTTTTTACTACGTTTATGCAGGGGGGCAAGCCCCCCTGCACCTCCCATGTGGGGGGCTCCACCCCCACACACCCCCATAAATTAAATATACCAACTCCGAGGTCGCACTACAGTGGGGGAAAAGTTAATTTCCTAACCCGACTCTAGTGCGACCTCAGAGTTGGTATATTTAATTTTGGGGGGGGGGCGGAGCATAAATGTAGTAAACAGTGTGTGGGATGTTATTTATAGTTGCTTTGTAGTTTTCAATGTTTTGAGATTCAATGTTATGAGTTTTAGATGTTTTGGATTTTCAATCATTTGGTCTTGCTGTTTTGAATTTAGATGTTATGAGCTTTTGATCATATGATGTGGAACTATATATATATATATATATATATATATATATATATATATATATATATATATATATATATATATATATATATATGTCAGTATACTTACACAATGGAGGGGTGATTGCAGTTCTAAATTCAGCCTCTCATTGGCTTAAAAGGTCTTGCTTGTGCTTCTTAAGCTCACTATAGTGATGACAACATTGTTCTCTAGTGAATGCCAGTTGCATTGGAGACAGCCTTAGCTAAGCTATTCCTAGTCTCAGCCTTATACTGATACCTGGTATAATTCCCCTGCAGCAGCCTATGGCTGTTGCGCTTCATGAGGAGTGCCACAAATATCCTGAACTCGTCAACAATCCTACCTTTGTGCCCTAAATTTAATGCCATTTTCTCCCTCAACAGCCATGTCTGCAAAAGTCAAGCTAACAAAGTATGTCTGAGTTGGTTCCCTATTCAGATTACCAGATAACTGGTTGTGCACAAAGAAGAACTGCCATGCCAGCAGCATTTGCACAAGTGTAAGCAGATGTATTCCTTGGCAGACACATTGGGACTACTTACATCACATATCAATAAAGGTGTGAGACATGGCATTGAGCTTTCACATGTGTAATACTCAGCCTAATGACACAGGTTCCACTCTTCAGCAATGGAATGCTTAATGCCATGGCTTTTACACTTTGCAGTTTGGAAAGAGGATTAATTGTGACATATTGTGATGTTGGGATGCACATTTTGTTAAAATATTGTACCAGCTAAGAATTGAATCCATGGGATAAAGCATGCAAAAACTGAAAATTGAAACTTGGCTGATTAATTGACATTGCCACAGGAGAACTGCTGTTCAAGCTTGGAAATTAGAATCATACTAATTTCGGAATAAATAGAGATACACTTTAAAGGGGCCTGTATGTGTGTGATTTTAATTAGTCCTGGAAATGCATTCCTATTTACAAGTCATTTTCCTCTTTAGATGGATATAGTTGAATGAGCTGAGTAATATAGGCTGGGGTATGTTACATACATATTTCACAAGACATAACTGTCCTAAAAACATAGTTTGGATATGTCAAAAAATGACAGAAGCACAACCTCCAAACTTTAATAAAATAAAAACATCCAGTAAGTGCTTCCATCAAGTTAAAGACTTCTTCAGAGTCTGAAGACGTTTTTAACTTGATGAAAGTGCTTACTGGATGCTTTTATTTTATTAAAGTTTGGAGGTTGTGCTTTTGTCTTTTTTTTTATTATTTTATAGTTACGAGTGTTTTTTTTTCCATTTTATCGATAGTTTGGATATATGATCAGTCATGATGACTGTAAAAAAAGTATTGTGCCCGTCGTACATACGCAGGTGAATTTTATATTAAATGCAATCATTATCAGGTTTAAGAAATTGGACATACATTAGCTAGAGGTTAAATGTGAAACATTAATGATATATTCTAAATAGAAAAGTTTACCTGTGCAAGCATTACTGATATACTGCTTACAAGAAACATTTTAATAGTAACATTTTTTCTTTACAGTTATAGTCCTAGTCAAAATAGGATTCTTACACCCAGTGTAAAAGTATCTTTTAGATGGATTTGAACCCTTAATCAGTTGTGTTTATCTAAACTCACTGTACTTACTCTTTGTGTCACAGAGATATGTATGTGTCAGGTGGAATTTCTCCACTCAGTACTGTCCAGAATGTTGAGGAAAGTGTACAGTTTCCAGGTGTGATTTCTCTACATAAGACAGCTTAAAATAAATGTTTCACTTTTTTTCCTTAGGTAGGTAATTGTGTTTGCATGCTGCCAAATTAGAGCAAATGCAGATTAAAACTAAAAAATACATTACATATATAGAGAGCAAGTGCAATGTCATCTCAACACAGGATTTGAACAATGGCTCATGTGACTTATTTCACTCAATTCACTTTAGTTACACCTTGTGCCACAGAAGTGGACATGTGTCAGGTGCATTCTCTACAGAAAGTACTATCCATGGTGTGGAGGGCCACACAATGAAGCCAGGTATATTTCTTCTACATAATGCAACTTAAATTAAAATTTTCACTTTTTTCCTTAGACAGTGAACCATGTTTGCACACTGCCATTTGGGGGGGAGGGGCAAATGCAAATTAAAATAAGTAAAAAAATGTATTTTAAGTTATTGCTATGGGATCTGTAAACAGGATTTGAGCAATGCTTCATATGCCTTGAGACTTCCAAGATGGCTGCACATTGAGTAACAGCTTAACTCTAGCTGTTCCAGTGTGAAAACAGAAACTCAACAGAGAAGGCCAGTAGACATATGTGTTTATGGGTAAATTTCAGTAACTGGCTGTAGTGCTGTAGTGCCTGGATGCTAGGAAAAAAGAAATACAGAGCACCTGGAAAAAATCAGCTACAAAAAGTGAGGAAGAAACAATGACTGGGGAAAGTTCTGCATCACAATGCAACCTCCAGACATGACTTTCAGTAACCTACAGGAAGATATAAGACAACTGCACACAGACCTGGTTAAAATAAATGAAACACTGATGGAGTATATCAACACAAACAACAAAACGCTGGAAAAATGGAAGACGCTTTAAACAGACATTCAGATGAGGTGATAAAGCTGCAAAAATCAGAAGTTCAAATGAAGAAAAGGCTGGCTGAATATGAGACTGTTCAGGAAGAGATGTTTCAAAAAATAATAGAATTAGAGAACAGAGCAAGTAGGGAAAACCTGAGATTTTCAGCTATACCAGAGAAGCTAGACGGAACAGACTACATTAATTTTATGAAAGCACAAAAAAGCAACTGGGGTGGTATTTCACAGCAGGAGTTGTTAGTTGAAAGGGCACATCATGTGTATGCTCCAAACCTGGCTATGAGAAAGCAACCTAGACTTTTAATCATGAAGATGCAATCCTACCAGCAGGAGGTGTTGATTCTAACAAAACTGTGGTAGAAGGACAAAACACTAAAAGTGGGAGACAGCAGAGTACTTGTGGAGAAGGATTACTCATTGCACACCAGACAGAAGATGAGTAAATTCATTCCATTATTTAGGGAATGTCAAGACACAGGTGTGAGATTCAAACTGCTGTACCCAACTGTCTTCAAGGTATTCTTCCCTGGAGGCACAAAATCATTTTTTGATGAAGTATATGCTAAGCAGGAAGTACAAACATTTGTCCAACAGAAAGTGAGCTGTGAAAGAGAAGGAGATTCTGCTTCTTGTTCTTCTAGTAATAAAGACCACAGGGAGACTTTTCCTATGAAACCTTTTCCACTGTTTCAACAGAAAATGTTGGAGAGCAGGAAGGGAAAACAAGAGTTGACTAGAAGAATCAAGAGTACATTGGAAATGAAGTAGAGACATGATTTGAGAGATGGAGATGAATAGTAATAAATACAGTAACTTAATGTGGGATTACAGTGCAACAATTATATTTATGAAATATGGCAGAACATTTGGAAATATTGGACTTTTTCAGAATTTGTTGGACTTGTATGGGACTCTAAAGTATATGCCCTACTTCATGTCATTAATCTTCAGAAAAAATCTTTGGGAGGAGAACAGAGGGAAGAAGGTTAACTGTAAGTAAAGAAACATTTTTTCTTGATAGTACTATTTTTGTGGTGTATGGTTTTCTTTGCATGCTATAAAGTTTTCTCAGTTATTTGTAAGTGTGATAGAGATTGTAAATAGGTGTTGCTGTTCTTGTTTCCTTTTCTTTCTCCCTTCCTTCTTTCTTCTTGTTCAGTTTTAAGAAATATAGGCACTCCAATGTAAAAAAAACTTGTTAAAAGAACATGACAAAAGAAAAATGAATGTGCTTTTTCACATCCTTACATGGGGAAATAATTGGTTTAAGGACCTTAGACTGATTTTGTAATGAGTTTTAAGAGAAAGCAAGTAAATGAAAAAGAATATTGAATATTATGAGTCTTTTTTCTAGCAAATGATTATATGCTTAGTGGCAATTCTGTATTTGGCCCTCATGCCTCCATGGAAATAATCTGATGAGAATTTGACTGTCTGGTTTTCATGTCTCCATGGAGACAATCTGATAAAGAAAAATTGGTTGCAGTCTGGTGGAGAGTGGTTGGCTGAGGAAAAAAAGAAAAGAGAAACTGGCTAGGAGATAATGTTCTCTGAAAGCATTCAGGGGATTTCCCAGCTGGGAGAGCTATAAACATAAGACAAAAAACACTTAGCTCTTAGTAGAAGCACAGGCTGCACCATGTCTCTTAGCATGCATAACCCTTATTTTAGGTTAACTCAAGTCTATGAGTGTGGCTGTCAGTTTGGGACATTTGTTCCTATTCAGTATTTGAAGAGGTATGTAGTTTTGTGTGTTAGTATTAAATTAATAGGTGTTAGGGGGGTTTAAGGTTTGTTTGCTTTTTTGTTTGAGGGCTTTCAATAAAAAAAAAGTTTTGTAAGATGTGACAAAAGCTCAAATGTATATAAAAAGAAACAACTATATAAAAGTTCAACCTGCCAAACAGTGTATGCATGTAACACAAAAGCTGGAACTAGACATTTAACAAAAAAGGTGTTATACATAAAATGTTAATAATAACTTTTTTAAAAAATGATGCTTTCTGTAATGTCCTTAAATATCTATGGTCTCACAGATAAATACAAAAAAGAATAGTGAACTATATTAAAACATGTAAAGTGCATATAGCTGTGTTACAGGAGACACTTGGAAAGAACTGAACAAGTGAATTTGATAAAGAAAGGTTTTCAGGATGTTTATTCAACATAATATTTGGGACAAAGGAAAAGAGGAGTACTATTAATTGCAAGAGGAGCTCCAATAGTGATAGAAGAGGATGAAAAAGATAATAACGGCAGATTTGTAAAGCTAAGCTACTGGCAAGGGAGGAGGATTACACTGATTCATAGGTAGGTACTAGGCTATTGGCCCTAGGGCCTATACAAGCCTAGCCAAAAAGGTACCCTGGCTTTTGCCACCCAAGAAAATTATTTTCCTGTGCCCCTGTCAAGCAGAGCCACAGAAGTGATCCCCGGGGTGAATTTCCTATTACCCATCCAATCATCAAGATTTTTCATGAAGAGTGCTAATGAGGAGCTCTGTTTGACATAGATAGGTAGTCTGTTCCAGAGTATGGGAAGTCTCTGGGACAGGAATCTATCCTACCAGCATTTTCTGTTTATTGTGATGACAAGGTTTAGGTCCCTAGAGCATGTAGCTCGGAGGGATTTCTTTAAGTGGAGCATGTCCAACAGCTCTGGGTTTGACATAGCTTTGTATGTTAGGCAGAGATCGCCTCTGAGTAGGCGATATGCGACAGAGTAAAGCTGGAGTTTTTTGAGACGGTCTGCGTAAGGCATCTGTTTGAGGCCAGTAATCCTCTTTGTGAGGTATTTTTGTGGCCTGATGTATTTATATTCCAACTAAAACTGCTATAATGCAGCTTAAGAAAATTCTAAAAGAAATAATCAGTTTTCAGCAAAGAATATTACTTATAGGTGGGGACTAGAATTTGATTTGTAGCAGTGAAGATGAGTCGGGGGGCAGAAGTAAAAATATAACAAAGGAGGGTATATTTTTGAAGAAATGTATGAAAATATTTGGTATGGAAGATATGAATTCAGTAATAGGAGTTCAGAGTAAATTTACACATTATTCCCCAAGATATAAAAAACTGGGCTAGGCTAGACAGACTTTAGATTTCACAGGAAAATGTGCATTTAATTGAAGGCCTTGATACGTACCGATTTTGGATCATGCGCCAGCAATAATTAAAATAAAAACACAGGGTAATGAAATAAAGATGTGAAACTGATGCTTTCCCACCTATCTGTTGAAAATGGAGGAATTTAAGGAATGGGTAGTGGAGATTATTCAAGAGCTATTTGAGAGGACAGAAATTACTTCTGAAAATATAGCTAAAGAATGGGAGAAAAGGTGGAGCTTAAAAATAGGGTGGAAATAAAAGAAAGGGAGCTATGGTTAAGAAGTATCAAGAATTATTTACAGGGAGTGGCAGATGTTAAGGTTTTGCAAAATAGGGGGGAATCTCACAGAACAAGAAGAGGATCAACTGCAGAATGCTAAGCAGAAGATAAGGGATTATTTCAATAATATACACAAATTTAGAAAGATTGCTGTGAAGCAACTGTTTTTTTATAACAACACTAGAGCACAAAAAACGTTTAGCACAACAACTTAGACAACAGAAAGTAGAAAGGGCTGTTGGCAAGCTTAGGGAGCCTATAACAAAGTAGGCAACAAGAGGTCCTGCATAGATATTAAAATATTTCAGAAATTCTGTGAAAGTCTGTATAAAGCAGAGAAATATGGAAATCAAGAAAATATACAAATGGAAATGTTTAAGGAAGAATTAGATATGCCAAGGTTAGAGGTATATGAAGCTCAATTACTAACAGTTAGGATAAGAGGAGATGAGATAAAAATTGTCATGTATAACCAATATACAGGAGAATCACTGAGAATAGATGGTATTCCTGTGGAAGTTTGGAAACTAGAAAGAAAAAACTGATAAAGATCTAAAAAGTTTTGCTTAACAGTATTTTAAGAGAAGGAGAAGTACAAACATACTGGAAGAAAGCAGTGGTAGCTGTAATACCTAAACAGGGTAAAAATCCATCAGATCCAGCTTCATACAGATCCATTTCAATACTAAAGCATGATTATAAAGTGTTCACCTCTATAATGGCCAAAAGAATGGCAAATGTAATGCCAAAATTGATAAATATGGATCAATGTGGTTTTGTAGAGGGGAGACAAACATTTGTCAACATTAACAGATGGTATCCTTTAAGCGCACTGGGCCAGTGGATACCACATCCCACAATGCTGAATCCTTCACAAATGCTTTCTATGGACATCTCCAAGAATGCATGGATCATGCAATCCCAAATAAATCCAAGTCCCTCTCCACCAAAGGCAAGCATCCTGTCTGGTGGACCTCAGCCATTAACAAATTGTATAACAAAAGAAGGAAGCTACTGCACGACAGAGCAAAATCCCATAAAGGGAAGACATCTCTGATCAACACTAGCAGAAAACTATGTTCTCTCATAAAAACATCCAAGGCCAACTTTGAGAGAAAAATCGCTAAGGACACTAAAGATAACCACAAAGCCTTCTTCAGCTATGTTAGAAACCTGGAAACCCTCAGATATGCTCAGAGTTAGTTCACAACAACAAAAAATACACTGAACCCACAGATATTGCCAACATTCTGGCTGACAGGTTCAGTGCAAATTTCTCCCCTCCCTCACCCCCAAAAGAAGAAATACTTATCCCAGCTAAATGTAATCTCCCTGTCATCTCAGATGTCCAGGTGAGAGCCGCCCTCAGCAAAGCTAAAAACACAGCATCAATGGGACCTGACGGTATCCCGGGTTGCGTGCTATGTGAACTCCAAGAGGAGCTAAAACCCACACATAAAAATGCTATTTAACCTTAGCCTTACTACAGGATATGTACCTGAACACTGGAGTACAGGAACAGTGGTCCCACTCCACAAAGGGGGTACCTCTACAGACCCTGGGAACTACCGCCCCATAAGCTTAACCAGCCTGGTCTGCAAAGCTATGGAAAGAATCATTATGGAACTCATAAACAGAGACATTGGGGACCTACAGCCACTTGACCCCACCCAGTTTGGCTTTGTAAAGGGCAGATCCTGCCTTTTGAACCTGGTTGACTTTTTTGAAACAGTCACTAGAGCCATTGATGAGGGCAAAGCAGTCCATACAGCCTACCTGGACTTGGCTAGGGCCTTCAACACAATACCCCACTCAGGCATCATAGATAAGCTCAACAGCTTAAATGTAAACCCACTAGAAACTGGCTAAAGGACAGAACCCATAAAGTTAAAATCGCTGGAGCAATGTCAGACTCAAAGCCAGTCACAAGTGGTGTCCCACAGGGATCTGTCCTGGGACCTCTCTTGTTCGGCATTTATTTCTCAGATGTTAAAGCAAACATGGGAGGGTTGTGGCTGACAAAGTTTGCAGATGACTGCAAACTAGGTGCCATAGTTGATACACCAGTGGACACATACATCCTACAAAAAGGCCTCACAGAAACGGACAACTGGTGCCGGAGTCATGGCCTTAAACTAAATGCCAAAAAATGTATAGTCATCCCCTTTGGGAAAAACAAAGTACCCACAAATTATCACATAGACAGCAACCCACTGAGTATGGAAAAAGTAATCAGAGACCTAGGGACCCAAGTCAACAGCGACCTCTCATTTGACACCCACTTTGCCAAAGTGGTTAGACAAACATTCTACCTTGCACACCTTATCATGAAGGGATTCACATCCAGATCCAAGGATGTCATTGTACCCCTATACTCCTCCCTCATCAGACCCATGATTGAGTACAATGCCCCATTTGCAACAGCTGGAGAGACCACAAAAGTACCTCACCAAGAGGATCAAGGGTCTCCAACATATGTCTTATTCTGCCAGACTAAAGAAACTCCAGCTCTATTCAGTAGCATACCGCCTGCTCAGAGGTGATCTCTGCCTGATGTACAAGGCCATGTCCAATCAGGAATTGATGGACATGCTCCACCTCAAAAAATCCAAATCCATCAGAACCACGAGAGCTAAAGACTTAAACCTCGGCACAAGTATGACTAGGACATGCTGGAGGGATAGATTCATAACCCAGAGGCTTCCCAAGCTCTGGAACAAGATCCCAGTTCATGTTAGGCAGAGCCCCTCACTGACTCTCTTCAAGAGAAATCTTGATGAGTGGATAGGAGATCGTAAGTTTACCCCAGGGGTCACATCTGTGTCACTACTAGACAGGGGCACAGTAAACTAATTCTATTATATAAGGGGACCTTCACTGTGTCACTACTAGACAGAGGCACAGTATTCTAAATCTATTCTGTGCATTTTGTACCATTTTATGGGGTGGCGAAAACCACATGACTATGGCTAGGCTTACAAATGCCCCAGGGCAGACAGCCTAGTACTAAACTATGAAACTATGAAACATTGATGATCCAGAGGAAAGCAGAATGTAAGAAAATGCCATTGTTATTGGTGGGTCTTGATGCAGAGAAATCATTTGACAGAGTAAGCTAGGACTTTATGAGTAGGGCAATGGAAGTATTTGCATTTCTTGAAAAAATATATAAGGTTGATAAGGGCTCAGAGTCAAAAATTAAAGTAGGTGGGGTCCTCTTTGAAAATTTCTGCTCTAGCAGAGGAGCCAGGCAGGGGTATCTTCTTTCCCTTTTGTTATTTGAATGATACTTAGAATCATTACCAAAGAAAATAAAGGACTTAGAAATTTAAGGATATAATTGGTATGGTAATCAAGAAAAGCTGGCTTTATTTACAGATTATATTATTTTATACCTGACAAAGTCAAAAGAGACATTACAGTGTTGAGGAACAGTTTCAAATAGTTTCTGGATACAAAATGAATGAAGTTAAAACAAAGGCAATAGTGGTAAATTATGTACCCACATATGAATTGGTTCAGCAATATCCATATCTATGGGAATCTGATAAAATTAAGTACTTAAGAGTATGGATTAGAAATGATACTGGTGAGGCAGCCAAGGATATGTGAGAAGAGACTTAACTAATGATAATACAAAAACTGAGAAATGGAAGCTTTGTTATATGGATATGGATAGTAAGATACAAGCAGTTAAAATGTTTTTAGTCCCATTAATCTTATACACATCAGGCATATTTTTATCAACTAGAGGAGAAGTTGTTGATAGCAGTTAATACTTTAGCTGGGAGGGGAAGATGGCAAGAGTCAAGTGGGATAAGTTGATTCTTCCAATAGAACAGGGCAAATTGGGATTACCCGATTTGAAAGGGTATTTCAGAGCTACACAGTTAATGCTCCTATACATAGCACAAGCAGAAAAGTATTATTCAAAGTGGAAAGAGATGATGATGAAATTGGGGGAAGCTCAAGAAACAAGGAGAGACTGGGATTTTGGATGCAGGCCTTTAAGGAGAATAACAATAATCATACAGAATATTATATCTGTAAAGTAGCAGAAAGTATCCTAAGAACTAAGCCAACACAAAGGTGGAAAAGGAGAGTCTTCCAATAGAAAGGACTGCAATTAGGGATATAGACAAGAGGTTCCCTATTACGTTGTCGAACTTTTAAAAGTGCAAATGCTATATGGTCGAACCCATGTGTTCGAACTTTTAAAAGTTTGAATGTGTTAACGGAGACCACTGTTCAGTGTGGAAAGGGAAGATTTCCCTTTACTGCACTGTAGTGCGGTCCCGGAGTTGGTATATTTGAAGAGCGGTGGTGTGGGGTTGCAGGGAGGCTTGACCCCTGCTTACAACCGTTAGGTAGGGTTTTTTTTTTTCTGTCATTTTCAAAATTTTAAAAGTTCGAACATATGGGTTCGACCATATAGTGTTCGAACTTTTAAAGTTTCAATAACTTAATATGAACCCAGACAAGCAGCAAGAAGGGACCACAATTTACTGGAGAAAACTGGCAAAGGAACCAATTGGGAGGAAATAACTAGAGAGGGAAAAATGACAGAATGGGAAGATGCCAAGAATTTATTTGGACTGCAGGTTAGAGATTGCCTTCCCTATCAAGGATTGATATCAGGGTACAGGCAAAGAGAAAGAAATAGTGGAGTCCTAAATGAAAGACCAGTACTGGTAGAGTTTTTAGTAGAATCTAGAACAGAAGCTGCCATTAAAAAAGGAATAATTAGTACAACATATAAAATATTGCATGATAACTATAAGAATCAATCAGAGGAGGTTAGAAAGGATTGGGAAGAGCGACTGGATACACAATTCACAAAGAAACAATGGAAGGATATATGTATGTATGTCTCCCAAATATGCAACAAAATCTAGAAGATTTTAGAATTTTTGCTTGGAAATGTCTACATAGATATTTTTATACCCCAAGTACACTCAAGAGAATTTTTCCTCAGGTAGACACCAAATGCTGAAGATGTAAAAGAGAAAAAAGAATTAATTGGGAACATATTTTCTGAGAGTGAGGTGAGTTGGTGGACTTTAAGGTTTCCCTGTGGGATGCACTGTCGCAGATCCTGAGTGGGCAGATTAGTGTGATGAGCGAGATGATTTTTCTGAGCTATGATTTAGAATTGGAATTGCTTAGACATGGTAAGGCCTTGCTGTGTCTGATTATGTTGGCTGTCAAAAAAGCAATTACTAGAAAGTGGAAATCAAAATCTAAACCAGCTATACTAGAAACAGAGATAAAACAACTGGGATTGAGATCCTTAGAAAAGGGTAGGAGCAAACTACATAGGAAAAATGGGAATTGTGGTAAAAACACATGTATGGGAGGAATGAGGTTTAAGAGAACGCAGGACTTAAATGAGCTATATAATGTTTGATTAAAAATGATTGGGTAGATTATAAGTGATATAAAATGTTTGTCACTTGGAGTGTGTCAGTATGGTTTGTGATATAAAATGTTTGCAACTAGGATTGTGTCGGTGTGGTTTGTTTTTCATTTATATAAATGTATGGTTGCCTGTGTCATAAGTGATGGTTTAATAAAGATGTTTCTTGTTTAAAAAAGAGGGCAGGAATTGAATATTTTATGTAATGTTGCTTAGGTTATATGTTATATAGCAATATATGTGAAATATAATGTTTGTAAACATGAACTTGTTAATGAGGTTGGATTACTTTTATATAAATATAACTGTGCCTGTGTCACAAATGATAATTCAATAAAGGTGTTTAATAAAAAAAATGCTTCATATGCCTTCTTTCTCTCACTTCACTTTAGTTATGCCTTGTACCACAGAATTGGACATCTGCCAGGTGCATTCTGTGCAGAAAGTACTATCCATGGTGTGGAGGGCTGCACAATGACACCAAACATACTTACTCTATATAAGGAAGCCTATGCTATATGTTTCACTTTTTTCTTTAGGCAATCGTTTTTGTACACTGCTAAGTGGAAAGCAAATAGAAAAGGCATTAGAAAAAAATATATGATACAGAAAAAAGTTGACAGTAAATTAAATTCAATCAATAGTTATATGTAAAAATGACCAGAGCCAAGAAGTGCATTCAAGTGACACATTCATCTTTCTCATTTGTCATTGCGACATCAGAAATGTACTTTGTGGAACACATTATCAGACTTGTAGTTAATTACAAATCTTAAACTTATGTGTTGTTAGCAATAGTGATAAGAGTTGCTTACAGAAATGTTTAATTTATTCACACAGCATATACAATTAATATTGACGTAATTTCAAATGACTTATTTGTGTGTCAGTTTTAGTCAATACTAACCTTACTTGTATTACCAACATCAACACATTCATAAACCAAAATGAGTGCCAAGATTTATGACCTCTCTCAGTAAAATGATCTAGGACCAGGTTTTGAACCCTGCATCACCTGTACTGTTTCTCTCACCTCAATACCTTTACACATATCACAGAGGTGTGTGACAACTTGAATTTCTTCATTCAATACTATTCAGACTGTTGAGCAAAGCACAATACCAGTCTTCATTGCACTGCTGACAGTGCAAATAAAATTTGCAAGTTTTTACCTTGGGCAGTGCATGATATTCACTTCTATTGACCACTGCCATTCAACAGAGCGCAATGTCAAAAGGCACATAAACGATAAAAGGAAGAAAATTGTTAAATATTTTAAATGTACATTTCACATGTTTAAGCAACTTTGTTATCTTGCTACAGGAACTTGCATGGATATGAACACTCAAACAAGGGTAGTAAGAACAATCATCTAAGAGTATTTGCCATAGTTGCCATAGACAAAGACATATATTAGCAAGAAGTAAAAGTGCTTAGATGTACTGATAATGTGACATTGTGTCAAGTCACATTGAAAGTGCAACAGAAACAAGTTATGAAAGTTGTCCTTTCTCATTTGACATAAATGTCTGGATGATTACAATATTGCAAACAGGATACCCATGTACTCTCACAATATCAAACAAAGACTACAAATATTGCAGGCGTATTTCTTTCTTTCTTTAAAATATCTGTGCTGTCTTAATAGCAATTATATTTCTGTTTTATTGCATATGTTATCTTTATCACTGATTAAAGTACTCCCTTGAATATGAACACCATTTATTACTAAGGGTCAGTAACTTTGCTCATTAAAGCCAGCATTTGAATGTTAGGAATGTCACTGTCTTAAATCAGTCAATGTACTTTTGGTAAGACTATTCTCATTGACACACCGTGAGTAGGTTTACATCAAAGAGGAGACTGTGAAAGCTGGAATGTTCCTGTAGCCTGAATAATAATAGACACCTGTAAACTATTCTCAATACTTGACATTGCATTGCTAGGGTATGTGCATGTAATTGTGTTTACCATGTTTATATTCCCTATGCTTAGTGCAGATTGTGGTATTCAGGAATGCTAATGGTTTAACACCTCATTTGCAAACTCACAGTGCTCACAGGGCTGACTCTGCACTATATAAAGGTAACTGGGCTAATGCCCTTGTATCTTACTTGGGAGACAGTTCTGATCTAGAGAGCTTGATACTGCTAAAAAAACACTTTTGGAGAATTATCTATTTTCTACACTGTTGCATTGTCAAGGTCTGTTGCTATTTCTTACATAATGCTTTTAGTTTAACATTAAAAATTGGATTGCACTGACCATTGAAAAGCAACACGTTACTGTACTATATAACAATTTTAAGTAATTAGTAATATTCTGCGTTACTTCTCAATATAGTAACGCAGTAATTGTAATATATTACTTTTTTAATAACTAGTAATGCAAGTGTCAATTACTTCTGCATTACTTTTTGCTTGAATTCAGCCATGTAGCTGGTGGAGCAGTCCGCATTCCAAAACCAAAAAAAAAACTTCTTCTCCTTTAAGGAAGACCATGCATGGGTCCATACACAGGGATATACCCCACACACTATTAAAAAAAAGAAAAGAATGAGATTTCCGCGTTGGCGCCTTGTGGTTGATTAACCTAGTTGTCGGCACCTGCGCAGTTGCTTGATTTCCCTTTCCCGCATTGCCGTTCATGGTTATTTAAAGAGAAAAATAAGTAAAAACTGAAAATGCACCAGGAAAAATAAATAAGCTGCTGTATTGCTACCTGTTACAAATCATGAGTACATACATAAAAAAAATGTTGGTAAAATACAGGGCATGTAAAGAAAGTAGAGAGCTTCAGTTTCCTGTTGCCATGCTGTGTAGGCTTTACAGGTAACTATTGCTTTAACCCTAACAGGCAATCAATCATATGCTTGTACCTTCCTGTTGCTTCATTTTTAGGAAATGTTCATTGATCTCTTCCCCATCAACCTTTCAACTGCCCTGATTTGTCTCATATTTTCATCCTGTCCTTTGTAGAATTTTTGATTTCCTGGTAAATCACTTGAGGATTACAGTCTGTCACTAATACAAGACATTAAGAGTGTTATGTCTCTTACTGTTTTGAAAGTGCATGTTGATGCAAGCTGCTGCACTAAGGCTATCAGTGAACTATAAGAATATTTAGAAATTATCCCTGATCTGTGGGCTTTCTTCCACCCACTGCTCTTTGACTTTCTCCAGTGTTTTTGAGCAAAGAAGTTGGCTTTCTGGTAAGTCATTGAGGATTGCAGTAACTAAATAACTTTTGAGTTTCAGATTTTGTATAGCTAATTGTCTGCTGTCATTTACTCATTGTTCTGGCTTTGCAAAAATAATGGGATTTACATGAAACAACTAGGAATATTTTTAATGTGTGGTACCTGTCTGGGACAAAGCTGAAATAAGAAATGATGACCTTACTGTACCACAACCAGACTTTGAAAGGTACACATAAGTAGCTACAAATGTTGGCTTGGAGAGGGGGTATGCATGGATGAAAGTAACTAACCTCTTGTCTGTGTAATTTAAACTGTCACTGATCTAGCTTTGTAAGACTAGCGTCCAATTGTGTGAAGTGATATTAAATACTTTATTAATGTTGCTTTTAACTAATTTATGTATTAATTACCATAATGAACCATCTGAGATGCACACAATAAAGTGGATATTATTGTTGGGTACAGATGCCTTCTGTCGATACAAGTTATTTACTGAAAGAATATTAGTACTCGGTTTTATTTAGTATACACTGTTTTTTCAAACTGTTGCTAGCATGATTATTAGCTTGAATACAAAGCTGCAAAAATTATATGAAATATAAAGGGTTAATTTAGAAATAGTATAAAATGCAGAAAAATAGTAAGTGTGCTGACAAGCATATATAGCTTAGATATTGGCATCCATGTAAAAGAGTATGTTATTGAGAAACAAAGTCTGTAAAAAAACACTGCGCAGATGGCAGCTGGAAGGACATCAACGAAGTAAAGAGATGTAACATCAAGCAAGATAAAGTTAGACAGATAGTGCTGGAACACCACATTTCAGATAACTGAGTTTCCTTAGACCACCGAACTTAAATCAAGGACAAATCATAAATTAAAAGAACAAAGGAAAACTGTTATACAAAGAAAAAACTGTTATACATCAGACTTTGAAAAAAAATATCAGACCTTTTGGTATAAATATGAGTATATATTAACAAGCTTTGAGAATTTGCCATAAAAAGCTGACAGCATCTGTGTTGCATGCTTGTAGATCCGAAAGGAGAATGTAACAGTAAAGCGTATTAACTGAAACGGTGTCTCTGTGTATTTATTGTACTTAGTACAATACAGTAATAAGACTATTTGATCACAGTAAGTAGTTAAATATACTTTGGTATGCATGCATGTAAATGCAAGTAACAGCAAGAAACCAACAGAAGGCAGTATATAATTTTTCACTTACCTGTGCTGTTGTTTGATCACTATTAACAGCAGTCTCTGATCTGGTTAGCAGGAATAGTACAAATAATGTATTGACTAGATTTGCTGACATCAGTGTAAAATCTGTAATGCTATGGCTTATGCGTGTGTGTGTGTGTGTGTGTGTGTGTGTGTGTGTGTGTGTGTGTGTGTGTGCGTGTGCACGTGCATGCGTATGTGTGTGTGTGTGTGTGTGTGTGTGTGTGTGTGTGTGTGTGTTTGAGTGACCTTTTATGGTTGAAATTTTCTGAAATGGGTAGTGTTGTCATTATTGGTTCATACATTGCTTACTGAAAGAATGTTCAAAACTACAAATTTGAAACACATTCTAACAAGTGGTGCTGTATTATACAAGGAATATCATTTAATGCAATCAGGAAGGTGAATCAAAGAACACATACATATATGCACCTCCCTAAAAATGTGTGCAAGGAGACTATGGTTTGAAAACAGCCCAAAGGTAAATGTAATCCTCCACTGGCTAGATGAATTTTCTTTGAATGTGAGTTTTAATGCAGTTTCAATGAATGTGACTTTTAAGGGCAGAGAAGTTTACTGGTCATGCTAAGTCTATTTTCGTTGTGAGACAGTATTGTTTATTTAGCAAATGGCTATCAGTGTTTGTGCTATTTTAGTTCAACATCTGTAATCATTGTAGTAAGAAAGCAGTATGCACACACTGACAGGTTTGAACGATGTTGATGGTAACTGAGGAGAAATAACCAAGTAATGGAACACTGGAATGGCTGGGTAGGAAGCTGCTTTTGGGGGGTAGGGGGTTGCTGCAAGGAGGGCTGCTCTAGGGGGACTTTGATGCCGATTGGCACTAATTGTGGTATATGAACCAATCAAAAGCTGTGTAGTGGAGCCAAAGCTGTTCATTGCAGAATAGTGGGTTCATTTATAGTCAAATGCAGAGCGTTCCGCATAATCTGGAGCACTTGTCTTCTCTTTTATGTTTTAAATGTTTGTGGACTGACAGCCAGGTACTATGACTGGAAAAATCCCCACAAAAGGTATATTTTATTTTGTGAAGGGGAGGAGCGGCAAACTCAAAGACTGCAGTGGCTGGCACAAACTCTATTGTGTGTGGAATACTTAATTATTTAAAACAACAAAGTCCAGCAGAAAAGCCATTTAAAGAATGATTGCCTTGTCATTTTACTCCCTGCTGGTGACAGGCAGTTGAATTCCTGCACTGCATGTCTTGACGGAAGGAAATGGCCACTGGTGATTTGAAGTGGTACAATAAAGGTGGCTTTTACTGTGTATGGCCATCTTTGATCTGCTTTACTGTTAATATAGTTGTAATATGTATTGTGTTAATTAAACATCATACATTCCTTAGGGCAAAAGAATTTGGATATTTGGTTATATGTAGACATATTTTTGAAACTGAGGCTACAGGCAGAGTAACTAAGTAATGGGTTTGCCACCTTTTCAAATGCCCAAAGTGAGACTTGTTTGTAGAAAAAAAAACATACCCATAGCCAGTGCAAAGGACAAGGCTTCACTTTTTTTTTCTAACATAACAGCTTCCTCTTGCAGCATTTCAGTTGTTTATGCTGCTCTATATACTATTTAAGTGTTTCAGTTACAAAATCAGTGTTTTATTCAGCTATTAAAGAAAACTTAGAAAATTAATTCACTGTGGGTTCATGTTAAAAAAAAAAGTTCTATACAGTTAACTTTTTCTTTTTTTCTTTTTGTATTTCTGGCAGTCCCTTTATTTTAAGCATCAGCCGATCAGAGCCACATTTTGACAGAGGTTCTGAAATAAAACATTTACAATATATAGATATTCCACGCACATCCATTTATTTTTCTGCTTAGTGCTTTCACTCAGAGATGGAAAGTCTAAATTCATTTGAGTGATCCATTTACTCAGAATTCTTTGACCTAATTACAAATGATGGAAAAAACATTGATGTGAAATGTAAGCTATGTCCACAGACAAATAAGACCTACAGAACTTCAGCATACAGTATGTCGAATTTAAAAAAAGCATCTTCAGACATCACATCCTATTGTACTTGGAAAGCTAATAAGTTTGAAAAGGAAAGCAGTTGATTCCTGGCCTGACAAGTCAGACAAGAAATCGTTGACACAGACGTCTATTGCAGCATTCATTGGTTCTGGTCATGTCACACAGTCCAAGGTGGATTGTTTGATCATTGGCTTTGTGGTGAATGACATGCAGTGTTTCAGTGTTGTCGAGCAGCCATCCTTCATCAACCTTGTAACTGGTCTGGAGTCAGGAAAGGTGGTCATGAGCAGGAAAACTTTTGTCGAACAGGTGGAGAAACAGTTCAGTGATATGAAGGAAAATCTGATGGAAACTTTAGCAAGTGTTTCAACTGTGCACTACAGCTGACATTAGGACCCATCGGAATCATAGTTTTTTTGGAGTCACCAGCCACTGGATCAGCTGTGACACACTTCAATGAAAGTTAGCTGCTTTGTCATGCTGCGGAATACAGAGGAGGCATACATATGATCACATAGCATCAACTCTTGAGAGCATTCACATCAAGTACAAGATAGATCAAAAGGTGTGTGCAACAATTACTGACAATGGCAGCAATTTTGTAAAAGCTTTCAATGTCTTCGCAGAATGTGACAGATCTCAGACTACAGGCATTCTGTCCCAAGATGAGGATGACGATGGAGATGGTGAAGTGATTTACAACAGTATGACAGCCATGCTGAGTCAGTCAGGGCAAAGTGAGAGCATCTATTCACTGCCTCCCCATCTGAGATGTGCAGCACATACATTGAATCTAGTTGCAGTGCATGACGCTGAATCTGCTTGTGATGATGCACAGTATAAAAAGATCATGCAAAGCACCATGGCCAAATGATATGCTGCTTGGAAAAAGGCTAGTCACAGCACCCGAGCTGCTGAGGTGGTTTGCAATAATTGTGATCTAGCATTGATTGTTCTCAATGTGACGTGATGGAATTCCACTTTCTGCACAATGGAGAGAATTCACCTCATTGCAACTCAGGGTGAAGGCTTGCTGAATGAGATATGTGAAGAGATTGGAATTGCCATCTTCAGGCCTGCTGAAATGACCTTTGTTGCTGAGTTTGTGCAAGCAATGCAGCCCCTGGCAATGGCTCTGGACATCCTGAAGTCGGAGCTGAAATGCTTCATGGGAATCCTGATCCCCACCATTATGTGCTTGAAAAACAAGTTGTCTGAAGTCAGGCAGTCTGTGAAGCTTGTTGTGCCACGAGTCGATGCTCTTCCTAAAGGCACTGAGGCTTGGTTCGATCACCTTCTGTTGCGAGAAGAGCTCATTCTGACTAGCATAGTGCATCCACAGTTCCATTTGAGATGGATGGACAGCAAAGAGCAGAAACTCAGAGGCAAGGCTCTGCTCCTTGATGCCATGCAGAAATTGGATGAACCTGAGCATGGGTCATCTGAAGTTTCTGCACTAACTGCTGAAGACAGCTTCTTCAACTTCAAAGAATCGACAGCAGCCAGTGTCAGCATATCTTCTCAGATGGAAATGTATCTGGCTGTCCCTTCCAGAGAAATATCTTCTCTCAAGAGTTACCCTATAATCAACAAGATATTTATGAACACTAATACACCTCTGCCATCTAGTGCACCTGTTGAATGCCTGTTCAGTCTTGGTGGACAAATGCTGACTGCAAGAAGAAATAGACTCACCGACGAACACTTTGAAAAGTTGCTCCGTCTTCAAGCCAACAAAAATGTGTAGTGATTGTTTAGTCATTGTGATGTGAATAGTTATATATAGTGATATTTTGGTTGACTTTGTTATGATAGTAGTCTTGCTAGACTTTTATGACATATTCTGTAATTATTTTTGTGTCCTCGGCATCACTTTTATCAGGTTAGCAGATTAGCCTAATGTATGTTGTTGAAAATTTGATGGGTTGTAACTTGTTATGGGTCTTGTATTGCTGGCTGTGTGAACTTTGGTTTAAGTATTAAATAGTGACTCTGACTATAAAGACTGGTCTGTGGGACTTTGTAAACTGTAAAATGCTATTTATCTTTATTGTAATACGGTATGTATACAGCTTTAATAATACACTTATATTCATGTACAGTAAGCATGTATTCCTTAAACACAAGTAACGTGAATAAATCAGAATATGAAAATTGATAAACTATACTCATGTAAACTAGTAATAGTAATATTTTACTTTTTTAGAAAAGTAATAAGTAATAGTAATATATTACTTTCACTTAAAAGTAACTAGTAATAGTAACGTATTACTTTTATAAGTAACTAGCACAACATTGGTAGAGATGCTTGGAGGGGGCCTGCTGTCCACTCTCCTCCTGATACTGGTGTGTCATTAAGTGCCATCAGATGTATGTGTAGGGCTGTAGTGGAGGCAAAGGCATGCTCAACCAGAGCCTTGGAAGAGAGAGTGTGACTACTAAATATTGTGCATTCTGATGTGAGTGGCTCTCTGAACCATGTGGGCAACTCTCTGGACAGGATGAATGGCACACTGGATCGGGCAGTGTCTGGGATGGAACATCTGCTCTTGGAGGGTGGACATCCATGTGGCCTGGTAGCTGCTACATCTTCTGGTATTAGCAGACGTGGCCATGCAAGATACTGCTCCCATAGTGGCACAACATTTACTGCTGTGTCAGTGATTTCAGTGTCCACACCCAGATGTGGTAGACCACAGGGTTGTGGTCCTGGATGTAGTCATGAGGAGAGCTCATCCTGCAGATATCACTCACATTCAGGTAGCATCCTGATGTCTAGCCAGGACTATGGAAGTAACATTGCAACTCCTGGCAGAGGTGGTTTTCATGGTCAGGGGTGACAGCACTGAACTGACTACTATGCCATGCACTGCTCACACTTGTCCGAGATGCCAGGATGTAGTGCTAGCAAAGTGCTTGACTGTGTTCTTGCAGACATACACACACACAAAAAAATCACTTCCCCGTACCACTTCACACATGCATGCAAACTATCTCAACAGTACTGCTGAGTGCTATACATCCACCAAGAGGATTACTGGCCTCAAACAGATGTCCTATGCAGCCCGACTCATGAAACTCCAGCTGTACTCAGTTGCATACCGCTTACTCAGAGGTGATCTCTGCCTGACATACAAGGCCATGTCCAACCCAGAATTGATGGACATGCTTCACCTAAAAAAAAAAGCAAATCCCAGAGAGCCACACGCTCTAGAGATATAAACTTCACCACAACGATAAATAGGACATGCTGGAGGGATAGATTCCTATCCCAGGGACTCCCCATGCTTTGGAACAGGATTCCAATATACATCAGGCAGAGCCCCTCACTAACACTCTTCCAGAGAAACCTTGGGTGGATGGGAAACAGAAAATTTACACCGGGGATCACTGCACTGGCTCTGCTGGACAGTGGTGTAGGGAACTAATGGCTCTGCTGGACAGTGGCACAGGGAACTGATGGCTCTGCTGGATAGAGGCACTGGGAACTAATCTAAGGGGGTGTCGAAAGCCAACACATTCTGGCTAGGCTTATAAATGCCCTTGGGCAGATAGCCTAGTACTTACCTATGAACCTATCTGTTGTTATTGGCTCTGGACACTGTATACTCTGACAGGTACGTGTTTCTTACTTGCACACACTCAGTTCTGTGGTGTCAGTTTACCCTCCTACCCCCCACCCCCTGTACAAATGATGATGACTGTGCAAGCCCTTTGTATTTGTCTTTCTGACTTACGGTTGCATATAAGTCTGATGTACACAGTGGGTAGCTAATGCTTGCTTATTCACTCGCTTGCATTTATCAATATGTATTGCAGAAGAAAAGTTTTTGTTTTCTTCTTCATACTCATTTGTGAATGATTGCTTCTATAATTGTTGAACATTACTGTATTTTAGTCAGTATTGCTATAACAGCAATGGAAGCGTTGGTACTTCCGTCTTGCTTGTTGGCATAGTTGTGCAAATGAGGGTATAATTGACCTGTTCTAGCCCTGCCTGTGGTCCAGCTCCTTGCTGTCCTTGTTGAAGCTGTTTCCTGTGTTTTATTTTGTGTAACATGGCACAGACTATAAGTATTTTGGCAGAGGTGCTTGGGTCTTACTGCAGTGCACTTCCTAATGTGTCTAGACAATGGAACCTTGATTTCAGCAATCCAAACACAAATTCTATTATATTCCTAGTTTGAGCGTGGGCATCATTATATTCTTACTCAGTGGGGTTGTGTGGATTTCTTGTGGGTGTCATGAGCCAGGGCTCCAGTGCATAACCTGTATCCTCCACTAGATGAGCTCGTGGAATGTCACCACAAGCAAACCTGGTGCACAGCTCACAAGTGTGCCATATGTGTGAGTTGTGGAAACTGCCTGGGTTACCAGCACAGACACTGTAGATGATTCTTTGGTTATTACAGACAACATGACAATTTATAGAATGGAAACCATGTCTATTGATGTATCTCCTTCCCCAGCCAGGGTTTTTCTTTGTATGTGTGTGCAATCTATGGCCTACAACACTTCATGGAAGTGTGCTGCTGCAAAGAATTCCTGCATGGTTCTTGTTTTCTTCTGTGGGGCTCTTGGGAAACAGATATGCCCCACTGGATATGGTAGCACTGCATTTAAAAACTGATGTAATATTCTAGAGGCTGATGCCCATGACACCCCTAATATATTATCTGTGGGTCTCTGGAAAGTACCAGAAAGTAGTATACTTAATGCTAAACATACCTTTGTATCCACTGAGATGGACTCTCCACAGTTTTGCTGGGGCCTGAAGTAGGGGCTGGCAGAGGTTACATATTTCCTCCAGTGCTTCCCTGCCCACCCTGTATCTCTCAGCAATGTCTGTGTCATGCAGTCTGTGTCTAAATACCCTTCTTCTTGCCTGAGGTCTAGCAGTAGCAGCACCCTGATTTAAAGCCTGTTGCACATATAGAATAGTAATAGCAGCAGCAACCCTTAACATGCTTTTTGAAGTGTAACTGTGCTGTATTCCAAAGCACATTGGTACGCAAAGTAAATGTCTACACATAATGCACATGACTGGGTTATAGCTTCCTGAATAGCTCCACCATGTCAGACTGATTAATTAGCATTTACTTTGGCTTTATGCTTTCATTAGCATCATATAGAGCCAATTACTGAATACCAAATAGTGTGCCATTATTTAGCTGTTAGTGAATCTGACTATATTTTTTCAAAACTTTCACAAACAAATTTTCATATCTTGAAAACTATACATTCTAGATAAATATTGTTAGAACAAGTGTGTTAGCCAGACATAAGCTCTCACCTGGCTTCAAGAAATTCCACTACAAGTGTGTGTTTATTGAGATATTTACAAAAATATAAAAACATAAACATAGGTTTAATTGCATAATTAGCAATACAAATAACGCTGGATATCTCTCAAGATGTGCAACTTACAGTGCAAATATAAAAAAAAAACATTTTCCTTCAACAACATCTAAGGTTTCACCTAATGTCATTCAACAGTGTGTAAGTTACTTGGTTTTTGAAGTATTACATATGGAAATATTGCTTATTTTCCTAATTACTAACAAACAACTAGCAATATTTCCAATACAATGTGATATAAACCAGCATTTTCAGTGAATTGTTCTGTCTTCCACATTGATGTTTCACACCATACATCTCAATAAAATGTAATTCTCTCAGTTATAAAATATGAACATAAATATGAAAATATGAATAATAAGTGGCAAACATCCTAGATTAACAATCTCACTGTCATTTTAGGTTCATAGCCAAGTACTAGGCTAATTGCCTTTGTGAGGCTGTTTAAACCATAGCCAATTTTCCTCTCAGAAGTGAAAATCAAACTCTGTACATTGTGCCTGTGAGGTAAACAGCTTAAACATTAAACCAACCCCAACCCCTTTTTTGTTAATAACTTATAACCTTTTCTAACACTGTCTGTTGTTTTTTTCTGGTAAGTCACTTAAAGAAAACCCAAAAGAGCTCTAGATGCCATAAGGAGGTATGGCTGTGAACTGGAAGTATACAAAAAAGGCATTTTTAGGCTTGAGTGAGTTAATATGTGTGGTGTTTTCAGAGCACACATTTTCTTCCTTCTGTTAAGATTCTGTGATTAGCATAGTCAGAGGCACCTGAAATGTCCAGGTATATATTAAGCTGCATGTTTTAAAGACAGTAAAAAGATAAACTGTGTGTTATTGTTATACTCCCCATTATATGTGTGTGTGTGTGTGTGTGTATATATATATATATATATATATATATATATATATATATATATATACACACACACACACACACACACATATATATATATATGTATATAAAACCACTACTAAATCCTGAAAACCCAAACTACCGATGACCAAAAGCCCGAGACCAAATACCCGAAACACTAAAATACTGAAACATCAAAACCGCGAAATTCGAACTACCGAAAACTACACTCAACATACACCACACACATACAATTACACACACCTTCCCCCAGATCACAAACACAGAAACCTAAACTACAGACAAGCAGGGGGGAAAGCCCCCCGTGCACCCTCCACCCCCCTACTTAAATATTCTAACTCCAAGGTTGCATTACATACACAAACACACGAAACACCACCACACACCTACATTCCCCTCGCACAAACACATCACAGTCACAACACACACTTACTGAACCCCTAACCAATGCATTTAAACATAGATACTTACCTGACCTTCCACTATACTGCAACACCAGAAGAGCGTATGTCAAACTCCTGATGATCGGGATTTTGAAATTTGCGCTTCTGGTCTTTCTGTAATTAGGGGTTTCAGCTATATAGTCTCGAAAGTTTGAAATTCAGTATTTCAGACTTTTGAGATTATGTAGTGATCCTATATATATATATATATATATATATATATATATATATATATATATATATATATATATATATATATATATATATATATATATATATATATATATATATATATATATATATATATGTGTGTGTGTATGTTAAAATATACCCAGTACTCTGTTGTGGTTTCATTTCTTCTGGTATTATGTCATTTATCTCATGTTCTGTTAAATGCCTCACGCCTGATAATAAATGTATGGGCCTGTGATTTCCCATGTCACTCCTTGCTCCTTTCCATTTATATGTTGGTACCACCTTTTCACAGCCCTTAAACTCCTCATTTTTTCTTAAACAGATTCCAGCATGCTCTGCTATTGTTTTTAATTGCAGCTTACATTCTATATCGTTAATACATTTTGCAACTGCCAAAGGAACTGAACAGGGGTTTTGTGCCCAGTGGGCTTACTTTAGCTAGCTAGATGTAACTTATAACATTTTGACTGCAGGCATGCCTAACAGCAAGATACTTTCTTGTTGCCCTTTGTGGGGTGGCCTATTTAAGAACAGGTGACTGTGGATATGGTGCCCTAAATAGGGAGATAGGATTTCAGACCTGGGAATGATTGATCAGTGAACACTGTAGTTCACCATCAACATAGTTATAAATTTAAATTAATCCATACTGGGATAGTGACTCAGAAAGAAAAACAACTAATCAGCATGATGGTGAGTGAAAGAACCATGGAGATACTTCAAAACTACTTTTACAGAAGTAGAAAACTTGCATGAAACTAAAAAAAAAAAAAAAGCGAGAATGCTTCTAAAATGAGGTTCCTGCAGAAGTTGGAGGGTCTCATTTAGTGTTTAGGAATCATATGGGAAAAGGTACAGAAGTATATTTATTGAAATGGAAGGCAAAGGCCCTAGCTGGGGTATAGGTGGCCAGCTCTAATAAGAAGGGATATCTTTTTTTAAGATATGTGGGAAAAGAAAGCCAAAGGGAGGCATAGTGGAATTAAAAAATGGATAGGTTGATCAGAACAAGACGAGTGGAAAAAATGGATCTGAATGAAAAACTTTGGTTAGTATTTTTGAAGGAGAATATGGGAAATGTGCACAACCCAACTAGTGTGGGTACCGAAATTAAGTTTTTTGATTGTAGTCCTTTCATGGAAAAACTAACCTGAAAGACCTAAAAAAATTAAAGATACACAAAGCAAGTTATGCCAGGCACGATTCACCTCATAATAGTTGGAGAGTTTAGAGGAGACCTTGTAATACCTCTTAATATGCTGAATGATCTGGGAAAGGAAGGTAGGCTTCCTGTTGACTGAAAAAGAGCAGGCATGATTTTCCTGCATACAAATGAGAGCAAGACAAAGATGGGAAACTTTTGAGCCAAGACTTTGACCTTATTAGTAGATAAAAAATCACTGCTGAAGGAAAAAATACCATATATGGAAGCCGGTGTGATGGATGCACAAAGTTAAAGCTATGTCAGAGAATATAGGTAAAGTTCTTTAATTTTGTAGCCAGGGTATTAGATTAGAAAATTGTGATGGATGTCCCATTTAGCTTTAATAATGCATTTGACATGGTATCACTTTGAAGTTCGGTGAAGGTGGTCTGCTGTGCTAGGATAGACTGCTGTGCTGTGACAGAAGAATAACATAGAGAGTTACAGTAAACTAAAATCTGACATGATCTGGTTCATCCTCCTCTACTGGTAGAACTACAACTTCAGCTCATAGCCACCATGGCACTGATGCAAACTTTCCCAGGCTTCAACTCCTCCCACTTACTCATAATCCCATGCTCTCCACCTTCCTCTCCAGATTTTTTTCTTTCTGCTCTGCACAATAGCCTTGATCACAAATTGATCCAAGGCTTCCTCTGATTTGAATGTGTTTGCTACAACTTTTTCTAACTTTTGGAACACTTTTTTCAAACTTTGGATCATCTTCATTATGGAGTTATTTTTTTTTCTCCTTAGTAGGATGTTGACCTTGTATTGCTTAGTCCCCCCATTCCTACCCCCAACAATCTTAATACTGTTTTGATGCTGTGCTGTAATGTGTGTGTGTGTGTGTGTGTGTGTGTGTGTGTGTGTGTGTGTGTGTGTGTGTGTGTGTGTGTGTGTGTGTGTGTGTGTGTGTGTGTGGATTCAAAGTATGTATTCCTTTTGCTGATTTGACTAGCCACAGGAAACTTTTTATGGTGTGCTTTGCTGTAATCACTACTTTTTACATCAGAGAAAGCTGGCTTCAATAAAATGCATTTCTAATGGTCATAAACTGCCCCCTCTGTACCATTATATGAAATGTGTTATGTGTTTGGGAGCATCCCATTTGCTGGAACAGCGTGATATCTGTGAAACGTTGTTTAAGGGAATGCTGATTGAAAAAAACAAGTTCATTCTTATAGGTTTCCTGCTGTGTGAGAAGGATTGGGTTTGTTCCACCTTCTGAAAGCCTCCTTGTGTTGATAGGGAGAAATCTCATAGAAATGACAAAAAAAAGCATAAGGCTTCCAAATGAGAAAACATATCAGAGCTAAAGAATTTTACTATCTCTTTCATGTTGCAAAGTTTTCCCTTAGGGAAGAGAGAAGGATCCATTATTTCCAAATTTACATTAAGGTTGTGGATGAGCATACCGCCTGGGGTCTATAGGTCTGATCTAATTAAACAGGCAGAGAGTGAATTTTTGCAGGATGGGATCTGACCAAAGGTTTTCCCATTCCAGTCCTGTCTCTGTCTAGTTTGTTTTTTCTACTAGGTCTGTTTTAGATATTGATTATGACAAGCTTTTCCAGGCCATGCTGCATGCACTGATGGTCTTGGATCTCATCTAATCCCTCTCTTGTACTAGACAGGACCTAGTAAGTACCCTTCCAAGATCTCCTGCTGACCCCTCATTGGTCCATGATCCAATGCTGATTAATTTGAGGCTACCCAGCTCCCTGCTAGCTGCAACATCAACCCAAATGTTTTTTTCTTTCAGGTAGATGATGATGTCTGCACTGATGCTTTTGCCACAGGTGCCTTGCCTCCACCTGTCCCTTTGTCAGCAGACCTAGGTACTTAGGGTCAGCACCACAACCTCTGTGGTACTGAGATCTGAGCTCTTAGCCTTAGCACCCTTGGGGCTGGTAACTCTGGCATTAACATCAGCAAGACATCCAGTAAAAGGGTTGAAATCAGTAGCATAACCTTTTCAGTGTGAGTCTGGCATCAGCTCTTCAGTGCTGGAACTGTCAGTGCTGACTGCAGCACTGGCACCAAGCTCAGTACCACTTTTGCAATTATGGTTATAGATTCATAGATTGTTATTAGGTTAATGACCCGGGGGGTCCTTTCTAAGCCTAGCCAAGTTTTGCTGAAAGAATGATGTCCTGTATCCATCAGGCATTTATAAGCTACCTCTGTCCATAAGAGACATGGATGACAGGCCTGGCATAAATTTACTATTCCCCATTCACTGGTCCAGGTTGCTCTTAAGCTGAGTAATAGATGAACTCAGCTTCACATGAATGGGAAGCCTGTTCCATAGAAGGCTTCCTTGATGTGAGTATTGTAGAATGTCTGGCCAGGGTACCTTTTTATGTGGTTACTGCCCTTAGGAGAGCCTCTCATCCTCAGGACATAGGATTGGAGACCCTCTTGCAGGACCATTATCTGTACTGTGAGCTGGAGTCAAACTTGAGGCTTTCTTCCTTGTAGCCCTCCAAGTCAGAAGTCAGACCAATAGGGAATGGAAAAGAGGGCATCTTGATTCGCTTTTCAAGTCTCCAGAGCCTGTCTCAGACTTGAGTGCTGAGGCTAATTCACCAATGTTGCCCCTGATGGCCTCAAATTCTGGGAGGTCTTTCAGATTATGCAGAGTGGTTAACCCCAGCATACCTCATACCCAACTGGCCAAAAAAAGGTCCTGCATGAAGCCTTCCAGTTTACCCTATTGTCCTTCTAGGTGGTTTTCCCAATAGATTATGTGGTTACACTCATTACTGTAGAGCTGTGGGAATAGCTGGATGTAGTGACATCAAGACTGAGGAAACCTGGCAGGATTATCCAGACCTCCAAAAGGCTGTAAGTGTTTACTTAAAAACCTTATGGTAGACTTTCTTGTTGCAGCAGCAGCTCTCAAAAGGGCTCCCCCATCTCAGAGTATTGCAATCCTTCCTCTATGTAAGAAGTCTAGGGTGTTAGATCACTTTTGATATGGGCATCTGCAGCTTTCTTTTTCTTTAAGGGCAGTGAAGTACAAATGAGAGTCCAATGTGGTATTTCAGGTGAAATGTTGCAGACACTGACAGAGGTGGTAGACTTTTAAATTGTGAAATAGAACTCAGGCTTCCATCTTATTCACCATACTAAGGATCACTACGCAGCTAGCCCAAAACACTACTGAAGGTGCAGTGAGGGCAGCAGGCACCAGCAGGACAGTGCATCATCATGCCTTGCACTACCTTTTAGACTTACAGAAGAACTTCAAAGCATCTTTCATTAAAGCTTATTTAATAGCACCAACCTTTCATGATGCAAGTGAAGTAAAAGTAAAAGCAAAGCAAGAGGACAATAAAAAAAGGAAGACCTAGTGGCTGCTGTCATTATATTTATGACCCCCATCACCTCTTTTCTAGGGCTCAAGGGTCTCCACACAAGTAGTTTTGATATGGCAAACAGCCACAGGATATATAGGCTGGAAGGAACCAGTGTGGACCAAGTGGTGGTATCTTCTGAGGTGGAAGCCAGCTCATTGGCAAAGGTTCCAGAAGTGGTCAGGGTTTCTATCATCCCCAGACTGATGGACAGTAACAATCACCCCGAAGCCTTGTCTAACTGATCTGCTTTAGAGATAGTCAAGGGCATCTGTCCCCTCACCAGTCAAAGTTGGCAGCCATTGCACATGACTGGTGGATTTTGGGCATCATATCCAAAGGTTATGTCATCCCCTTTCTCAACTTTTCCAAACTGTTTTCTGTTTTTCTTCAAGACATCTCCCCCCAAAACAGGGTGGTGATTTTAGAAGTTGTCAAACTTTTACAGAAAGCCATGCAAGAGATCTCACCAGATCAAACAGTATTCTATTACTACTGCAGATTGTATCTGACAACAAAAAGAAAAAGAACCTCAGGCCCATTGTAGATTTAAGTGACCTAAATCAATGCATTCCAAAACAAAAGTTCAGATGGTCAAGTCTGGTTGATTATCCCCTGTCTATGCAACAGAGGTTGGATGTTCTGTTTAGACCTCCAGAATGTGTGCACACAGATCAGAATTGCCAAAGAGTTGAAGGGATTGCTGTATTTTATGGTATGAGACATTTATTTTCAATTTTGCGCCCTGCCTTTTGGTCTTTTAGTAGGTAGCATCCAAGGTCTTCATGAAGTACATGGCTGTAGTGGCAGGATTACAGAGGTTGTTGGGGTCAAAGATCTTCCCTTAGCTAAACAACTGGTTATTCACTACTCCAACAGTAGATGTGATATCAGCCCAAGAATGTCTACTCCATTTCTTCCAGTCCTTTGGAATAACCATGACTTTTGCAAAGTCACAGCTGGAGCCTTTTCAAGGTCTGAAGTTCATAGGTTGCATACTGGACACATGCACTTGCTTAATAAGCCTGCCCACAGAAAGAATTCCCCAGCTTGTTCAGGTGGTGTTAAAGATCCATAAATCATCCACTGTGACTGTGTCCACATGTCTGAGAGAGCTGGGGCTCAAGGCCACAGCAATATTTCTTATTTCACATGGGAAGTATCATGAATGTTCTCCACTGGGCTTTTTGGACTCAGTGTAATTAGTCCTTGGCCTTGCTCAATGGTGTGTTAAGAATGTTGCATGCTTTGGAGACAACTTGCATGGTGGCTCACCAGCTCCAGCCTCTTAAAAGACAGCCCTTTCCTACTAATCATACCCTTGGTGATCACTACTGATGCTTCAGCCCTGTGGTGGGGAGGCATTATTTTAGGCAGACTATCCAAGTTCTGGCCACAGAAGGGGGACAATATTCACATAAATGTCCTAGAAATTATGGCAACTCTTTTCATTATGCAGACCTTTCAAGATTATCTTCCACATGGAGCGATGACCATTATTTGTAACAATATTGCAGTAATGTGGCACATCAGCAAGTAGGGAGAATCAATTCCTACCCCCCTTTCAGAGTCAAAAAGCCCTTGGGAACTGACCATTTAATCAAGTCACTGTTAGGAAGCAGCACACATACATGGAGAAGATGGGTCTATATTACTGCGTCAAAAGACCTTTACATCAAACACCTCTCCATCAACACAAAACTGTTGAAATTCACATCTGTGAATGGTGTATTTTTTTCCAGGTTTATCAAGTTGTGGGTCAGTTCCACAACTTTGCCCTTTTCCCCACTGTAGTGCGATCGCGGAGTTGGTATATATAGTTGGGGGGTGATTAGGGGGTGTGGAGGGCAATGTCCCCCACTTGGGTGGGTTTGATTTAGTGCAGTGTGTGTTCCATTGTGGTATGGGGGAATTGTTTCATTGCGCTGAGAAACTTTTGATGATTCATGTAAGTGAATTTGACAGTTTCATGTCAATGGAGAGGTGTTCAACATAAAGGTCTTTTGATGTAGTAATATAGACCCGGAGAAGACAGCTCACTAGCACACTGTTTCAGCTAATGCTTACTTATACTCCATGAATAGTCCCCCACCCCCCACTGACTGGTCGTTAGAGCTTTCTGTCAGTGGAGGAAGCCTCATTGTAATCTGCCATTCTGAGAACACCAAATGTAGTGACTTCTTCTCCCTGATTCCCTCTCTGTGACAGAGACCCAGGAACACATTACTCCACTAGTGTTTTCCAGGTTTCCTCTTCATTTTTCCTCCTTTTCCCATGATTACCTAGTTTCTGAAGAAGGCACAAGCTAGCAAAAACAGAATTATTTTCATCCATATTGGCGTCAGTAAGTGTGGTTCCTTCTGCTGTGGCCTCATCTCCTGCAGACGCCTTTATAGTTGAGACTATGCAGAACCCCTCTCACTCATTTGTGTAGCAGGCTTTTCCTGGATCTCCACTCTGCCAGACTTACTGCATGGTATCTCATCTTCCATTCATGGCTATTGACCCAGCTTGCCCCCAAGAGGGTAATCTATATCCTAGTTTCTGTCCAGAAGCCTAACATAAGGAAAACCTAAAAGCTAAATGGACACATTTAGCAGTGAAGGCACTAGAGATGTCTGCATCCTTTCTTCACTCCAGTTCCACAGTTCCAGCATTTTTTGATTACCTCACTTTATTTTTTGTTGCGGCTTGAGCTTTTCCTCAAACTTCATGTGAAGGCTGCCAGCCTAGCCAGATAGAATTGTACAGATAATTCTATCATTTGTAAATATGAATGTAAACTACTGGCTTGTTGTCTTAAATGTAAAGAAATACTGTTACATGTGGAACTGGAAATAAATGTGACAGCAGTGCAATCTACTGACCAAAGTAAAGCATGTGGTGACCCTTTGAAGTGGACAGTGGTGCTGAAAAGTCTAGATGAAGAAATATTTTCTATTGTTTTAACCAAGAGTTAAATTGCTAGATTTAAACATGCAAATATATTTGTATTGCTCTGTTTCCTGATGAGCTGCAAGATAACAAAAGGGAGATGTTAAGAATGTAAACACAGTTAATCTGTCAGCCTGAGAACACCAGAAAAGTGTAAAAGATGTAATATTTATCAGAACTGTAATAGCAATTTAAACAGCGAGAATGAGAAGGCATTGAGCATTTTTGTCTTGATCTTCCAACTCACAGCCTGCCTCTTGCTCACATGTAAGTTATCTTAGACTTGTGATTTCTTTTAGAGATAGCTAGAATTTAGAAAGATTAGACTAAGTGTTTTTCTGTTATATCAGAATTGTACTACTGAATTATTTTAAGTATTTCTGTGTGATCTCTGAACTCTTGACTAGCACTGAATGTGTAGTAGAAAGTATTGTCTTGTGGTTTTATTTATTATTAAATATTTTAAAACCTTTTAACTGTGACAGGTTTTGTGTAGAGATAATTTAAGCTCTAGAGTACATTGCATATGTATAGTGATTACTGTACCAAGTCACTCTAATAAGGCTTGATTGTTTAGTCACATCTACCAATTGGATAATAATATTGCACAGTAATAATTAGACACCCTTTTAAGGGCCTTTGAGGAGCTGATAAATATTAGCTGGGTGGTGGCAGGATTACTACCATATAGTCTGGGTAAAAGGGGCACAGTTGGAGAACCTGTGCCAGCCTTCCCCAGGAGTGTCTGTGTGGTTGCATAAACTTATCTCAAAGTGTGTGCATCAGCTACTTGGGCAGGGGCGCAAAACACTGGTTGGACAGAGAGGATGCTGGAGATTTTAGCTTGCCCAGCTAGGCTGAGATCTGGACCCTATAGCTGTGTCAGTGGGGAGTCTTATTGGGGACCTGGGGAGCAAGGGAGCGACCAGCCCCAGACTGACTGTGATCTCTGTGTGCTCTTAAGGGAAATTGCACTTTACTGTATTTGTTATCCTTTCCTCATATATGAGACACCCTCTCTGGTGTTAGTGGTGGAGATTGAGGCTCCTTGATTGCTGGGCCAGGGCACGGGCATCACATTTGTGGTGGCAGTGGTGGGATATCCTCACATTTGTGTTTGGCAGCAGTGGGATATCCACATCACATATTAATTAGTTGGCAAATACTAATTGACATGTAATGGTGTGAGTAGAGTGAATCCTGTAGCTTGTGTACAGTGAGCTTTGAATATGTTTTTGTACTCTAAAACAGCCACGCAGTGAATACTCAGAGTTCAGATCACAATTGTTTTATTTCTTTTGTTAGTTTAGTTAGTCAGGGTGAGCAGGCAGCATCTCAGCAGAGGAGTATGGAAAGCTGACAAGGAGCCAGTTGGCAGAGATGTGCCAGGCTAGGGTCTGGTGCATGGAAACCTGACTAAGGCAGACCTGATTGCAGCCTTGGTTACAGCTGCATCAGAAAACAGCAACCAGAAGGACAATCAGACTGGCAGTGGAGATATAATTCCCTCGGAGAATGGACAGCTCATCCTTTCTGCAGTGGACTTAAAAATCCAGCTGGTGCTAAAGAGACTTGAGTTGGAGGCCAGGCGTGTGGAATTAGAAGCAAATGAGAGACTACGACATTTGCAGGCTAAGGAAAATGAGAAACTGTTACATCTGCAAGCTTTGGAACAAGGGAGGCAGAGGGAGCATGAGAAGGAGATGCTGACTCTTTGTCAGAGTCATGGAGGTAATGGGGAAGGGAGTAACTGGACCCCAGAAGCACAAAAGGTCATTAAATTTCTTCCACAGTTTAAAGAGGGGGATAATTTTGATAGTTTCATTCATATGTTTGAGAGGGAATGTAAACAGTATGAAGTTGACCAAGGGCTCTGGGTATGGTTCCTGACCCCCTTACTCCATGGTAAAGCTGTAACTGTTCTGTCCAAAATGTCTGACATTGCATGTTTTGATTATACTGTTGTAAAAAATAGTCTTTTAGAACTGTTTAAGCTAACACCTGAAATGTATAGGAAAATGTTTTGTGAGCATAGAAGTAAGGCAGATGAAAGTGTGTGTGAATATGTTGCTGAATTGAGCATTTATTTCCATATGTGGGTGAGTGGATGTCAGGTCACCACTTCTGAAGGGCTGGTAGACCTTTTGGTGAGGGAACAAGCCCTCAGCACTTTGCCTGAGGACATGAGGATCTGATTAGTTTATAGACAATGTGCTACTTCAGATGAACTGGGGAAGAAGGGAGACCTATACCTGACAAGCAGGGTAGCCCTGCACAGAAAGGGGACCCCCAGTACTGCTCATGGGTCTAAAGGAACCCATGGTGGGCAGCACAGATTGCCACAACAAAATCTGCCAGTAGCAGGGGAAGCCACTAGTCCAGGTACATGTCCAGGAGCTAGGGCTAAATGTTTTGAATGCAACCAGTGGGGCCATGTGGCATACAGATGTCCACAGAGGCAAGGTGGGGAACAAAAGGTAAGGGAGCCAGTAAGTGGGAAAGACAAAATGCCAATAGTAGATTGTCTTGAGACAACAAGGGTACTGAACTACTATCCTGCAGATGTCCTGATAGGGAAGGATTTGGATGAGGCAGTACCATGTGCTTATGCAGTTACACGCAGTCAGGCTAAAAGACAAGCATGTGGGTCTGATAGCCTGGGAAGACCCAGACAGACTGCATACTTGCAGCCAAGACTGGTGAGGTGGTTACTTCAGGGAGGAAGCTACCTTGTAGCAGTGAGCCTGAAGGGGAGCCACAGCTGCTTCTGGGTACTGATGGTCCCTTGGACAGAGTCACTGCAAAGGTAGAGGTGAGTAGTAGTACCCGGGCTGACAGTGAGGCACCACTGTCAGAGGATTCCAGACTTCCTGTGGAAGGGGAGCTGGGAAGGGTTACAAGGAGAGAGTTGAGACAGGCTCAGCTCTCAGACCCTACATTGCAAGGCCTGAGGCAGGTAGCTAGGGGGGCACCTGATTCTCAAGGAAAGGGGGGATCTGTATACTGGGACAAAGGGTTACTATACAGAGTGTGGACCCCTGAGGGAGGGCTAGAAGGTGAGAGAGTATAGCAGCTGGTAGTGCCTAGAGCCTACCGCCTACCGCCTGGTGCTTCTAGCTATAGCCCATGATATTCCCTTTGCAGGTCATATGGGCATAAAACGTACAAAGAGGGGTATTATGCAGAACTTCTATTGGCCTGGAATTTCCAGAGATGTAACAGGGTACTACAGGACCTGTGAGCAGTGCCAAAAGGTAGGCAAGGCAGGAGACAAGGTGAGAGCTCCTTTGATGCCTTTGCCTGTGATTGAGGAGCCATTTCAGAGGGTGGCTATGGATATTGTGGGTCCTCTGAGTACCACAAGTTCCACAGGGAAAAAGTATATTTTAGTGGTAGTGGATTATGCTACATGATACCCTGAGGCAGTGGCTTTGTCCTCCATTGAGGCAGAGAAGGTGGAAAATGATTTGTTAGAGATCTTAAGCAGGGTAGGTTTCCCAAAAGAAATACTGACTGACAGAGGTGCCAGTTTCATGTCAGACCTGCTGGCTTGTCTGTGGAAGTCCTGTGGGGTGAAGCACATGAAGACCATCCCCTACCATCCCCAGACTAATGGGCTTGTTGAGAGGTTAGACTCTACAATCAAGTCCATGCTGTGGGCATTTTCAGATCAGTTTAAGAGGGAGTGGGACAAATATTTGCCCCATCTGTTGTTTGCTTACAGAGAAGTTCCCCAGGAATCCACAGATTTTTCACCCTTTGAGTTGCTGTATGAGCATAGGGTGAGGGGACCTCTATATTTAATTTGAGATGAGTGGGAAGGTGAGTGCGAGTCTCACAAGGAGTCTGTTGTGGCATACGTCCTAAACCTCTGGACAAGGCTCAGGGAACTCATGGCCTTGGCCCAGGAGAACCTGGCAGAAGCTCCAAAACAGAAAAAGATGTGGTATGACATGAATGCTTGAGCTAGAGAGTATGCTGTGGGGCAGCAGGTAATGATTCTCATTCCTGTCAGACACAACAATTTGCAAGCAGCTTGGGAGGGTCCCTGCAAGGTGGTAAGAAAGGTAAGTGATTTTATCTACATGGTGGAACTGCTAAGCAGAAGGCAGGGGCACAAATTGTACCATGTTAACATGATGAAACCTTACCATGATAGGGAGGCCCTTGTGCTGAGCATTTGCAATGGATTGCAGGAGGAGTCTGAGGGAGATCTGGGGACTGATTTCCTCAGTGAGGCTCAGGCTGGCACCTCAGTGGAAGGGGTAGCAATGTCCCAGCAGATATCTCCTACCCAGGTTTGAGAAATCCAAGCAGTGTTGCAGGAATTTGGGGACATGTTTACTGGGAAACCAGGGTGCACCCACCTGGTGCAGCATCAGGTGGATACAGGACCCCAAAGGCCTATTAGGCAGGCCCCTTATAGGGTGCCTGAGAGAGTCAAACAGATCCTGAGGGAGGAGGTACAGGAGATGTTGGAACTAGGGGTGATTCAAGAGTCCAACAGTCCCTGGGCTTCCCCAGTGGTGCTGGTGCCAAAGAAGTATGGCAGCACCAGGTTCTGTGTGGACTACAGGAAATTAAATAGTCACACAGAGACAGATGCTTACCCCATGCCTAGGAAAGATGAGGCCATAGAGCAGCTGGGTGGGGCTAAGTATCTTACAACCATTGATCTTACTAAGGGTTACTGGCAAATGCCCTTGACTCCCAGTGCTAGAGAGAAGTCAGCCTTTGTGACTCCTTTTGGCTTGTATGAGTTCACAAAGATGCCCTTTGGGGTGAAGAATGACCCAACGACTTTCCAGAGGCTGGTAGATAATATCCTAGCAGGAGGGTTTGCCCTTGCTTACCTAGATGATATTCCCATCTACAGCCATTCCTGGCCAGAGCACCTTCAGCATGTCAGGGAGCTGCTGGGCAGACTACAGAGGGCAGGGTTGACTATTAAGGTGAGCAAATGTCAGGTGGATATGGCAGAGGTCTCCTACCTAGGACATAGAGTGGGGAGTGGTAAGCTAAGGCCAGAACCTGCCAAAGTGGAAGCCATTCAGGCATGGCCTGCACCTGTTACTAAAAAGCAGGTGAGGGCATTTTTAGGGGCAGCAGGGTACTACAGAAAGTTTGTCCCCAGTTATAGTACCATAGCTGCTCCCCTCACAGACCTAACAAGGAAGAACAGGTCAGATAAGGTAGTGTGGACCCCAGCATGTGAGCAGGCATTCCAGAAGCTTAAAGAAGCTTTGGGGGACCCCCTGTGTTAGCCAGTCCAGATTACAGCAAATACTTTGTTGTGCATGTGGATGCTTCAAACCATGGGGTGGGGGCTGTACTTAGCTAGATTTCTTCATAGGGGGAAGAGCACCCAGTGGTTTATCTCAGTTGTAGGCTCCAATCCAGGGAGGAATGCTATGCAGCTGTAGAAAAGGAATGTCTAGCCATAGTGTGGGCATTGCAGAAATGTCAGCCTTATCTGTATGGAAGGAAATTCACTGTTATGACAGATCACAACCCCCTAACATGGTTAAACAGAGCCAGTCAGCAAAATGCCAAGTTGCTAAGTTGGAGCCTAGGGTTGCAGGCATAAGATGTGTCAGTGCAGCACCGCAGTGGTAGTAGCAATGCGAGTGCAGATGGGCTCTCAAGACAGGGAATGTGGTGAGGTACACACAGATAAACCTACCCCTCTCAAGCGGCGTTTTTCAAGGGTCACTTGAAAAACTAGCTTGAGTTCTCCGAGGGGGGGGGGGGATGTGAAGGCTGCCAGCCTAGCCAGATAGAATTGTGCAGATAATTCTATCATTTGTAAATATGAATGTAAACTACAGTCTTCTTGCCTTAAATGTAAAGAAATACTGTTACATGTGGAACTGGAAATAAATGTGACAACAGTGCACTCTACTGACCAAAGTAAAGAATGTGGTGACCCTTTGAAGTGGACAGTGGTACCGACAAGTCTAGATGAAAAAATTATTTCTATTGTTTTAACCAAGACTTAAATTGCTAGATTTAAACATGCAAATGTATTTTTATTGCTCTGTTTCCTGACCAGCTGCAAGATAACAAAAGGGAGATGTTAAGAACGTAAATGCAGTTAATCTGTCAGCCTCGGAACACCAGTAAAGTGTAAAAGATGATGTAATGTTTATCAGAACTGCAATAGCAATTTAAACACAGAATTAGAAGGCATTGAGCATTTATGTCTTGATCATCCAACTCACAGCACTGCCTCTTGCTCACATGTAAGTTATCTTAGACTTATGTTTTCTTTTAGAGATAGCTAGAATTTAGAAAAATTAGACTGTTTTTCTGTTATGTCAGAACTGTACTACTGAATTATTTTAAGTATTTCTGTGTGATCTCTGAACTCTTGACTAGCACTGACTGTGTAGTAAAAATTATTATCTTGTGGTTTTAATTATTTATTATTAAATATTTTAAAACCTTTTAAATGTGGCTGGTTTTGTGTAGAGATAATTTAAGCTCTAGAGTACATTGCATATTTATAGCGATTACTGTACCAAGTCACCCTAAAAAGCATTGACTGTTTAGTCACATCTACCAATTGGATAATAATATTGCACAGTAATAATTGGGCACCCTTTTAAGGGCCTTTGAGTAGCTGATAAATATTAGCTAGGTGGTGGCAGGATTACTACCGTATAGTCTGGGTAAAAGGGGCACAGTTGGAGAACCTGTGCCAGCATTCCCCAGGAGTGTGTGGTTGTATAAACTTCTCTCAAAGTGTGTGTGTCAGCTACTTGGGCAGGGACACAAAACACTGGTTGGACAGAGAGGGTGCTGGAGATTTTAGCTTGCCCAGCTAGGCTGAGATCTGGACCCTATAGCTGTGCCAGTGGGGAGTCTTATTGGGAACCTGGGGAGCAAGGGAGCGACCAGCCCCAGACTGACTGTGATCTCTGTTTGCTCTTAAGGGGAATTGCACTTTACTGTCTGTATATGTTATCCTTTCCTCATATATGAGATGCCCTCTCTGGTGTTAGTGGTGGGGATTGATGCTCCTTGATTGCTGGGCCAGGACACGGGCGTCACAGTTCACATAGCAGCTATTTCTAATTTCCACTTGGGGTGTCAGAATTCTTTCTTAGCTTACATTAAAGCTTGCAATTCTTTTCTGTTGTAGCCTTTTTTCTTAAACTCCCACTTAAAAACTTATTCAGCTATGGGATCTCGACTTTGTTTTGAAGCAGTTAACAAAAGTCTGCTTTGAACCAGCCAGCAGGGCAAGACATGAAGTTCTTTTCACGGTATATTCCTTTTTGAGTAGTTATCATGTCTGCCAGATGTAGTTCTGAATTTCAGATCTAAATAATCAAGTTTCCCAATGTGCGGTTTCATAAGTATAAAGTGGTATTGCACACTAATCTCTTTCTCTTTCATGCCTAAGGTGGTTACTGAGTCTAACATTATCAAAAAATATGTTCCTATCATTTTCTGAAAGTACTCAAATGGGAATTCCTTCTTCATTACCTGGATCTGCATGGGTAGCTAATGCTGTACCATACTAATAATATTAGTAGGGGCTTGCAGCTATTTGCCTCATTTACTACCAGTAGATTGGGCACTAAAGTTGGAAGGTAACATTGGCACGATAGTTATCTGGCAGTATTCAATTTGCTTATGTTAAACAAGGCAAATACATTTTGGGGAAATGAGTAGAGCATTCTATCAGAGTACTGCTTCCACAGATTATATCTGTGCAGCTATTATGTTGACTCCTCTGGGCATCTTTAAGAAGCACTACAAGCTAGATGTAATCTACAAGTCTCATTCAGCCTTTTGGAGCAATTATTATCACAGGTTGGTAAGTGATTACTAGGCTAATTCCTCCAGGGGGCCTTTTTACGCCTAGCCATGCTTTCCAAGGTGATAATTAAACCCTGTATCTTGTATCTGTGAGATAAACACCTTAACAATTGTGCTATCCCCCAACTCAGAGGCATTCTTTCTGAGACAACCTAAAGGCTCTGTCCTAGCAGTAAAGGAGGATGAACTAGACCATGTCAGATTCAAAAATTATGTACTTACCATAATGACAGAGCTGACATGTTTCATCCTTTGTAATTTATGCCGACCTTCTGTGACCTGGCTTAGGGGATTTAGAATAGATGCATGTGCTGTGAACAGTGTGTGTGTGTGCTCAGATTGGCCTACGTGGATCTGGAGAACAGGAAATTATGGGTAAGGGAAAGGACCTGAAGCCTGGGAAAGTCTGTGTCAGTGTTAAGTTGATTATTAGTGGAGGCTGCAGTCCTAGCAGTACAACAGGATGAACCCCCAATCATGCAACTCTATAGTTACAGTAAGCATGTAACTTTCAATTCACACATATGAACAGGTACTAACCAGTGGGTGTCACAGGGTTTACTGCCAGAAGATTTTCCTTTCTACTCTCTAAGTAGACTTGCAAAAGTCCTAGAAGAAGTTAGTTTCTTTGCTGATGACACAAAACTGTATAACAAATGAAGCTATAGAAGTACAATGGAGGACATGGCAAAACTGAAAGAATAGTTTAAAATACTGAAGCTTGGATTCAATGCAAATTTCAGAATAGTACATATGAGAAGCAGAAACCCAGAAAATGAATGCACAGCTAAGAAGGATGTAATATTAGCAACAAAGGAAGAAAGGTACTTAGGGTGATCATATGAAATCACTTAAAGTTTGCCAGAGTTTGGCCTCCTTAGCCAGAGATCTGAAGTCAGTCTGAATGGAGTCCAAAGCATCCTATGAATTCTACTGAAAAATAAGTATTTGTATACTATAAGAATTTCTATGCACTTTTAAACTGTTTGCAACTGTTTTGCCACCTACTTTAAACTGTTTTTATTGTTTGTGACTGTGCTTTCTGCACTGCCTATTTCCAGTACTTGAACAGTTTACAGCACTGGCTAGATTTAGGCTTGCTGAATCTAGACTGTTTGGCATTTTCTGAGCACTAAAACTAGCCATTTTACATTAGGAGGGCCCTCCTGCACCCTTGTGGCATAACAGTGTATTCAAGCATCCATCTGAGTTGGGGATTGTTGGAACAAGGCTCAGTGTTGTGCTTTCCTATTGGTTGGAGTGTTTGAAAACTGTTTTATTTAGTTAACATTTAAACACAGCATTTATGAGTAGATGCACACCGTGCAACAGGGGTTAGCACGGTCGTATATAGACACAAATGCTTAAAAAGTCAAATTTTCCCTAGATAACTGCTAGAGAACCCTCCTAAGCTTCTCTGCTTCTTGGCTTGCAACACAGTTGCGCACGTCTGCCCAGAGAGCAACCCAACTGCACTTTTTGAGATGCTGGTGCAGGTTTCTTCCCCCAGAACTCCCATAGATTTGCTGATTTTACTAGTTCTACAACAGAACTTAGTGCATCAAGTCCACCCTCCACCACTTATACTTATTACAAAATACACCTGGCATAATGGAAGGTCAGTTTCCCACAGTTTCTCCAGCCAGCCTGATTAACATGGACATCCTCAGGCAATGTAGCAATTGCTTTGTGTATACAGACAACCTACTACTCCAAAAACATGCAAATACAATATGTGAGAGATGTATCCATACTATGAATCTGGAATCAATGCTCTTACTCCCTCTCTCTCTCTGTCTCTCTCTCATGTAACTACAAACCACATACCAAGCAGGTTGTCAGCACCCACACTCCACCTCCCACAAATACCAAGCACATAGCACATAAACCCACATATATGGAGGTACTCACTCGAAATATGCCAAAAGAGCAAAGATCTCCCAAGTGCAAATCTTCTGCACACAATATGGTCCCAACAGCACCCACTACACATAATAACACATGCATCAGTGTCTCACCTAATAAGTCCCCAAGGCAAAACATATCTAAACCAAATGTCTTGGTCATAGGTGACTCCATAGTGAGGCACACAGATGTTTCCCTCACTAGGCTGGACAAGAAGAAGGTCACAGTCAGCTGCCTGCTGGTGCCAGGATCTGCCAAATCACGCACGCAGTCAAGTCTCTCAGCAACAAGCACTGTTATGACTCTGTCATAGTCCATGTTGGAGTGAATGGCTTGAGATGTATCTCAGTGGACTATATGAAGAGAGACATGATGGAACTTTCAGATTATGTGTCCTAGGCAGGTATGTCCTAGCCCAAAGCCACATTCTTCCCTCACCTAGTATGATACCATAATACAAAGAAAAAGTGATTGACGTCAACAATTGGCTTAGCTTCTGGTGTCATTCCAGAGGGATCCAGTATCTGACAGCTTGAGATGATATGGTCAACAGACCAGTCTGCTTTGCCAGAGATGGTCTTCACCTGTCTCCTCTAGGCTTTAGGTTGCTGGCCAAGGTACTTGCCTCCCCAATAGTGCCCTTTTAAGGCAATGTCATAAAAACAAAATTCCCGACATAAAAATATCCTTGAGAAACAAACTCAGGGTTATGCTGCTTAATGCTAGGAGTCTAAATCAGAAACTGCACTCACTTAAAGCACTTCTCACCCTGGAGGATGCTGATGTCTGAGCAGTCACAGAGACATGGTTCAAGGTCTCAGAGAGTACCCCGGCCATGCAGGGCTACAATGCCTTCCACATGTTCAGACCACACAACAAACGTGAAAAAAAACAAGGGAGGAGTATCCATCTTCATTAAAGACATATACGCCTCTAGACTGGTTAAACAGTATGACTCCCTAGAGTTACTCCAAGTCCAGCTAACTGTAGGAAAGACATCATTGTTAGATATAGGTCCCCCACAGCAAACCACGAAAGCCACACAGCCTACCGGGACCTACTCGAGTCACTCTCATTGCAGCCAAATACCCTGCTCATGGGTGACTTTGACTATCCTTCCATTGACTGGTTAAATATATAAGTACAAAATCGCTCACCCAAAGGTTCCTGGACTTTGTTAACACAAATGCTCCGGAACAGATAGCATCCCCACAAGGGGCTCTACCATCCTTGACATAGTGCTCACCAACGTGGAGGATTGCTGCACCACCCCATGTGTGGGACCCTCCTGGCAAAGTCCAATCATGAATCAGTCTCGTTCGAAGTAACAGTGGTACCTGACCCACCCTCAGGAGCAAAAAGGTTAAAAAATTTCTCCAAAGCACACTATAGCCTACTGAGCAATGACATCAATAGATTCAGACCTCCTGCCAACACTAACACAATGACCCCTATACTGAGGTGTACACAAATGTCCTTCATAAAGGTTTAGTATCAAAATGTTGTGTGACAAAATAAATCCCGCTCAGAACACTGAGAAATAATAGCGAATAAAAAAACATTAAACAGATAACAATGTCGAATCTGCTGAACGAATTCAGCAGGTTTGACATTATCATTGAACAGATCGCGTGATGTCCATATAGGAGCACAGGTAAACTAACCTCCTACACCTCACATCACATTTTTGCAGGGGGCAAGCCCCACTGTACCCTCCAAACCCCCTACTAACTATATATCATAACTCCAAGATACCGCTACAGTGAGGAAAGAGATACATTTCCCAAACTGCACTGTACTGCGATCTCTGTACAGTACTTCAAGTTCATATCAGCAAATGCACAGTGCATTTACTGATATGAACTTTTGACCATGGAGATGTTCAGCAAAACGGAAACTTGAACATCCATCTTTTGAATTTTCCATCTGCAGAGTATCTGTTTGCTATTTTGATAGTAAACCCTGTATAAATACCTATATAAATGTCCAAAATGAGCAAAAAGAAACTGATCTCTCCACGATGTGCCAACGAAAATAAGCAGTTGTTCAGCCAAATAAAACCAGCAGAAGTAGCAGCTTTGCATTAAAATAACCTTTTATTCAATGAAACAAGTGGGTTGATAAGCGCTTTTGCGTGGTTACAACCACGCTTCATCAGATGATATTTTCTCCCACAAACTGAATTTAAATAGTATAGTAATTAACATGCAACCTGATCTAATTAATCAAATCAATTAACATTTAAAGGAGTAAAATTCAAAGCAAGTTCAAAGTACTTTGGCTATGACATAATCTAGTGGAGGCGCGTATTCAGGAGTTTAAAGTAGCTCTGTGCCTCCGTAATGATTTCCACACACAATTTATATGATAATAAATAAATAAAGAATATATATATAAATTTTCGTACACTTCTAAATGTATATAATTGAGTTAAAAAGTCAATCAACCTCTTACAATGTAAATTCAAAGCCAATAATAAAATCAATAATAAAATCAGGATGGTATTCTTTGTAACTCGCAACTGAATGCTTTGTTTCAATAGCGTAACAAAAACGTTTTCGCTATGCAGCAAAGCATCTAAAGCAGGAATTATATAGCAGCATCGAACATTAGATGTTATTTAGAGCATTCATCTATCTAGAAATATGAGGTAGAAGGTTTAATCACCAATGAATTTCTCTTATAGTGAAGCGTTAAAACATACGTTTCAATGACAGTCACTAATAGAAATAACCATGCTAACTAGACACTAGTCAAGCAGACAGAACTTATGATAAACACAATGGCTACTAAACAATATGTGAAAATACTTGTGAGTTCTACTAATCAAATTCTACAGAAAATAACTGATATGAAATGTATAAACATGGGCAAGTCTTATTGCATGTATTGTATCATGAAATTAATACAATTCAAAATGATACTAGATAATCGTATCAAAGCGTGTAAATGTTAGGATATCCAGTTAACAAATTTCTGAGAATTTGATGGTTTAAGATTTTTTTAAAAAATGCATAACGTATAAATAGTATAAATAGTATAACCAACTAATCAATTACATAAAAAATAATAATAAACTAGTGTTCATAACTATGTATCTAGATTTAAATTTATATAATCATGAGTAAATATAGAATGTAGAATTAATCAACTATTTAATAATTCGTAAATAATTCATAAATAATCTCTAAAATACTTAACAAATTAAAATAATATAAATTAAATCTTTAAGCTTAAAAATGCTTAATGAAGAACAAAAGTATAAAAATCTTTTTAAAAGTGTTCTTAATACAGTTATCTGCTGGATATAACAATATTTTAAAAATGGCTGAATTTGGAAGTGAGTTAGGGTTACGACCTGCTGTGGAAATAATGCATAAGAAAAAAATAATGCATAAGAAAAACATATATCTATATGGTAATAAAGTAATAAATATACATACACCTGTGACATCATTATGCACAGGAGACATACGATAGGAACCTTAATATAGATATAGATGAAGTGCACAGTGCATTTACTGATATGAACTTTTGACCATGGAGATGTTCAGCAAAACGGAAACTTGAACATCCATCTTTTGAATTTTCCATCTGCAGAGTATCTGTTTGCTATTTTGATAGTAAACCCTGTATAAATACCTATATAAATGTATCGACTCAGCCATACCAGAACGGATCAAATCAAGATCCTCACTAAAAAATAAGCCACCCTGGTGGACATCCAGCATAAATAGGTTATACAATAAGAGAAAGAAACTGCTGTCAAAAAACAAGAGGGAATGGTCCCAGCAAAGGAAGAACTTCCTCCAAGGCATAAACAAGCAGATTATACATCTTGTAAAGTTCTCTAAAGCTAATTATGAAACTAAATTACCATCCCTAGCTAAGATAAATCACAAAGCATTCTTTAGCTATCTTCAAAATCTAAAAGGGAAGGGACAGCTTTGTGCCGGACTAGCTCTGGAGAGTACTACTTATACTGAACCTGAGGACATTGCCAAACTGCTAGTGGACAGGTGTGGCGAAAACCTCACCCCCCTGTCTCCACCAATCATACCTCATGACATACCTGTCACCAGTCCACTGCCTAGTATATCCACAGAGCAGGTCATAGCTGCACTCTCCAAAATCAAAAAAACAGCATCTATGGGACCAGACAACATCCCAGGCTGCCTATTAAATTGTCTAAAACAGGAGTTAGCGGAACCGCTGAGCACGGTCTTCAATCTCAGTCCAGGTACTGGCTTTGTCTCAGCTGAGTGGAAAAGAGCAATCATAATCCCCTTGCACAAACAGGGTCCCTCAACTGACCCCAGGAACTATAGACCCATAAGCCTAACCAGACTTATCTGCAAGGCCATGGAGAGAATCATCATGGATCTTATCAACAAAGAAATAGATAACTTTCAAACTCTTGACCCGACCCAGTTTGGCTTCATTAAGGGAAAATCTTGTCTGCTAAATCTGGTGGACTTCTTTGAGAATGTCACCAAGGCCCTGGATGAAGGCAAAACAGTTTCGCACTGCCTATCTTGACCTAACCAAGACTTTTGACACAATCCCTCAGTCAGGCATCATTGAGAAACTCACCCATCTGGAGCATAACCCTTACACCACTAGATGGTTTGCCAATTGACTCACAGACAGAACACAAACAGTCCAAATTGGGGATGCCAACTCTACTAGCAGACCTGTTACTAGTGGTGTTTCACAGGGGATCTGTGCTAGGTCCCCTACTGTTTGGTATCTATTTTTCAGAAATCCAGGTGAAAATAGATGGCCTATGGCTTACCAAGTTTGTTGATGACTGCAAATTGGGTGCAATCACTGAATCCCCCAAATATGTCAACATACTACAAAATGGACTTACACAGACAAATGATTGGTGTCAAAGCCACAGACTTATACTAAATGCAAAAAAATGCATTATCATCCCCTTCAGCAAAGGAGAATCCCCTTACTAATTACATTAATAATGTCCCCCCCTAAGTTCAAACCCAGTGGTGAGAGATTTAGTAATGCAAGTTGATAGCAGGCTCAATTTTGATCATCAGGTGTTCACAGTAGTAAAAGATTCATAGGTTCATAGGTTGGTACTAGGCTATCAGTCCTAGGGCCTATACAAGCCTAGCCATAACAATTCCCTGGATATTTCTTCCCACAATATTTACTTCCCTGGACCCCTGTTTAGTAGGGTGACTGACATGATCCCCGGGGTGAATTTCCTTTCTGCCATCCAATCGTCAAGGTTCCTTTTGAAGAGGGCCAAGGAGGCACTCTGCTTGACGTGTATGGGCAGTCTATTCCAGAGTATGGGGAGTCTCTGGGTCAGGAACCTATCCCTCCAGCATGTTTTGTTCATTGTGATGACAAGGTTTAGATCCCTGGAGCGTGTGGCTCTGAGGGATTGGGATTTCTTTAAGTGGAGCATGTCCAACAGCTCAGGGGTTGACATGGCCTTGTATGTTAAGCAGAGGTCACCTCTGAGTAGATGATATGCCACAGAGTATAGCTGGAGTTTTTTTTAGATGGTAAGTATAGGGCATCTGCTTTTGACCTGTGATTCTTTTAGTGAGGTATTTCTGTGGCCTTTCCAGCTATTGCAGATGTCTTGTGAGGTACATACCAAATGGGGCGTTGTACTCTATAATGGGTCTAATGAGGGATGAGTACAGTGGGACGATGACCTCCTTTTTTCTGGATGAAAAGCCCTTAGTGATGAGGTGTGCCACATAGAAAGATTTCCTGACTGTTGTGGTGATGTGGTTATTGAAGGTGAGACCACTGTCCACCTGTGTCCCTAAGTCTCTCATCACACTTTCGATGATTAGTGTACTGCCACCTATGTGGTAATTCATGGGTACATGTTTTTTCCAAAGGGGATAACTATACATTTCTTGGCATTAAGCTTGAGCCCATGGCTCTGGCACCAAGCATCTGTTTCTGTAAGGCCCTTTTGTAGAATATCCACATCATTTGGGGAAGAAAGTCATTCTATGTTGCACAACTCATAAGAAAGGGTAGAGCATCCAAAGCTAAGGAGGTTATAACTCCCCTGTACTTAGCTCTCATCAGACCAAAAATAGCGTACAATGCTCCCTTCTGTATGTACCTCACCAGACATCTACAACAAGTGGAGAGACCTCAGAGGTTTCTCACCAAGAAGTTTCAGGGCCTACAACACATGACTTACACAGACATACTGAAGGCCCTATCACTTTACTCAACATCTTATAGACTGCTTAGAGGTGACTTGTGCCTGGCCTACAGAGCAGTCTCAGACCCTGCTTTGATGAAGTTGCTGCACATCCGCAAATCCAATTGGACAAGATTCACTCACTCTAGGGATCTTAACCTAGCCTGCAATATTAACAGGACATGCTGGTGAGACAGATATGTCTCCCAGAGGTTGCCACTCCTCTGGAACAAACTCCCTTTTTCAGTAAAACAGAGCTCCTCAATAATCCTGTTTAAGCGTAACCTAGACAACTGGATGGGAAATCATAAATTTACACCGGGGGTTCACCTATGTCCCTCTTAGACAGGGGCAGCCAGTGCTGATCTTAGATTCACAGGCAAACATAGACTATATATCTTGGTCCGTAAGGGAACAAGGGTATAACATGGCTAGGCTTGTAGAGGCCTTAGGGCCAATAGCCTAGTAACCTCCTATGATCCTATGAAAGGGAAGCAGGGAATACAAAAGCATTAAAGAATGATGTTCATCATTAGATCACTGTTACAGTGGTCTAAGCTATATGGGCAGTCCTTCCACTGAATGGACCAGCTGGCCAGCTTCCTAACCTTTAAGGCACCTTCCACATGTCTTAGTGCACAGCTCAAGTAGAGCAAAATAATATCAGTGGCTAGGGTGCTAAAACTTTAGAACATTCTTGCTGTCAAAGAGTGCATTCCTTTGCAGGTTTTGGGTGATTGACGGCTGTCTAGCACTTCACCAAGGCTAGACAAAAGCTCCCTGTTGGGGATTACCTTCCACATCATTATGCTTTGAGGAGGAAAAATGTTTCCTTTCTGTCAGAGATTTATGCTATAGGCTTGAACTGATGTTTTAGTGGTTGTGACTTATAGTTTTACCTCAGTATCTTACTTTTTTGCTTATAGTTCTCTGAAAGTAATGCCTTGCAGGTAACTTTTTTGCATGAAAAAGTTTCAATTTTCTGTCAAACATTATAATTTAATATATAATGTTTAGAGGTTAGAACTACTTTTTTTTGGGGGGTGTCAGTAAAGCATTTTACTTCAAAACATTTTTATTCTATCATGGTGTTTCAGCACCTCTCCTAAGCTCTGCTAAATGCTTGTCAGACACTGTTTTCCATAGACGGACAGTCCTAGATCTGTGTGGGGATTTCCTTATACTTTAGCATTTTTTTAAGGAAAAGTGTTTTTCTGTTGAAATGTGTTATTAGGGGCTGAGACTAGTGTGTTTGGTATTTCTTGCTAATGCATTTTACCTCAAGAATTTGTCAGAAGGCAAGACTGATTCATTCAAACTCCATTTTCCACTTGTCAGACATCCTTTGAAGTGACAGATAGCCCTGGTTCCCTGTAGGGATTCCCTTGTTAATTCTCACTTTTTGTGGAATGAAATGTTACTTTTCTATTAAAATTAATTGCTAGGGGCAGGGAACACTGTGCTTGGTGGTTGTCACTAGGTTTTTACCTCTAAAGATATTTTTTGTCAGGAAGTAAGTGACTGCAATGCTCCACTGTCTGCTTGTCTGCTTGTCAGACACCTTTTGCGGCTGACAAACAGTCCTTGTTTCCTGTGGGGGTTCTCTTGTAAATTATCACTGTGTGGAAAAAACTATTACTTTTATGCCAAAACTGGTTGCTGGGGGCTAGGGCCAGTGTATTTCATGGTTGTCACTAAAAAGTTTTATCTCAGAAATTAACTTTCAGTTAGAAGGTAAGTTATTGAAGGCTCTTTTATCCTCTATCCACTTCTCAGATACCTTTTGAAGCTAGGACATGGACCTACAACCCTGTAATTTGATAGTTCCTCCCCGAGCAACAAGAAAAATTATCGGGGGGGGGGGGGATGATGTCACAGGCAAGGGAGCTTCAGTCTTGACTCTGACTTCCCCTTCACCTCAGCTGTTGATGGATGAATTTGCTGTAGCAATCAGATTTTAAATGAAAATAGTAATAATAATAATAATAATAATAATAACAACAGCATCCCATATATTATGATTTGCTACTGGTGAGTTTTCTTCTACCAGCAGCTGTTCCTCCTATGTTGCCGTTTTTGCAGTCAGCATTTTACCTGACAACAGGCCACCTGCCACCAAATAGTATGATAAATGGAAAACAGTCCCAAACCCAAAATTCCATTTTTTCTGCTGGCTTCTTCTGTTAATATGAGAAAAAGTAATTGCTGACCTCCCTTTTTCATCCCAAGTGCATCTCTGAATTGCTTAGTATTCTTTGTGCCTCAGATAACCAAATACTCTACCAGATGTGTTTGTGATATTGCTGATGCTGTTTATAGAGTTGCTGCAATAGGTTCGATATTTTTGAATAATTGCCTGGTTACATTCTCAGAATTTACCAGAGGATGTCAATGCTGAGACTGCAAATGCTTTCCTGGATAAGGAATTGTTCTTTTACCCTTCCTCTGCTGAGGTCCTTTAAAGGTGCGATGAAAGGGAAAGGTTATTGCAGGGGACTATCCACCTTTTCTACCCTCCTTGCAAAATATGGTAGAAACGTTTCTGCTACTCAGGAATCAATATTCTCAGCAAGGCAAATACATTTTCAGAAATCAATATCAAGGAGTTTCAAGAAGACAGGAGGGTCTTCCCTAGAGTTAGGACTATTTAAGAAAACAGACTTGACTGTATGCCCATTTCCCCTTCCCACCCTGGCAATCCTGTAAAGCTATCCAAAAGTCTAGGTCTAGTCTTCACTTTCCTCTCTGACACTTGGGTACTGAGAATCATTTGAAAAGGCTATAGTTGGCAGAGAAATGCTCTTCCTCCTTTTCAAAGGATTCCTCTGCATCCATTCAGTCAAACCTCCCTATTACGTAGATTAGATACTGCCTCAGGGAGTCAAAGAACCTGTTTCCTCAGATTTAACAGAACAAGATTTTATTCAGGAATCTTTTAGGTGCCCAAGAAAGAATTGACATAGAGACTGGTCATATACTTTTCTTTCTAAACTTTCACATCAAAATCCCAAATTCTAAATACTCTCAGTTTCTAATAATTTTGGATATAAAAGATGCTTATCATCACATTCCAGTTCTCAAAGTTTTCAAACACTTTTTTTCTGTGTCTGGTTTACATTTTTCAGTTTTCTGGCTTGCCCTTGTGTTCAACAACCCCAAGAGTGTGTACAGAGTGCCTGGTTCCTGTAACAAATGATTGCAGGTAGTATGACAGTCACATTTTTTTCTGTATTTTGACGACTGCCTTATTTTTTACAGATTCTTTCACAAGTTGATAAGAATCGCTGGCTTAGGTGATAACCTCTTTCTCAGCCTGGGGTTATATCATTCCTTCATACACAACAGTTTTTCTGGGATGTCTTCTGGACCCATCCCTTATAATGGCTTCCTTTTCTAGAACAAAGTTGAATGTTACAAGGAGCAATTTATAAGATTTTCAAACCAGACTGGTATTTGCCTGGAAAATCTCAGAATTCTAGGTTTCATGGTCTACTGTTCTCATGATTCCTTTGGCCAGAATTCACATGGAAAACAATTCTCTGGTATATTTTCAGCCCCCTACTCAGTTTGTAACCACAGATGCATTAAATTTTGCTTGGAGAGCTTAAGCAAATGAAAGTCCAGCACTTTTGGGACAAGCAAGATGAATTAAAAACACAAAAAAGTCAAATAAATGATGGCTGTAATAAATGTTTTCAAATATCTGAGCCATCCATACCTCTCAAACTGCAGACCATGAAAATAAAAACAGAGGCCCTTGAAAAGCAGGAACATCCAACTAAAAATCTGGACATCTAATGAGCATAAACTTTGAATACGAAATAGCATATAGCTTCCCGCTTCCAGTAGGATTGTGGGATATTACTTGGAAACACATGTTTAAATAACAGACAGTCACAAAAATGAAGGAAACGTATAAACACATCATCAGAGAGACATTGTAAAATCTGTAATCTTTAATGAACTGTACTGCAAAATTCTACCACACAAGGTCATTTATTTTTTATAAGAAAAATGGTGATGTCAGATGTGTGCCCTCTTTCTTTAAACTGTTGTCGCCACTAGCATATGTTTGTCATGTAGTGTGGTTTTCTGTGTACTAGACAGCTTCAAAAATCAAGTTTGATGAGGGGGTTCAGAAAAGCATGTGAAGGGTTAAATTAAGAGTGAAAATAAGGACACATCTTCAAAATTAGTGACATCATGTGCAAGAGTAAATAAGGTCTGAAAATAAGAATATGAATCTAAAATAGGGACAGATGAGAGGCTTGGATACCTCTGTCAATGCCAGGTCCTCTGCTAGTATTTGCAGACAACACCACAGTGATGTGGTACATAAACAAATAGGGGTTAACCAGCTCCGACCCCTTTGCAGGCTTGCTATGATAGTTTAGGATCTAGTAACTCAGTGCAACCGGTTCTTCCAGGCTACCTACATTCCATCAAAAAAATCATTGTTGCAGACAAGCTGAGCAGGACAGACCCTCAAAATGGAAGCTGAACCCAGGGGTCTTCCAGGAATTGGTCCATCTGTGGGGAACTCCTCAAGTACGTGTTTGCTTCCAGCCACAGCAGACAGGTAACAAAATTCTGCTCCAGGATTCCTTGCACACCACAGAGGCCTGGAATACAGATGCCATGTCATTCCCATGCATGTGAATGTTCTTGTATTCTTTTACACCCTTTCTACTGATAACCAGGGTTCTTCTAAAGATACAGAAAGACTCCTGAGATATAATTCTGAGAACTCTTTTTTTGGCCTGGGCAGCAATGGTTCTTCCTTCCTTTGAAAGTCACCAAGGGCAGTTACCACAAGCTTCCTCATAGAATGGACTTGTACAGGACAGGGTTTGTTTGATACAACGCAACCTTCAAATTCTTCAGCTGAATGCTTGGATGATAAAATTTTAATACCTTTTTAGGCAAAGGAGGCAAAGAAATCTGCTAATAGAAAATCATACATGAGTAAGTAGAAAGATTTTCTAGTTGGTGCCAAACCAAGAACCAGGACCCTTTTAAGGCCTAAACTCCAGTGACTCTGCAGTTATTATCTTCTAGCCTTACTTACTCTTCTATTAAGATTCATCTTTCTGCCATAGCTGATTTGCTGCCCTTTGATCCCACCTTTCTACCCTACCTCAAATGAAACAGGTTTTGAAAGTGGTTTCACACATCCATTTACCAGTTAGAAAGTGTCTGCTTCTTGAGATCTTAATTTTGTACTGGAAAAACTATGACTGTTTCCTTTTGAACCTGCTCATGAGACCAATTTGAAGTTCTTACCTTAGAAAACAGTGTTACTCTTTGCTCTGACTTCTGGAAGAAGAGTATCTGAGTTACAAGCTCTTATGGTGAGCCGCCACGTTCTCATTTTTCACAAAATCAGGGTTACTTTCAGAACAAAGCCTTCCTTTTTGCTTAGGTTGTCTGAGTTTACACTGACTCAGACTATGCATTTCCCTGTTTCTTTCCAGTACCTAAAAATAAGGAAGAATTTTACAGACTCTAGATGCCCTCAGACAACTCAGACATCATCATCATCATCCCCCTTTATTCCAATTCTCTACACGGGGTCAGGGTGTCATGTTAACTGATGCCATCTCTATCGATTCAATGTTACACTCCTGCCTTCTTCGACACTTATGCCTGTTACAGACCTTCTCTCACACAATCCGTCTACCTCTTTGCTGGATGCTCTTGTTTCCTTTTACCTTATTCTTGTCTGTCCCAAATCTTCTTCATCTGATTGTCTTCTGCTTTTCTGCACATGTGCCCAGACCACCATAATCTGTTCTCTTTGATCTTTTCTGTAATTGGAGCTACTTTGGCTTCTACTCTTACATTCTCATTTCTTCATATGTCCCACAGTGTATATCCTACCACCCATCTCAGGCACTTCATTTCCATCACCTCTAGCTTCCTCATCTGTTCTGCCTTTACTGCCCAGGTTTCAGCACCATACAGTAGTATTGGCTACACCATTGTTTTGCACTGTTTACTTTTCAGTTTCTTTGGCATTCTTCTGTCATGCACTACATCTGACACTCTATGCCAGTTGGCTGCAGCCCCTTTGATTCTAGCTTTGACCTCTTCACTCAGACTTCCCTTCTCCTCAACCACTACTCCTAGATACTTGAAGCTATTAACCTGTCCCACTATCTTCTCTTCTGTCTCATTACTCAGCTTCTTCTGATTTCCCACCTTTGCTGCCATTACCACTGTCATATCTGTACTTGCTTTCATCCCATGTGCCTTCAGGTTTGCATTCCATTCTCCTATCCTTTGCTGAAGTTCCTGCTCAGAATCTGCCTGTAATGCCACATTGTCTGCATACAGCAGCTTTGTTGATCTGTCCCTTTTGACCTGTTTGCTAATGTAGACCATCACCGGTATGAACAGCAATGGGCTCAGAGCTGAACCCTGATGTACATCCACTCCCATTGGGTACTTCTCTGTGAGATCGAACACTGTTCGCATTTGAGTCATTGGGTTCTTGTACATGGCCTGCATTAATCCTACTAGTGTATCTGGGACTAAGAACTACTGCAGTACTGCCAAGATAAGCTTTCTTGGGACCTTGTCATGTCTTCTGCAAGTCTAGGAATGCCCAGTTGGACTCTTTCCTTATCTCTAACTTCTTCTCATCTATCTGTCTCACTGCAAACAATGGGTCAGTTGTGCTGCATCCTGATCTGAATTTGAACTGCTCATCTTCCTTCTTACTTTCTACTACTCTGTGTATCTATCAGTCACCCTTACCATAACTTTCATGCAGAGTGACAGGAGTTTAATACCTCTGTACTGCCCACAGTTGTGGATGTCTCTTTTGTTCTTGCACACTGGCATGAGTATGCTTACTCTTCAGTCATCTGGGGTACACCTTTCTCTCTGCACTGTTATGAGTACCCTCAACAGCCATTTCTCCCCTATCTCACCCAGCATCTTTATCATATCTGCTGTGACCTCATCTGAGCCTGCTGCTTTCCCTGACTTCATTTTCCTTAGTGCTACACTTATTTCCACTGGGGTGGACTCCTCTTCTTCTCTCATCGTAGGCTGTGTCTGAGGCAGTAGAGCTTCTGTGGGTTTTTCTTCATTTAGAATCTGCTGGAAGTAATCCTGCCATCTGCCTTTGATGCCCTGTGGACTGGTAAGCAGGTTGTTGCTGGCATCCCTTATGAAGGGTGTCTATCTTCTTTAGTTTTTTGTCTTTGCCTTGTCTACTGAGTCACTTTTCAGAAGCTGATAGAGTACCTCCAGTTCCCTATTCTTTGCTATTGCAACTCCATTTTTAGCTGCTTTGCTAACCAACTGGTATTCTTTCCTAGCCTGGTCTATCTTTTCTATCTCCCACTGTTTCCTGCACTCTTTCTTTTGATGACTTTCTGGTCCTCTTCATTCCACCACCAGCTTTCCTTATGTACTTTATTTCCATACCTGGCTCGGTCACATATCTGGTCCTCACACAAGCTGTTTTGAGGAGCTGCCATTCTACTTCAAATTTGTCTACTTCTTTTTTTCTTGTGTTGCTAGAGCCCTTAGTAATTCCTTGAACTGTTGTGCTTTTTCTCCAGTGAACTTCCAGGTCTTCAGCCTGGTCTCTGTTGACCATGGAGCCTTCTCTGACCACTGCTTGCAGCTTATTGTGGCAACCAGTGGTTTATGCTGTAGGCTGACTGTTTCACTGGGGATGACTTTGCAATCACTGATTCTACCCCAATGCCCTTTTCTTACTAGGAGGAAGTCTACCTGAGTTGCATGTTTGTCACTCTTGTATATGATCTTGTGACTGTCTCTCTTTCTGAATCATGCATTGGGTACTATCCTGAGTAGTAGACTCTGGATCCCAAGCCAAGTGGCTTTGCTGCACTGCCCTTCCTTGCATACATTATCCATCCTCCTCCTCCATGCCTTCATATTATCCACTTCCAAGCCTCATCCTGTCAGTGAGCTTCAGTGAGTGCAGCAATTCTTAGTTCATGTTTGGCAGGTTGATTGGTATTATGTACAGCTTTTACTCAACAAAGCTATCGCAGGTTACTCAGGCTGGGCAACTGGACACCAGCCAGCCAGCCAGCCAGTAACTTATTAACCCAGGGCTGCTTGGATTTATGGCAGGCACACTGGCCAATAGGGGCACATACACCCATCCCACTGTTAGCATGGATGATTCCTGGCATAGGCCATGTCCTCAACCAAGTAATTACCCATGCCCATTTGGCAACATTAGTCAGCATGACCGAATCACCATATTTTACACTGTCAAGTGGCTAGCCCTGCCACAGCACACAGTCTGTGTTCCATTTTCTCCTACAGTAGATGCCCAAAACAGTTGTTCTATGCAACTGTTCCCCCTATAGGGCACCATGTAGAGTCTTTGTTGCTGTCCACAGCTCCAGCCATTGGTGAGGTTGAGAGGGAAACACTTAGAATGTTTTTTAGAGGTGGGAGGAACCCAATGAGACATAGAGAGAACATGAAACCTCTAAACAGGCATTGTTGGGAGGCCAGGATCAAATCTTGTACCTTGTGAATGGAAGGCAAAGACTTTAACCATTATGCCAACTGGTCTCCTGCACTTCACTTACTCAGATACTATACTAATGATAAAAAACTTCAGAATTGTTGATCAGCTATTTCCCATGAAGGTAAAAAAATAGATAAGACAGACTTCCAGGCAAAGTAAGGGATTACTCTTCCAAGACTCTGGCTATTTTTGTGGCATTATGGGAAGCAAATCAAACAAAAACAAAAATGCATCCAAACAGCTCAGCTACCGTGGCTACATCAGGGATCAGCATCTGCTTGAGGCTTACGTGTTAAGCCCATTGCTCCTCTGCCCAAAAATTACTTCCCCGGTCAGAAAGCAAATCAAACACAAACAACAACACAGCCCAGCAGCTCTGCTACTACTGCTACTTTGGGGATCAGCATCTGATTAAAACATATGTATGTTTTTATATTTTATAGTGGAATAGCATTGTTCTGCACCCCATAATCATCAACAGCACATCACCGGGACCAACTGTTGTTCTTTGCCACCCCTTTCCACCAGTCATTATGTCAATACCTTATCTGCTGAGTTTGTCAGGCTGTCGTTCTCTATTTGTGCTATAAATAGTTTCCAGTCAATTCTTAGTAGCTACCCTTTAGCAACACTATTTTTTGCCACACCTGCACTGCTTGATACTCCGGCCTTAAGCCTTTAACTACAATTGTCCACCAACGCTAATGAATATCTACTGCTTTATTCTGTTCTCCTGCCCTCAGTCATACATCTTATAATTTTTTATTTGGCACAACTTTAAAATCTCACTCACTATATGTTTTACTCAATTACTGTTCCATTTCACCACTCTATTCTAAAGCCTTTCTGCTTATAGGTCATTGTTTCTCTGTGTATCAAAAGATACAGAAGGTGTAAAACTAAGTGCTTACTGATAGTTTCTAGTAACCTCATGCTCAGCCTGCTCCAATCCACTCTGTTCACCCTCTCTCCACTCAGTCTCACTCTGCTCCCCTACTCTATCCCCAATTCCCACCCATCCCCTCTATCCCTAGACTTATACACTAGTAACTCCTCCCCTCACCTCAGCCAGCCAATCAGTACCTTTAGCTCTTCCCTTCTCATCATCTATACCTTCCTTATTCTCTCCCATACATACTCATCTTTACTTATCCACCGCCTTCATTACTCACTATCATTTGCATACCTACTACAAAACTTACTTATTTATCAACTCACCTTTCCATCACCTCTCCCTTGATATCCACTTGTATCTTCTTGGATCCCACACAACATTGTCTTTTTATTTCTACATATCCACAGCCACACAACTGCTAATTGAACTAACTTAGTCCCTCCTTTATAAACCAACTATGCTTTCATCTATGAATGGATGGCGCAGTGGTGCAGCGGTAGCATTGTCACCTCACAGTAAGAGGTTGTCCGGTTTGATTCACGGCTGGAGTGCCTTCTGTGTGGAGTTTGCATGTTCTCCCTGCATTCATGTGGGTTTCCTCTGGGTGCTCCCGTTTCTTCCCACATTACAAGACATGCATCTGGAGCATTTCTCCCTGGGCCTTCACTGAAAATTGGCTTTGTTCCAAGTTGGACTTTCCCAGTTAACAAATGTTAAATAAATAAAATTAAATTAAATTTACTACACACTTTCTAACTTTAGCACTCCTCTCCTTATTTCTCTGTTCTGTTCTACATATTACTGCCCTAAACCCCATCTCCTTCTCACCTCAACAATTTACTACAACCACTTCCATTCCTACTTAAGAGCTACACAAATATATCTCTAAGCCTCTATCAAATAAACCCCTCTTCCCATACAAACTAAAAATTGCCCCTCTCATAAATAAAATCCACTTCAGTCCTATAAGCAACACTACCATTTATTTTCAAGTGTACCATACCATATCTCCCTCTAAACAAAAGCTATTCGTTTATACATTCACATTTACTACAATACCTTTATCTGTTGATATACACCCTAAACCATGTCCCACTTTTACTAATATCCACACACTTCCACTCAGGATTAATTCTCACAAATCCATTTACATGGTAACTATAAACCTTCAAAGTATTTACAACAAAATTACTAACTTTCATGCACTGATCACTCTTAGCAAACCAGACATTATTGCCACCACTGAGACCTGGCTCAAACCCTACATTAAAGATTCAGAATTTCTCCCTCCAGGCTTTCAAACAATGAGATCTGACAGGCCCAATAAAAAGGAAGTGGCTTAGCACAAATATTTCCTAATACATTTAACATAGTTCCTTACACAAATCCTGTTCTTCAATTCACCAATGCCGAAATTCTTATTTCCTTCCTAAAAATGAACTGCAAAAATCTGTGTATCATGGTTCTCTACTTACCCTCCTGGCAGCAATACATCCGCTATTAGAAGAAATTCTTGTTTGGATTTCTACTAATATCAAAAATGAAACTATTATCCTAGGTGACATAAATATCAACTGGCTAAACCTTAATTCCAACTTCTCTACCTGTAACATTAATCTATTCAACTTCACACAGCTCATAAACACCCCAACTAGACCAAATAAGTATAACACCACAGGATCCATTCTAGATTGAATTCTTGTCTCAGATGCCAATAAAATATCTGAAGTAAGTACTTTTCCAAACACCCTGAGTGACCACCTCCCTGCTTTTATCCACCGCTCCCCCTCCTCCTACCAAAACCAACGCCAATACTAATAAGGAACATAACTGCATTTAATCCACTAACCTTTGTTGATACCTTGGAAAAGATAAACTGGCACAACCTAAAAACTCTCCCTCTTGATAACACTGTTGACTAATTTAATACAATGTTCCTAAACACACTAAATAGCCAAGCACCCCTTTGGATGAAAAGAATCAAAACTAACTTTGCCTCATGGCTGACCAAGCCTTCGAAAGACCTGATGCACTCCAGACATAAAATATGGAAACAACATCAAGACAACAGAAATGAGCCAGACCTGATAAAATTTAAACATCTTTATAATCAGGTAGAAAAACTAGTCAACAAAGATAAAAAATAATATTATTCTAAACTGCAGTCTAACCATAAACAAAACCACAAGAAAGTCTGGAATTCCATCACATCACTCCTGAACCCAGGTTCAAAAAACAACCCCTGTCCACATCCTGACAAATCTCCCCAAGAAATAACCTCTCCTTTTAACTCTTTCTTTATAAATTCTACAGCTGACATTACTGCTACTTTCCCCATGCTAAAGGCAGCATTAGTAACACATCTTCACCTCAAACTTCCACTACCCTCCCTAACACTACATGCACCCCTTATACCCAAGACACTGACACCCGTTCTACTCCCAGTTTCACTCTCAATCCCATTTCTATCACACCTATAAAAAGACTACTTCTGAAGCTCAAACCCTGCTCTAACACTCCTGACAATATACCCCCAGAATATCTAAAACTTGCAGCAGAAGCCATTGCATTCCCTATAAGTATCCTTATTAATAGATCCATTCTGGAAACCTAAGTACCCAAATTATGGAAGAAAGCATTCATTCTCTCGCTTCATAAAGGTGGCAAAAACACTGATATCACCAACTTTCATCCAGTCATTATTCTTTCTTTTATCTCCAAGATCTTGGAAAAGTGCAAACACAGTCAGCTAATGCGATATCTTAATCATAACCATCGCCTGTATCCTACGCAACATAGTTTCAGACCTGGCCATAGCAGAACTGCCCTCATATCTTTCTTGGATATTGTTAACAGAGCACGTGATGCTGTGAAAATAGTCTCTACCCTCTTTTTAGATCTATCAAAAGCTTTTGATACAGTTTCCCACCCTTTACTACTTTCATAACTTTCTAACATTGGACTTTCCCCCACCACTCTCAACTGGTCCTCAAGCTACTTAAATGACAGACAACAGGCTGTCAAATAGCAAAACTCTATTTCTCCAAACCTTAACACCTCCACTGGAGTCCCTCAGGGCTCCATACTTGGTTCCCTCCTATTCAGCATTTTCACTAATAACTTCCATTTTTCTATGACCCATGGATCCATCTTCCAATATGCTGACAACTCAGCTATTGTATGTTCAGCTGACTCTATTTCTGAACTTCAGCTCAAAACTCAAAAAGTCTTCTCCATCACTGAATCCTGGATATATAATAACCACCTAGACATTAATCCAAAGAAATCCAAAATCATGTTATTCACCCCTAGGAAATAAACCCCATTAGATAAAACCATCTTCAATATCTATTCTGAAAGTAAGGCAGAAATAGAACTTGTTAGCCACACAAAACTGCTGAGTCACCATAGAAGAACACCTAAAATCTGATATTCACATACAACACAATATCCAAAATACCTATCAGAAGTTATGAATCCTCTATAGGCACAACCACTTCATCAGCCCTTCCACTAAACATACCCTTGCCTCCACTTACCTACTTCCTTTTCTCATGTACGGTGCCCCTCTACCTACAAACCTTCAAACTACACTAAAGGCCAAACTTGAGACTTGTTATAACAAAATTGCTAAATTTGCAAATAATTCCAACCACCACTGTACTGCTCTACACACAGTAAAATGGCTGGAACTACCAAACTACCTCAACTATCTGCAACTAACTACAGTACACAAACTGATCTTTTAACATTCAGATTGTCCTGCCCTTAGCTCAATATTCACTAACTACCTCCCAAAGAGGCCCCTCAGATCTGAGAATCAGCAGCCTCTGCAGGTTTAGAAACCAAATCTTCCACTCGGCCAACTTCTTTACTTCTACTCTCTAGTCAAAAATTGGAATGCCCTACCCATAGCCATTACAACAACCCAGAATACTGCCCATTTCAAAACTTCTTTACGGAATTACCTAGCGTCTATCTGCAATTGTACTTGCACTCATCCTTCTTAAAATATCTAACTCTAGTGATATTCTTCTGCTTTTATACCACATTTACTTAATTTCCTCTCTGCTCTAATTACCTCAAAAATGCTCTAATGTCACTTCTACTCATTTAACCTTTGGATTACTAATTGTGGTTTTTATATTGTAAACTAATTGTTTCTTATTTGTATTTTACCTATGTATGTCATTCTACTTTTATTCATGTAATGAGGAGCTTTTCTCCCTGGGCCTCCACTGAAAGGCTCTGAATGGCCCAGTGGACTCTTCCGGTAAACAAACTGTAAATAAATAAATAAAATGATGGACTCTAGAAAACTCCAAGAGTCAGCAACTTGCTCATATGTATACACATTTACCAAACACTGCAAGCTAAATTCCTTTTCTACATCCAGAGTAGGTTTTGTTAGAACTATTCTCTAGGGATTACTGGACTCTGATCCTTCTCCCTCCACCCTGGCTTTCTAAGCTCTGGTATTCATCCTATATAGCACAGGCTACTGCAACAATGATCTAATGAACATACAGTACAGTTGTGTAAGTAAACTTACCTTGGCAGTAGATGTTGAATAGATCACTGATGCACTAGCCTCACTGTTCCTCCATCCTCCTCCTTTTGCTTTTTGTATTTTTGCCATGGTGTTGGTATATGTGCTTGTCTTTTTTTTCCTAGCACATATCTAGCTCTCAGAGTTTTAGCTTCCCTGTTCTGGGGCAAGAAGGCTCTGAAGTCTTGGCACCCTAGACACTGATTTTATCTTGCTGTCCTCAAGCTGTACTGTGGCTAGGGTACAAGGAATGGAAGCTGACCAGCTGGAATGGTCATTGGCAGGGCATTCCATATAGTATAAATTACTGCAACAGAGATCTATTTGAACATCTACTGTTATGGCAAGTGTTCATACACATCAGTACTTTGGTAAGATACTGAATTGTTAAGAAAGAAGAATGAACAGAAAACAAAAAGTTGTTACCTCTGTTTGTAGACATTTGGTAAGACCCCATCTAAAATGCTGTGGCAGTTCTGTATACTTCATCAGCAAAACAGAGCAGACAACACAGAAGCATTTCAGAAGAACTGACAAAAATGGTACATGAGCTATATCAGAAAGACAGGTTAAGAGGGCGTGGCCAGGATGGCAAACTGTTAACAGCACAAAGTCTTAGCTTTGCTTCAGTTTATTTTTTCTGACAAGATTTTATTATATGTGTGAAGATTGGGAGAAGATGGTCGAAGGCTGCCAGCCTAGTCAAATAGAATTTGATACATAATTCTATCATTTGTGAATATAAATGTAAAATACAGTCTTGTTTCTTAAATGAAAGAAAACACTGTAAAAAGTGAACTTCAAGATTGTAGCAACATTGCCATCTGCTGTAAGGAAAACTAAGCCAAGCATTTCACATCTGTTCTTTTGAAGTCAAAATTATGTCTTGTATATCTTTTGATCTAAATAGTAGTGCCGATGAGGCTAACTGAACACATTCTTTCTATTGTCTTAACTTAAGGAATAATTACTAGAGTGTACATGTGAAATGTCTTTTATTGTTGTAGTTTCCTGAGCAGGTGTTAGATTGTTAAATAATGTAGCCTTTTGGCCTGGCAACTCCAGACTAAGTGTCAAAATTATGTAATGTGTATACTGGGAAAACCTCAGTGTCAAAATGATGTAATCTGGGAGGGCCCAGCAGAGATGTTTGTGAGTTTGAAAACTATTGTTCAGAGAGAGACTGTAAGCATTTTGATCTTGATATCCAACTCTCAACACTGCCTTGTGCTCTCTTTATGTAAGTAGTACCTTAGAAGTATGTTTTCTTGTAGAAATAGCTAGGATTATAAAGATTAGACTTAAGTGTTTTTCTGTTATATCAGAACTTTCCTACTGTATTGTTTTAAGTTTCTGTGTGATCTCTGAACTCTTGAATGGCACTGTGGTGGAGTAATATTGTCTTGTTTTTTTAATTATTTATTATTAAATATTTTAAAAACCTTTTACCTGTGGCTGCTTTATGTAGAGAAGTAAGCTCTAGAGTACATTGCATATTTATAGAGTTTATTGTACAAGACCACTCTAATAAACCTTAGACTGATTAGTCACACTTACCAATTGGATAATAATATTGCACAGCAATAATTGGACACCCTTTTAAGGGCCTTTGGGTAGCTGATAAGTATTAGCTGGTAGTGGCAGTAATTACTACCATATAGTCTGGGAAAAGGGGCACAGCTGGAGAATCTGTGTCAGCCTTTCCCAGAAGTGTCTGTGACGGTGTATAAATACTTATCTCAAAGTGTGTGTGGTGTGTCAGCTACCTGGGAAGGGACACAAAGCACTGGTGGGACAGAGAGGGTACTGGAGGTTAGCTTGCCAGCTAGGCTGAGATCTGGACCCTATAGCTGTGCCAGTGGGGAGTCTTATTGGGGACCTGGGGAGCAAGGGAGCAACCAGCCCCAGACTGACTGTGATCTTTGTGTGCACTTAAAGGAAATTGTACTTTGCTGTGTGTATTTGTTATCCTGTCCTCTTATATGAGATGCCCTCTTTGGTGTTAGTGGTAAGGATTGAGGCTCCTTGATTGCTGGACCAGGGCATGGCCGTCACAATATGAACTTAACAAAAAACTATTTTCGCATACATGTTGAGTCACTAGGACAACTATTTGAAAGAAAACTCAAGTTTTTATGTTTTTCTTTGTTTTTTTTCCTGTCTGAAGTTTTATTGACTTTTGTGACAGAATGAGCCACAGTCTATAATGGGCAGTATCCAGGAGTTTTTTGTTAAATTTGATAAACCTGAGATCAAAAGGGACAATATAGAAGAAGATTCCAAGAAGCAAACAGAAATGTTAAAAAAGATTATAGAACAGCAATCTGTTCAAATCTCAGCAATAGAAGACACATTAAATGACCCAGATAGCAGAATGGCAGACAGTGAGAATCACATAGAATTACTGTTAAAATAAAATACTTTGCTTATGGAAAAACTAGAGGACCTAGAAAGTAGATCTAGAAGAAATAATATTAGGATATATGGAATACCAGAAAAGGAAGAAGGAGACAATATGTTGCAGTTTTTAACTAACTGGACACCTAAAATTCTAAATCTACCAGTAGCTTTCTCTTTTGGTATTGAGAGAACCCATAGATTTCTTTCGACTTCTTCTTTGAAGAAAAATACTCTGGTCCCCACATCTATTATTGTAAAATTTTTCTTCAGCCAGTAAGTACAAGGACCAGGTATTGAAGACTGCTTGGACTAATTCTCCGATAAAAAATAAATAACAACACTATCAAGTTTGACAGTGAATGTACTGCATCTGTTATGACCAAAAGGAAAGCATGTGTTCCATTCATAAAAGACTTAAAGAAACTAAACATTAAAGCTCAACTAATATTTCCAGCCAAAATTAGGATCTTTTTACCAGAAGGTCAGAAAACTTTCAATTCTCTAGGGGATGCAGTGGACTTTTCTCAGAAAAAGAAACATTTTGGTCAATCAGAAAATATTGTTGGACTCTTTTCAGCTTAAAGAGACAAGCAACAAGAAATGGCTGGTCTTTGAAGGACAAAAATAGTAAAAACAATAAAAAAAAAGTAATTATGTTCTCATTTTTAATTTTGCCTAAATACCTTTCTCACAGGTATTCAGTTTTGTCATCTATTACTGTTCATCATCAAATACAAGATAAACAAACAAAAATATATACTTTATCAAAATACATTTTCTGTAGTATCTGAAATACTATATATATGCTATTATTAATATTACTTATAAGTCCCTTTATTATTTTAATTTAATTCTCTCTAACATTATTTTCAAACATAGAGAGCAATGTGTATGTGGTGGGGTTATGTACTGACAGCATCCGAGATAGTGTGTACATATATTAATATTGCTACTACTTATAATTATTTTAATTCCTCTCAAACATTATTTTCTAACATAGAAAGTAGTGTGCATGTGGGGTGTATATTAACATATTAAACTAATCCACTTAATTTATATATACTTTCTATACATAATTTCAAGTAATCTTTTTTTTATTTTTAGTTATTTTATCTGATAAATGTGTTTGTATGTGATAAGCTTTATCTATGTGCAGTGGGTGTTATGTTGAGTAGTTTTGACTGTATGAAAATCATTTATATACATTATTTCACTTTCTTTAATGGGTTTAACTTGTGTGGTGTATGATCATTACTTGGGCTCTTATTCAAATAATTAGAAATGCTATTGACTGTTTGTTATAGTAACTGCTTCTTTTCAGTCCCCTTCTCAACTAGCATTAGTTAAATTGCTTTAGAATTTTTTTCACATACCTCAAGCTGTTTTTCAACTTATAGTAGTCTAGATTCTGTGTTCAAGCTGTCTATTCTGCAGGAAATGCATTTTTAACTTTAACACTTATTTACAGGAAGTGAAATTTTAGAATGTTAAAATGAGCAGCAGAAACACAAAAATAAAACATTTGAAATTAATCTAATAATTTTAAATGATATTAATGTAGTTTTTATGCTCACTATCTATTAAAAAGTAGAATAATGAAAAGAAGAAAAAGAAATAAGAATGCAGTGGGAAGAAGAAGAAAAAGAAAACATCCACACACTTAGAGAACTGGTACTAATCTCTGTTTAGTGACATCTTGTGGTCATCCTAATTATAGTTCAGTGAAAGTTGTATCCTTTATATAAGTGCAGTTTAAATATAATATACTCATACAGTATATCACATATATTTTATTTAAGTACAATGTAAATATAATATAGTCATGCAGCAGATCATCACAGTACACAGGAATATGTCATTTATAGTGATGAAAATACTTGTTTAGAACAATACTACTGCTTTTAATGTGTCATGAAAGAAGTTGAAAAAACTAATATAACTTTAATAATAATGAATTAGATAGTTACTGCTGTGCAGAATACTTCTGATAAACAAGGAAGTATACAGTAATGGAATTTCCTTTACAGTTTTTCTGGTTCTATAACATGCCACCTGTTGTATTGTACACACAAATATTTACACACTGTCAGACTGGATTTTTGATTATTTGGTCTAAACATTTCAGGAGTTGGCATTGTGAGTCCTGATATTTTAAAAGGTTACTTTCCTTAACTAAGCCATTATTGTCACTGACTAATATATTGTTTCATATCACCCACGGTCTATGTGTTTGTTATATATTTTTTATTAGATTAAATCTTTAGGTATGCCACTGTCTGTTGCAAGAAACAGATCAAGTATTTTACTTATTAGATCTTATTTAATGAAATTATCTAGTCTTGTGAAGAATTTGTATTCTGAGGGTGCCCAAGTAGAAAATACCAGACAGCCCTTGAACAATGCAAAAGTTATAACATGTCAGAAATATAAGACATAACTAGTACTTGCATAAAAAAAGAATTAATTACTAATTTCCCAGGACCACTTATATAAAAAGTGGAGCACCACAGTTAAAATATTGCATACCTCTGATCTGGAAGAAAGGTGGGATATCATAAGAACTTTACAGATGAACTACAAATTGTGATCTTTTTTGCTTGTTGTCATGTAAGTTGCCAATTTTAAATGCTTCTATACTCATTACAGTTCTAACTAGGCACCAAGTTACTGCCCACACTGAGAGTCATAGCTGGAAATTGTGGTATAAAGGTAAGAGGTACTTACACCATCTCAAGTCCTTTATTTGCAGCTGAAGTATATGGTAACTGCCTTATGTGAGTCTATCAGGTGCTTCCAAGCTACTTCTGCCCACTTCTTTACTGTGATTACATTGCTCACTATATCTGGCTATTAGTAATCTGTTTTTTTTTTGTTTGTTTGTTTTTTTTTTTTTGTGGTTTGCCACAACCACTTCCTTCCAAAATATGCCTGGCAGAGACAAATGTAAATAAAGTATTACCATTTTTTGTGTTTATTTTACCGAGAGGGAATCCCGGTATGTTAAAACTAAGGATTGTAAGAAAGCTTTGCTCAGGAAGATTACAAATCTACAAGCCTTTATAGACCTCAAGAGACTGGTCTCTATGAAAGTTCAGTCTACCCCTTCACCCTCAGGTGAGCCATTGTCCAGCCCTTTTGAAGATGCTGATGATGGAAAAAGTGGTGAAATATGTGGCCTGAGTGTTAGAGACTATATCATTACTCTTGTAGCCCCACAGTGGTCTGGAGATATGGGATCCAATGAGATCTAGATTTTCCTCTGAAAACTAGGGCCATGGTTTAGTAGCAGTCTTTCTAGTGATAACACTAAATTTAAAGAAGATGATGGTAGATAAGAGTGGATAGGATCTTCAGACTATAAAACATTAATAACAGATTTAGAGGAAGACAACAGATGTAGTAGGACTAGATATTTTTAAGAAGAACTCAAAGTACAAAGGCAAGGGAATGGCCATGTTATGATACTGATGGGAAGGGTAACCATCTGATATTCCAAGACTTGTAAGTGTATGTCCCAGAACAAAGAGAGATTGAATGACTTAAAATGTGGATTTGCATATACTAAGTCCAAGATAGCTGTTTCTCAAAATATTCCCTTTTCTCCAAGGTATAACAATTTCCAAGTCAGTATATATCAGTTTGGGAATATGGAACACTTGATTCCCATAGCAGAGGTGCAGGGGTCCCCTCCCCGCAAAAAAAAAAAAAAAAAAAAACTGTACAGGAAAAAGCACTATTGAACATTTACTTTTTTATAATTCTGAGTCTCTCACTTATGAGTCTCAAATTTACAATAGGGAGCCAGTGGGCAGATCATACAGATTTGAAATGCTTTAATTAAATAGCAATCTAGCAATGAATAGTTTTAAAGGTGAAAAGACTGAAGGAATATAAGTAAAGAATAGGAACAATGAAAAAACATGAGGAAGAGAAAGAAAGAGCATAAAGTGATAGAAGATGATAGGAAAAGACAAGACAGGATGGTTAGGAGACGTGTTGGAAAACATGTTTAAGAAAAACGAAACCAAAATGATAGTAAAAAGGACAAATGCATACTATACAAAGAAAGAAGAAAGAGAGATCTCATTTTGCACCATACATACAAAAGAAGGAGATCATTTTATCAAAAGAATAATTATAGAAAATGATGAAGTGTGGATATAAAGAAAAAGCAAATAGCAAAAATATTTAAAGGAAAAAAATCAGAAATATAAATGTTGGATCTATTCTAGAACACAGAAGAGTTGGTGATATCAGAGGAAGAGGCATGGGAAACTGACAAATATATTACAGTTAAAAAAGTAAGGAAAGTAGTCTATTAATAGCCATAGCATTCCAGGATAGGTTTATAGTGGCTATGATTATTTTAAACGATGAAATAAGTGACAAATGACTATTTCTGTTAAAGTATTACATTACTATTATAAAGGGGGAGTAAGGGAACAGTTCATATATAAAATTCCTCTTGGGGGAGAAATAAAAGGGATCTGAATAATTGGAGGTGTATTTTATTAAATAATGAAAATTGTAAACTTATAGCTAAAAATTAAATAGATGCAGTAAGGTTAAAAAAGACTGAAGGCCTGTACAGAAGATTAAACTGGTGGTATAATATCAGGGAAAATAGCAGGGAATTAATGTGGTGGATAACATAATTTGTTTTTTATCAGCTTGAATAAGAAAGCAAAATGATTACAGAAGAGCTTATCTGTAAAAATGTTTGGACAGGATACTCATGACATTACAGAAGACTGTTAACAAAATATGATTTGGGTTAATTTCAGAAATGATTTGGTTATGACTAAAGGCAGATGGAGATACTGGAAAATTATATGCTGGAAATAGGAGTAAAATGGATGTGCATTAAACCAGCTTTTTATGTTTGCATGTTAAATGAGTGGTTTGAGAATATAAGAACTGCGGTCCAGTACACCATTGAGGGACCTAACCTGATTCCCAATTGCCCCAAAGCACTGATTAAGTGACTTGCTCAGGTTCACACAGTTGGCAAATGAAGGTGGAAAGATTCAAAGCTAACTGATTTCTATCATGGAATAAACTTTTTGATGATTTTTTTAGGGTGCTTATGTTATATTGCATCCAAGTTACCTTTATATTTCTAGAAAGCTGCAAATCATACTGCAAATGTATAATTTAAATCAGATGTAACCAGTATTATAGTTAGAAAGCATGCCTGGTGTAATGGTCAGCTGTATCCATAGAGCATTATAATAAAACTTAGAAGCCTTTCAATGTCTGCATTATTCTTTTCTGTCCATTGCAGTCTCTAACTCATAACTTAGAAGGAAAAGGTAAAATTGAGATATATATCTAATTATTTATACGTTTTTCATATTATGCAAATGAGAGCTTGGTCTCTATTTACTGATTTGCAAAATCTGACCACTATAAAGTACAACTATGCTTGCCTATTGATCTGCTGCTACCTTACACTGAAATGCCATTTATTTGTTTAAACTACTGTTGTATGATGCCAGCTTTAGTTATTCACCCAGTTACTAACAAAAAAGGTAGACAGGTCATCAGAATGCATGCACTGCATCCAACAATAAGACCTGATCCATGCTCCATGAAGAACTCCAAATAAATATCTGCAGAAAAATATACAAGTGGTTCATAGGTAAGTACTAGGCTAGCTGCCCTTGGGTGCCATTTAAGCCTAGCCAGTTTTCCTTAAAAGTGAGAATCAAACATTGTACCTTGTGTTTGTGAGATGAACACCTTAACTATTCAAAGAAGTTGACAATTTATCTTAACAAGCTTATGGGGTAGCATTTACCATACAATAAGCTAAACAGTATAACCAGTATGTCTCATCTTGCATGACAATGCAGAGTTATACAGCAAAGTAGATCCTCCCAAGTAAATGCTAGATCAGTGGTGGCTGGTGACTTCAAATCAAAGGGGGGCTGCAGGAGACAGCTGAATGGGTGGGGTCAATGAGATGGGGTGTGGCCAACTAGAAAGGTGTGGAGCTATGCTAAAAATGCAAAAACTGGGACTTTAATTAAATATGCTGCACTAGGTGCCAAACTGTCGTTATGAGAGTCCAATCAAGACAAACTGAAGTGTAGAGGAAAAAATATATTTCAATACATTGGCTTCATGACAGCTTACTTAATATCTAGATGGAAACAAAAAGGTTGTGAGGCATGAAAAAATAAATTACTTTTTAAATACATTACTGGAATACCAGTCAAAATCAAGTATAAAAAACAAGCAGTACTCAACTCAAACCACTTCTTGCACTGCAGTTCTAATTATAATTTATATTCAGCTTTATAAAAGTACAAAGTAACATGCTGAAAGTAGCAATCTCTGTGATACCCCAACTTATAAAAATGTTTCTTATCCAAAAAAGACCTGCTGCCTAACAACAACTATCTACTTGTTTCATGGGGAAAACATGATCAAAGTACAAAATGAACAGCAAATAAGAAACAAGCTCAAGATAAATTGCTTAAAGGATTACTACACAGGTTATGGACCACACATCATAGATTGGCATTCTGTTTAGTTTATGGGTAAAGCCTGCAAAGATGACTGCAAGTCTCCAACAAATGTAATGAGGTTCTGAAAATACTGTAATCCTGTCCTTTATTACAAATACTGTCATATGCATTTCAATACCTAAGGCTTATACGCTATCTAGTTATGTAAATAGTCTCTGCATGGCAACAACAAAAAGGCTTTCAATGTTGGTAATTCTTTAACAGTATGCCTATTAAAGCTTACTTGCATCTTACAATCTCAGACAACCTTACCTGATGGTCATTAAAGCATTGCTACTTAAACACAGAGCAACAGGCTCTGAAACAACATGTATTTTCTGAATAAGAAGAAGCATAAATCAACAGTATAAAAATATGACAGAAAACCAGAACATTCTACAAAATCAAGGACAGATGAAAAGCCACAGTAGTACTTGTGTCTACCTTGGATGGGGGATGACTTACACTGCATAACTGCTGCTTGCTTTACTTGGACACATCCAAAGTCACTACATGGGGGAGTGGGGTACAACAAGTATGTCACAATTTGAAATTTCTCTGGCTGACGGTGATGGCCCTGACACATGTCATACCTCTCAACCTCAGAGCAAGAAATCTGTACAAAGCCATAAACAGAAGTGGGACAAAGGCTCCAAAATAAGGACAATTTTAAATATTGCTCTTATAAACTTAGAAAAATAATAGAATAGTAGGTCTTGTATTAATATGCATTTTCTGAAGGGTATGAAATCTGAAACTCAAATTTCTGTCATTATTTTCTAACTCCAATCTTTAATGATTTGCCACTAATTTGCCAGAAAACCACAATTTTATGAAAAATGGACCAAAAATGTGATGCAAAAATATAAAATAGCCACACAATACAGCTGGGAACCTGTCAAAGAAGGGACACTTTTTTAATATTAGTACTGTTAACTTGAGCAGCTGACAAAATAAAAATCTACATGCATTTCTGAAATTAAAAGTAATCTATAACTCTGACCATTACAATTACTTATTAACTGAAAACCCTCCATGATTTCTTCCAAATTTGCCATTTTGCAGAGGGATTATTAGGGAGAGAGGAACACCTTGAGCCAAAATCGGGGACAGTTGAGAGGTTTGGATGTACCCAATTCTATAAAGAGATTTATTTGCACATACCTCTCAACCTCTTAACGTAGGAAATTTGGACAAGGCCAAATATATTGGGGGAACATACAAACAGTACTAAAAATTGCTCTTGTATAAACTTAGACAGTTGATATAATAACAGGTCTTGCTTTAGCAATCATTTGTTTGAAGGGTCTGAAGTCTGAAACTCAATGTCTGTCATTATTTAGAGACTAAATTCCTAAATGATTTCCAGAAAACCACAAATTTTATGAGGAACAAACCAAAAATAAGCAAAAAATCTATTCATTCTGTGAAAATCTGGACAGTTGAGAGGTATAGTTCAGCCAGGGCTGTCTCTGAGATTGCCGCCCTTTCCCCTCACAAAATCATGGTCGAATGGGGCCTCCCCCCTGCAGTTATTCCAATGTCCCATTATTTGGCTATTTCACCCCATTTACTATAAACACTGTAATCTGCATATTGCTTTACTTCTACGATGATTTGGATTTCATTTAAAAGTTTTATTTTATATTTTATAGCACAAACACCAATAGATAAAATAGACTTAACATTAAAACTTCTCTGCCCTTGAAACTCACATTCATTGAAACAGCATTGCAACCCACATTCAAAGAAAATACATCTGGCCAGTGGCAGATACAGATTAACTATGGGTGGTTTTCAAATCATAGGCCCCTTGCAAATGAAACGTATACCTTCCTGATTGTATTACAATATATTGTATAATACAGTACAATTGTTAGAGGGCATTTTAAATGTATTGTTTTGAACATTTTTCCAGTAAACAATGAAACAAAATGCATGCTCCAATAATGACAAAACTGCCCAATTCAGAACATTTCCATCAAAAAGTCAAGTCAAACTTCTACAATCCACCAGTCATCTAAATAATTCCACATTAAAGAGATTTGCAACTAATGAAGCGGTTGCTGCTAGCAAACAACTTTATATTTCATTGTTTCATGTACAAATAAAATTCCTGTTGCCCTTGATGAATACATTGCCTATGTTACACTACAAAAATGATAAGCTAGCAATATTGCAATAGGGACTGGAAGGCAAACTGATAACAGGTTCATAGTTACTAGGCATCTCTGCCAAAGAGGACTTTCTCAGGACTGAGTCATCCACCTCCTTTAAAAGTATAACAAAGTACAGTATCAGCAATGCATCTACATACTGTGGGAGTAGAACTCACAGCCTTCTGCATCAAAAGCAAGTACACTATCTGTTGCACTATTAACAAAGCAAGCAGACTCAGCATAAGCAGCACTGAACTTCTCTTCCCCTGAAGCTCTCAGCTCCTTGTAAAATCCACTCGACACTCAACTGTATCTCTCAATTGTGCAGCACAAGAAATCTGGAAAAAACTAAATTTATTGTGTGTGTGGAGGGGGGCATAAAAGCCCAAAAAACAGGGACACATTTTAAACATTGCTTGTATAATCTTGAAAAGTTGCTAGAATAAAATGCTGTGTTACCACCATGCATTTCACTGCCAAGTCTTGAACCCAGAACCCTGTGCACTACAGTCAGAGCAACATATCACAATGCTGAATTAGCTGTTTCTACAATGATAGGAAGATAGAAACATAAATGGCTATCATTTAGTGAATTCAGTTCTCACCACAGCTCTCAACCTCTTAGCACAAAACACCCAGACAAAGTGAATAATGGGCGAATACAGCTTCCAAACATAGTTAGTGAATTCAGTTCTCACCATAGCTCTCAACCTCTTAGCAGAAAAAAACCTGGACAAAGCAAATAATGGGGGAATACAGCCCCAAGAATAGGGACAAATTTCAAATACTGATCTTATAAACTTAGACAATTGCTAGAATAAAAGGTTTTGTGCTGCCATGTACTTTCTGGAGAATATGAAGTCTGAAATTCAAATGCTTGTCATTTTTATTTATTTAACATTTGTTAACCAGGAAAGTCTGACTTGGAACAAAAGCAAATTTTCAGCAGAGGCCCAGGGAGAAACACTCCAGACACATATCTTTGTAAGATGGGAGGACACCAGAGCAAACCCACACAAACACAAGGAGGACATGCAGACTCCACATAGAAGGCACCCCAGCCAAGAATCAAACCAGAGAACCTGTAGCTGTCAGGCAACAATGCTACCACTGCACCACTACACTACTGACTGTGTAAAGACACAAAAATACATAAACCACAGATTTTATGAGGAACAGAATAGAACAAATATGAGGCAAAAATCTGCAAATTCTTTACAAATGGTGGTGGGTAGGGAATTCAAACTCTTGCCACCTGGGCCCAAGGTACAGGGTTCAAGCCTGTGGTATTCTCTACCCACCACCATATAGCAACTGGGGCATTTCACATACACAAACTCTGGAGTACATCTTGCCACCAACCTGAGGGAAACACTTGTATATTAGTGTGTTTGCATATTTACAAACTAAACTTACAAGAATATGTGAGTTACGAGTGATTGCTAGGAAAGTTTTACAACCCAAGGCATTTACAGTATCCAAAAAATATCAAGACAGAGCTCGAAAACATTCTCTTCAGGAACTGTATGTGCACAGTCATAAAACCTTTTTTCATAAATTGCATAATGCTATCTGTTTTGTTTCTATTTAACTCCCCCCCTCATAAAACCTAATGACTCTGGGGGAAGGGAAGATAAACCACTTGCTCTGGCATTCTGTCCAGGCTTCTAAACAGAATACCAGAGTTGATATAGTATTTTCCATATTACTGGAGAATCATTCTGTTTTCTGGATAGTCCAGAAAAATACTGGGTAGGTGGCAAGCCTATCTTCTAAAGAAGTTAAAACCAATAAAGTTAAAATGGGTAGAATACTCTACTACCTGGCCACAGGGGTGCCAGAATCCTGCTGCTGTTATTTATATATTAAGTCTTTGAAATGTGTTAGTATGCAAGTAATTAAATAAACCATAATCAAGCCACATGATCATCAATTGCAATACATGGGCTTTTGGTTTTGTGGGAATGGGGCTGTTATGCTGTCTTCATTTTAGCTACTTCTGCCATGTGGTCCTGAATAAAGAATTTCCAGAAGGGTTACCTAAAACTTGGTGTACCCACATAACATTCAGTTAAACATCTCTATATAATAATACCCATTTCCATCCATCCTTCCACAACCCCTTTTCCCATTTTTGCACATGGCATCAGGTTGTCACTTCAACAGTGACAATCATATAAAGCCAAGTTTACACTGCTGGCTGGCTAGCCCTGCTACAGTAATTCTTCCACACCACACACTCACACCCATGGCCAATTTAGAGTGTCCAGTCCACTTACTGCATGTCTTTGGAATGTAGGAAGAAGCTAGAGCACCCGGAAGAAACCCACATGAACACAGGGAGGACATGCAGACTTTGCACAGAAGACACCGCATCCAAGGATTGAATCCAGGAACCTCTTGCCACACTGCACCACTGTGGCACCCTCAATAATACCCATTTATTTACTTATTACCTGCAACTGGCTGGTAAATACCATAGGGTGTAGCTTATATTTATCATAGCATCCAGCTTTTTTAAAAAACGTTTATTAAAAATTAACCAAACATAATTTACCTTGTACTAAGCATCAACCAATTAGGGAACCAAACATGATTTACCCTGCACTAAGCACCAGCTGTGCAGTACCTACACACACACACACACACACACACACACACACACACACACACACACACACACACAGTCACACTCTAATAATCAACAAAATGTGCTTTACTTTGCACTAAAGGGTCAACTAAGCAGCAACTACTTTTTTTAATCCAGGTAGTTTAGAAAACACAATTTGTCTTACAAAAAGTGTGTGTGTAAGAAATAACAGAAAAACACATTAGAACTAAAAAAAAACATGTTTTTCATTGAATCTTTGTTTTCTGAGCTATTTTAATGACTAAAATCACTCCATGAGCTTATTTTACAATTTTAATAGTGAATGATGGGGCCTGCCATAGTAATGTGATCTTGTTTTCTTGCCCTCATTCCTTCTTCCCAGGGCACATTTCAAGTCCTCTTTACATGACTCATGCTAGACATGAGGAAGTGGTGGTTTCTCATGTCATTAAGATAAAGTGGCAGGACTGTGAAGCACTGTCATCTAACACACCTTTTGTAACTGAGCTACTTCTATGTTTCCCCTGACTGAGCCTCATTTATGTGTCTGTCAGCTTGTTCTGTGCTGTAAATAGCTGTTAGCTACTTCCAGCCAAAGAAATTAGGTAAATAGCAACCCTTTGTAAAGGAATTCTTTTGTAGTTCTAAAAGAATTGACAGACTTTCCCCCACACTCTCATGCTATTATCTGATATGATTAATATGCATTGATTAACTAACATACATGGATTGAAAATCTTCCACACAAAGAAGTTTCTTATACTGTTTTGAGAAAAGAAACCTAGATATCTTAGAATTTGCTTTGTTTGTGCTCTTTTATGAAGTGAATATACATTTGGCATGTCTCATATGAATTACAATTGAATACCTTTGATAGTTCTACACAAATAGTTGTATTAAAGAATTTCCTCATAAATATAGTTTTGATAAATAAAGCTAGAGAGAAGGGTTCTTAGTTGTTGACCCCCTAATAGTTACTCTAGGTTAAAATGGAAGGAATATGATTAATATCTTGATTAATATCCTGGAATGTAAATGGTTGGACTATTTCTGTTAAAAGAACAAGGGTATTGAGTTTACTTAGTATCGCCAGAAAATTATTCTACTACAAGAAACCCATCTTTCTCTCTCCCAAGCAGAGCATGCTAAGATCTTAAAGAAGGATTTGATGGGAATATTTTCTTTTTATCATAATGGCAATATCAGATTTGAACTCACAGGTCTATTGACTGACTCTGAAGGAAGATTTGTAGAGGTTAAAGTTTTTTTTTTAAATGGGAGCCTAGTTACTATTTTCTCTGCACACCTCCTCCCAGGTACATCCCATGAAATTGCTATGTAATTTTATAGAGACTGGATTTATTTTCAGGAAGAAATATCCCTGTGGGAGGAGTTTGGAACACTATTTGCTCTCTAAAGGAAGTTAACTCTGAGCTGCGACTGTATTCAATGAATCTCCCCATTAGGTAAAACACTATCCAAGTGGTTTAGACTGTTCGGGATGGCTGATGCACATATTGAATTGAAACAACCAAATAGCCAATATACTCACCTTGCACACAGATACGCTTCCTTTTCCAGGACTGATAAAATTATCATTACTAAAGAACAAAGTCAGATTATGAGCTCAATGCAATACGGCCTTTTATTTATTTATTTACTGACATTTGATTATTAGCTTGTTTAGATAATGCTTTGCTAATTCTTAGTATACAGCTACATTCTGAATACATACAGAGGCACTGGAAATTGAATCATCATTTTCATAGTGGGCAGAATTTTGAACAATACCTTAATACTATGGAGGCAGCTTTTGATTTGCAAACTAATGAGCACAGGGAATATTTTAAAAATGGTTTGGCACACACTCTTAAGACATTTACCGGGTCAGCTCAGACAGAAGCTCAGCATCATCAGCTGAGACAACAGAAACAATTGCTAGACCTACATTGTAAAATTATGTTAGGACTTGAACTCTTAGATAAGGAACAACTGACGACTTTGCAGAATAACTAGTCAAGAATTTAGATTATAAAATAAACCAAGTTTCTCCCTTATCGTTTAAAGATTTAGTACTAAGATTAAGGAATTTTAACGTGGGAAGAGCGATTTCTAGAATTACTACAGCTAGTACGTGTATACTTGTTAACTCTTCGCTAGACGTGATGGAACAATGTGTATTGTATTTAGAATGCTTCTGATGTGTTAGAGGACCATCTCTGTGAATCTGATATGGCACATCAAGTTTTTCCCAACCTCAATTTGCCTAGATTAACTCCTGAGGAGGAGAGAGATAGTTGGAAGCTCCTTATATCTCAAGAAGTACAGACACATTTCAACCTCTTAGGTCAAGTAATCTGAACAAAGCCTAAAATAATGGGGAGACAAAGGCCCAAAGATAGAGACAGATTTTAAATACTGCTCTTATAAACTTAGAAAGTTGTTAGAACAGGGATATGTATTATATATTTTCTGAAGGATATAAAGTTTGAAATGCAAATCTATGTCATTATTTAGCAACTTCAATCCTCAGCGATTTGCCAGAAAGGCTCATCCAGACTCTGCTACACTTTGCTGTGAAGGAAAGGTTGGTTTGCTTTTATTTTTTGTATTTTGTATTTATTACCTTTTTATATTTTGAATACTGTGGTTTGTTTTCTTTACCTTGTGTTTTACTTGCATTCTGCTTTAACAGCGTATTAAAACTTCAAAAGAGACCACAGCTCTCTCTCTTCTGAGTCAGGCAGAAATTAGAACTGATCAATTAAGGACTCATTCATAAGGTAGAAGAGGTCACTTAAGGTTAATCATTTGTTAACTGAGGGGGTGGAGCTAGGAACTAAACATTCTATTTAAGGGGTAAAATAAAACATTTCAGAGCTTTAACAGAAAGGCTCATCCAGACTCTGCTACACTTTGCTGTGAAGGAAAGGTTAGTTTGCTTTTATTTTTTGTATTTTGTATTAATTTATTGCCTTTCTATATTTTGAATACTGTGGTTTGTTTTCTTTACCTTGTGTTCTACTTGCATTCTGCTTTAGCAGCATATTAAAACTTCAAAAGAGACCACAGCTCTCTCTCTTCTGAGTCGGGCACACAGTCACAGTTGTCTTGTTAAATACCACTGTCTTTCTAGTTGCCTGCCTCTTATGTTAATCTGACCATATATCTCATTTCCTCTCTACTTTCACTGGCTTGTGTGAGTAATCACAAAATCATCATTTTTGAAATCCCTCCCCTTCAACAATTTAAATTTATTGGCCATCCAACTTTATTCCATAGTACCAGAATACAAACGTGTCCACCCCTTTCAATCCATCTTGCTGTTTTAAAAATAGTAACTCTCCACTAAACCTTAACTTTTTAAACAGGTAAAACTTATGTTACCTACTTTCACATCTAACTTCTCTAGTGCACACTGCAGTGTGCATTTTTTTCATCTTACCTTTAAGCATCCCTGTGACTAGCATTTTCTCTAATACCTGCTGGAAAGCACTAGGAAGCCTTAAACTGATACAAGCACTCAACTCTCCTTGTTAATAAGGAGAAATTAATAGTAGGCACTAAACAGCCTATAATTGCAAAGTACCTTGCTAAGGTAAGGGAAAACAGCTCCTGTACTTTACAAAAAAAAAAAAAGCACCAAACCAGGCATGTCCAAGGGTCAGCTTCCAGTGATTTATCCTATCCACCTGGTGAATCTGGGCATACTGGGGCAATGCAGCAATTGTCTCATGTACACAGACAACCCTCTCCTCCTACCACCCAAAACTACAACCTGTGAGAGATGCACTTACATAGCCAAAATAGAAGCAAAGCTCTCTCCACCCAAGATTGTGCTAGACAGTCAAGAGGAGAAGGTTAACACCCACACTACACCTCAAGCAACACATAGCCCTTCTAAACCCACACCACCAACACCCACACATAGCAACACTAAATCCACATATGCAGAGACCCTTAACTGTAACCTGCCCAAGCAACAAGGACCTCTGAAGCTGAAATGCAAACAAACACCAATCACAACCAATGTGTCACATAGTTCACAACACCAGTGTGCCACCCAGCAGCAGCCCCTAATGCAAGACAATGTACCTAACACTTTAGTCATAGGTGACTCTATAGTCCCACACACTGATGTCCCTCTCACTAGGTTGAACAAGGAGAAGATTACAGTCAGCTGCCAGTCGGGTGCCGGGATCCGCCACATAACGCATGCACTCAAGTCACTCCACAACAAGTGCAAATATGACTCTGTCATTGTCCATGTTGGAGGGAATGACTTGAGATGTACCTCCCTGGACTACATGAAAAGAGACATGGAAGAGCTCTTGGATCATATGACCCAGGCAGGTATGACCCTAGCCCTGAGTAGCATCCTGCCTTCACCCAGAATGATACCACAATATAAGGACAAAATGATTGACTTCAACAATTGGCTAAGCTTCTGGTGTCATTCAAAGGGAATCCAGTATCTGTCTGCCTGGGATGACATGATTGACAGACCACGATGCTTTGCCAGAGATGGTCTGCACTTGTCGCCCCTGGGATTCAGGTTACTGGCTAAGGCTCTTGCAACCCCTATAGTGCCTTTTTTAGGCAAAGTTCAAAGGACAAAACCACCACCGTAACAGGTACAAGCATGCAAAATCTGAAGGTAATGCTACTCAATGTTAGAAGTCTAAACCTCAAAATGCACTCTCTTGAGGCACTCCTAAAAATGGAAAACATCGATATCTGTGCAGTAACTGAGACCTGGTTCAAGGCTCCAGAGAGCACCCCTGCAATACCAGGCTACAACTCTTACCACGCTTTTCGGCCACCATACCAGGACCGAAACACTAAAGGTGGAGGAGTGTCAATATTCACCAAGGATATTCACACCACCAGGCTAGCTGCCCAACACAATGCATCTGAAATTCTCCACATGCAACTAACACTAGGTAAGACTGCAATCCAAATTGTAGCTTGCTACAGATCCCCCACCATACCCCAAGATTCTCACTGCACCTTTCTAAACATACTGGAAAATATTAAGATAGAACCAAACACCCTAATACTGGGTGATTTTAACTACCCTGCCATTAACTGGGAAAACTACTCCTGTACCAACACCTTTGCCCAACGGTTCTTGGAATTCATAAATTCCAACGCCCTGGATCAACTAATCCATAGTCCCACCAGGGGGTCCAATATTCTAGACCTGGTCATTACCAACATGGGAAATCAATGCTCCACACCTATGGTCACCCCTTCGTTAGTCAGGTCTGACCATAAGCTAATCACCTTTAACATCCAGATCCCACCCCCAATCCCCAGTAAGGAAACCTCCATAAAAAACTTCTCCAAAGCTAACTTCATACTACTCAAGTCAGAAATGACAAACTTCATGACACCCATGCAGACGGGAACTGAAAGTTCAACTGCTGAAGCCTACACTAAGGCACTGTACGAGCACATCCACTCATGCATGAATTGTGCCATCCCAAATAGAACCAATGTGCTCTCATCCAAAAAAAGGAAGCCAATCTGGTGGTCCCCTGTCATAAACAAACTTTACAACAAAAGGAAGAAACTGTTGCAGAAAAGAGGAAAATCCCAGGATGCAAAAAACTCCCTTACAAGCCTCAAGTAAGAAACTGAGATCCCTCATAAAATCCTCCAAAGCTAGTTACGAAAATAAAATTGCTAAAGATTCCAAAGACAACCACAAGGCATTCTATAACTATGTCAAGAATCTAAATGGCAATGCTCAGATCTGCTCTGAGCTAAAACATAATGGCATTAAATATACTGATCCCAAGGATATTGCCAATATCCTGGCAGATCGATTCAGTGCCAACTTCACTCCCCTCTCACCCCCTAAATGGCCCATCTCAATACCGGAAGATTGCCAAATTCCGGTAATAATGGCCACACAGGTAAACGCACTCTCCAAAGCTAAGAATACAGCATCCATGGGACCAGATGACATCCTGGGCTGTGTACTACATGAACTACAAAATGAACTGGCACTTCACCTAAGTGTCATGTTTAATCATAGCCTCACCTCAGGTTTCATGCCCATTGAGTGGTGCACAGCTACAGTTATCCCACTCCACAAGGGGGGATCCACCTTAGAGCCCAGAAACTACCGTCCCATCAGTCTGACAAGCCTTATCTGCAAGGCCATGGAGCGTATTATCATGGAACTTATAAACAAAGACATTGGCAACCTTCAAACACTGGACCCCACCCAGTTTGGGTTCGTGAAGAGCCGATCTTGTCTCCTGAACCTGATTGACTTCTTTGAATCAGTCTCCAGAGCCATGGACAAGGGTAAGGTGGTCCACACAGCCTATCTAGACCTTGCCAAGGCATTTGACACCATCCCCCACTCTGAAATCATAGATAAACTTACTAAACTGGGCATTAATCCCTAAGTCACCCAATGGGTTGCTAACTGGATTACTGAAAGAACCCACACTGTAAAAGTAGCCGACTCCAAATCCAGCTCCAGACAAGTGACAAGTGGAATACCTCAGGGTTCAGTCCTGGGATCGCTCTTGTTTGGCATCTACTTCTCTGAAGTACAGGCCAACACTAAGGGACTCTGGCTAACAAAGTTCGTAGATGACTGCAAACTGGGAGCCATTATTGAATCCCCAAATGATGTGGATACTCTACAAAAGGGCCTTACAGAAACAGATGCTTGGTGCCAGAGCCATGGGCTCAAGCTCAATGCCAAGAAATGTATAGTTATCCCCTTTGGGAAAAAACATGTATCCGTGAATTACCATATAGGTGGCAGTACACTAAACACCAAAAGTGTGATAAGAGACTTAGGGACACAGGTGGACAGTAGTCTCACCTTCGATAACCACATCGCCACAACAGTCAGGAAATCCTTCTATGTGGCACACCTCATCACTAAGGGATTTTCATCCAGAAAAAAAGGAGGTCATTGTCCCACTGTACTCATCCCTCATTAGACCCATTATAGAATACAACGCCCCATTTGGTATGTACCTCTCAAGACATCTGCAACAACTGGAAAGGCCACAGAAATACCTCACTAAAAGAATCACAGGCCTAACGCAGATGCCCTATGCTGACCACCTTAAAAAACTCCAGCTATACTCTTTCGCATATTGTCTACTCAGAGGTGATCTCTGCTTAACATACAAGGCCATGTCAAACCCAGAGCTGTTGGACATGCTACACTTAAAGAAATCCCAATCACTCAGAGCCACACGCTCCAGGGATCTAAACCTTGTCATCACAATAAACAAAACATGCTGGAGGGATAGGTTCCTGACCCAGAGACTACCCAGACTCTGGAATAGATTGCCCATACATGTCAAGCAGAGTGTCTCTCTGGCCCTCTTCAAAAGGAACCTTGATGATTGGATGGGAGAAAGGAAATTCACCCCGGGGATCATGTCAGTTTTCCTGCTAGACAGGGGTCCAGGGAAGTAAATAGTGTGGGAAGAAATAGCCAGGGAATTGGTATGGCTAGGCTTGTATAGGCCCTAGGGCTGATAGCCTAGTACCAACATATGAACCTATAAATCAAAAAACCACAAGTTTTACAAGGAAAGACTAAAATATGAGGCAAATTCTGGATATTCTGCAGAAATCTGTACAAGTGAAAGGTATGAGTAGAAGTATATAAAAGGCTAGAAAGGGGAAATACCAGGTTCTGAAGAATTACCACTTGAAATATATATGGATAGCATGGCTGAGTTTTTATTCACATTTTGCAAATCTCTTTAACTATATTATGAGCGTGGGTGAGATCCCATTATTTTGGAAACAAGTAGTTAAATCTTTAGTGTTATAAACTTGGGAAAGATCCTCTTCTTGTCTCTTTGTACCACCCAGTCTCAGTGTTGAACCATGATTACAAGTTATTCATGGTGTTATTGGCATATTGAATAGCTAAAATACTACCATGTCTGGTTTGTCCAGCTCAATCTGGGTTTATTCTGGGAAGAACAACTTCTGATAACCTGATAAAGAGATCCTTAATCATTGAAGAAACCCATCACTCTAATACCCTCCTTCTGTTAACTACTCTAGATGCTTAGAAGGCCTTCAGCAGGTTTCAGTGGTTATATTTATTCTTGGTTATGCAATATATGACTTTGCTGCAAGAGCTAATATAATTCCTTAAAATTTTATATGAAGTATCTGTCATCTAACTTTCGGGTGTGCAGAGTCTCAAGGCAAGTTTGGTTGCCCTCCCCCCTTATTGCTCGTTATATATTTAGAGCCTCTTGCAGAGAAACTGTGCAGTTCTACCTTGAAGGGATTTAGACTCGGAGATCAAATTTTTAAAATTGCCATATATGCAGATGATTTATTAGTTTATCTTTTCCACCCAAAAGAGGAATTGAGGCAAACCCTTGAAATTCTTCATAACTTTGAGAAATTCTCAGGATATAAAATAAATGTTTCTAAAACTGAGATTATTAAGATCTCCTACATACCCAAACAGGTAATAATTTAAACATACCCCTTCTTAGCTCGGCACAATCAAATGACATACCTAGGAATATAATTTACAGAAACACTCCAGGGCTCCATCGAATTAACATATAAACATATGCTGGATTAATGCCACATATTTATTGATGGCTGGGTAAAACTCTGGGTATGATGCAAAAAATTCAAGTGATTAACTGGGTTATTTTCTATACTAATATGCAGCAAAATGGATCGCCCTCCCTAAGGAGACATACAGAAATCAAGAAATTATTATTGAAATTTCTCTGGTTAAAAGAGCATCATAGACTAGGTTGGGATACCTTAGTTCAGGCATGGGCAAACTACGGCCCGGGGGCCACATACGGCCCATTAAACGTTTTGATTCGGCCCGCCAAACTTGAAAAAATTTTATAAATTAACCTTGTTAATGTTTTATTTCCCCTGCAATTCTGATGTTTCCTCACTAGATGGCGCACTCTAGATATATTGGCTTTGTTGAGGTGAAGCGTAGGCCTATTACTCCACATTTGCACTTTACCCTTTGACCCACCGCCCCTCTATGAAGATGAGCGGACCCAAGAAAAGGAAAGTGGACAGAGAATGTCGAGTGTTCAATAAGGAGTGGACAACTAAATATTTTTTCACTGAACACCGATCATCTGCTGTTTGCCTGATATGCCAAGAAACTGTGGTGGTTTTAAAGAGTATAATATTAGCCGCACTTTGCCACAAAGCACGCTAATTATGCTAGCAAGCTCTCAACAAAAGAACGGAAGCTGCTGCTGAGAAGGTGGCAGCTAATTTGAAGGCTCAGCAAAGTTTTTCACCGTCAAACTGCCATTCAAGAGTCAAGTACCAAGGCCAGTTTTATGCTTTCATTCAAAATAGCAAAGGCCAGCAAACCACTGTCTGAGGCGAGTTTTAAAAGAATGTATGGTAGAGACCGCAGGTATTTTGTGCCCGGAGACCAAAGACAAATTTGAGAAAATCAGTTTATCACGGCAGACAGTGACTCGCCGTGTGGAACTAATAGGTGAAGATATCACCAGCAGATTAAACAAAAAGGCGAAGTCATTCACTTTTTATTCTTTAGCACTGGATGAAAGCAACGATGTCAAAGACACTGCTCAGCTCCTCATTTTTATCCGAGGAATCAACGAAACTTTTGAAATAACGGAGGAGTTTTTGACAATGGAGTCTCTGAAAGGACAAACACGGGGAGAGGACTTGTTTGAACGGGTGTCTGCTGCCATCGAAAACATGAAGCTTCCCTGGAGTAAGCTTGTTAATGTCACCACAGATGAATCTCCGAATTTAACGGGAAAAAACGTTGGCCTGCTGAGGAGAATCCAGAATAAAGTGAAAGATGAAAACCCTGACCAGGATGTCATTTTCCTCCACTGCATCATCCACCAGGAATCTCTATGTAAATCAGTGTTACATGTTGTGAATCCTGTGGTGAAACTCGTCAACTTCATACGTGCATGGGGACTTCAGCACCGTCAGTTCATTGCGTTCCTGGAGGAAACTGATGCGGATCACCAGGACCTGCTTTATCACTCCCGTGTCCGCTGGTTGAGTTTGGGCAAAGTGTTTCAACGAGTGTGGGAGCTCAAAGAGGAGATTGGCGTGTTTTGGAGCGCAGGGAAGACTGATGAATTTCCTGAGCTGAGCAACAAGAGCTGGATGTGTGACTTTGCGCTTGCTACGGACGTATTTTCACACTTGAATGAGCTCAACGTGAAACTGCAGGGGAAGGAGCAGTTTGTGCATGACATGTACACAAACGTGAAAGCCTTCAAATCCAAGCTGGCTTTATTCTCCAGGCAGATTTTGAACAAGTCATTCACTCATTTTCCTAGACTAGCCACGCTGAAAGAGGCCAGAGCAAAAGTAAAGAAATACAGTGAGTCACTGGATGTACTGCACGGAGAATTCTGACGTCGGTTTTTGGATTTCGACAAAATTGACAAGTCACTTCAATTGGTGGCCTTTCCTCTGTCACAAGACCCAGAAACAGCTCCAGAAGAGCTTCAGCTCGAACTGATCGACCTTCAGTCCGACCCTGCCTTAAAAGAGAAGTTCAGCTCTCTGAAACTAAATGACTTCTATGCTTCACTCAATGATGCCGCGTTTCCAAATCTAAGGCGAAAAGCGCAGATGATTTTGGCTTTGTTCGGCTCTACCTTTGTGTGTGAACAGACCTTCAGCATCATGAACATCAACAAAGCCAGCCACAGATCCAAGTTAACAGACCTACACCTCAGATCCATCCTGAGAATCGCCAAAACTAACTCCAGACTTTGATGCGCTGGCTAAAAAAGGAGACCAACAACACTGCTCCCATTAAAATGTGTGTGTCTCCGTGATACGCACGTTGTTAAAATAAACAGTGCGCGCAGATCAAATATAACGCTTCACAGACTGACTTGCTGCAACTGTTTCGTCCTTGCACTGGTCGTTGTTGACTTTTGGCATCGGGGAAACAAATTGAATAAAAGGAACAGGACAAGTACATCTGCATCTCCTACCGTTTTGAAAAAAGACAGTCAGGAGGAGAGTGATGGTGATATCCTGAAGGATAACAGAACTTTCAGTGCTTTAAAATAAAATGGTCATTTATTTGATTTTCAGTGTTTAAAGACTCATTTCGAAGTCAGAGATTTTATTGTAATGCTTTTCTTCATTTTCATTGGAAATTAAAGCACATGTTTTCTCCATATCCTAAGATGTGTATTTTTCCCCCAATGAGGTGATGTTTTCAAAGCATGCCATCTATCTGCTCCTGTTCCGGCCCCTTTGTCAAATGTTAGAACTCAATGTGGCCCACGAATCAAAAAGTTTGCCCACCCCTGCCTTAGTTCTACCTACCAGCCTGGGAGGTTTGGATCTTCTTGACTGTGCACTCTTTACCACAGCTACTAAGCTTATAAGATTCTACCCTTAGTGCCAAGAATAAGATATTGGACCATACCTCTCAACTTCTTAGAGCAAGAAATCTGGACAAAGTCATAAATAAAAGTATGATAAAGGCTCCAAAATAGGGACAATTTTTAAATATAGCTCTTACAAACTTAGAAGGTTGATAGAGTAACAGGATTTGTATTAGTATGAAGTCTCTGAAGGGTATTAAGTCTGAAACTCAAATGTCTGCCATTATTTTCTATCTTCATTCTTTAATGATTTGCCACTAATTTGTCAGAAAACCACAATTTTATGAAAAATGGACAAAAATGTGAGGCAAAAATCTGTGCAGCTGAAAGGTATGTATTGGACATCGCTATTGGATGGAGACACTGCTATACCCTGGTCTCAGTTTTTGAGAGATTTCAACTCCATCCTAGCTTTAGACCTCTGTATAATCAGTTGCAAAATGAATCTATACAAGACACCAGCTAGGAACTATCCTTTGCTAATCTCCTGGATAATTAGTATGTGCAGTAAATATGTAAATAAGGGATCTATCAGTAAAGCATATAAAAGCCTAATAAGCTCACAGCAGTGAAATACCTATAAATATTGCCTAATTTAAGAAAGAGATTTAAGTACCCCCATAACACTTCTATGTGTAATAAAATATTGCTAATACCCAGACATGTTACTAAATTGAGGAAATTTAGATTTGTTGGATGGCAATGTCAATTCAATTATGTTTATATTACAGAAAGACTCTCTAGTACTTCCATTTGATGCTGGAGATGCCATTGAATGGAGGTGGCAGGATGGATACATATTTTCTAGAGCTGCCCCTTTCTCTGTAAATTCAATGAAACCTGCAAAGTATCTTACAGCTGATAGAAAAGTTCCTATTCTAACACCTCAGAACTTTTTATTAGTGATCCCTGACGTGCAAGACATTGCAATATTCCAGTTACCTTCAATGTGATCTTACTGCTTGTTAAAATATGTGCGACTAAAAAATGGAATCAGAGAGTACTCCCCCAGTCTCTCTCAATCTCAGAATTGCAAGCCTTAGCCACACGTTTCTGAGAACCTGAATTAGGTATGGACTATTTAGTTAGGAGTCCTTTTCATAAGAAAAAATTGGAATATCTGAATAGATGGATAGATCAGAACAGTTAGATGCATGTTAAGTCTCTATTTTTATTGACCCTATAACTGCAGTACACATGGAACAAAATCAAACGTTTTTTTTTTTGTTACTCATCCTTTTCCAGATAGATCTCTTCAACACATTTAAACAGAAATATTGGAATAACAAAAAAATAGAAATAAGATATATGCAACACCTTGTTCATTTTTCTTGCTTGTCAGTTATTCACACTACATATTGTCTTGGATTTTACTTGTATTTAGTTGCATATGCTTTACTCTTTCTCTTTTTAATATGTTGAGATGTATCCTTGAAAAGCAGGTATAAATATATGGATTGATATCTAAACTGTTTTCTTTAAAATGTATAAGAGCCATTTGTATAGATTTGTAATCCCCAGTTTTGGGCAGAAACCAACTGTTATAACTCTGAATAATTTATATCCTTTATGTGGATCTAGCATTGGGGAAATATTATAGGATGCACCACACATGAGGACTGCACCTCACATGTAAGTAATTAATTGTGTAAAAATGATTTGTGTGTGTGTGTGTGTGTGTGTGTGTGTGTGTGTGTGTGTGTATATATATATATATATATATATATATATATATATACAGCGGATATAAAAAGTGTACACACCCCTGTTAAAATGCCAGGTTTTTGTGATATAAAAAAAATGAGACCACAATAAATCATTTCAAAACTTTTCCCACATTTAATGTGACCTATAACTTGTACAATTAAATTGAAAAGCAAACAAATCTGTTAGAAGAAAAAAATATAAAAAATAACAAAATGTACAATAAGCTGGTTGCATAAGTGTGCACACCCTTAAGCTAATACTTTGTTGTACCTACTTTTGATTTAATTACAACATTCAGTATTCCTGGATAGGTGTCTATCAGCATGGCACATCTCGATTTAGCAATATTTGCCCACTCTTCCTTGCAAAAGCGCTCCAAATCTGTCAGATTGCGAGGGCATCTCTTGTGCACAGCCCTCTTCAGGTCACCCCACAGATTTTCTGTTGGATTTAGGTCTGGGCTCTGGCTGGGCCATTCCAAAACTTTAATTTTTTTCTGGTGAAGCCATTCTTTTGTTGATTTGGATGTATGATTGGGGTCATTCTCATGTTGAAAGGTGAAATTCCTCTTCATCTTCTGTTTTCTAGCTGACATCTGAAGGCTTTGGGCCAAAAGTGACTGGTATTTGCAACTGTTCATAATTCCCTCCACCTTGACTAAAGCCCCAGTTCCAGCTGAAGAAAACCAACCCCAAAGCATGACACTGCCACCACCATGCTTCACCATGGGGATGGTGTTCTTTTGGTAATGTGAAGTGCTGTTTTGCACCAAATGTACCTTTTGGAATTGTGGCCAGAAAGTTCAACCTTGGTCTCATCAGAACATAACACATTTTCCCATGTACTTTTGGAGACTTGATGTATTGTTTTGCAAATTTTAGCAGGGCCTGGGTGTTTTACTGTGTAAGAAAAGGCTTCCGTCTTGCAACCCTACCCCATAGTCCACACATATGGAGAATACAGGGATTGGTGTCACATGTAGTACACAACCAGTACTTGCCAGAAATTCCTGCAGCTCCTTCAGTGTTGCTGTAGGTCTCTTGGTAGCCTCCCTGACCAGTTTTTGTCTTGTCTTTTCATTAATTTCCGAAGTACAAGCAAACACAGGAGGGTTATGGCTGACAAAGTTTGCAGATGACTGCAAACTGGGTGCCGTAGTCGAAAACACATCTGACACAGATATCCTTCAGAAGGGTCTCACAGAAACGGATAACTGGTGCCAGAGCCATGGCCTAAAGTTAAATGCCAAAAAATGCATAGTCATACCCTTCGGGAAAAACAAGGTTACCCCTAGCTACCATATAGGTGGCAATCCACTGAGCACAGAAGAAGTTATCAGGGACCTGGGGACCCAGGTTGACAGTAGCCTGTCATTCGACACCCATGTAGCTAAAGTAGTTAGGAAAACCTTCTACATTGCCCACCTTATCATGAAGGGATTCACATCTAGATCAAGGAGGTCATAGTCTCCCTATACTCATCACTCATCAGACCAATGATTGAGTACAATGCCCCATTCAGAATGTATCTGACCCGACACTTGCAGCAGCTGGAGAGGCCACAAAGTTCCTCACCAAAAGGATAAAGGGTCTCAAAATCTGTCCTATGCTGCGACTGAAAGAACTCCAGCTCTATTCAGTCGCTTACCGCTTGCTCAGAGGTGACCTTTGCCTGACATACAAGGCCATGCCAAACCCAGATTTGATGAATATGCTTCACCTCAAAAAATCTAGATCCGTCAGAGCCACAAGGGCGGGAGACTTAAACCTCGACACGGCTATTAATAGGACGTGCTGGAGGGATAGATTCATCACCCAAAGACTCCCTATGCTGTGGAACAAAATCCCGGTATATGTGAGGCAGAGCACCTCGCTGGCCTTGTTCAAGAGAAATCTTGACCAATGGATGGGCGATCGCAAATATACCCCAGGGATTACCTCAGTGTCACTGCTCGACAGAGGAACAGCAAAATAATGGGTATAGTTCCCCATACTAAAGGGGTGGCGTAAGCCACAAAACTATGGGCTAGGCTTGTAAATGCCCTCGGGCAGATAGCCTAGTATGAACCTATGAACCTATGAACCTAATTTTGGAGGAATGTCCAGTTCTTTGCAACGTCACTGTTGTCCCATACTTTCTCCATTTTTTGGTGACTGTCTTCACTGTGCTCCATCGTATATCCAATGCTGTGGAAATTTTTTTGTACCCTTCTACTGACTGATATCTTTCAACAATGAGATCCCTTTGATATTTTGTAAGCTCTCTGTGAACCATGGCTTTTGCTGTAGCAAGCAACTGAGTAAATGTCAGGAAAATCCTACTAGGACAGCTAGGGGTTAATCAGAGTCTCTTTAATTGATGGCAGGTGTGTACCCAAGAAGACTGAATGCTGTAATTAAATCAAATGGTGCTTCAACAAAGTATTAGTTTAAGGGTGTGCACCCTTTCGCAATCAGCTTATTGTACATTTTTTTTTATTTTTTTATATTTTTTCCCCTAACAGATTTGTTTGTTTTTCAGTTGAATTGTACAGGTTATTGGTCAAATTATAGGTGGGAAAAGTTTTGAAATGATTTATTGTGGTCTCATTTTTTATATCACAAAAACCTGGCATTTTAACAGGGGTGTGTACACTTTTTATATATACTGTATGTATATATATATATATATATATATATATATATATATATATATATATATATATATATATAAATAAACAGACTATCCATTTCCTGTGTTAAAGATCATTCTAGAAGAGGAGCTGTTGCTACTGCAAACCTTTCAGAAGAGTCTCCACGGCAATTCTTTGCGAAGCAGTGTCTATGGTCTTCAGACCACACTTTCACCAGCCATTGCAACTGTATTTATATTTGTTGATACTTGGTTACTGCTTCTAGGTCTTTGATTTATATTCAATAGAGACTTGTGGAATTTATACAGAGGGATAAATCTGGACAGGATACAGGGGAAATGGTGCAAAACTGAAATTATTTCCACCTTGTCAAAGATGAAGACCAAATTGACAGAGGAGATAGAGAGAAGAAAAGGAATGGAGAAACCAGATGTTGAAGTAGCAGAGTTTTTTGCGATGGGGATTAGCTATGGAAGTACTTCTGCAACCATACGTAGTACCAGAGCCACAGAGCAGCCAATGGTGACTTTATGGAGTGAACTAGTGCAACATATTAGAGAAAATGCATTGTCTGAAGACACGGTGAAAGAAACAATGTGTCAAATGGAAGTTGTATCTGGACAAGCTATCCAGCTATAGAGTCATAGAGTAGTGGTATCAAGATGTCAGTGGAGTAGATGGGCGTTGCAGAAGGGCAAGGCGTAGATGGGAGAGATGCAGAAGCTAGTAATATAACAAATTATAATAAAATCACAGTAAAGAAATTACACTTAAAGGTCACATGAATTATGCCTGGATTTCATGTCATGAAAATGGAATTTCATTTTTTGAGAACCTAAAATCAGTGTCACTAAACGTTGCTATCAAAACAGACTGAAAAAAACATGGGTTGACTTTCTATCACAAAAACCTATTAAAAAGAAAATATTTTCTGCGTCAAGGACACTGGGGATGTAAAGCAGGACTTATTGATGTATTTATGTTCTTCATTAAGATCACTCCTGCAATAGCCTTAGCTATATGGGTTAAATCCAGCCAGCCAGCTTCCAAAGCTTCAGAATACCTTCTATGTACCCATACCATTTGTCAGCTCAGCTTGAGATCAACTGATTAAAAAACAGTGGATTAGGGACCAAGCCCTTCAGACCTTTCTGCCACATAAAAGCTCTTCTATTGCAGGCTTTTGAGGATTGATGGTTGACTAATCATTTCCTATGCTGTTCAGATAAGTTCCCTTTTAGCAAAAAGTTTTCACATTTACTTTGTGTTGGCAGAAATTGAACATTTTCCATGTAAAAATATTTTTAGAGCTAGCAGAAATTGATGTTCATCATTCTCACCACTGCAGTAGCCTTTAGGCTATATGGGTTGGGTTTTGCCAACCAACCAGTTCCCAAAATCTCTGGTTCCTTTCTACACTTCCAGTCTGACTGCTGATTGGTCATTCTTGAGTAGGGAAAATCAGCAGTCAGAATGGAAAATCTTCAGTACTTTCTTACCGCCTCATGAAGAAGCAGCTCAGTGGGTTCACAAGAGCAGCAGCTGGCACTTCAGCTCCTTTCTGGCAGATAAGCCCCTTTGGGGAGCCCTTTCACAAAAAAAAAATTTAAATATATATATATATATATATATATATATATATATATATATATATATATATATATATATATATATATATATATATATATATATATATATGTATGTATATATACACACACACACACACACACACACACACACACACACACACACACACACACACACACACACACACACACACACACATATGATAACATTTTTTTTCTTTTCCTTTTATTAGGCTTTACACAATTCTGGACCTTTAAGAAACCTGGTATTTCTTTAATATTGTAAGTTTCCCATCATGGATCAATATGAGGGGTGATTTTGAGACAAAATTTACTTCTTATATAAACGTTTGATTATTTAAAGGAAAGTTTTATGTGAACAAGTGTTTTACTTGGTCAGGGTATGGGTTATGTAATGCTTGTGTTCATGCTGGGTCTGGGACAACTTACCTGCCATTTTTTACTGTCAGACTAATTTTATTGTAATGGGTTTTCTGACAGAAAGTTAGTGTGATGCTTATGCATTATAGTGTTTTGAGGTGTTTGTATGTGTGTGAAAGTGTAAGCGTGCTGTTTGTGCAAACTATTTGACAGCTTCTTCTGACAGACTCATTCCAGTATTTCTCTCAGTATTAGAAACATCCTCCTCAGTTACAGCATGGATACTTAGCCTGCTCCTGCTGCCTGACTTCTATAATTCCTAGAAAGAAATAACTTATCAGAGAGTCTTTACTGACTCTGTGGGCTCAGTCTTCACCTCAGACAATAGTGGGTGTAGTGGCCAGCAGTTTTTCCTCAGACCACTAACCTCTCTGGTGTAGTCCTTTCAGCCATCATGAACCACGGGTCAGCCCTGTCCTCTTTAGCAAGTCTGCTGTTTGAACCAGGCATGGAGAAAAGCATCTTTACTGCTGCATGAATACATACAAGGGAATGCTGTTGAATGTGTCTGGAGGAAGATACCTCTTTATGAGGCAGATATTACATCTCCAAGTCAGTCACTGAAGATATCTGTAAAGAAAAAACAAAAAGATAAACACCATTTATCAGAAGACATGGTATTTATACGAAAAGATGATTTTTCTTACCTTAGCTGAGAATTTTTTACAGACAGTCAATCCCGGCTTACAGAATTTAGTACTTGTAAATCAGTTCAGTAGAAATATTCTTGAGGATGACATGTCAGATGATTCTGATATCAAAAGAGACAGGGCTTTGTCTCCTGCAGATTCTCAAGTCCAAAACTATGAAGTTGTGGAAACTGGTCCTCATAACCTTATTTGGAAGAATTTTCTTTTTCTCAGATTACTACGAGGATGAATGAGGTGTTTGTAAGAGAATAAATGGATGTTCCTGTTGAATTAAGGAGATATTATGATATGTTACAAGTGGTTAGGCCTCAATCTACACCTATTCATCATCTAGTACCAGGCTTGTAAGATGTATATAATGCTACCTGTAACAACCCTGATTCACAACCTTCAGTCCTCAAAAAGCAGATAGACTTTACAAAGTTTCTCAAACTAACAATAACTTATTTTCTCACCTTAGGTCTGACCATTAAGCAATATCGACATCTGCACCAGCAGGGAAAAGGCTCCTAGTATCATCTAACCCTTCCAGTGGACAAGGAGTGGAAGATTTTGGACAGATTTGATAAGGGAATGTTTTCTTCTTCCACTTTGGTGTATATAATTCTTAACTATAAGATACATATGTGGAAGCCTGTGCTTTTTTGGGTTCCTATTAGAATGATGAAAACGCATTTTGTCGAATGCGTTTTCATCGACCCCTAAACAGCGAACAGGCAAAACAGCGAAGCAGCCATTCAGTGAATTATTTTCCTGGGAAAGAAGTCGCTTGGCCGCTTCGTTACTTTGCCGTCTTCTGCACTGTAGTGTGGTCTCAGAGATTCCCTTATCCGATATAGCTCCCGAATGTAAATGTGCAACAGTTACTGACCTTAGGGTTAGGGTGTGGGTTGAGGTAAGTGCATATGTTTTAAACTGTTTACTTTTTTTTTTTTTGAGTTAGATGTACACGGTTGAGTTAAGTGATTATGTGTTTTCAGCTGTTTATTTTATTTTTTTAGGGTGGTAGAATTAGGGTTAAGGTAAGTGTGTATGTGTTTGGAACTGTTTACTTTTTTTTTTTTTTTTTGGTTGGAACAACGATTTCTTTCCCTAGGAAAGAAATCGATGTTCTGAGGTGTTGACATTTTCAGCTTTCGATGAAATAGGGTCGATTAAACATCGTTTGCTGTTTTAAGCGTTCAATGTTGTAATATAGACCCGCTTTTTTGTATAACCAGTTTGACAGATCTAGCTACCAATCTTCCCCATGAAGGTAAAGCTTCTCTTAATTCCGTTCTTTCCAAAATTTCCCAAGTATTTAAACATGCCTTAAGGAGTGTTTATGATTGTGTGGATGACAGAAACTGATACTGAGTCTGTGGCCTCTGCTTCTGTTACTCTTTTGAGGAACTATGACTGGTTACATAATCAAAAGTTTTCTGATGAAGTAAAGTCTGAAAATTTGAATTCAGTTTTAGATAGGGAGGTTTTATTTGGCCCAATCTGCTACTCAGGTCCTCAAACAATTTGATGAGAAATGGATATTAATTCAGTGAGTTTCTAAGATTTTTCTGGTGTCCCCTTACAAATCTCCCAGACCACCTTTCACTTCTAAGAAACAAAATAAGCAACCCTTGTTTTCTCAAGCCAAATAGGAAAACAAAAAGAGAATGCAGGAAGGAAACAATAAGAAACAATAATTGTTTCCTAAAAGGGGCAGTCTACAACTTCAGAATGACTATGCCAGCATTCTTCCCCCACTCCCTCCCCTCTCTTGCTGTCCATAATCACAAACCCTGTCCAAACAACTGGCTCTGTACATTTCCCTTTGGCAACATTCTATCACAGACTCATAGGCATTAAAGGTTGTTCTGGAGGGATACAGTTGGCACTGGATTCAAACACCTTCTTGCAGAGGAATTCTACACCCTCTAAACTAAATATATTTTTTCTCAGGCTCTTAAGCACTGGAGTCATAGAAACAGTGCCATTAAATCAAAGGGGCAAAGGCTTCTATTCAAGAATGTTTCTGGTTCCAAAGAAAGAGCCTTCTTGAAGACCAGTTTTAGAGCTTTCCTTCCTAAATCTGTATGATAATGTTTCAAAATTTATGATGTTGGCCCTTCAGAGTTCTTTACATCCTATTCCCCATTGAAGCTTTATGTGAAATTTGGTCCTAAAAGATGCATACCACAGCAAGGTTGTACCATCTATGCAGGCTGGCTATGATTGTTTATGATATAGCTCTTTAGCACTCTTTAACCCTCCAAACATCTTACATTTTCTCAAAGTAAAATATAATGGCAGACAAGCTGAGAAGGACCAGGACAGACTCTCATGAATGGATATTGAATGAGGTTGGTTTCTAGGAATTAATCCAGTTGTGGAGAGCACCTCAAGTAAATCTGTTTATCTCCTTTCAAAACAGAAAATTCAACAGGTTCTGCTCCAGGACTCAGTGCAAACTAACCTGAAAAACAGATAATTTGTCATACCCATGGTCAGATATGCTCCTTTATGTATTCCAGTCTTTCTATGGATACTCAGGATAATTCTGAAGATTCAGAAGGACTCTCCAAAAGTCATTGTGGTGACCCCATTTTGCCCAGGCAACATTGGGCCTCCCTTCTCATGGAAATGGCCAAGAGCAATTATCACAAGCTTCCTCACAAACTGGACCTAGTCACACAAGACAAGGAAAGTTTGATACAGCCCAGTCTCAAACATTTCAATTGCAAGGTCTCACATTGGGTGACCCCCATCTGGTCTTTCATACAGATAGGGTGTCTTTAAGAACAATGTCTCATTTATGCCAAATTGAATGAGCTCATCAGTCTCCCAGTATTATATTTTCTCATCAGAACCAGGGAGAATGGATTCTACAGACTCTAGATGTATATAGAAAGTTCAAGTTCTATCTTGACAGAATAAAGTCCTTTAGAAAAGGTGATCAGATATTTATTTCTCATGGTGGGTATAAGAAAGGACAACCCCTGTCTAAACAGACTATTTTCAGATGATTGCTCTTGACTATTGTCTTTTGTTATACCCACCATTGTAAACCAGTTCAAAGCAGTATCAAGGCTCACTCTACTTTTTTAAATCAAAAAAGAAAGAACAATCACCATGGCTCAAATAAAACTAAAACTTTTAAGACAAAATAAAACAAAACTACCAAGAATACAAAGCAAGAGCTTTCACAGTCTTCAGACTTATTAAACAGTGCTACACCTGAACAAATTTAACAATCAAGGCAACCGATCAGTTGCTGTGAAATAGAATTACCTAAGAAAGATAGAAAGCCCAATATATGCTGAAGAAGACTAATGTTGGCGTGGGCATGCCATCAGCACTGGTTTAAGAGAAACTCACTCATTAATACCTAGGTGTTTACCTGCATTTAGATAGATAATCCACTTCTGTTCTCTCATTTTTGTAAAATTCTTGAAATCACCACCTCTTATGTTTGGACTAAGTAACTCTAGAGCCATGAACTTAAATGTATGTCTCTGTCCTATATCAGAAACCTGTTGTGCTAATGCATTACTTAGTTTCTTATTCTTGAGATCATTCATATGCTCTAAAATTCTACCTGTAAAAAGCCTGTTCATTTTACCTACATAGAATATAAAACACTCTACACAAAAAGCAAAATATATAAGATTCTGCATTGTACAATCAGCATAAAAAGATGTCTCTATTATAAAACCTTATGTAGGATGTGTAAAAGTACACCCAGTATAGATAAACTTTCAAGCCTTACATCTTCTGCATATAAAAGTACCTGAACGCTGGGATAACGGTGCATAGTCCACTCTACTTTTTTATTGACTGTCATGACTTTTTTTTATTTTTGAGGACAAGTTGTTTAAACTAAATTAAAAATGCCTTTTTCGAAGTAAAAGTTGTGTTATTTTACTTTTCGTGGCCGGGGTAAATCTGTAAAAGGCTTTTTACAGTGGGTTTTTTTGGTGGAAAAAGTTACTTTTTTACAACTTGTTTTATCAAATACTGCTGCAAGGCCTCTTTGAGAATCAGGCATCTTTTTCAGCTTTACCATGAAACAACTTACTAGTTCCTTGGTTCTTCCTTCTTCCAGGCAGAAAAAGAGAAAATGAATAATAAGCCGTTACCATCACAGCAGGATGCTAAAATGCCTCAGCCACAGAGGGGTGACTCTGCTGTGTCTATTTCTGTTTCCTCAGTCCATTCATCTTTTTCTTTGGCTCGCTCTAGTGTAATCCCTACAGCTACCATAAAATGGGGGTTAGACGTGTACTCTGCAACTGTTGGAGTGCACTTAGCAGGCAAGAGAGAGACACTATTGTCAGTCCTGAGAGAAGGGGCAGGAAATACTGCTCTGTTTAGTCAGACTACTGTGCCTACCCCCCCAGGGAGGTCTTCACTTGCAAAAGTGTGTTTGCTTCTTTAGAAATTATTGTCAAAAGTTCATCTTCTGTCTCAGTCACTTTGGACAGGAATGATTTTAGTTCAGGGTCTTGACCCTTCCAGCTCAGCTGTTTCTGGTCTGGTAAGAGAAAAAGGAATTCTTCATTTTTCTGAAGAGGTTCATGAAATTGAACCACAAAACAACTGGGAAAGGACAGATTCTATTTTGTCTCCTCAGATTTCTGATTCAGATTTTAAGGAGAGTATAGATTCTGCCAGTCCCTTTGAAGGATTTTCTTTTACTTAAACCATTTCCAGAATGAATCAGTTTCAGTGGGAACATAATGATATTCCACAGTCCCTAAAGAATTATTATGATTTACTGCAACTGGATTTTCCTAAACTTACTCCAATTCCAACTTTCCTTTCAGCACTGGAGGATGTTTTTGTCTCAGCCTGTAACTTGCTTGACAGCCAGACAGCTGTCTCCAAGAAAGCAGATAGAGTGTATAAAGTTCCTCAATCTTATATACGTTGTATGTACTACTAACCCCGGGTCATACACAGCAGATATTGCTCTAATAAATCCAGCTGCTGCTGCTTAATATCTGGTTAATACCAATCCCTCTCCTTCTGACAAGGATTGTAAAGTTCTTGATAGATTTTGGAAAAGAGTGTATTCATCTCCAACACTTATTTTTAGAATTCTCAGCTGTCAGGCTCATAGATTAAAGTTTATGCTCACCTCTTTTGAGAACACAAGGAATATTATGGCAACTGTTTCCTCTTCTGAGGAAAACACTTATTTGTGAAACTTAATTGCCTCTGTGTCTTAAGTGGCTACCCACTGTTTAAAATGTGCTTATGGTTTTGTTGTCACTTCCAAGGCTGCTGCCACTGGAACTGTCACTAGGTTTGTTTGGTTGTGTTCTCAAGACCTTGCAGAGGATGTTACAACTGAAATTTTTAATTTTCTGTCAGACAGGGAATTAGTTTTTGGAACATCTACTGCAGAGGTCCTTAAAAAGTGTAATGAGACAGATAATCTGAGTTAACACATTTCTCAGATTTTTAGCTTTCCTTCTCCATGTATAACAAAGGCTTTAATGCCATCTGTACAACCCTTTTCAAAAACAAAATAAAGAAACACAGAAAGCTGCAGGTAAGCAAATCTTTAAAAAGCAATGTAAGGGAGGTTCCAAAAAGAAAGGTGGAGACCCACAGAAAAAAAGTCAGTCTAATAAATCTGAATAACTATTAACAAGACTACCCCCACCCACCCTGGCAGACCCATAAGCTTCCCAGTAAGTCTGAACCTCTTTGACAGGTAGGTTTTGAAAAAAATCCACAAGGGTTACAGAGGGCAATGGGAGTCACTCCTTCCTGTTCAAGGGATTCCTTCTCATCCACCAGAACAAACTTCTCTTTTCCCCTTCTGTCCTTCAGCATCTGTTGTCTCAAGGGGTGATAGAAGTGGTCCCACTTCCTCAACTAGTAGAAGGGATTTATTCAAGAATGTTTTTGGTGCCAAAGAAATAAGATTCATGGAGACCATTTCTGAATCATTCCTTTTTAAACCAGTTTATGACAGTGCCCAAATTCAAAAATGTTATTCCTTCATAACTTGTTGCCTCTCATTCCCCATTTCAGTTTGCTGGTGAGGTTAGATTTAAAAGATGCATATTCTTATAGATCTTAATGTTAGAAGATTCTTAATGTTTTCTATACTTGGATCACACTAACAGTTATTTACATTACACTTTGGTCTATCCACTCCTCCAAGGGTATAGTTTCTATGATAGACAACTTGCTTATCTTTGCAGAGTTTTTCCATTCAGACTACAGTCTCATGATTCCTCTGGCAAAACTCCACATGAAAAAAGTCCAATGCTACCTACAATCTGTATGGTCACAACGTCAACATCCCTGACAATCCAGTTTTGGTGATTGTGAGAATGGAGATTTTTTTAGTGGAGTGACCAAATCTATCAAAGTCCAGGTCTACCATTTTCCCTTCTGGCTCCAACACAGTCTGTCACAAAAGATATGTTGCTCATCCAGTCAGGATAAAATAGATGAGCCTTCATGGGTTCTGTTCAAGCAGCTTTATTATATACAAACACATCAGGATTGAGGCTTAATAACTTTAACTTAGATAAACCTATAAACAAACTAACTATTACACATGCATACACGCTCACTCTCTGCCTGCACTCTCAAAATGGCACTGAAGCTAGCATGTACTTGCTATTTATATGCACATGCTGTCCTTGAAATGCTTCTTAAGGATACAGCATACAGCACACACACACACACACACACACACACACACACACACACACACACACACACACACACACACACACACACACACACTATTTTATATCCTCCATCTTTGAGAAATGAGTCATGCAGTATTTACAACATTGATTGATATGCAGTTGATACAAATAATTCTTTGAAATGCAATTATACAGAACTAAATACATATAGACAATTATGTCCAGGTTGCTGTATATTTCACACTAGGTCTGGAAATACAACCAAATTGTGTTACATAGAAAAGGGGAATTAGGTCTAGCAAATGGGACAGTCTCTGCTGAATGTTCAACTTTGGGGACATTAGGAACATCATCAGGAATGTTCTGCAACAGGTACATTGTCTGGATTGCTCTGAGATTTAGAGTCTGTATCACAGGAACAATGATGCGGTATTGATTCTGGTACAAGAAGAAGATGTCTGTAATTTCTTCTGTACTCCACACCCTCAGATTCTGTGAAGTAGGATCTCAGCTTGGTACATATACCTGTCACTTGACCAATCCGGTCAAAACCTTTCACTATTTGTATTCTCACCATCTTTCCTTCTTTCACCGGATAGAGAAATCTGCTCAATTTGTTGTAACTGGACTTCTGGAAAGAACGCTTTCTGAATAGTTGAGCTCTAATTGTCCTGTTGTTCTTAGGTTTGGGCCTCAACAAACTGGAACTAATAGGCAATTTTGATTTGGTTTGCCTAGATAGAAGTCTCTGAGTAGGCAAGCCAATATATCATCATGGGGTATGTTTCTGAGATTAAGGAAATTCAAAAAGACATCGGTATTATCACACTTTGATTTCTCCAGCAATTGCTTTGCACTCTGTAGTGCATGTTCAGCTAGTCCATTTGACTGTGGATACTCTGGACTACTAGTAACATGTACAAACTCTCATTCTTTTGCAAATTTGAGAGTGAATGATAAAAGGAGTACCAAACCACGATGAAGGCAATAATGTGAGCGTTCAGCAAGATATAACGAAAGGCAAAATCTTTATTCCATACCAAAAAGTAAGCGCTTTCGCGTGAGTCATCCCACACTTCATCAGACAATAAAGTGCACAAACAACAACCCCATTATATACTCCTTGCTAAACAGCAAGGCGGGAAAATTAACCAATTAATTGATCAATTAACATATCAAAGATAGTTTGTATTCAAACACATACTTCAGCTACAATACTGTCATCCCAGCATGCGTATACTAAAAAATGCATATATACGCTAAAAGTTGCAATTGTCAAACTAGTAGCTACATGCGATTCAACTTATATTGCTATATCGCTAAATATCTAAAATGCGTAAATCTAAATTAGTATCAGCAGGAATGAACAAAAAATACTTCAATGAAATTAAAACATCACTTAAACACATCAAATATAAATTTAAGAAAAATGTGTATGAATGTGAACAAATTCATTCATCACGATGGTAGTAGACTGCAATTGAAATCGCATCAACCACTAGATGCTGGACATATGTATATCATTAGAATTCCCTTAGTCTATCACTACCTAAAGCCATGTAAAATACATAGACAAATATACAGTCTTCATATTTAAAATGCATAATTGAAAACATAATAGAATAAATAATAATTATGCTTCAACAATATAATGTAAAACCATATCGAGATATACATCATATAAAAATACATTTTATGAAAATACATATAGAAAAATTCATATATACATAGATGAAAATGAAAACATTAGTACTTATATATGTAGGACATAAATAAATAAAATATAGAATGACCTACCACAACCTCACATGATGCCACAATATAAAAATAGCTAGAAATAAGGACAAAATAATAAGTATCTAAATAGATCTAAAAAGTAGGACCTCTCCATACAAGCTGTAAACACAAATAAAAACAAAGATGGGTAGAAAAAAATAAAAACAAAATATACCATATTACCATTATATATTACTCAGCTCAAGTACTGGTCTCAGGGATACATAATTGTTAAGCCCTGGAAATATGTGCGAACCAAGTTGCAGAATCCATTTTAATTCTATCAGTGCAAGCTCATTAGCTAAGTTTCCACCCCGTTGTCTTTGTCCCAGTATTTGTAACACCCTGAAAGAAAAGCCATGTAAAGGAAATTCCATTATGTGTTTAGCTAAAGCATTGCTTTCTTTGAACTTCCGGATGTCATACAAATGATTGTATATCCTATCTTGCAACCTCTTGGTGGTCAACCCTACATAGAACGCTTCACAATCATTACAGGTTGCAAGATATATTAAATTCTTGGTGTTGCATGTGGCATGAAACTTGGGATGAAACATAAATTGAGTGAGAGGATTCCAGAATGTTTGTATATCCGCTATGTAGGGACACCGTTTACAATGATGACAAGGAAAAGTGCCATGGGGTAGTGGCGTGACATTCGTAGATAATGAAGCAGCAGGACGGTCATTGCACAAAATCATTATCAGATTTTCACAATTTTTAAAAACAAAGCCTGGTCTAACACCTACTAACTTTCTGGTATTACTGTCAATCATGAGTACATTCCAATTGCTGGATATGACAGTTTTGATGGCATTAATATTACTGGTGTATTTGGTAATAAACTTGACCATCTCTGTCGATCCAAAAGGCCTATTGCTAGCAGGGTAGCCCCTAGTAGCAACCAGTTGTCCATCTGCAAATTTCCGAAACAACTGACTGGTAAATTGGGTACCGTTGTCAGAAATAACTTTGTGTGGGCTACCATGGACTGAGAAATGATGTTTCAACTTGGTAATAACAGCAGTGGATGTTAGATTAAATAGTAAATCAATCTCAAACTAGTTTGAATAACAGTCTACCAATACTAAGTAATGCTGATTGTTCCATTCAAATACATCAATGGCTACAGTTGACCAAGGTAGTTCAGGAACTTGACTTAGCTCATGTGGTTCATTTTGCATATGCAGTTTAGTACTACTGCATACTGAACAAGAAGAAAGTACTCTTATCAATGCCTTTTGCTAGAGAAGGCCAAAATACTAGTGCTCTCACCCTTCTTTTGATATATTTGGAACCCAAGTGACCACGATGCAAAATCTGGATATATTCATGTTGTAAGGAAGCTTATCAGTGGGACTGGTAAGCACTAGGTAGCCTATCTACCACAAGAGTGGTTTCTGGCCCAGAAATTGTAGTTTATTGGCCATTTGGGCAGTTTTTCCATCTCTTTCAACTTTCTGGTTTAAAAGCCCATGTTTGCACTTGTTTCCCACCTTTCCTGTAACTAGTCTAGTCCAGATACAGATTTGCTGTATCCAGGACTGTTTGTAAGCTTCTGAGCCCTCCAAGCCTCTCTGTGTTGGAGGGAAGCATTCTAGCTTATCACTGGGAGTGGTAAGCACTAGGTAGCCTATCTATCACAAGATCCAGGTACAGATTCTTAGTTTTAGCACTTGAATTTGCTTATTCATGCTCAGCACTTGTTCAGAACTTGTTGTTAGCACTAAATAAGCAACAAATTACTACAGCACTCAACCTTCCTCTTTACCTAGAAGAAAACAGTTTTTGTACTTACTTTCCTCACTTGCTTAGAGAAAAACAGCTCTTATACTCACTTTCCTCACTTGTCTAGAGGAAAGTAGTTTTTTATTCAGGCATGTCCAATGGTCAGCTCCCAGTGTTCTCTCCTGTCTATCTGATGAATATGGGCATCTTAGGGCAATATAGCAATTGCCTCATGTACACAGACAACCCTCTCCTCCTACCACCCAACACCACAACCTGTGAGAGATGCACTTATCTAGCCAAACTGGAGGTAAAGCTCTCTTCAATCAAGACTGAATCTGACAGTCAAGAAGAGAAGGTAAACACTTGCACCACACCACACTCATCACATAGTCCCACTAAACCTACACCACCAAAATCCACACATAGAAACACAAAACATTTGCGGTGGCTCTCAATAATAATCTGCTCAAGCAATAGAGACCTCCAAAGCAGAAATGCAAGCAACCTCCACCCCCCAACACAACCCAAATGACACATAGCCCACAGACTCAGTGTGCCAATAAACCACAGTCCATAAGGCAAAATAACGTACCCAACACACTAGTCGTAGGTGACTCTATAGTCAGGCACACTGATGACCCACTCACCAGGCTAAACAAGAGAAGGTTACTGTCAGCTGCCTGTCAGGTGCCAGGATCTGCCACATAACCCATGCATTCAGGTCACTCCACAACAAGTACAAATATGACCCTGTCATTGCCCATGTTGGTGTGAACGATCTGAGACGTACCTCCCTGGACTACATGAAAAGAGACATGGAAGAGCTCTCCAATCATGTAGCCCAGGCAGGTATGACCCTAGCTCTGAGTAGCATCCTGCCATCATCCAGAATGATACCGCAGTACAAGGACAAAATGATTGACTTCAACAATTGGCTAAGCTTCTGGTGTCATTCTAAGGGGATCCAGTATCTGTCTGCCTGGGATGACATGGTCGACAGATCACAATGCTCTGCCAGAGATGGCCTGCACCTGTTGGCTCAAATGACAAATTCCCCACCATAACAGGAACAGGCAAGGAAAAACTGAGGGTAATGCTACTCAATGCTAGACGTCTAAATCTCAAAATGCACTCACTCAAGACACTCCTTAAAATGGAGAACATCGATATCTGTGCAGTGACTGAGACCTGGTTCAAGGCTCTAGAGAGCACCCCTGCATTACCAGGCTATAACTCATACCACACTTTTCAGCCATCTAATCTGGACCAGAACACCAAAGGCGGAGGTGTGTCCATATTCATTAAGGATATCCGCACATCCAGGCTAGTTGCGCAGCATAATGCATCCAAGGTTATACAAGTGCAACTAACTCTGGGCAAAACTGCAATCCAAATTGTAGCTTGCTACAGATCCCCCACCATACCCCAGGATTCCCACTCCTTCTTTCTTGATATACTGTAAAATATTAGGGTTCAACCAAACACCCTAATAATGGGCAATTTCAACTACCCCACCATTAACTGGGAAAACTACTCATGTACCAACTTCTTTGCTCAACGCTTTCTGGAATTCATAAATTCCATTGCCCTGGATCAACTTATTCACACCCCCACTAGGGGCAACAATATCCTAGACCTAGTCATTACCAACATGAGTGACCGGTGTTCCACACCTGAAGTCAACTCCTCGTTGGTCAGATCCGACCATAAGCTAATCACCCTAGATATACGCATCCCGCCCCCACCATTAAGGAAATCATGGTAAAATATTTCTCCAAAGCCAACTTCATTCTTCTTAAGACAGAAGTGGTGAACTTCATGACACCCATGCAGATGGACAATACAGTTACGACTGCTAAATCCTACACAAATGCACTCTATAAGCACTTATACGAGTGCATGGATTGTGCTATCCCAAACAGAACCAAGATGCTATCCTCCAAAAAAAGGAAGCGAATCTGGTGGTCCCCTGCCATAAACAAACTCTACAACAGAAGGAAGAAACTGTTGCAAAAGAGAGTAAAATCCCATGAATGGAGAAGCTCCCTGGTCAGCCTCAGTAAGAAGCTGAGATCCCTTATAAGATCCTCCAAAGCTAGCTATGAAAACAAAATCATCACTGATTCTAAGGGTAACCACAAAGCATTCTATAGCTATGTCAAGAATCTCAATGGCAACACCCAGATCTACTCTGAGTTACAGCACAACGGCACGAAAATTACAGAACCAACTGACATTGACAACATCCTGGCAGATAGGTTCAGTGCTAACTTTACCCCCCCCTCTCACCCCCTAAAGGGCCCATATCTATACAGGAAGAATGCAGAGTCCCTGTAATCACATCTATGCAGGTAAAAGCTGCACAATCTAAAACCAAAAACACAGCATCCATGGGACCAGACAACATCCCAGGCTGCATTTTACACGAACTTCAGAACGAACTGGCTCCCCACCTAAGCATCATGTTCAGTCATAGTCTCACATCAGGCTTTGGCTTTGTGCCCACTGAATGGCACACAGCAACAGTTATCCCACTCCACAAAGGGGGAGCCACCACTGATCCTGGGAACTATCGCCCTATTAGCCTGATGAGTCTGGTCTGCAAGGCCATGGAACGTATCATCATGGAACTCATAAACAAGACATTGGTAACCTCCAAACTCTGGACTCCTCCCAGTTCGGGTTTGTGAAAGGCAGCTCATGCCTTCTGAACCTGATCAACTTCTCTGAGGCAGTCACTAAAGCCGTAGACAAGGGTAAGGTGGTTCACACAGCCTATCTTGACCTCGTCAAGGCTTTCGACACCATCCCCCATTCTGGAATTATAGCTAAACTCACTAAACTAGGTATAAATCCCTACATCACAAGATGTGTTGCCAACTGGCTCACTGACAGAACCCACACTGACAAGTGGAGTACCACAGGGTTCAGTCCTGGGACCTCTCCTGTTTGGTATCTACTTCTCTGAAGTGCAGGCTAAGACAGAAGGCCTCTGGCTAATGAAGTTCACAGATGACTGCAAACTAGGAGCCATAGTTGAGTCCCCAAATGATGTGGACATCCTACAGAAGGGCCTCACTGAGACAGATGCCTGGTGTCTGAGGCATGGCCTCAAGCTCAATGCCAAAAAGTGCATTGTCATCCCCTTTGGTAAAAACTCTGTACCCATGAACTACCACATAAATGGCAGTCTACTTAATCCCGAATGTGTGATAAGAGACCTTGGGACCCAGGTGGACAGTAGTCTCTCCTTTGATAATCACATCTCCACAGTAGTCAGGAAATTCTTCTGTGTGGCACACCTCATCACAAAAGGGTTCTCATCCAGGGAAAAAAAAAGTCAATGTTCCCCTCTTCTTTGCACTCATTAGACCCATTATAGAGTACAACGCCCCTTTTGGAATGTATCTCACAAGACATCTGCAGCAGCTGGAAAGGCCACAGAAGTACCTCACAAAGAGGATTACTGGCCTCAAGCAGATGCCCTACACTGACCGTCTCAAAACACTCCAGCTTTACTCTGTAGCATATCACCTACTCCGAGGAGATCTCTGCTTAACATATAAAGCTATGATAAACCCAGAGCTGTTGGACATGCTACACCTAAAGAAATCCCAATCCCTCTGAGCTACACATTTTAGGGACCTAATCATCGTCACCACAATAAACAGGACATGCTGGAGGGATAGATTCCTGTCCCAGAGACTTCCTATACTCTGAAACAAGCTACCCATCTATGTCAAGCAAAGTTCCTCATTAGCACTCTTCAAGAAAAATCTTGATGAGTGGATGGGAAATAGGAAATACACCCCAGGGATCACTTCTGTGGCTCTGCTTGACAAGGGCACAGGAAATTAACTTTCTTGGGTGGCGTAAGCCAGGGAACCTTGTTGGCTAGGCTTACATAGGCCCTTGGGCCAATAGCCTAGTACCTACCTACGAACCTATGAAGCAGGAACAATTTTAGGACCTTTGAAAATAATGCCATCTTCCATCAACATCTCATCTCTGTAAGGAAAATAAGTTTGTACTTCAGGTGGTACACTAGATTGCTTTGGCGGCCATCCAACATTAATGTAGTGGTTGAGCTTTTGCAAAATTGGATCAGTCTTTGTATGATCTCTCAGCTCATTAAGTCTCATGGTAGAAAAATTATGTACTTCCATGATATCAAAGTCAAAATTCTCTGCATGAAGCTGTTCCGTTTTATTTCTGGGTGATCTGGATAACATATCAGCCAGATAAAGAAGTTTGCCTTCTGTATAGACCATTTTGAAGTTGTAATTTTGCAATCTGAGCATCATTCATTCATCACTGTAATCTCACTGGAGCTGAATACATAGGCTTCTTTAAAATAGTAACTAGAGGCTGATCAGTTTCAATCTGAATAGCTAGACCATAGATATAATCATGAAACTTTGAACACGCAAATACCATTGCCAAAAGTTCTTTCTCAATTTGAGCATATTGTATTTCAGTTTGGGCAAAAGATCTAGATGCATAGGCTACTGGTCTGCCCTCTTGAAGAATAACTGCACCAAGACCAAACTTTGAAGCATCACAGGAAAGAGTTACTGGTTTACTGACATCATAGTATCTTAATGTAGGTGGGGTGGCAATTTTCTGCTTAAGGTCTTCAAATACTTTGTAGTGCTGTTCCAGCCAAGACCATATAATATTTTTGTATGTCAGCTCTCTTAAAGGTGCTGTCAACTCACTGAAGTCTAGTATAAACTTGCCTAAATAGTTGACCATGCCAAAAAAACGTTGTAGGTCTTGAACATTATTTGGAGCTGGCATCTCAAGAATGGCTGCTTTCTTGGATGGATGTGGTCGCAAGCCAGTGCTAGTAAATAAATGACCTACATATGTAACTTCTGGTAGTCTGAATTTCCACTTCAGAGGATTGAGCTTTAAGTTCACTTCACGTGCTCTGTCTAGAACTCTCTTAAGGCTTCTGTCATGCTCTGCTTCACCATTGCCTCCAACTAATAAATCATCTACTATTATGGCACAAGGATAACCTGAAAAAATTTGCTCCATTGCATGCTGAAAGACTTCACTTGCAGAATTTTTTCCAAATGGCATCCTGAGGAATCTGTATCTGCCAAACGGGGTACTGAAAGTACTCAGTAATGAGGATTTGTGATCAAGCATTACTTGCCAAAATTAACGTTTTGCATCCAAGACAAAACAGTGGCATTTGGTATTAGGGCTGTGAATTCCTCGACTGTACGCATTGGATGATGTGATCTCTTTAATGCTTTGTTCAAATCTCTTGGGTCAATACATATTCAGATTTTGTCTGTGCCTTTTTTGTTAGCTGCTACTATGGATGACACCCATTCAGTTGGTTCTGTGAATGAACAGATCACACCTTGCTGCACCATTTTATCCAGTTAATCTTTAACTTTATCTTGCATAGCTATCGGAACTTTTCTTGCCAGTCTGATCACTGGACTGACCACTGGGTCTAACTTCATAGAATACACAACTGGAAGTTTGCCCAACTTGCCATCAACAACATCAGCATACTCTGAGAAAATAGCTTCAGTAAAATTAGAACAAGGATATGTATTTATATGATGAACTTCTTTGGTAAAGGAAAGCAAATTCATTCTCAAACTGTCTCTGAGACCCAATAATAACTGCACAGGTCTTTGGACTACATAGAATAACAAGTTATAACAGTTCCTAGCGAAATAACATGAAAGCACTACTGAGCCTTCCGTTTGAATTTCTTCACCTCCATAAGCAACAAGTTTCACACAACTAGCCACATTGAGTTGTTCACCAGCTCCCACCTTAGCAAATTTGTCTACTGACATAACATTACACTTTAAGTTAGCGTTCACTTTAAGCTTGGTGGATTTACCATTGATATGGACAGTACGAAACACTTCAGTCTTTGCCAACAAATTCCCTGCATCACCCTTTTCACCAATTACTGATACACCATCTACATCGAAAGTAAAATTACAGCTCTCTATATGATCAACTTGCTTTTTTGAGTGACCCTTCTTTATAACTGTGTGAGGTTTACTTGATTTGCAAAACGTCTGAAAATGGTTCCACTTTTTACACTTGTTGCACTGGGGTCTATATTAGAACACTGAAGTTTCAAAATTTCTAATGTTCTAATATTGACCCCTATTCAGCAAAAGCTGAAAATATCGAAGCGACAGAAAACCAAATTTTTTCCTAGGCAAAGAATTTGGTTGTCTGTTTCTCTTGCTTCGGTATTTTAAGCACTGTGGTGGAAAGTTAAGGGTCACGTTCAGGTAAGTGTGCGATTGAGCGCGGGTTAGGTTAGTTAGGGTTAGGGTGCGGGTTAGGTATGTGTGCGATTGTGTGGACATGAGGGTTAGGGCAGGTTAAGTGAGTTAGGGTTAGGGCATGGGTCAGGTAAGTGTACGACTGTATGGACGTGAGGGTTAGGGCAGAGTAGGTGAGTTAGGCTTAGGGTGCGGGTGAGGTGAGTGTGCGATAGTGACAGACCTTAGGGTTAGGGTTAAGGTAAGTGGATAGTTAGTGATGTATGTATAGTTTAGTGTAGGGTTAGGTGTAAGATTTTAGGTGTATGTGTGTGGATTGCTGTTTGTTTGGTGTGCTTGTGTTGTGTGTATGTGTTTTGGAACAGCAAATTTTTTCCCTAGGAAAAAAAATTTGCTGTTCTGTATGTTCGATGTTTTCAGCTTTTGCTGAATAGGGATCGATATTAGAACATTTGAAGTTTTGAAACTTCGATGTTCTAATATAGACCCTGGCATTGCTGACCAAATGCTAAGCATTTTTCTCTTTTAGACGCATGACTGGCACCACAATTGTGACAGTTAACAATAAAGCTGGATTTGTGTTTTGCTGACTCACTCTTGTACTGCACTGAGCATGTCCTTTTCTTAGAACTTGCTGGAAAACTACGGGTTTTACCTGGGAAGCTTGCAGGGGTAGCAGTACCATCTGCTTAGGCCTGCTTCTGCTAGCCACATGTTGCATGCAGTCTACATTTGCTCTGGAGCCTGCTGAAACCATGCATCACTCGCAAGCATACTTGTGTGCCTTTCTGTAACTTCGTGGATTTGACAAATCTCAATAGCTTTGCTCAGCATTAAATCACTGTCATGAAGCAAAATCTTTTTCACTGCAGCACCATTAATACTACACACAAGCCTGTCCTTTATTAACTCATCTTTTAGGTCACCAAACTGACACATTTTAGCTTTGTTTCTCAGGTCAGTAATGTAAGCTACAAAAATTTCCCCTGGTTTGCGATCTCTTGTGTAAAACAAATGCATCTCTAGTGTAATATTTGTCTGGGGGGGTTACACATTTCCCCGAATTTGCATTTCAAACACACAGGGTCCTCCCTTGATTCAGCCTGTACAGCAATATGTCGTTTTTTCACCTTCTCCCTCATATACTGCTAGTACATACACAAATGAACGCTCTCTTTCAATGGCCTCTGACCCAGCTAGGTTTAGCAAAATGAATGCCCTGGTGCATGCATCTTTGTCAGAATAAGCTGTTTGTATAAAAATACCATAGTCTTGCTAAAATATTTTCCAATTTTCTGCAATATTCTAATCAAATACAAGTGGTGATGGTTTTCACAATCCATCTACCATATTAACACATATAGTGAAGGCTTTTGCCAGTATGCATGAACACACACACATATACATATGCCAGAAATTTATGCCAGTATTTGTAACTATGCCCAATAGTACAACAAGCCTCTCAATAACTGAACTTTGCGAAATAAGTTTCCTGGGCACAAGAATACTCTTGAAATCACTGTACTGTAAGAAATTACCTCTTAGTGTAAGAAACATTTCAAAATAACTGCACTATGTGAATAAATTGTGCAGAAAAAGCTCAGAGTAAGAAACATTTCAAATAACTGCACTTTGTGAATAAACACTACACAGCACACTGAAACTTTCCCAAACGGCTGTACTTTGCTAAATAACTCTTTACAGTGCAAGAAACACTCTGTAATGGTGGCACTTTGCGAATAGACACACCCAGCACAAGAATGTTTTTGAAATGCCTGTATTTTGAGACTGTACTTTGTGAAATAGTTGCACCTTACACACAAAGAAACTCTTCGGAATAAATGCACAGTAATAAGCACACACTGTAAGCACTTTACACGCTTTGAGATACTTCAGATAACTCTAGTTATGCCCTTAGTACAATGCAAAATAGTAGTTATGCCAAAACACAGTACTTTGCCAAAAAACATGTAGTCACCTTACTTTATTTATGCTTAATGTGCCTTTTTTGCCCTTATTATAATTGTTTTGGTCGTTTAATCTTTTTTTCATGCGCATTATACTTTTCTTCTGCTTGTTTTACTCTAAACATGCCTATTTTACTTTAAACATGCTCGTTTTGCAATTCTGAGGTAATTCTGAACCTCTTGCATGCTTTTCTGATAATTGTTTTATCAACTATCTTAATTTTAAACATTTCATTTAATTAATAAACCTTTCCACCTCTCACTTGTTTAATAATGTGGTTTGTGCCCTTGTAATGCTCCATTTTATCTTTTTTTTTATAAAATAAATCATTCCTGCAAGTTTTCATTACCTTTGGTTCATTTCTGGCCCTTTTTCTGTGCTCAGTTCTCTTAGCTTACCTTCACTGTTAACTTTGCACCTCGTAGCTCTGAAAAGCAGTCTCTGGAATACCGGTTCTGTCACCATGTCACTCGTCCAGTCAGGATAAAATAGACGAGCCTTCATGGGTTCTGTTCAAGCAGCTTTATTTTGTACAAACACATCAGGAGTGAGGCTTAATAACTTTAACTTGGATAAACTTATAAACAAACTGGCTATTACATGCATACATGCTCACTCTCTGGCTGTACTCTTAAAATGGCACTGAAGCTAGCACATGCTTGCTATTTATATGCACGTGCAGACCTTTAAATGCTTCCTAAAAATAACACACACACACACACACACACACACACACACACACACACACACACACACAATTCTACAAGACACCTCAGACTTTGCTTGGGGAGCTGTGTCTATGGGGAAAAGACAGGTCAAAACACACAAATATAAAAGAGATGTTGACAGTTAAATGCCCTCACCCCTCTCTCAGTCATCTAATCATCTATGATCCCCAGGATCACTACAAGTGTTTACAGACAACAGCACAGTGATGTGGCATACAAACAAATGGGGGAGACCAGATTTTACCCTCTGTGCAGACTAGCCATAGTCCTAAGATAGAGCTTTTCAGTACAATCTCACTCTACAGGCATCTTATATACAGTCAGAGCAAAATTATGTGGCAGACAAGTTGAGCAGAACTAGGGCAGTGAATGGAAACTGAATCAGGGGACCTCCCTGGAATTGATCCAGATGTGGGAAACACCTCAAATAGATCTTATTGCCTCCATTCACAACAAATCAGTTGGCAAAATGTTGCCCCAGGACTTCATGCAAGAAGACATGGAAGATATATACTTTTTTCTTTCCCTTGGACAGGAATGTTCCTGTATGCTTTTCCACCCTATCCAGTAATATACAGGGTAATTCTGAAGATTCAGAAAGACTCCCCAAAGATCATTGTGGTGACCTCTTTCTGGTCCAGGCAACATTGGTTCTCCCTTTTTTTGGAAATGAGCAAGTGTAATTACCACAAGCTTCCTCACAGACTGGACCTACTTAGACAGGCCAGACACTGTTTGAAAATACATCTCAACCCCAAACAACTGAAACTAACTGTATGGCTGATAGAGTCTTTTTGAAGATGTGCAACAGGTATTAAAGAAAGGACAGTTGTGTACACTTACCATAAATGTAGATGTTCGAGTGTATTCACTGTTGCAGTCATCACATAGGTTCATAGGTTCATAGATTAGCACTAAGCTAACTGCCCTTGTGAGCCATTTTAAGCCTAGCCAATTATCCCTTGTGAGACTCAAACCCTGCATCATGTGTTTCTAAGGCAAACACCTTAACCATTAGGCCACCCTCCCAACCATTTCTGCCTGCAGTAGCCCTCAGTTGGCCTGATTAACAAAGTTTTGGGTCCTGCGTCGGTTGCTGTCCCTTCTTCCATGACGTCAGGTTATCAGGGGTATAAAACATGCAGCCGACACCATTACATCAGTTTTTCTTTCCCTAGATGTCAGGTGCCCTCTAATGGGAAGCAATTAAATCTATAAATGCACAAGGTTATACCTCCAACAAAAAAGCAAATACACCAGGAAGCTTTTCAGCATAGTGAAGGAGAGAACAGGTATAGCCAAAAGAAGAAAGGGGGTTGGAGGGAGGGTAACCAGGACTGCAACAGTGAATACACTTGAACATCTACATTTATGGTAAGTGTACACAACTGTACTATGTTCTTCATGTTTCACTGTTACAGTCATCACATTTGGGTAGATTCCCAAAGCTAAGGATGGGAGGAGGAATTTAGATAGCATTAGGACCAGCTATGAGGCCCTGCAAGACTGCAGTAGCAAAGCCAGCTCTGGATTTGGAGAAAATTGGCAGATGGTAATGCTTGGTGAAAGCATGTACAGAACTCCAGGTAGCAGCTTCTAGGATGTCCCTGGTAGAGACACCTCTGAGAAGGGCTGTAGAGGTAGTTGCAGCCCTGATTGAATGGGGTCTGATTCCCTGTTGGGTAGGTTTTCCATGGTGCTTGTAGCAGAAAAAAATGCAATGGCCTATCCATTTGGAAATGGTTTGCTTTGAAATAGCCTTCCCCTCTGCCCCTGCAGCAAATGCCACCAGCAGTTGGTCAGATTTCCTTTGAGGTTTAGTCCTGTCAAAGTAGAATCTAAGTTGTCTGTGCACATCTAAGGAGTGCAGTATCCACTCCCCTTTGTTCTGTGGATTAGGAAAGAAGGTTGGCAAATGAATGGACTGATTAAGGGCCACACTGAATACCACCTTGGACATGAAGGAGGAATTGGTCCTGAGGGACACCATGTCTGCATGAAAGATGATGAAGGGCTCCACTGCCATGAGGGCCTGTAATTCAGATACCCTTCTTGCTGAAGTGATTGCTAAAAGGAAAGCTGTTTTCCAAGAAAGAAATTTTAAGTCTGCAGTAGCAGCTGGCTTGAAAGGAGGAAGGGTGAGCTTTTCAAATACAAAGTTAAGGTCCCAGGCTGGTGTTGGAGCTCTCCTGGGTGGTCGTAGATTTTTGGCCCCTCTGAGGAACTGTTTGAGCAGAAGAGGGGAGGTTCTGTGTTATAATGAGTGGAAATGGCTGAGGCATTAATTTTGATGGAGGAGAAAGACAGGCCCTCGTGAAGCATCTCAGTTAAGTATTGTAAAATCTGAGGTAAATTGGGCACTGCTGTACTCATCCCTTGAGACTGGTTCCAAGCACAGAACCTTTTCCATTTTTCAGCATAAGATTTTCTAGTACTAGGCCTCTTTGCCTCTAAAATGATATCCATCACTGGTTTACTGAGGGATGGTAAAGGAGGGATTAGGTAATTAGCCAGGCTGCTAGGTTCAGTGTTTGAAGCTGAGGGTGCAGAATCCGGTTCTCCTGCTGAGACAATAAGGTAGGAATCTGAGGCAGGTGCCATGGGACCAACAGTAACACACTGCGCAAGAGGGGGTACCAGTGTTGGCGTGGCCAGTCTGGTGCAATCAAAATCATCCTTGGTTTGTCTTGTTTGATCTTTAGTAGTACTTTGGAGAGCAGATGCAGAGGAGGAAAGGCATAAACTGATAGGTTTTTCTAACTGAAGGACAGAGCATCCACTTTCCAAGCTTGTTTGTGGGGAGTCCTTGTGCAAAATTTGCCCAATTGATAGTTCTGGGGGGAGGCAAACAGGTCTATATCTGGGCTTCCCCATTTGTTTGTCAACATGTTGAAAATCCTCAGTTCCAGTTTCCACTTGTGTGGGTCCATGAGGTTTCTGATTAGTTCATCTGCCTGGCAGGAATTGAGCTTGAAGATGCACTTGATAGCTCAGGGCTGTGTTCCACAATGCCATGGCTAGTCTGCAGAGGGGGTAAGAATGTGTAACCCCCTGCTTGTTTATATACCACATAACAGTGGTGTTGTCCGTCTTTACCATTAATTGTCCTGGAAGAATGTGGTCCTTGAAAGCTGTCAGAGCATTCTGTACAGCTAACATTTCTTTTTGATTGATTTGCAGGTGCATTTGACTTGGGTTCCATTTGCCCTGAATGCACTTCTCTGCCAGGTGAGCCCCCCATGCATAATCTGATGCATCTGTTGTTAGGGTTTGGGCGGCAGGGGGTGGTGTGAATGGTAGTCCCTTGTTTTGGTGGCAGGCCTCTGCCCACCTAAGAAACTCTAGGTGTAGGCAAGGTATGATAGGAATCATTGCTTCTAGATCCTGAGAATGTTGACACCATAGGCTTTTTAGATACCATTGTAGTTTCCTCATTTGCAGTCTTGCATATGGAATTAGTAGAATGCAGGAGGCCATGAACCCCAAGGCTTGTAGTATTTGCCTTGCAGATAGTAGGGTTTTTGTGGCCACTTGTTTGAAGTAGGTTGTCAAATAAATTTGTTTCTCTGGCATGAGGAAAGCCATCTGGGAAGTTGTATTCAAGCTTGCTTCCAGGAATGTAATTTGTTGACATGGTACCAGGTGTGATTTCTTTTACTTTATGGTGTACCCCAAGCAAGTTAGCACCCTTTGTACAAAGACCAGATGATTCAAAAGTATGTCCTGGCTTTCTGCCTGAATTAAACAATCATCCAGGTATGGGTATATTTGAATATTTCTTTGCCTGCATGGTGCTAGGCACTTTGTGAACACCCTGGGCACAATAGATAAGCCAAAGGGCAGAGCAGAGAACTGATAGTGATTGTAGCCTGCTTTGAAGCGTAGGTATCTTCTGCAAGATTCCCTGTTTGGGATGTACAGGTGTGCTTCTTTTAAATCGAGTGTTACCATCCAGGCATCCTTTCCTAGCATAGGAAGCAACTGGTGAAGAGTTAGCATCTTGAATTTTGGAATCACCAAGAAGGTGTTTAGTGTAGACAAGTCCAGAATAGGATGCCATGAATTGTCTTTTCTGGGTACCAGGAAAAGTCTTGAGTAGAAACCTTGTCCTTTTTCCTCTTCTGATACTGTTTGAATAGCCTTTATGTTTAGAAGAGAGAGAATTTGCTTTTGAGCTTCTGCCCACTGATTTGGAGGTAGATCTGGCAAACCTTTTGGCGTTGGTAATGTGTGGAAGTGAAATCTGTATCCTTGGGACACTATATTTAAAACCCATTTGTCCTGGGTAATGAGTTCCCAGTTTTTGGTCTGCAGACCAATCTTTCCCCCTAAAGGAGCATTCAGTTGAGAAGTGCTTGGAAGATTTAAAAGCAAGTCATTGAGACATTTTTCCATAGGGGGGAGTCTTACTACTCACAGATTTGGAAGTGGAAGCCCCCCACTGCTTAGTCTTGTGCGTACCCTGGGACTGAAACCTGGGGTTTCTGCTGTGTCTGGGTTTGGATTGAGAAGCCCTGGAAGGGGCCAGAAAGGACCAATTCTTAGAGGGCCAATGCCTACTAAATCTTGGAGGCTGAACTTGTAAGAAATTGTTAACAGTTTGCATAGATTTAGCTTTATCTTCCATCTTTTTAAGAACTTCCTCAGTTTTGTTGCCAAACAGGCAGTCCTGATTTAAGGGAGCATCCAACAGTTTAGATTTAACATGATCAGGCAAAGATTGCTCCTTAAGCCAAGCATGCCTTCTGAGTACAGACCTAGTGACAGCAGCCCTGCAAGAGGCCTCTAATGAATCAAACTCACATTGCAATGTATGTTTTCCAACCTGTACAGCAGAATGCATTAAATTCTGTAATTCCTTATTTTCAGCACAGTCAGGAATCAACATCATTTTCTGTTTAAGCAATCCAATAATATGTTGTTGATACTTTAACATATGAAACTGACAGTTTAAGGCCATAATGGCCAAGGTTGCAGAAGTGTAAACCTTCTTACCCCATCTATCCAGCACTCTGGAGTCTCTATTAGAAGGGGTAGGGTTTTTGGCAGTAGAAGCCTTAATGCCCTTGGGTCCCTGTGAAATAGTCTCTGGATCCGTAATAGGATTTTTAAAAAGAAACTTGTGAGAATCAGGAACCCTGTAATATCTGTCAGGTTTTCTGGGAGCAGGAGGCAAAGAATCAGGGGCCAAACTAGATTTCAGAAAGGCATCATCAACAATGTCTAGTACAGGAGGTATAGCTAAAGGCCTATACTGAGGCAGGAGTAAGAAATCCCTAACCCTCTTTTTTGAATCAGAAAAATCCTGGCTTTCCCAGTGGAAATGATCCCTTAGAGTGTGCAAGGTTTCACCAAAAGAAAAATCCTCTGGAGGGGAAGCAGAGGGAATAGAGTCCTCTGCATCAGAATCCTCATAAGTAGATAAGGGTAAATCCAGATCTTCAGAAGAATCAGAAAAATCAGAATCCTGGTCAGAAGTTTCATAAACAAATTCAGTTCTAGGTTTCTTAGAAGAGGGACGTTGGCTTCCCCTGATTAAAGTTATAAGGTCTTCAGCCATTCTTATCATTTGTTTTTTAGGCATAGAGGCCTGAACATGTGGCCTGGGTGTCGGTTTTCTAGGTATGGTTTGAGGTTTAGGCCTTAAAGAAGAAGGAGGCGTCAGTTTAATATGCAAGTCTGTAGGCCTGAATACACCCTCAGAAGCCGGTACCTGCACAGCGGCTCTGGACCCATCCAAGGTAGAGACATCCGCAGGTTCCACAGCTGAAGCATCTCGCGGCATACCAGATCCTCTGAATGGGTCTCAGTAGAGGCCTGCGAATCAGAAGTAGCGGGTATCAGGGGCTGCGAAAGCACCTCACTGAGTACCAGCGAACTGGTGACTGGCTTAGGAAAAGCGTCATTGGCTGTTTTGGACTTAGGCGGCCTGTCTCTGTCTTTATCTTTGCATTTTTTTGGAATGCCGGTAGTCGGATGGCTTACCAACGACATATCTGGATAATTGAACCGAGAACCAAAATATTTAGAGGCAAAAATATACCGACGACGGATAGTGCGTTGATTGAATGAGGCACAAAACCAACAGCAAGGTACTTCGTGGTCAGGGCCTAGGCAAGGAATACAGTATGAATGAAAATCTTTGTGAGGTATTTGCTTTCCACAAGAAATGCAATTATTAACTTTTACTGACATCGGTAAGGAGCAAGAAAAAGTTTCCTCAATGGGGTACTTAGCTTTAGTTGAAGACTTCGGCTCTGAAACTTGAAAATGAAAATTTCAGGAGTAGGCCGACCGGCACTTGTGAACTGCTTCTGCTACAAGCACCGCACAGCAAGAAAGACTGATGTAATAGCATCAGCTGCATGTTTTATACCCCTGACAACCTGACATCATGGAAGAAGGGACAGCAACCGATGCAGGACCCAAGACTTTGTTAATCAGGCCGACTGAGAGCTACTGCAAGCAGATAACCCAAATGTGATGACTGCAACAGTGAAACATGAAGAACATCAGAAGGAAACCTTCTACTAGAAAATTCTATGTTAGCAAATGGAATTACTCTTCTATTAACTGGGAATAATATACAACACCAAACGTGATAACACAGAGATTCCTGGATTTTGTAAACATAAACTTCCTGGACCAGATTGTCAATATGCTGATCAGGGACACAAACATACTGGAAATGGTCCTCACTAATATGGTAGAGTGCTGCACCCCCCTCCCACCCAGTGTAATGTCCTCTCTCTTAAGGCCAGACACTTAACAGTCTCCTTTGAAGTATAAATAAAACCTGGAATGCCAGCTATCTCTAGAATGCTCTGGAGCTACTCAAAGACTAACTTCCTACTATTAAACGATAACCTGGCAAAACCTGAAACCCTCATAAACCCCGAGAACACTGCTGCCTATATGGAACTGTTCACAGAAACTCTATACAAGTAGCTGTACCCTCCAGGAATAAGTACAGAACTAACTAAAAAAATAAGCCACAATGATGTAATCACAACATAAACAGGATGTATAACAGAAGGAAGAAAATCATGGCAAAAATGAGGCGGTGTAACAACCAACAAGATAAAAGCACTCTCCTCAAACTAAATAAACAACTCAGAGGACAAATAAAGTCTACCAAACCCAAATCTGAGGTAATTTTGGCCTCTCAGGCCAAGGACATCCACAAGGCATTCTTTGTCTGCAACCTCAAAGTCAGTACATAATTGTGTGCAGAGCTCATTGTTAATGGAGCCAACTATACTGCGCCAGAAGATATAGCAAACCTACTGGCAGACATATTCAGCTCTAACTTTATCCAGCTCTTACCCCAAGCTTGCCTCAGGAAATCATATCAACTATAACCTCCTACCATCACAACCAGGTCCTCAATGCTCCCTCTAAGGCCAAGAACACTGCATTGATGGGCCTCAGTAATATCCCAGACTGCCTTCTAAATAGCATGAAACATGACCAATCAAGCCCTCTGGAATCACCATTTAACTGTAGCCTCTAAACAGGCATCGTGCCTCATGAATGGAGAGCAGCAACTATCATGCCTCTGCACAAAGGCAGTCCATCTACAAACCTTGGAACTACAGACCCATAATTCTCACTAGTCTGACATACATCTACTTCTTTGAAGTCAAAGGCCAACATCAATAGCCTCTGACTGACAAAATCTGCAGATGACAGCAAATGAGGAGCAGTCATAGAATCCTCCACTGAAATAAATGTTCCCAAGAAGGGCTGACACAGACAAATTGATGTCAGAGCCATGGACTAAGACTAAATGCCAAGAAATGATAATAGCATCCTTTGGGAAGTCTGCCACTCCTGGTAACTGTCATATTGACAACATACAGTGGATGTAAAAATGCCAGGTTTGTGTGATATAAAAAAATGAGACCACAATAAATCATTTAAAAACTTTTCCCACCTTTAATGTGACCTATAACCTGTACAATTCATTTGAAAAACAAACTGAATCTGTTAGGAGAAAAAATATAAAAAATAAAAAAACGTACAATAAGCTGGTTGTATAAATGTGCACCCCCTTAAACTAATACTTTGTTGAAACACCTTTTGATTTAATTACAGCATTCAGTCTTCCTGGGTAGGAGTCTATCAGCATGGTACATCTTGACTTGGCAATATTTGCCCACTCTTTCTTGCAAAAGTGCTCCAAATCTGTCAGATTGCGAGGGCATCTCTTGTGCACAGCCCTCTTCAGGTCACCCCACAGATTTTCTATTGGATTTAGGTCTGGGCTTTGGCCGGGCCATTCCAAAACTTTAATTTTCTTCTGGTGAAGCCATTCCTTTGTTGATTTGGATGTATGCTTGGGGTCATAGTCGTGTTGAAAGGTGAAATTCCTCTTCATCTTCAGCTTTCTAGCAGACGCCTGAAGGTTTTGGACCAAAAGTGACTGGTATTGGGAACTGTTTACAATTCCCTCAACCTTGACTAAAGCCCCAGTTCCAGCTGAAGAAAAGCAACCCCAAAGCATGATACTGCGACCACCATGCTTCACCGTGGGGATGGTGTTCTTTTGGTGATGCAAAGTGTTGTTTTTGCACCAAACATACCTTTTGGAATTGTGGCCAGAAAGTTCAATCTTGGTCTCATCAGACCATAACACATTTTTTTCACATGCTTTTGGGAGACTTGATGTATTGTTTTGTAAATTTTAGCTAGGCCTGGATGTTTTTCTGTACAAGAAAAGGCTTCCGTCATGTAACCCTACCACATAGTCTAGACATATGGAGAGTATGGGAGATTGTTGTCACATGTAGTACACAACCAGTACTTGCCAGAAATTCCTGCAGCTCTTTCAGTGTTGCTGTAGGTCTCTTGGCAGCCTCCCTGACCAGTTTTTGTCTTGTCTATTCATCAGTTTTGGAGGGACGTCCAGTTCTTTGCAACATTACTGTTGTCCCATATTTTCTCCACTTTTTGATGACTGTCTTCACTGCGTTCCATGGTATATCCGATGCTGTGGACATTTTTTTGTACCCTTCTCCTGACCTACCTTTCAACAATGAGATCCCTTTGATGCTTTGTAAGCTCTCTGTGAACCATGGAGTTTGCTTGTAGCAGGCAACTGAGTAAATGTCAGGAAAATCCTACTAGGACAGCTGCACTTTATTTGGGGTAATCAGAGTCTCTTTAATTGATGGCAGGTGTGTACCCAAGAAGACTAAATGCTGTAATTAAATCAAAAGGTGGTTCAACAAAGTATTAGTTTAAGGGTGTGCACACTTATGCAGCCAGCTTATTGTACGTTTTTTTATTTATTTATGTTTTTTCCCCTAACAGAATTTTTTGTTTTTCAATTGAATTGTACAGGTTATAGGTCACATTAAATGTGGGAAAAGTTTTGAAATTATTTATTGTGGTCTCATTTTTTTATATCACAAAAACCTGGCATTTTAACAGGGGTGCGTACACTTTTTATAGCCACTGTACCTCTAAGAGTTGACCCAGTAGTCGGGAACCTGGTGACACATGCAGACAGTAATCTAGCCTTTAATCATCATATGTCTATGGTAGTGAGGAAATTATTCTGTGTTGTGCAACTTATAAACAAAGGTATAGTACCTAGGTCCAAGGATGTTATTGTTCCACTGTATTCGGCATTCATTAGACCTATCATTGACTGCAATGCTCCCTTTGGTATGTACCAAACTGGGCACATCCAACAACTGGAACGTCTAGAGAGGTTTCTCACTAAAAGAATACAGGATGTAAATAACATGTTGTATGCAGACTGCCTCAAAGGTCTATCCCTGTATTCTGTCTCCTACAGGCTATTGAGGGGAGATTTATGCCTGGTATACAAGGCATCATTGGACTAACTCTGATACACCTCTTGCATATCCGCAAAACCAAACAAACAGCACCAGAATTACCCTGTCTAAAGACTTAGACCTTCCCTGTGATATAAATAGGACCTGCTGGAGAGTCAGGTATGTATCCCAGAGACTCCTCCTTCTCTGGAACAGGCTCCCCATCCATGTGAAGCAGAGTTCTTCCCTAATCCAGTTCAAGTGTAACTTGGACAACTGGATAGGGAACAGGAAATTCATCCATGGTTTGACATTTATGTCTCTAATGAACATAGGCAGCCTGTAAATGTTTAATCTCCCAGGCCTATGCTTACTCTTACAAGGGTACCAGAACTTATCAGAGATTTGGGATGCATGGCTAAGCTTAAAAAGGCAACAGTGGCCATTAGCCTAGTACACACTTATGAACCTATGAAAATATTTTCCAGTTGGTACCAAAAGAGGAACCAGCACCCTTTCAGGGTTAGTGTTTCATTATTTGAGTGAGTTACTATTCTGTGGTCCATCTTACTCCATTTCAGCATGTCTGTCTATGGATCTCCCTCTTTCAATGCAATCTTATGTAAAAATGTTTTTGAAAGGGATATTACATGCAAAGCCTCCTAGAAAACATATCTCCAACAACCACAAGTACCCAACCCTCACACACACACACACACACACAAACACACACACACACACCTCGCTGACTTTGCCAGGTCATCCCTGCCATCATTATTAGGTTCATAGTTACAAAGCATCTCATCCAAATGAGGGCACACTCAGGACTGCAACATCCCCCCCCCCCAGAGTACAATACAATATTAGCAATCCAGATCTTGGAGATCCTCCAATGTCAGGCTGTGGAAATTCAGCAGTGTAGGCGCCTGATACAGAATCACCTTTGTACACAGTAAAGCACAATGCTCTGTGTAAGTATGACCCAGAACCAAAAGCATATATCAAACCCAGATCTAGAAACAGTAGTATTTGAAAAACAAACAATTAAATAATGTACCTTGTTCGGCTAGTCATGCATGTACAATCCCTGATGTTTCTGTTTAACTCAAGTCAGGCAGCTTTAATAAGTTTGAAAGTGAGTAATAGGGCAAAAGGCATTACGGCTACTGCTACTGAGGAAGACTGCTATATACATGGGGTATCTTCAGTGGATACTTTTGATGTGTGATGAAGTTCTGTGCCAATGTCCAACAGTGCACTGTGGGACCATCCGGAGGTGTCATTGCTCTGAGAAAGAGGCCAGAAACTCCTTGGTTTCAGTCATATATGACTCGACTGACAGCCTACAACCCATCAAACTTCTTTCCCATGCCAGGGGAACAGCTCTTCTTTCTGTAACATGAATAATGTCAGTGGTCCTGCAGTGGGCCATTTTACAACTATGGTCCTGGCCACCAACAGCATTAGTTTCTGCCACAGGATCTTTCCGGGCATGTTTCCAGTAGACCTGGTCAGCACCATCTTGCCCAAAGAGCCCCTGGTCATGAAGATAGAGGGCCTGGAGTAGCGCCTCATTCTCTGTATTAGAGAACTTTGTTTTATAGGTAGCTTTCTTAATAGAGTCACCAGTGTTTTTATGTTTCCTTCCCTTCTTGGTCATTGCTGTGTAGGCATGGAAAACTGTGGTATTAGCATGGATGTCATGAGTGGCCCAGACCAACCCTTCCCTTACTGTTTCCCCCTGTGTTCATATACCATGAGCTGAGTCAGACAAGCATATTCATCCAGTCAGACAATTTACTTAACATCAGGTCATAACATTATTGACTAAATGTCCCCTGCTGTATGACAACCTTAACATTCCCACTCCCCAAGGTGACATGATTGCTTCCTCTCATTGTTACAAGGCGTTTGGGTGTGTGATGTATGTATAAGATAGAGAACAAGGAAATGATTTGACACAAAATGCTACTGAAGTGCTGGCCTGAATGTGTTTACATGTGCCCTGAATACTTTCTGATGGGTGTGTTATTAGGCTTAACAATACTTCCAATACTTCAGCACAACAGCTGCATTACCCTTGTAGTTAACTCCTCTCAGATAATCATTTCAATAATCAATAAAAGCAATGTCAAAGCTTCTTCATTATGTGGTTAAGTAATACAGCAGTTAATAGTATCAATAGCAGAAAAAAGTAGCACATAATTTATAGAAACGTGGACCCAACATCTCTAAGCAGTCACTACAAGATTCACCTATTGCTTGTTTAGACATTGCAGCTCTACAAATTCTTCAGTTGTTTGATAAGACTCACCACCTTCCAACACACTTATAGTCTGCAAATTCGGGAATCTGCACACAGTGATTATACAAATGAGGGCTCAACTACTCACTCCCTCTGAATCACTCAATTTTGCTGTCACACTTACTGGACAAACTTTGTGCTGAATTGTACAGGGCATTGTGGACAATGCTAGTCACTTATGGCAGCAGCTCCCATGAGCGGTTCACTGTGAACTGCTCATGGGAGCTGCGTTCACTCTGTGGGTCTGGGGGTATATGTAATACCCCACCTTACCTTACAGAAATGGAGTTACTGTACTGCATGCTGTACTCATATAAGCAGAAACAGAACTGCCGTGATGAACACCTTACATGCCACTTCTCACATATTGTAATAAACTATATATATATATATATATATATATATATATATATATATATTGGTGTCTCCTAATACAGGTCATGCAAAGGGGATTTTCCACTTTAAGTTCCTACACTCCCTAAGTAGGAGCATGCATGCTTCTGCTTGAACCCTCTGAGAGTTACTGGACCTGGCTTGAATTGTCACACCCACACCCCTTCCACACCTATGGCCTAGCTAATGGAAAACAGCCTCTGCCTAATGACTGAGTGACATGGCCACAACTAAATTCCCCTGCCCCAGACAGATGTGCTGGCATAATGCCACAACATTCCCATTCCTTTTACCTGGCTCTTCCATTACCCAAGTTGCTAATTAAACTCATGTCATCTGGGTCACAGTCAGAGTTTTATCCATCTTTACCACAAAGCCGTGGCAACTTGACAAGTGAGAACTTAGTTTAACTAAACACTGTTGAGGTCACAAAAAAGAATGTAGCCTTAAAAAGATGCATGACTACACCTCTCTGCAGAAGCTGTATGACAGCTGGCTTGTGGTACATGGTTGGGATTCTGGAATTTAGTAATGACATGTTGGTCATCTTTATTCAAAGCACTTCTACAGGAAATGCAATAACAGATGTGTAAAATTAGCATAGAAGGAACCGCATACCTCTCAACTGTACAGATTTTCACAGAATGTCCAGATTTTTGCCTCATTATTTTGGTCTGTTTTTCATAAAACTGTAGTTTTCTGGCAAATCATTGGAAAATAATTAAGAGTTGAAGTCAGAAAATTTGAGTTTCAGACTTCATACCCCTCAGAAAAATTCATGATAACGCAAAACCTGTTAGTCTGTCTGCTTTCTAGGATTGTAAGAGGAATATTTAAAAAGTGTCCCTATTTTTGAGCCTTTGCCCCCCCCCCCCCATTATTGATGGCTTTGTCCAAATTTCTTGTTGTAAGAGGTTGAAGGAACCTACTCTTAAAATATAGGGCTGCAAGAAAGCACTGTAATTTCACATTTAATACAGAGATAATTAAATAGCTTTCATATTTAACAGAGATAATTAAATTGCATTCCTTAGAAAAAACGCATACTTATTAATTTCCATGAAGCTAGGAAGCTATTCAAAGAATTAATATAGTCACCACAAAGAATTTTAATATTAATTGCTTTTTAGCATACAAAATGTAGTAACACTTCTAACAGATGCCTATATTAGATAAAAAAAAAAAAACAGACCAAACAGCATTGTGGAACCGCTGCAGGATGGAAGGGTAAGATGTTTTCTTCTGAATGCAGTGGGTGGTAATGGCAGTTGCTATAATGTATGTGCCAACCACAACACAAACACTCAATACTTCTTGCCACAGACTGTGGTTACAAACTGCCCACAGAATAAAATTAATCAACCAGCAAGATTGCAAACACAGCTCAGCAATATTAAGTATACATGCAATGAGGTTTGTGGTAAGTGTAAGTAAGGTGAGCAGTCATATCAGGCATACAAATATTATACTTTAGACTTCTAACAGTACATGCAATATCATTAATCACATAAACACATAAGAGATAAATAATTTATAACAGTAACAATGTTCAAACATAGCCAACACTACAGGTATCTTTTGTGGCAATTGTGAGATATAATCATGTTTCCAAAGCTGAACTCGTTTACGGGAAAATGTTCAGGCTCCAAACAGCCACAGAGTGCACAGTAAAATAAACAACTGGCATTTTTTCTTGTGTAAAGACACCATAACAAGAGTATTTGGTATGTCAGATATGGTCTCCTTAGTGGTGAAACATAATGCTTACGGAATGGAGAAAGTTTTTCTTCTGAACAGATTATTTGGTATGTAAAATATGGTGTCTTTAGCAGTGCAGCATAATGTTCATAGAGTTAAGATTTGTTTTGTACAACAAGAGTCTTCAGTATATCCAATATAGTATCCTTAGTATGCAGCATAATGTTTTCAAACTACAGAACTTTTTTTTTCCTGTTTTCTTTTTTGTCCCATGCCTGTGGACCATCTGGATGTCCCTGGTGAGACTTAGCCCGTTCATTCCCCTGTACCAGAGAATTACCCCTGTACAATACTGGGATGAGAGCCATCCAGATGGGCCATCATACAGATAGCCATAGGGGTTGTTTGAACCCTCAATATTATCCTAGCAATGACAGCACTTGTATGGATTAACCCTATCCCCTGGGTTGGGGAATGAGATACCCCCCAGTATCATGGAGACTAATAATGCCTTTCCTTGGGAGTTAATTGCCCTGTAAACTTGCTAATGAACATTACCACCAGGCAGTGGCTTGGTGAACTGAAAGCCTGCCCCCCAAGATGTACACCACAATGCCACCCCCTCTTTTGAAAGACTGTGGTTGCATGTGCTATGCTCCCCACCCCCCAGGATGGGCACTCCTATCCTCCTGCCTGCTCCATCAAATCCCTGAACCGGTAATCAAACTCAGGTTAGCTGGAATGAAATCGGGTCTTTATCCATCTATGCCACCAGGGCTTGTGAATGTTTTTCCTGGACAATAGGACTATTTGTTTTCCTAATATGGTCTACTCAGTGGATTAGTCTAACACTCTCAGAGTTCAGACACCTGTATACTCCCACAGTTAAACACTTTGTCAGGTCCTAAGGCAGTTTGTATCTTCTTTACCTTAAGGCAATTGCTTCTGATGTTTTCTATACATTATAACATCTCATTTCTAGCTTCCTATCAGAAGTACAAGACCCATAACTGCGAGCTCTGCAGCTTTGAAAAATGAAGGTGATAGCACAAGATCTCAAAAGGTCATTGCAATTACATTAGTGTTATTTACAGAGTGGATTAACTTCCCTGCACCCCCGTCACCCTTGCTACTTATATAAACTAATCTTGAGATTGTTGTGCTTTAGAGTACAAGGAATTCTGTGATGTGTTACAAGTTCTGCTTTGGTATATATTGCCCATATTCACAGTTAGTCTTGCTGTTCTGGGGAATACAGTTATTATCCCCAGAATTTCAATAGGAATTCTTTTTTCCTACTTATACCTTCCTATATACCTGTGTGATTATCACCAGTCAGTGGCTCAGCAGGCAACACATTCAGCTTTAATGAGAAGAAGACTGAAAAACTGAGGGTTCTATTCCATCACCATATTCTTAGAATCATGTCTCAGTACTGACTCTCTAGTATTGCATAGGGGGGCTGCTACACTCCTGATGTACCATCCTACAGATGAGACTTTAAACTAGAAGAGTAGCTAGGGTGGGGCAAAAGGGACAGCTACCCTGTGTGCAAGGTGGTAGGGGGCACAATCAGCAGATGATGATTGGTCAGTAGTGCAGTACTGGCATTCATTTCCCTACTGTCATTTCTGAATGCTGCTACAGAAATGAATGCCAGTACTGCTTTTGCAGTCAGGACTGAAGCATATTACCTGTTGGACTGTGGGACACATTACAGTAAGCCGCTTACTACAGATGTAATAGTTAATCTGCTATAGTTTTTAAAAGCAACATTTGTTTTTTACCTCTCCTCTTAGAGTTGAAGAGCATCAGATTTGGGAATGGCAACATGTGCTAGATGACCGTGCTCTGGCTCTGCTTTGAACCAAGGTAACATCTGCATGAGCTGGTAGTACCTCAAGTGGATATAAAAAAAGAGTAGGAGATTTCTACCTCTGTCTTGGCAAAATTACCCCTAATTAGTATCAAGTTCCCTTGAAAATAGATCATAGATCTAGTGAGGCTAATCAGTCAACAAAAGTAAATAAATGCCCTAACTGAATATTGCAAACTAAATATATAGCTGGTAATGTATTCACTGACTGAACATTTTGTTGTAGTTTCACAAAAGTTATCTGTTCTACTCATCTGTTGTAGGTAAATGCAGGATTATTACCACATTTTATCATATGCTACTATTACTCTAACAAACCTCAGAATTTCTTTTCAGTCCCTGAAATATGAGCACATCTTTCTTTTCATCACTATATTTTGGGCATGGGCCTTTAACATAATGCAATTAAAGTCTCCTACCACAATCACATCTAGAATATTTGCATACTTGAAAGATCACATTTTAATAATTTAATTATTCCATTCCATATGTCATTTAAATCCTGTGTTTTATTGCTGATATCACAATCTAACATCTTTTATTTAACCAGTACTCCAAGTACTGCTAACACAATCTTTCATTTTTGATCTGAGCAATAATAACCAGTCAGTGGTATCACTGAAAAATATTTCCATATTTCTGTCTCTTCTGACATCAAAGTCTCAAACATCTTCGCAAATATCTTCTTCAATGAATGTTCAGATGAAAAAATCCTCCATCCATGGATGCAAATAATTACTTATAAATTTACTGCATCAAAATTAATAGTGCTTTTTAGTATTTTATTCCATATGAAATATTTGCTTAGTGCGGTCTCTGCAACCCCTTTTAAGCACATGGTGTTGAGGCTATATATGTATATCATTCTTTCCTTGCAACTCTTTTTTTGCCTGTTACTGACCATTTTCAGTAAAAAGTCCAGACTGCCTGGGTGACACAGTCACATAGTTAATAATTAGACAGAGAAAATGCAGTTGTTTGTGGAAACCTGTAGGAACATATTATGCATAAACGGCATGAAGAGAGAAAAGAGATCAGGGGAGAAACTGGATAAAAGCAAGAGATTTAAAATTGTATTCAAAATAGATTTATATTCTATACAACATGTACAAAATATATAACTGGAGGAAAAGGTGGAGGAGAAGAAGGCAGTAGTTCAGGTGGGGTCTATGTTTAGTCATTGAACTGACTAAACATTAAACGGCTAATCATCGAACGCAAATCAGCAAATGTTTATTGAGCATTTACTTCATCGAACCTGTGAGACAGGGAAAGTAACTAGATGGACAACACTTCCCCATATCACACACTGAAGTATTTCAAACCCCTTTTCCCCACTGTAGTGTGGTCTCAGAGTTGGTATATATAGTTAAGGGGGGGTGTTGTAGGTGAAGTCCCCAACCTGGGTGGATTTGAAATACTATTATTGTGTGTGAGACGGGGAAGTGTTGGTGAACTAATTACTTCTCCCGTCTCACAGGCTCAATGAAGTGAACATTTGATGAATGAAAGTTTGCTGATTTGCATTCGACGATTAGCCATTCAGTGTTTAGTAAACATAGACCCATTTAGGTGATGTGACCTCTGTGAGGGTGGGAGTTTAATTGAAGTCAGAGTAGGAGTAGAGTTTATTTATTTGTGTTTGTTTTCTGGGGTAGAGCACTCATCTCCATGAACCTTTTTCAGACTCAGCCAGGGAGCAGTGTCTGTTTAAGTGACTTGCTCAGAGTCACACAGATAATGGAAGCTGAAGGAATCCAACCTTGCACCACTGGCCTCCAGGAAACAGCTTGTTAGCTCCTTAATTCTCTAAGCCAACTGCCACAGTTCATTTAGGTGGTTGGAAAGTGATTGCTAGAAGGCTGAGGTTATACAGGAGAAAGAGGGTTTGGTTTTATGCATTCTAGTTGTGGGAGTTAAGAGTGTTACAGTTAAGAGTAGCCCCCTCAGGTTATAGGTGAATGTTTTTTTCTGTGAGTTTAGAAGCTAGTGGGAAGTATGTTTCAATATGCAGGAGTTCATAGAGTTGTGATCCAAGCAAGAGGTCAGATCTCTGTTTTATGGGAAGAAACTTTGCTTTGGGTAGGGTGAGGCAGTGGTATTCATAGTGAAGGGAGTTTGTGATGAACCAGCATATTTTGCTGGAGGCAGTTTGTAGAGTATCAGTGATCTTTTTTTTTGGAAGCTGAAGTAATGACTGGAAGGCCAATTTCTAGCTGGGATAGGAATATGTCTTTGCCTATGGCTGCAACTGATGGTGCCGTAAGGTACGGAAAGATTGTATTGGCTCTGAAGAAGAGGAGATTTCCTCTGTGTTTGTTGACAGCTGTGATGCCCCTGCACTGGCTCAGTAATCAAGGAGCCTCAATCCTCACCACTGGGAACAGTGGGGAATGTGCACACTGAGAGGATAACAAGTACACACATAGTAAAGTGCAAGTTCCCTTTAGTGTACACAGACATCACAGTCAGTCTGGGGCTGGTTTCTCCCTCTTTCTCCAGATCCCCAATAAGACTCCCCACTGTCACAGCTATAGGGTTGAGATTTCAGCTGAGTGGCCAAGCCAATACCTCCAGCACCCTCTCTGTCCAACCAGTGCATTGTGTCCCTGCCCAAGTAGCTGACACACACATACTCTGAGATTTGATTTATATACAAACACACACACACACACACCTGGGAAAGGTTGGCACAGGTTTACTAGCTATGCCCCCTTCTGCCCAGACTATAAGGTAGTTCCAGCTGCCACCAGCCAACTGTTTATCAGATACTCTAAGGCCCTTAACAAAGGGTGTCCAATCCTACTGTGTAATGTTACTATTATCCAAATGGTAGTCTGACCAAGATCAAGGCTATTTAGGAGTGGCCTGTACAGTGTCACCATATAGCTATGGAAGTAAGCTAAGATCTTAAATATATCTCACAAATATCAGCCACAAAGATAGGTTTAAATATATTTAACAATAAATAAAAAAAGACAATACTAAATATGTATTCACAGTGACGTCAGAGTTCAAAATCACAGGAAATATTTAAAACATTGCAGGACAGTCTCAAATAAATAAAGCAAACATCCAAGCTACACTTTACTATATTCCTATCTGAAGCTAAAAGAGTTACTATACTCTAAAAAGTTACTTACAGAACAACACTCAGGCAGAAGTACAGAAGGTGGTGATGAGTGGATGTTTAAAGGTCAAAGACAAAACACAAAATGCACAGTCTTTCTCTGAGAGAGTTCTTAAATAAATATCAAATATTACTGCTGGGTTCGCTTGGATTACTTTTTATCACCTGACTTTTAGTTCCCAAGCTAAACCCTTTTTGTCAGAAAATAGAATTTTAACATCTCTGTGTGAAAAAATACATATTTCTCAGATGTTTGAAGACCGTGGAAGTCATAAAACAGTAAAACACTTCTGCATCTCAAACCTAGTAATTACTTCTCATCCAAGAAAATACAAATCTGTCTAGCTCTAGACATTGCATCTGCGACTGAACTAAAACTGAGAGAGAACTTATAGCACAATCGTAAAACAATTTAATTTCAATTTATTTTCTTGAAGTTTTGCAAGTTAACCCTCTATGTTCTAGTTTCTACTGCTAAAACATATACATTTACACAATTACAATAGTTTATATACATTTCTATTCTAAGCCAGCAGGGCATGGTGTGGTTACATTTTAGTTCAGTACTCTACACCTTTACACACACTTCTGTATGAATCATATCAATATTCACAAATGACATAGAATTATTTACAAAATTCCAGATAGCTGGGCTGGCAGTATTTCCTTTTGTGACAACAGCAACAAAATGAAATGGGGTTATAGAAATGTGTAACACTGGCAAAGGGTATAAAACATTATACATAATAGACCAGACAATTACAACTGCAGTGAAACATCATTTTGTGTGCCTGCATAAGAATTTCTGCATTTAGAATTTGATCTTTCAAATATGGATATATATATATATATATATATATATATATATATATATATATATATATGAAACATAGGGTTATACATTGGTAATCAACCCACTTTCTTCCCTTATTTGCAGAATATTACTGAGACCCACATATAGTATATGATAAATGTCATGTAGTAGTGTTAAAGGAAAGGGATATCATTTGATCTTGTTGATAGAAAGTCAGTTTTGAATTCATAAGTTCTTAGGTAAATACTAGGCAATCAGTTTGCAGACCATAATAAGCCTAACCAACCATCCATATTCAAAAGTACCCTCCAGCCTTAAAGAGGACATGACAAACTAAACTGAGAGAGAATTTGAGCTGCCCAACAAGTTTTCTAGGGTTTTCTTGAAGGCGACAAGGGTGCTACTCTGCTTGACATTTAGTGGAAGTTTTTTTTAGACGTAGGGAATATTTTGGGATATGAATCTATCCATGCCATCTTGTTTATTTGATGATGATGGTTTAGTTCCTTTAACTAGTATTTGAGGTATCATTTGCTCTGCAAAAAAGTAGGTGAGCAAAGTGGGTTGGACTTGTATGGCATGAAAAGGTAGACGCAGATCTCCATGAAGGAGTCTGTAAGAGAATGAGAACAGAGACAGGATTGCAAGTCTGTTCTGATAACTAAGATTTTTGAGGTCCCTGATATTTATATGGTTTCTTTTTTCCATTACCCACTCCCATAAGCTGAGTAGTAGGACAAGACCACAGAGACCCATTACATTGATTGCATTACTGCTACATTTTCAAGCCAAGGAAAACTAGAAAGGCATGGCTGTCTACAAACAAAATTTTAGTACTTGATTGAATCTTGTCTCATATGAATTCTACTTTAGTGCAGGACTACAACATAAAGTCAAGGTCAGTATCAAAGAGACCACATTTAAGCAACAAATATTTGCACCAGTATAAATTATGGGGCAGATTCCAAAAGATCAGAATTTAACTACAGAGTGCACTGAGAAAAGCAGACGGCATCTGGGAAACTATATAATATGGAAAGCATTTTAACTGTGGAATTATCATGTAGATGAGTGCATTTCTCCAAGGATGGGATGACATGCTAGAAAAGTCCTCATAAGGCACAAGTGGTCTATGTCCGGCTATTGAAAAATATCCTTGAATGGCTAATTATCGCATGTAAAACATCTAAACATTAAATTACCGAAGACATCTTAATTCAGAAATAAATTCATCAAATGGGCATAGCTGGCCAGCAACCAAGAAGTACCTCAATGCATAAGGTAAGTGAAGGAAACCTTTTAAATTTTCCCTATTCCCCACTGTAGTGTGATCTTTGAGTTGGTATATATAGGTTCATAGGTTCATACTAGGCTATCTGCCCGAGGGCATTTACAAGCCTAGCCCATAGTTTTGTGGCTTACGCCACCCCTTTAGTATGGGGAACTATACCCATTATTATAGGTTCATAGGTTCATACTAGGCTATCTGCCCGAGAGCATTTACAAGCCTAGCCCATTTATATATATATATATATATATATATATATATATATATATATATATATATATATATATATACACTAAGAAAATCACGTTGAGCAAGTAGTGGAAAGAAAATACCAATAAACAAAATAGCCACCACTGTCCCCAAGCACAAATGAATCCGATCCAGGTAGTAGGGTACGACAGTTTTATTCGCAAAACGCCAACAAGTTGACACTAGCAAAACAATAACGCGCTCTAAAAAAACGTTTTCGTCTTCAACTTCTTCAGTAATAACAACCATTGTTGAGTACTTATGCTTTATATATACATTCCAAACCACATCCACATTCAGATTACCCAATGGTCATCCAAATTGCTTAAGTGGTAGTTAATACTTAAAAAAATATATACATGTACATAATGCAATACAAAAACCTAAGGGTTAAAATAAATTATAAGATGTGTAAAAATGTGTAAAAAACACTAACTTCAGTTTACTCAAATACTGAGTGATGAAAATATATGTTTAAGAACCATTGTTTAAAATGCATTGAATTTAAATCCTGTACAGACTCCACGATATATAATCCTTTATAATCCAATGTATAGCACCATCTAGTGGCATTCATTAAAATCACTAATCAATTTTGTGTTATATCAAGTATGAAATATTTTTTAAAAACTATTACAAAAAATAAAAAATCAATAGTAAAATGACAATCCAAATATTTTAACAAAGCCACTCTTAATATATCTTAGAAACATAATGTTAGAGCTTTGCAGCTCTTAGCTTCAACACTGGTGCCAAGGACACCATGTCATTGAGCCCAAAGTTTCTACTTGCATCCAAAGATAGTTGCCAATACAACTCCCTGTATTCAATGAGGGTTTCCCACATACCCCCCTAGGATTAGTGGGAACTACCTCCAATACAAAGAATTGATAGCCTGAGGTTGCACATTTCATTGAATGCTTACATAATGCATTCTTCTCATTTTTCACTTTAACATCATATAGGTGCTCATAAATTCTTTGCCTGAGCCTCCTTTCACTTTTCCCAATATAAAATGAAGAACATTTCTTGCAGATAGCAATATATATAATACCTTTAGTGTCGCAGTTGGCGAAAGTGTTTAAATGTAAAGTCTTACATCTCGCTTGCAAATACATAGTCACCACATAATAAATGTGTGCAGTAACTGCACTTACCACATTTAAATAACCCTTTCTTTACTCTGTTATTCTTATTAATAACATTGATGTTGAAACCACTTTCTAGTATATTCTTAACACTTCTACCCTTGCGGTAAGTGTAAGTTCATTCATTATCGAAAATATACTCCAAATCTGAAATTTTTGAAAAACTATTCCATTCTCTAGAAAAAAATCTTTCTTATGAGTGCTGAATGCTCACTAAAGGTAGTAATGAGCCCTGCCCTATGCTCATCAATATGCTGTTTGTGTTGCTTTTTTGACTCAAAAGCTTCCTCCTTACCTAGTATAGGGGCAAACGAATCATCCCTCTTGGTGTTTACTTCTTCAAAGACATTATTGAAGAATTCTTGTGAATAACCTCTCCTAATAAATTAATTCCTCAAAAAGTTGACCTCATCTACAAATACTTCATTGTCGGATGTCATTCTGCTCAAACGCACAAGCTGCCCTTTCACTACACCCTTCTTTTGATATGGAGGGTGGCAACTGGGGTAGTGCAAGTAAGAATTAGAGAAAGTTTCCTTTCTATGTATACGCGATGTAAAATTTCCATTGCTTTTACCGATACAAACATCTAAATATCTCAATTCTTGAGGGTCAAAGTTTTGAGTGAACTTCAAAAAACTAGTGGTACTGTTAACATAACCCAAGAGGTTAACAAATTCATCTTGATTGCCTTTCCAGGAAAAACACAAATCATCAAGAAACCTAGTGTATAAAACCCATTGGTTGCTAAAGGGAGAATTGAGTAGAAACTTTTCTTCCCAATATGCCATAATAATATTGGCATATGTTGGGGCACAATGTGCCCCCATAGCAACACCTTTTTCCTGCTTGAAATACTCACCTTGGAAATAAATGTAATTATTTTTTAACACAATTTCCATCAAGGTCAAAGTATTCCTAAAATCTGTGTGTGTCAACCTCTTGCTTACAATTAACATTTCTTCAACCAATGTAGTCCCAAATCGTGTGGGATACATCCAAATAAGCCTACAACGTCCATGGTACCAAAAGCTATGTTTTCAGTGTATAAAGAAGGCTTGACTTTCCTCAAGAAGTCCCAGGAATCCTTTAAAATGTTGTTACTACCTTCTAGTACATTTTTAACTTTTTGGTCCACAAATTTGGCTAGAGGTGCCGTCATAGAACCTTCAGCAGACACAATTGGTCTTAAAGGTGGATCAACACTGTCCTTGTGCACCTCGGGAATGCCAAAGATGCAAGGTACTTTGGGCTTCTCAACTACTAAGTATTTGTAGGTGTCCTTGTCTATTGAACCTTCCAAAAACATGTCATGTAATAGAACCTGAATCTTTTTGTGTGCTATATTAACTTCATTGATGGACACTCTAGAATATTTGTCAGTATCATTGAGTATGTCCATCATCTTTCCTTCGTATTGAATTGCCTCCATCACAACAACCCCCCCACCTTTATCGGGTTTCATTACCCTCAATTCTCGGTTGTTACTGATATCTTTTAAAGCACTCATTTCACCTTGTGTTAAGTTGGGGTGTATATATTTACCTGTTAAGTGAGTTCTAATTTCATTTTCTACCTTCAACTCAAAATTTCTAAGCTGGGGGTGTGTAGGCGGGTTGAATGTACTCTTTCGCTTTAAGTGATGGTGGTCAAGATCCACTGTTTTACCTTTAAAAAACATTTTAAAAACTACATGGGCAGGGGGGTGAGGCCATTTGTGAGAAAGGGACAGGTTTGGAATTAACTGATGGTATTTTTAACACTATGTACACATGGACTTGTGATGGTTTTAACATTTTTAATTATTCAAATGTTCATGTTGATAAAACTTGGTTTGATTTGTTTTCTAAAGGTTTTACCTTTATTCCTAGACAAAAGACTGATATTTTCAAACTTTTGGTAGATATCAAGCTTTTTATTAGGAAAAAGAATTTGGAACTGTTTTTTAAAGGTAAAAGACACATAAAATACTCAGACAGCATATGAGGGCAGGAGGTGGCACTGTCTATGGCAAACAAAGGAGGAGGTGTAATGCATAAATATGCAACCATGCTGAAAAAGGCTTCAAAATGCACCAGTGTAAATAATATTATTGCTGCAATTTTGTAAACTGTGCTTCTGGGCTCCTGAATGGTGGATCAGGAATGACTGATGGCATGGTATATGGAGCCCTTCCTTTCCAGGAAGACTAGCACAACACAGCACTTCACAGAAAAGCACATGCTGAACTGCAGATATGCCATATGTGGGCAGCAAAGGACATATACATAATGGTGAATGCTGCACCTGTTAATGACCCATGGGCATATTCCTTGCATAGCAGCTGAAAACATTAGTAGGTGTGGAACCACAGCAGCAAAAGATCAGCAATGCAGTGTAGCTGGTACAGTAGTTGCACCTCCGCATGAGCAGATACAAGTGCAAGAAAATGCTACAGCTCATTTCTGCCCGCTAAACAGCCATGCTGCATGCACACTATAGCCAAGGTATACATTACCATCATTCTTTTTTTAAACAAGAAACATCTAAATTAAATTATCACTTATGACATAGGCAATCATACATTTATATAAATGAAAACAAATTATATTGACATAATTTTAGTTGTAAATACTATACATCACTTATAATCTATCCAATCACTGTCATACATTACATAGCTCATTCAAATTCTGCCTTCTTTTAAACCCCATTCCTCTTCTACATGTCTTGTTCCCACAATTTCCATTTTTTCTATGTAATTTGCTCTTACCCTTTTATAAAGATCCCATTTCCAGTTGTTTTATCTATGTTCTATATTCACTGCTTCCAGTACAGTTGGTTTAGAGTTTGATTTCCATTTTTTAGTAATTGCTTCTTTGGTTGGCACCATAAGTAGACTCAGCAAGCCCTTACTGTGTCTAGGCAATTCTGATTCTGTATCATAGCTCAAAACATTTCTTTAGATATACCAGTTTTCTCACCCGGTATATCTGATAGAGTAGTCTGCAGGGAATTTTAAAGTCTGCCAACTACTTTCCTCACCTTATATGAATTCCCCACTATAATTTCCAAAAGTATTATCCCCACACTATTTTTCTCTGTAATATATTACTTTTCATCTAGTTGCATTAGTAAAATGTTGTGTAATTTAATATTATTTTGGTGGCTAATCAGTGAGAATGAACTTACTTTAAATACCATTCCCCCTGATTGTTTTTTTCCATTTTCTCACACTGAGATCAGGGTTTACCCACTCTGTTTACCCTCGATCCACTCAGTCTCATGCTGCTCCCCCACCCTACCCCCATTTCACACACACCCATCCCTGCTATGCCTACATTTATTTTGAACTAAATACTCCCACTCACTCCATTATCCTATCACAAGCAGTTACATCACCATCTCATCACTCTAATTATCTAACCCTACCTGTTCTCTAAGCACACTACATTGTCTTCATCAGTGAAGTATTAACTAACTGCAAATATTTCCATAACAAGCATACACGGTCCAGGATCATTAATAATAATCTTTTCTTTCAATTGCTCCCGAACTCTAATACTCTCTAAAGTTACACTACTACTTATTATTCCTACTAAAGCAATATGTTACCCTTATCCACTACTGTTCTCATAATCCTATCAATAGCTGCATATCTAACCTCATATCATACCCACCTAGATGGTGTAGCACCCTCATATACTACCCCATTCTCCTATCCACCACAAATAAAACCTATTAATATTGTAATAGCACCTTCAGTGTATCACACTGTATATGTAGATCAAGCTACCTATAGTCTACTCCAACATTATTCTCCCCACATCTCCCAAAAATATGACATAGATAAATCCAAAAAGACCATAATAAACATAGCGTCACAACTAAGTGGAGACATCCAACCAACCCCCCCCCCCCCAGTCCCAAAACTAACTTAGCCCAACTACATCCCCAGTCCATCAACCAGACCCAAACTTTACTAAACCTCCCATGAAAGTATATAATCTCTTATTGTTAAATATAAACATCAAAAGTATCACTAACAAAATCCCAGTGCTCAGCACCACTCTCTCTGTTCACCAGACATTGTTCTGATTACTGAAACCTGGCTAAAATCAGAAATTAGCAACAATGAAATCCTTGCTCCTGGATACAATATTCACAGGGTGGACAGAAAGAGCAAAAGAGGAGGCGGAATAGCCATTCTATTTAAAAATAACCTTATAATAGAAACCATGGATCAAGGTACCCCTGATTTTGATAATGCAGAACTGATTTTTACAAGACTGAAGATGAATTCCAAGAAACCTTTAAATATAATAGGTACCTATATGCCTCCTGGTAATAACCATTCCACTTTAGAATACATCCTACATTGGGCTTCAACCTCTCTGCCCCAGGAAACAATTATTATGGGTGACTTCAGTATAGAATGATTTACCTGTAACTCACAAATCCCAAGTAATCACATTAGCCTCCACAGCTTTACCCAACTCATTCAGACTCCCACTAAAATCGATAAATCATCAGATAGGCACTCCATCCTTGATTGGATTCTAACAAACAGACCTACCATCTCCTTTTTCTCTGGTTATCTCCCGGACAGCCTCAGTGATCATCTTCCTACCTATCTTCTCAAACACCAACAAACCCATCAAAACACACCATTTACCATCTAATCAGGAATAAAAGTAACTTAAATCCCCAAGACTTCATATCCAACCTCAAAGTCTGCAACTGGTCACCACTTAAACATCTCCCCCTACAGACTGCCTAGAATATATCAGTTCCACCTTCTTGAATGTTTTGAATGTGCTAGCTCCTCCTAGAAGAAGTAGAATAAAATAAAACTGTGCCCAGTGTCTAAACAAAGAAACTAGATAATTGCTAAAAAAGGTGAGATAAGGCTTAGGATGTATGGCACAAAATCATATCTTGAGTAGATCAACAGGCATACCAAGAACTTAGTAATAAGTGAAAAAGAAAAAGACAAATTAAACAGGCAAAATAAACTACTACTATAACATCCAAACTAAATACCAGAATTACCCACAGACATTTTCGTCAGCTATAAACAAAATTATTCTTCTAGGAAACTCCAGCATGCCCTCATCTACCTCTAACAGCACAAATACCATAGCTACACAATTCAATAGATATTTCACTGAAACAATATTAGCTGTCTCAAACAATAACAGTTCCACCCCTCACCAGACAATAATACCTTTTCCTTACAACCTGTCCCAACACCCAGAATAACAAAATGCTTAAAAAACTAAAGCCAACAACCTTAGCAGCAGATAACCTACCAGCTGAATATCTCAAAATTACTGCCTATACCATCTCCTATCCAGTATCTATCCTTATAGATCGATCCATCTCTGAGCACCAAGTTCCAGCAATCTGGAAAATTTCACACATTATCCTCGTACATAAAGGGGGAAACTCACAAAAACTACTCAACTACAGGCCAATAGCTATCTTGTTACCTTTGTCCAAAATTCTTGAAAGATGCATTCACTCAGAAATTATGGACTATCTCTAACACACAATCTTCTATCCAAACCCAACATGGATTTTGTCCCTTCCACAGTACTACTACTACGCTAATGAGTTTTACCAACACCATTAATCAGCACAGAAATGATGGGAAATTAGTCTCCTCTATATTTCTAGAGCTATCTAAAGTGTCTGACACCATCTGTCATAACAAAAAATGTTAAATGACTCTCTGAACTAAATCTAAGTCAGTCTGCATTTGCATGGTTCCTAGACTACATAACTGGGTGCCAGCAAGTTATAAAATGGCAACAAAACCTCTCTCCTCTGCTGTGCATCACACTGGGAGTCCCTCAAGAATCCATCCTTGGTCCCCTTCTTTTCACATTTTTTTTACTAATAATCTACACACTGCTACCCTACATGCCTCTCTTGTACATTACGCAGATGATTCCACATTGATATGCACTGCTCCATCACTACAACAACTACAATTAATAATACAATAGTCTTTCTTTACAGTAGAATCATGGCTAACTGATTCCAGCTGAACCCTAACAAAACAAAACTCATGCTTTTCCAACCCACAAAAAACACAGACCCCCCTCCCCCCATCGTTCAATATCTTATCTACAAACAGCACAGTAATCTTCCCCATAACCCAAACAAAGCTTCTGGGTGTTGTTATCAACATGAAATGTGACATCCATATTGCCCAAACAATAAAGAAAGTGCATAGAAATTTAGGTACCCTATATATAAAAAAGCAGTACCTAACTGACAACACTAAAGCCACCATTGCAAGAACCCACCTTGTCTCTACTCTCCTCTACGTCTCACCAATTCTCACCAACCTAAAGAAATCACACACAGGCATAACAACGTACATAATGCAGAAACCACTCAGCTGTATGTACTGTGGTCCTTTCAGAAGAAATTTTAGATGTATACACCCCTGCTGTACAACTATGATCCATGTGGCAAGTCAGAGCCACCTTCCTCCTCTAGGATGGGCAAGCCCACAGCAGCAGCTCACTCTCATCCTCCCCACCAGCTCCTACAAACATCCAAGCTGCTATTTGAACTCAGATCATCTGTAACATAACTAGGGCTTTATCCCTGTATACCACAGAGCAGGTGGTACAGAATATACTTAAATAAAAATCTGAGGCAAGTAGGTCCTTGGTAATCTTTGGGAATACCCTAGGTTGTGCGAGCACTTCAACTGGCATTTCTATTTCCATGTATTACTGATTGTTCTAATGTTACTGTTGATTGCATAAAGTGTCACAGACTGCTACAGGTTTTAAATGTATCCACTAGTATCCACATTCCATTTTATTGCTTGTTGGCAGATGTTCAGTACCAGGAAGTCAGTGGTTTACATGTTTGTTATTGTTACCTATTATGAAGGCATATGCTATGTGTTTGAAATTAATGAATTATATTATAGTTGTTATTACTATTTCTGAATGAGTATAACTGTACTGTATGGAAAGCATATTGCTTGTCCTGACATTTACCTTGTCCTTGGACATCTGCAAGTGTATGATGGGTGTGTTGTGCTATCTGCAAAATGTCCACATTATTTGCAGACTCGTATATGCATTATATGCCAGTTCTGTAGTGATGTGTTTTGATTTACATAGCTGTCCATTGTTGCATTGCTGTGAAAGTACACATACAGTTTGATCCTGCATTGTGGGTATAATGCCTGTGGTATGTAGATGCAAACTGTGAGATGATACTGTGGTTCACAGTTAAGGTCTGTATGGGTTTTAAGCAACATAACCTACATTTAATGGTTTTAAGCAACATGACCTACATTTAATGGTCACTGCAGTATACCACAATGGGTGCATGTTTATATTCTGGGGAGTAATACTTCTGCTTCCCTTTGCACTAACTTTATACATACAGTGTGAAAAGCTTGGCTAATAGTGCAAATGAACAGCATTAAAATCTGTATGCTTGCAGATTATATGAATGCTAATGCTGTTGTTCCCTTCAAGCAACCATTGTTTACATACAGCACTGTTAATAATGATATGCATTGCCTGTACACATCTGTTTTGCAGATGAGTAGCCTACTTTTACATAGGGATAACTTTATAGCATATGAGAATTAGGATTTGCTTGATGCCCTTTAGGAACATGGCCATAAACAATTAGGCAGACATGATGACACAATATGGAGGAATTGCACATGGGAAGATATTGCATGCAGGCTGAATGCTGTTGGTGGCCATGACAGGACTGCATCTACTGCATGCTCTGTGGTGCATCTAGTCTCTGTTGCGCTACAGCAGTGTCACAGTACTTCATGGATCATATGCGCCCTTACCCATATGATCTCTTTGCCACCAGTGGATAGTGTGGTAGCTCATCATGCACACTCTTCCTGTGGCACACAGTTATTCATGGTGTCTGTGCTGCAATATGCACACACAGCAGTTGTTGGTTACCATGTTCAGACTCAGACCAATGCTACAAGGAGCACAACAAGTGCCAGTGCTGACACTCCAAACGTGTCCCATCTCACACAAGGCTGGTGCAGCAGATTACCATGGTGCTGCGATTTCCTTACATGGCTGGGATACCCAAACATGCAGTATGAGCCATCAACATGGGCAATCTCATTTACATTAATGTTATCCTATTGTGTATGTTGGGGTATCTCCCAACCTGTTGCAATAATAACTGCTGTACAGATCACAGCACAGTGTGCATGTTTGTGTCTTTATCCTGTCTGGTGCCACAGGGATTCAGCTTTTATAACATGCTTTATAATGTTTGTCACTGTATTTTATCCTTGCTTTCATTTATATAATTCACTTTTTAATTTCTCCAAGTCTTTTGGGTTTCTAATACCATGACTGGAATGGACCCCGTTCCTAAGTCAAAGTACAACTAAAGTTCACAAATTTAGTATTGTTTCAATCTTTGATGTTAGCCAAAAGTGTTGTTCGCAGCACCCGCAATGTGCCCAGTAATGACTCCTCCTGTAATTCATACGGGGTTACATGTATTGGTAACATATCTAAATACGACATAAGATTGTTTTATAAGACCCATTGCTCCTGCTACTATTGAAACTGTCTGGGTAGCTTTCTTCCACATTGCTCTTATTTCAGCCTGCAGATCCTGATATTTTATGACTCTGTTTCAGCCTGCAGATCCTGATATTTTATGACTCTGTGTCTCTCTGTACACAAGACACTGTAATCACTGGGTGTCATGATTTCAATGATCAATGCTACTTTTGTTTTCTTTTCATGGACCACTATACCCAGTTTTCTAGCATCCATCTTTTGAACTGTCGGTAATGGTTGATCCCATGTGATATAAACTTCATCTTTTTCTATAATGCTTTGTGGCTCATGTTTCCAACATTTTTAGCTACTTTAATATTATAATGTTTACATATCCCCAGTGTAACAGTTTTGCCACATTATTATGCCTTTCAGTATACAGCCCTTCTAGTATGTCACAACCAGCAACAAGGTGTGTGACTGTTTCCAATTTGGTTTTACAAAACCTACATTTGTCTGTTAATCCCACATGTTCAATGAACTTTGTAAACCAGTGTGTATGTAGCCCACTGTCTTGGGCCGCCAGTATTAACCTTTCATCTCTTAGTTTGAATTCATCTCTCCTTAACGATTCCTGCATTCGTTCCTGATCAACATGAGGTTCTTCCAGAAGTTTTCTATACTTGCAACTATATTTATACATTTTCCACATTTCTTGCCTTCTCATCTGGTCTTTCACCTTATATTCTTTCTTTTGTTTTTTTGGCACATTCAGTTGCTGCCTGATTTTTTATTTACTTTTGGTTTGATTTCCATTCCTGCTTGATGCTGATGTGCTTCGGCTATATTAAGAAGAGAAGTCATCTTAGATTTATTATTTTCACGTTTCAAAGCTTTCACTACGTTTGGGTCTTGTGAGGTCAGCAGATGTGTGGAGTCCCACTATTGCAGATATATACATGCAATCAATTTCAAGGAGGCCCATCCCTCCTTCAGAATGGGGAATATATAATCTTGATATGCACCGATTTTTATAAATCATTTAATGAGCATGAAGCATCCTTCTTGTTTTCCTATCTAATCTATCCCACAGGTTTTGGGGCCAGTCTTTCACTCCAAAACTGTAAGTTAGGACAGGAAGAGCAAACTGGTTTATAGCTTGGATTTTGTTCCTTGATGTCAGCGCTGTTTTCAGGATTAAGTCTTCTTAAGTATTTCTTACTAAGTTTTATTCACATTTGTTCATGTTTATTGTTGAGCCTTCATCAATTCCCGAATATTTCCAGTCCTTGCACCAGTGTGCATACCAGGATTGGGCATTTTTTTTATCCTGGATCTTGGGCACCCAGATATCTTTTTTTTTATTTTTTAACATACTTATATCTATACCAAATAATAACTGGCAGAATTCTTATTGGTGTTTTTGTCTCTTGTATAGTATATATTCGACCATTTTTTATTCTGTGTAAAGGTCTGAAGAAGCATTTTTATGTGAAAGCGCTTACCTCTTTAATAAACGTTTTAAGAATTTTTGTTTAGATTTATGCTGCCTTGGTCATTCTGCCAGTTATTATTTGGTATAATTATCTTTATTCTGAACGAACGTTTACTCTGTGGATTTTTGTTGTTTTTTTGCTTGTTTTTTAATACTTTTATCTATGACATATGCTATATAAAATGCAGTCTGTATATTAGTGTCATCTTGGAGAGATTTTGTGAAAAACAGGGTCCACCTCATGAAGGTACTCACCAAGACTAGAGGATGAATTCAATTACAGCAATACTACTCTACTTAGCTTGCTGATTTATCATCTCTCCATTCAGACCCCTAATCATCTCTCCATTTGGACCCCATGTATGTTACTTATGTGTTTCCTAATGTAGCTGAAGAAGGCCCAGTGGTTATTCTTAGTACTGGAAGCAATTCTAAGTTCATAACTAGCTTTGGACTTTCTAATCCCAAACCTGGAGATTCTTGCTTAATACTTTTAAGTTGCTCCTGTAGTGTGAGAAATAGAATTTTTTTACTGACTCATAAGATTTTCTTTTTCCTATAGAGTTGATTTATATAGTCAACAATATTACCTTATTTTTGAATTTATTAATGCTTCTGTGGTGGATGAAAACAACCTCTTTAATCAATTCCTGAAGGAACTGAATTATGTGGAGTATACCAAGGCAAGGACAACATCAAGAAGGGGTGAGGAGTAGAGTTGTGCTTGTCCAGAACATCGGTAAATAGTAACAAGTTGGCTTTAGAATAATCCTGAAATATGGTGCTTTTAATGGGTAGGCTTGTAATGAGGTTGTAGGTAATGGCAATATGCTAAAATCTTATAAGGGGGGTTAGAAACAAATAGAGTAGAACAAGAGGAAGAGTAGTTTGCAAGAGTAAGGTCAAGGAGGTTAGCATCCTCGGTCAGGGTAGGGAAAGTTTGCACAAGGGAGTTGGTATTCACAAAGTAAGGAATCTTTGGGTATATATATTGGAGGTTGTATAAGTGTGCCACTGTATAGAAGAGTAATTAAATTAAGTGGTATTAAGATTGATGTCATATAGTCCAAGTAGGAGGTATCTCATCTAGTCATGCAAATGTTACCAGCAGCATCCTTGAGGGTTCAGTTTTGGGTCTCCTCCTGTTTGGCATTTACTTCTCAGATGCAAAACTGGGCATTCAAGCACTATGGATAACTAAGTTTGCAGAGGACTACCAATTGTGTGCTGCTAAGTCACCTCACAATACTTAAATTCTCTAGTAAGGCCTGGATCAGATCTACCCCTGGGGCGCCGTTAAGAGATCAACCCAAATAATAGTAAGCATAACAGGTTTGCTTTAGATAAGACTACTCATCCTTTTTATCATATTGCAAGTGTTCCTCTTAAAACAGACCCCATTACTAGAGACTTGGATTTCCACCTTGAGGATAAGCTCTCTTTTGACCACCATGTCTCCACATTGGTAAGCTCTCTTTTGACCACCATGTCTCCACACTGATGATAAGCTCTCTTTTGACCACCATGTCTCCACACTGATAATAAGCTCTTTTTTGACTACAAAATCTCAGCTTAGGCCAGAAAGTAATTCTGTGTAGCAAAGACTAATGTCTATTTGCATATCTCTTGGGGTTTTTCATCCCAAGTCATTCACCCCAAATGGGCCACTACCATATCATAGTCATAGTTGTTAGGTGACAAGGTCTTAAGAGCCCTTGAGATATCAGAGATCCTGGTACCTGAAAGGCAACTCACTATTAACCTGTCTTTGTCCAGCCAAGTAAGAAGAGAATGTGCCTGACTACTGAATTGCTGATCACTAAAACATTTTTTTATTTGTAGATGGTCTGGTGTACTAGATTTGACATAATTTAAAGGAAAACCACATTAGAACTTAAAAATCTATTTTTCACTCTATCTTTGTTTTTTGAGCTATTTGAACACCTCAGAAACACTCTTACTGCTTCTTATAGAATTTTATGTTTTCTCAAAATGGCAACCAAATGGGGCTTGACATATCAATGTGATCTATTTCTCTTCCAGACTTTCTCCTTCCTATAATCCATTTCAACTCTGTTAAATCTGAGTCATGCTAGACATAAGGAAGTACTGGTGTATTCTCATGCCATTGACATATAATGGGATTAGTGTCAGTCACTGTCATCCTGTATACCTTCTGTAACAGGGCTACTTTTTTTTCTTGAATGGCTCTCATCTGTGTGTGTCTCAGAGCTTGTTTTAAACTATACTAAGGAATTACACAGCTGCAACCAAAAAGTAGCTAAATTGCAGGCCTTTGTTCAAAGTATATTTTTGTAGTCTAAGATGAATTGACAGCGCCCCCCCCCCCACACACACACTTTGGTAAATGTGTTGATACTTTACAAGAATTACAAGAAAAAATATTTTCTGACTTTTCTCTAAATGTCACAGACATCTTTGTTACTACATTTAAGCCGTATTAAAATGTAAAGCAGTATAAAGCATTTAAAGTTTAAAGCTTCGTATTTCAATATTATGAAGCTGCTTATGTAAATTTTCAAACGAAGTGACAACACACAGGCTTGTTGTCTTAAATGGTAAATATAGTGTTACATATGGAAGTGGAAAAATGTAACAACAGTGCACTCTGCTGTAAGGAAGCCTAGTCAAGCATTTTATGACTGTCTTTGATCTTTCAAGTTGGCTCCGGACTGTCTAGATGAAGGAATTCTTGCTATTGTTTTAAGGCCAGAGTTAATGGACAGAATTTGCATGCATAAATGTCCTTTATTGGTTTCTACCTAGAGGTGAAGAATGTAAATGTAGTTTCTGTTAGCCTGGTAAGTGTGAAGAATGATGTAATGTGAACCAGCAATGGGATTTTAAAAACAGAGAGAATCAGAGAGCATTAAGCATTTTTGTCTTGACCATCCAACTCATCAGCACTGTCTTGCTCTATATGTAAGTTTATCTTAGACGTGTGTTTTCTCTTAGAAATAGCTAGAAAATAAGTGTTTTTCTGTGATGTCAGAACTGTACTACTGAATTATTTTAAGTATTTCTCTGTGATCTCTGAACTCTTTGACTAGCAATGTGTACTAAAAAGTATTGTCTTGTGTTTTTATTATTTATTATTAAATATTTTAAAACCTTTCAACTGTGGCTGTTTTGTGTAGAGATAAGTTAAGCTGTAAGAGTACATTGCATGTATATAGTGATCCTGTACCAAGTCACTCTACTAAGCCTTGACTGTTTAGTTATACTACCAATTGGATAATAATATTGCACAGTAATAATTGGACACCCTTTAAGGGCCTTTGATTAGCTGATAAATATTAGTGGGTGGTGGCAGCTGGTACTACCATATAGTCTGGGGAAAAAGGGGCACAGCTGGAGAACCTGTGCCAGCCTTCCCCAGTAGTGTCTGCGTGGTTGTATAAACTCTTCTCAAAGTGTATGTGTGTGTGTGTGTCAGCTACTTGGGCAGGGCCACAAAGCATTGATTGAACAGAGAGGGTGCTGGAGGTTTTAGCTTGCCCACTAGGCTGAGATTTGGACCCTATAGCTGTGCCAGTAGGGAGTCTTATTGGGGACCTGGAGAGCAAGGGAGTGACTAGCCCCAGACTGACTGTAATCTCTGTGTGCTCTTACAGGAAATTGCACTTTACTGTGTGTATTTCTTTCCTTTCCTCCTATATGAGATGCCTGTCACTGGTGTTAGTGGTGAGGATTGAGGCTCCTTGATTGCTGGGCCAGGGCACGGGCATCACAATAACCATACACTAATGTATTCATAATAAATTCACTAAATATTTCTTTACGAAATTCTTTATAACACAAATCCCAAACTTGCGTCATTTCACAGATTGAATAAACAAGTGTTCAATTGTTCCCTCCACATTACAGCTAAAAAAAAAATAAAATAAAATTTGCCTCCAACTAATGTTTGGATCTTTACTAGTTTTCTCAAATAGCCTTCTTAATCTTATCTTCCTCAAGTTCCCATGCTTTTACATAATACAGTTTTGCCATTATTCTTTCATACCATTCTTTTCTGGTTATTCCTACTTCCCACTGTAGAATCCATCTATTTAAAATGTCATAATACTCCTTTTCATTTCCTTGCTTAAACATTTTTTACCATTCCATTCCCGTACTACCTTGTACTTTTCCCACATTATTCTACCTACACAATCTTTTTATTTACTGTTTAACACCCAGTGGACATGTAATGAAGTAAAAATGGGCTTTTTTCAAGCCTAATCCACCAGCCTTATAGTCACAATGTAGTATACCTCTTTTAACCAGATTAAATCTAGAATTCCAATTACAAACAGCTCCGAAAGCTCTTGTTCCATACTTTTTGGAAATAAAAAAATACCCCATAAATATCCTACTTTTCCTAAACAATACGAATGCATAAGGTAAATCTTCTCGCTATATGATAAATCAAAGGTTTTCTATGTATCATTTTTTTCCAAATAAATCCTCCCACTGTTATTTTATATTACAATTTCCAAAGTGTATACCTAACTTAAATCTTGCTTTCAAAAATTATATTCCAACTATCTTTACAATTTTACCCAAACCTTTACACTTATTCTTGTTCATATTTAATCTCTCTTCATCCAGTTCCCTTTTTCAGTAATGCATTTTCTAATCCAGCCCCTCCCCATTGCTATCATTATTAAATCATCTGCATGTGACATATAAAGTGGAATTTCTTTTTACATATCTTCAAATGCCTTCCTTTCTTTCTTCTGAAGTTGTGACAAAAAATTGCATTTATAACTAGTTCAAATAGGGTTCTACTCAGAGGGCATCCTTGCTTCACCCCATCACTGTTTTAATTTCCTTACTGAACCACCCATTTATTATCAACTTCATAAAATAATTGTTATACACAGACTCAGATACTTCAATAGACATTTTCTCTATCCATTAAGCTTTAATCATACATCTTTCAATGATTTGTAGTATCATGCTTTTTCCACATCCCATATGACAAGTGTACCTTCTCCACCTTCATTAATATTACTAACAACCTCATTTACTATTGACAACAAATATTTAATATTTTTACCTTCTATCCCATGTATTCCTAGTTCTAAAACATTAACTATTGCAACATCCCTTGTAAAATTCTCATAAAGATTTTATAGTCTGTATTATTTAATATTAAAGCCCTCCATTTTTTTTAATTTCTTCTCTCCTTTCTCATAAATTAACTTAATTATTCCTTCACAGATTTGTCATTAACACAATTCCCTAACCAATTATTCATAAACTTTACAATAAATATATTTTTGGCCATCCATTTCTTTGTAAAATATGCCCTATCCCATCAGGTTCAGGAACACCCATTTTTCTAATACTTTTTTAAAGTCCCATTATATTCTAGTAACATAATTGTCTTAAACATATATCATAATTGTAATCTGAATTACTGACAGACTCATGACAAATAGACTCCAGCTAATGACAGGATAGTATTCATAATCTCAGTGTATGTCCCACAGAAAGGTTGCGATAGTGAAGAGAAGACTACATTCAGACAGCAGTCACAGGACCTGCTAGATAAAGCAGGACAACATGAATTGGTGGTGATAATGGGTGACTTGACTGCACATATTGGGACAGACAGAACAGGATATAAGGACTGCCTGGGTCCACATGGGTGGAGTAACAGGAATAAGGAAGGAGAGGCCATTCTAGACTTCTCTCTGGCAAATGGCTTAATAGAAGCCAAAACAAGGTTCAGAAAGAGGACAGTCACAAGACCACATACAAAAATGGCCAGCATTCACCTCAGGTAGACTTCCTCCTAGTAAGGAAGGGGCACTGGGATAGAATCAGTGATTGTAAAGTCATCTCCAGTGAAACAGTCAGCCCACATCATAAACCACTGGCTGCCACAATCAGCTGCAAGCAGTGGACAGAGAAGGTTCTAAGGTCAACAGAGACCAGGCTGAAGACCTGAAAGCTGACTGGAGAAAAAACTACAAAAGTTCAAGGAATTATTCAGGGCTCTAGCACTCCAAGAAGAGCAAGAAGTAGGTGGAGTTGAAGAAGAATGGCATTGCCTCAAAACAGTATATGTGAGGACCACAAAACTGATATGTGGCCAAGTCAGGTATTGAAATAAGGTACATAAGGAAAGCTGGTGAATGAATGCAAAATTCCAAATCATCAAAAGGGTTCAGCTCTGAGCCCACTTGCTGTTCATACTAGTAATGGATTACATTAGCAAACAGGTTGGAGGGAACAGATTAACAAAGTTGCTATATGCAGATGCTATGGCATTACAGGCAGGCTCTGAGAAGAACTTTAGCAAAGGATAGGGGAATGGAATGCAAAACTAAAGGCATGTGGGATGAAACTTAAGTACAAATAAGACAGTGATAATGGCAGAAAATTGGGGAACTTAGAAGAAGCTGAGAACGGAGATAGAAAGGAAGATAGTGGAACAAGTTAACAGCTTCAAGTATCTGGGAGGGGTGATTGAGGAGAAGGGAAGTCTGGATGAAGGGGTCAAAGCTAAAATTAGAGGTGCTGCAGCCAACTGGCATAGAGTGTCAGGTGTAGTCTATGACAAAAGAATGCCAAAGAAGCTGAAAAGTAAGGTGTGCAAAATAATGGTGAGATCAGTACTACTGTATGGTACAGAAACCTGGGCAGTAAAAGCAGAGCAGTTGAGAAAGCTAGAGGTGATGGAAATTAAGTGCTTGAGGCAATTGGTATGATGCACACTGTGGGACAGACAAGGAAATAAAGACATAAGAGCAGAAGCCAAAGTAGCTCCAACTGCAGAAAAGGATCAAAGAGAACAGATTACAGTGGTTCAAGCACATGTGCAGAAAAGAAGACGATCTAGTAAAGAAGATTTGGGACAGACAGGAAGAAGGTAAGAGGAAATGAGGGCATCCAGCAAAGAGGTGGATGCATTGTGTGAGAGAATATCTGTGACAGTCAGGCATGAGTGTTGAAGAAGAAATGAGTGTGGCACTGAATTGAGAGAGATGACAGCTAACAAGACACCCCGGCCCCCATGTAGAAAATGGGGTAAAAGGGAGTTGATGATAACTGTCTTACATAAAGACCTAATATTACCTTCTTCAAATTTTTGACCTTATAGGCAAACCTTTCCCTCATTCTATTTAGCTATGCAAGTCCTGCACATATTAATAAAAAGGCATAACCTTTTTCATACCATACACCACTATTCCTCTTTCATTTTTCATTGAACTAAATCTTCAACATATTTAACTTTCCCAAAAAAGGTGAAACCTCCTCTTTATTCCTAGCAAAATATATTTCTGTTTATATAGCATTGCACTGTTTGTCTCATATTCTTCTAATAAATCTCATTTTCCTTTTTTTATTCTTCCATACTTGCCCCTCATTAATCATTATACTCACAAACTAGACATTTATGTTTTTTCTTCTGTGTCTTCTCAAAACCTTTTCCAATCTTACTTAAATCACCATTCATATTTTTATAAAACAGAAGCAGTATTATATGATCTTTTCACAAATTCTCCATTTCTTCCTTAAACCTACTTTCCTTATTTACCTCACCAAATAACCTTTTATTAATTTCCCCTCTTTTATAGAACTTCCTAAATTTGGAATTTCAGCCACAATAGCACAATGATCTAAAAGAGTAGATCATAAGTGCATCCTCTTACTTCATAGAGATTCTCAGAAAACAAAATATATCTCCTCTATGTGTATGTTTTCTTTCTTCTCCTAAAGTTATTGAACCTAATTTCATCATTTCCATGTATACTTCAACATCCTTATTGATTTCCCCCACCTTTTCCTTAAATTACATTTAAAATTACCCACCTTAATAATAATCAAGGTTAGGCATCACATACTTAATGATTTCTTCAAACAAAATCTTTTTTTTTTTTAACTATAATAGATGTATATTATACAACTGTACTGCATACCTTTATTCTATCCCTTATATCTCATACAATGCACCTTCCAAGCTTCATAAGATCACAAATTACTTTCATACCATTTTTTTACAAGTCATGACAATTCCTTACCAAAGTACGTTTCTTCACCAAAATTCCATATTTCATTCCCAGTATCCCTTCTACTTGCCTTCTCTGTTTCATATTTCTCAATCTGATATCTAACAAACATATATCACAGTTATGTGTTTTAAACCAGGCAGTTATATTTAACCTTCATCTTTCTTTAATTATGCTATTCACATTTAATGACTAATCATAACATTATTCATTTCTTTTACTGCAGCTTTTTGTTGCAACTTTTGCTTTTCCTTGCTCTCTTTCTTACTATGGTCAGGAACTGGATGATTTTATTACATACTTGGAAAGAACCACCAAATTCTTGAAGTTTACTGCACATAAATCCTACAACAACATAGATATTTTAGACATGCACCTGTCTGTAGATTCAACAGGACAAGTTGATACCTCTTTACATCATAAAAATTGTTGGAGAAATAGTTTGTTGGCCAGAGATAGCATGCACCCTAGACATATACACCCCAATGTCATCAGGGGTCAGTTTATAAGGGTGTCCAGATTATGCACAAAAAAAAATTGACTTCTTAAAAATATGGGACTGTTAAATGCACAGTTTACATGGACAGGATATGATAGGCAAATGCTGGACTGAGAGAGCAAAGAGGTGTTAAACAGAAGGCACACTTCTGGTAAATGTTCTTCTCCTCTGGCACTAGAATAAATCATGACAGAATTACACTCCACCAGGCTGTTGATCCTAAAGTTAGATTTGCTATTAGATATACGAATGATGTGGGCACGGTATGCAACATTCTTCATAGGAAATGGAGAATCTTAACTTTTGATGAAAGATAGCTGGGGTAGCTGCAAATATGCCTACCGTTCTGTTTAAAAATTGTTTGAACTTGAAAAGACAATTGTGTAATGGAAATAGGAAGATCTTAAATAGGAGAGATCAAATTAAAGTAGGCACATATGCATGTCATTGTCATGCCTGCCCCGTGATCTCAAGTGAACAGTATTTTTGACATCCACCCTATAACTTTGTCTTTAGACCACAGAGATATGCCGACTGTAGAACTGAGTATGTGATTTACCTGGCCACTTGTGATATTAGCAGCTATTTCTATGTAGGAAAAACTAGCAAGATGTTGAAAAATGCCCTGGCTAAATAAACACGTGATGGTTAATCAAGGGCACAAATTCTCCTTTAAAGTGCTGCAGTGCATGCCTATGAATAGTAGGGGTAGAGATATGGTAAATTGGACAGAGAGAGCAGAGATGGAATGGATACTTAGGCTACAAGCAGATAAGTATCTAGGACTGAATGGATGTGTACTTTCAAAACTGGCTCTTAGTGGGTGGAGACTAACTCACTGATTTTACTGAAGAGGTTTCTGAGTGAATTGATTGGTTTGTTGGCAATTTTAAAAGTTACTTCATTCTCTATGTTGGTAGATCTGAAGAAGTGTTATTTTAATGTGAAAGCGCTCATCTAGGTCATTTGAACTTGATTGCTATATTAAAGTTCATAGCTGTGGTAGTCGATTTGTTTTATGTTTTATCTTGCTCTCTTTCTTATGTCCTTTTCTCAACATCTTGTTCAAACACCACCCTCACATTCTTCAGTCTCCATATTCTTAAATCTATTTTCCACATTAAACACAATGTTCATCCCTGTCTTCCTCAACTTCATTATCATATAAATTTACCCTTTTCTCACTAGACATCACTACACCCCCCACATTTTTGAAATATTTACATTTTCTGTGCATTCACTTCATTTTCTTCTCTCAAAAACATATCACAATCAAACCAAAAATGGTCTTTAATAAATCCATAAATTCTCTGATTGTTCACATTTTACACATTTCATTTCACATTTTTAGCTTCATGCCGCACTTTACAACAAATAACACTTTCTTTTATTACAATTGCTAATTAAATTATCATTTGTGCCACAAAAGAAACATGTTTTTGGTTGCCACAATATTTCACAGCACCTCTTTTTCCTTCTTCATTTGTCATATTTTAAATATGTATTTTTTCCATTTTTAAAACAACACTACAATCCCCACCCCCAAGTCAAAAACCTCTGTTATCATACATTTTTGTACAGTCTTTAGTCTTTTAATACTTCTTTTTCTACTTCAGTTTAAAACTACATAAATTTTCTTTTTTGTCTCTGTTAAATACTTGATAACATACGAGTTCCATGGATTGCAGTTCTTCTTTACTTCATACTGTTTTAAGAATTTCTCCACATAGTGTCTTGATTTAAAAAGAATGCCATAAAATGTGCCTTTATTAATATGAATAAATGCTCTTACCTCTTTAGGTGATATACCCAATTGTGATATATTGTCCCACATGTCATACTTATACAGCTTTCTCTTTTTTATATTTATTCTTACTAAAAGTGTCTTTCTTTCCAAATCAGTCTTCTTTTCTTCTCTTCTCTCACCTTCTTTCATGCTCTGTGTGTACAACTTATCTCTTATCATCTCCTCTACTACTACTTCTTCTTGTATTCCTTCCATAATATCCTCCAAGACACAGTCTTTTCACTTTCTGGTTTATTTTAATTAATGAAATCATTTAAATAAATATCTCATAACCTTCACAATTGGAGTGTAATAATACATCCAAGCTGTGACTCATAACCTTCACAATTGGAGTGTAATAATACATCCAAGCTGCGACTCATTATCTCCTTCAAACAATCTCTCCTGAAACAAATGTTTTGAATCTTGTGAAGGCATACCTCTAAAGTGTACCTCATTACAAGGAAAGTACCTCATTTGGGGTCTTAAAAGGTTCACATTCCTCGACGTTTCTCAAAGCCATAAATTGAAAGACTCTGTCATACATTCATTGTTAGGAATTTTTTTAAGTGAAATCCATTGTAACTAGAAATGAGTCATATTAATTCATTAAAAGATCTTGTAAACCATGAAAAACATAACATGAACCAGGAATCCAGGACGCCAAATTAGTTATACAAAACACACTCCATCTTTATTCACCAAGTTGTTTTAGCGCTTTCATCTCTTCAAAAGAGACTTAATCAGAAACAATGATCCTAATTAATCAACAGTTTATATAATATAACTAATTAATGACATCACAAAACCAATGAACATTTAAAGCAGTAAATACATTAATAACCTATTACTATTTAAAAACCATTGTTAAAAAGTTTGACATTGGCACAAAAAGGGTCTAAACCATAATCAACTAGTACGATATAAATTATTATATTTATATATGTATATACTTGTGGTAAATATAATGTATATATATAACATTAAAACCTTCTATATATTAAAGTGCAAAAATGCATTATAAATGTATTGAATATATATTTAATAATGTATTTGATAAACATATCTAAAGGTAAATAAAATCAAAAATAGATTATTTTTTGTTTTTTATATATTTGTGTATATATATTGTATTAATAAATTCATTCATAATTTCATAAATTATTGGACCTTTCTATGAGAAAGGGTACCAAAGAAACAGATTCATTAAGCCCCGGAGGGTACATGGAGGCCAATCTAAACTGCCACTGACTTTCTTTCTTTTTCAAAAGATTTTTCCAGTCCCCACCTCTAATATCAATCTTAACTGTGTCCAAAATAATAAAATAAAATTTATTCCTGCAAACAAGGGGGATTTGGTAGATAACATAAAAGCTTTGAAGTTTTATACAAGAAGGTTGAATCTAGCCATTCTTATGGAGTCTTCGGACAATAATGACCACAATTTGTCTGAAACTGTCCAAAACACTTTAAATAAAAGGAGTACATACAACCCCCCCCCTTACATCCCCTTTTAGAAACATACGAAAGGTTAGTTATGGAAGATTTGTATGAAGAATTTAGACATAGTAAGACTAATGAGTGGAACCTAACAAAGGAAGAGTATAATTTACTATGTGATTTAAGAAGGGATACAAACATCCGAATTATGGTTCCAGATAAAGGAGGGGGAATTGTTATTTTTAGTAGTATGGATTATTCAAATGCTATGTTAGAATTACTGTTTGATGAAAATACTTACAGTCATACTTCTAAAAATCAGATTAATATTTCTTATTCCAGAATTGATAGTTACTTAGATGAATATTTATTGGAAGGTAGAATCAACCTCAAAGAATATGAATTTCTTTTCAGAAAATATCCCACCATACCTGTTTATTTTGGTATACCCAAGGTACATAAAAATGTGTTGAACCCCCCCCCCCCATTAGACCCATAGTGGCAGCAAGGGGGTCCAAAATACATCCTATAACCATGTTTATTGATTCACATGTACAACATGTAGTGTATAAGACACCCCATTTATTGAAAGATTCTTGGCAATTTTTAAAGAATGTTAAACAAGAATTATTTGAGGACAATTTTATATTTTTAACCATAGATGTCAAAGATTTATTTACGTGTATTCCCAAGGATCAGGGTTTGTCCCTATTTGAAGAAGTACTGTTTAAATTTTCTGATTTGGAAAATGATAGAGTCTAGCTTATTTGTGAACTCATGAACATTGTGTTAGAGAACAATTTTTTATGGTTTGAGGGGGAATTCTATCAACAAATTACTGGAGTTCCCATGGGTGCAACTTGCTCACCTGTTTATTCTAATTTGGTTCTACTTGGTTGGGAGATTCAACATGTATTTGGAAGTCCTTTTTGGTCTCATATTAAACTATATCTTCGTTACCTTGACAATATATTTATTTTGTGGGGGGGGGGGGTGTGGAAGATGAAATAATCAGCTTTATTAATCATATCAATTCAAGTACAGACTTTTTGTCTTTTACTTTTCAATACAATGATATAGGTATTAGTTATTTAGATACCTTAATTACTAAAGATATAGAAAATAAACGTTTTGAATCAAAAATCTTTAGAAAAGAGACATTCTGCAATGCCTACTTGCATTTTGAAAGCAACCATCCTTTAGTATAAAAAATAAGTATTATTAAGGGTCAGGCAATTAGGATTGCTAGGATGACTTCTAATCAAAAAGACTTGAACATTGAATTTGATTTATTAAAGACAATGTTTTAGAGAGAGGATACCCTTTGGATTTAATTACTTCCATCTTACAGGATATATACAATTTATGGGGGCACAAATATTTACCTCTTTTAGGCACAGCTACTGGATCTGATTCATTAGAAAAGAGTAGGGGAAATAATAGTTCCATCACTAATTGTAATTCCAATACAGTCTGTGTCCTTACCCACAATATGAGAACATCAGCTATTAAAAGTATTTTTGTAAGAAATTGGAATATATTAAGAACCAATACAGCTATATACAACAAGGTTGGTAATAAACCCACATTTGTGACCAGGGTGGGTAAAAATATGAAACAATTGTTAGAGAACAAGATAAGTGTTAACATCAAGATAAATGAGGGTACTAGAAGATGTGGTATGTGTCATTATTGTTCTTTTATCAATACTGAACCCACAGTAATTTTGAACAACATTATGAAAAGCAGAGTGCATTTCAAGCAGGGTAATTGTAATACCAAGGGGGTCATTTATCTTGCAGTATGTAACACCTGCAAACAGTTTTACGTGAGGAAAACAGAGCGTCTCCTAAAAAATAGAATTTATGAACATCTTTATGAGATAAGGACAAGTAAAAACACTAATGCACTGTATAAGCATAGTACAGTCTGCAATGGTTTCGACAAGTTTGTGTTTGGTATTTTGGACACAGTTAAGATTGATATTAGAGGTGGGGACTGGAAAAATCTTTTGAAAAAGAAAGAAAGTCAGTGGCAGTTTAGATTGGCCTCCATGTACCCTCCGGGGCTTAATGAATCTGTTTCTTTGGTACCCTTTCTCATAGAAAGGTCCAATAATTTATGAAATTATGAATGAATTTATTAATACAATATATATACACAAATATATAAAAAAACAAAAAATAATCTATTTTTGATTTTATTTACCTTTAGATATGTTTATCAAATACATTATTAAATATATATTCAATACATTTATAATGCATTTTTGCACTTTAATATATAGAAGGTTTTAATGTTATATATATATACATTATATTTACCACAAGTATATACATATATAAATATAATAATTTATATCTTACTAGTTGATTATGGTTTAGACCCTTTTTGTGCCAATGTCAAACTTTTTAACAATGGTTTTTAAATAGTAATAGGTTATTAATGTATTTACTGCTTTAAATGTTCATTGGTTTTGTGATGTCATTAATTAGTTATATTATATAAACTGTTGATTAATTAGGATCATTGTTTCTGATGAAGTCTCTTTTGAAGAGATGAAAGCGCTAAAACAACTTGGTGAATAAAGATGGAGTGTGTTTTGTATAACTAGTTTGGCGTCCTGGATTCCTGGTTCATGTTATATTTTTCATGGTTTACTAGTTTGGTTTTTTCTTCATTAAAATATCTTCTTTATAAGTAAAACCATCATATTTTAACCATCCTATGACCTTCCTAGTTGAAGTTGTTAGTAAGCCATTAGTATGTGTTCCACATTTTGCCTATTTGTTCCACATTATGAGGGCTAGTGTAACTCATTTTAGAGATGGAAGGTTGAGAGCTATGTGCGAAGGCTCAACAACCTTCACATCACTCTTCTCATTCGCCTCTCCCTTCTCGTTCAATATGGACATTTACTTTACTCCTTTGCATCCCTTTTCTCCTTCTCTTACATCCTTTTGCAAAGGTTCAACTTCCTTCACATTCAGTATCATCTCCCACCTCTCTAGAGAGACTTTTTTTTTTTTCAAACACCTACTGTGGACTGCACATGTGTGCTATACTCCTTCCTGCTTCTCTGAGCCTGAACTGGATACAGGAAGTCTCTGTGTTCACCAATGAATAGGGGAAGATCCCAGAATCCCTAGCCAAATCCCCCCTAGAAGTATAAATGCCACCTTATGTCTCACATGAAAAGAGGACACTCCCCTAGTGGGACTAATCCAGTCAACAAAGGATAAATAAATACAAGAGTAGTTACCTGTGCAATCCACTCTACACCTGCAAACTCTGTTTTGATGTTCCCATAAATCTCTCTTTTTGAACTCCATACTCTCATGAGACAATTGTTTTTGACTAAACCGCTGCCTGATTGCTTTATCCAAGACTGCACATATAAAATCTTTTACTGATGACAGTTTTTAAGAATAGTGTCCCCTGAATGGTAAATGCTTTTTATTTCTGTTCCCTTCATATAAATGGAGGTATCTCTAGAATAGTTTGACATATTCTCATGACAATTTATGGAATGGTACAGAGGTAATCCCATAATAAATCAGATTGCGTTTCTTACTTCAAAGACAAAGCAGCAGCTATAAGCTGAATTTTAATGAAAACATATTTTAATAAAACCTTCAAGCAACACTTAAAATAATTTTATACAGAAAGGCATATTCATTTTAGGTCTGAAAGCACAATATTATATATTTACATTCTAATGAGTTTGTATTTTCTTTACAGACACTCGATAGCTTTGTTTTTATTTTAAATTGAATGTTGTGAATATATTGCAGTTTGTCAACTTCTGATGGTCATTCTGACTCGAATTGGTCATATTCTGCAAATGAATTGCTTTCTGCTGCTTCAAATTATTATTATAAAATTTTCAGGGCAAGATACCTGGACAGGCAAACTTTTTTAGCATACTGTAAATACTAGTAGCTCTAAGTGACAGCATGCAGGACAATCTAAAATATATGCATACTGATCTGAGTAAGTAAACTATGGCAACACAGCTGAAACGGAGCAGGAAAAACGGTACTTCAAATGACCAAAAATATAAGGAAATTTATTAAAGTTTGTTAAAATAAAGCGCTTTTCGTCTGGTTTAATGACACAGACTTCTTCAGACAATTACTTCTAAAAAAGGCTTGCTATATATACACACAGTTACAAGGAGAACCCAATCAACAGGCAAAAAGCAATTAAACAATTAAGCAATGAACTACTACGTACTGTTTTTTTAAAAAGGCAGCCACAAATTCATAGCAGCAACAAAAAGTGATGCGTTAGCATTTGTTACTAAAACTATTTTGTCAAAACCACACCTATTGAATTAATATAACTTTGACTTCAGAAAAACTAAAGACAAAAATGTAATTATATAATATTGACTATAAGAAACAGTAAAAAGTTACAAATGTTTAAACATATTTAAAAGTAATGACATTATAAAAGGCTTAAGTGAATAAAAAACTAAGAAGCTAGAAATTTAGTAAGCACACAAGCATTTACCAGGATGAAAAGTCTACTAACAATAGACCTGTGCAAACAAACTTGTCATCTACATAAACTCTTTCGATTTTCAAAATACTGCTTATTGATCAGTTTTCATTGAGACCAGCGGCGTTGAAGGCATTAAGTCTAATCTGCCAAAGCAGTTCTAATTCCTCTAATTTAAAACCTGTTGGACCACCTCTTTCACTTGCTATAACCTGGTCGATGACCATCAATTTGAAGGCATGGTTGGGAAAAAGAGAGATATGTTTTGCTAGACAATTGTCATGTTTATTTTTTTCTAATTGCATAAGAATGCTCGTAAATGCGGTCCCGGAGACGGCGCTCTGTCTTGCCTACATAAAATGCAAGACAACTTGCGCACTGGGCCAGGTAGACCACCATTTTCGAGTTGCAATTGACCCTATATTTCAAGTTGTAAGTATAGGGTCAATTGCAACTCGAAAATGGTGGTCTAACTGGCCCAGTGCACAAGTTGTCTTGCATTTTATGTAGGCAAGACGGAGCGCCGTCTCCGAGACCGCATTTATGAGCATTCTTATGCAATTAGAAAAAATAAACATGACAATGCTCTAGCAAAACATATCTCTCTTTTTCCCAACCATTCCTTCAAATTCATGGTCATCGACCAGGTTATAGCAAGTGAAAGAGGTGGTCCAACAGGTTTTAAATTAGAGGAATTAGAACTGCTTTGGCAGATTAGACTTAATGCCTTCAACGCCCCTGGTCTCAATGAAAACTGCTCAATAAGCAGTATTTTGAAAATCAAGAGTTTATGTAGATGACAAGTTTGTTTGCACAGGTCTATTGTTAGTAGACTTTTCAATCTGGTAAATGCTTGTGTGCTTACTAATTTTTAGTTTCTTGGTTTTTATTCACTTAAGCCTTTATAATGTCATTACTTTAAATATGTTTAAACATTTGTAACTTTACTGTTTCTTATAGTCAATATTATATAATTACATTTTTGTCTTTAGTTTTTCTGAAGTCAAAGTTATATTAATTCAATAGGTGTGGTTTTGACAAAATAGTTTTAGTAACAAATGCTAACGCATCACTTTTTGTTGCTGCTATGAATTTGTGGCTGCCTTTTTAAAAAACAGTACGTAGTAGTTCATTGCTTAATTGTTTAATTGCTTTTTGCCTGTTGATTGGGTTCTCCTTGTAACTGTGTGTATATATAGCAAGCCTTTTTTAGAAGTAATTGTCTGAAGAAGTCTTTGTCATTAAACCAGACGAAAAGTGCTTTATTTAAACAAACTTTAATAAATTTCCTTATATTTTTGACCGTTTGAAGTACCGTTTTTCCTGCTCCGTTTCAGCTGTGTTGGTTTACTAGTTCGTGTTTAATTTACTTGTCTTCTAAGTAAACTATGGGCCAGAATCCAAAAGAATTGTTCTCATTATAAGAGACTTACTCTAGTGTAAGCTTGCCCTGATTTTGAAAGACTCACCATGGTGTAAATGACTTACTTCAGTTTAAGGCCTATTTACAATGGTGCCAGACTCCAAAAGACCTGATCTCAGTGTAAATAAAATTATTCTAGAGTGATCCACCAACGTAAATCCCTTACAATGAGAATATGTCCTTTGGGATTGGGCCCAATGTGCATTTTGTTATCACATTTAAATTCATAAAAAGCTTCAAACATATTACATGGTTCAAAATTTATTGCCAGCCTAAAAAAAGTTAGATGCATTAGGAACTAAATGGCAAAACAGAGTGGCCAAATGGCTATATAACCTAATGGTGACAACTAACAATAAAGGATCAGATCATGAAACTGTTTTGAAATCTTCTAGAAAATTTCTCAGAGAAATAAGTATTTAAGACTTCCATTTACAGAATATTGGGGATTTCAGATATAGAGGACTCACATATAGCCTGATTTTCAGTTAGTGTGTCACTTGCATAAAACTCTGAATTTGAGAGTGAAACATGTATGAATATACATCTATAAAACTCCCTTAGGAGAAATATGCATGCTTTTCATTATATGTCATTCTGATGTAATGACTATCTGGTTGCAGGTATATTCTGGATATGTGCTGCATTTCTCATCACAAAGAGAAGTCATTAACTCCTGAAGGAAAATGAGTATAATGCAACATGCAAGGCTCTGTCAAATATCATGTCAGGCCCCTTTGAGAGTTGTTAATAAATCTTTCAGAGAATTATACTATGATGCTCCATTATAAAACATCTCTAAGACTGGCATTCGACCTTTAGAGACATATAAATGCAGCTTAAGACTGATTTTTATTTTCTTTGTGGTGCTTGCTCCCATTCTTACCAACCATCACGCCTCCCCTGAGAGGACCTGGCCGACTGGTTCCTCTACAGTGAGCATCTCTAGAACAGTGGCAAACACCATTCACAGGGCTGTCATTTTATGTCCTTGTTGACATCTCAGCTACGATAGCATATGGTACAAGTCCTAACTCCTCCCATTGGGGACAAGAGATGCATGCCACTATGGGACTCCTGTGTGAATACATGCTCCCATACATCCACAATAAAGACTACTACATACCTGCATGTGTGCTTTGGTGGCTGAATGCTCATTTCTTGGCCATCCTTGTGTCACCACCCTTTTCCATAGACATGGCACTAGACAGCCCTGATCTGCACCCCTTCCACCACAGAATAGGCAGAACCTTCCTTCTTTCCCATATGGGAATCTGGGCATCTTGGGGCAATGCAGCGAATGCCTCATGTACACAGACAACCCTCTCCTCCTAACACCCAACACTACAACTTGTGAGAGATGCACATATATAGCCAAATTGGAAGCAAAGCCCTTCACCCAAGACTGGACTAGACAGTCAAGAGGAGAAGGTAAACACTTGCACCACATCACACTCATCACATAGTCCCGCAAAACCTACACCACCAAAACACACACACAGAAACAAGAAACACACACTTACATTCACGGAGGCTCTCAATAAAAATCTGCTCAAGCAACAGAGACCTCCAAAGCAGAAATGTAAGCAACCTCCACCCCCCAACACAACCCAAATGACACATAGTCCACATACTCAGTGTTCCACTCAACCACAGCCCATAAGGCATAACAAAGTACCCAACACTCTAGTCATAGGTGACTCTATAGTCAGGCGCACTGATGTTCCACTCACCAGGCTAAACAAGGAGAAAGTTACTGTCAGCTGCCTGTTGGGTGCCAGGATCCACCACATAATGCATGCACTCAGGTCACTCCACAACAAGTACAAATATGACTCTCTCATTGTCCATGTTGGTGTGAATGACCTGAGACATACCTCCCTGGACTACATGAAAAGAGACATGGAGGAGCTCTCCAATCTTGTAGCCCAGGCAGATATGACCCAAGCCCTGAGTCACATCCTGCCAACTCCCAGAATGATACCACAGTACAAGGACAAAATGATTGACTTCAACAATTGGCTAAGCTTCTGGTGTCATTCTAAGGGGATCCAATATCTGTCTGCCTGGGATGACATGATCGACAAACCACGATGCTTTGCCAGAGATGGCTTGCACCTGTCGCCCTTGGGATTCAAGATACTGGCTAAGGCTCTTGCCACCCCTATAGTGCCTTTTTTAGGCAATGTTCAAATGACAACTTCATCACCTTAACAGGTACAAGCAAGCAAAATCTGAGGGTAATGCTACTTAATGCGAGAAGTCTAAACCTCAAAATGCATTCACTCAAGGTGCTCCTTAAAATAGAGAACATAGACATCTGTGCAGTGACAGAGACCTTGTTCAAGGCTCCAGACACCACCCCTGCATTACCAGGCTACAATTCATACCAAACTTTCGGCCACCTAACCTGGACAGAAACAATAAAGGTGGAGGCATGTCAATATTCATTAAGGATATCCACACTTCCAGGCTAGTTGCTCAGCATAATGCATCTGAGATTATCCAAGTGCAACTAACTCTGGGCAAGACCGCAATCCCAATTGTAACTTAATACAGATCCCCGACCATGCCCCAGGATTCCCACTCCTCATTTCTTGATACAATGGAAAATATTAGAGTACAATCCAACACCCTAATAATGGACGATTTCAACTACGCCACCATTAATTGGGAAAACTACTCATGCATCAAGTCTTTTGCTCAACGTTTTCTGGAATTCATAAATTCCAATGCCTTGGATCAACTTATCCACACCCCCACCAGGGGCAGCAGTATCCTAGACCTGGTCATTACCAACAGGGGCAACCAGTGTTTCACACCAGAGGTCAATTCCTCGTTGGTCTGATCTGACCACAAGCTAATCACCTTAGACATCCACATCCTGCCCTCACCGCCCATTAGGGAAACCACCATAAAAATTTCTCCAAAGCCAACTTCAAGCCTAAGACAGAAGTGGCAAACTTCACGACACCCATGCAGACGGACAGTAGAGGTAAAACTGCTGAATCCTACACAAATGCACTTTATAAGCACTTACATGAGTGCATGGATTGTGCTATCCATAACAGAACCAATATGCTATCCTCCAAAAAAAGGAAACCAATCTGGTGGTCCCCTGACATAAACAAACTCTACAATAGAAGAAAGAATCTGTTACATAAAAGAGTAAAATCCCATGATTGGAGGAACTATCTGGTCAGCCTCAGTAAGAAGGTGAGATCCCTCATAAAATCCTAAAAAGCTAGTTACGAAAACAAAATCACCACTGATTCTAAAGACAACCACAAAGCATTCTATAGCTATGTCAAGAATCTCAATGGCAACATTCAGATCTGCTCTGAGTTACAGCAAAATGGCACTAAATATACAGAACCAACTGATATTGCCAACATCCTTGCAGATAGGTTCAGTGCTAACTTTACCACCCTCTCACCCCCTAAAGGGCCCTTCTCTATACTGGAAGAATGCAAAGTTCCTGTAATCATGGCTGCACAGGCAAAAACCACACTCTCCAAAGCCAAGAACACAGCATCCATGGGACCTGACAACATCCCAGGCTGCGTTCCACACGAACTGCAGAATGAACTGGCACCCCAACTAAGCACCATGTTCAATCAATAGCCTCACCTCAGGCTTTGTGCCCACGGAATGGTGCATAGTGATGGTTATCCCACTCCACAAAGGGGGAGCCACCACAGACCCTGGGAACTACTGCCCCATTAGCTTAACAAGCCTGGTCTGCAAGGCCATGCAATGTATCATCATGGATCTTATAAACAAAGACACTGGTAATCTCCAAACTCTGGACCCCACCCAGTTCAGGTTTGTAAAAGGCAGATCATGTCTCCTAAACCTGACAGACTTCTTTGAAGCAGTCACTAAAGCCGTAGACGAGGGTAAGATGGTTCACACAGCCTAGCTAGATCTCACCAAGGCTTTTGACACCATGCCCCACTCTGGAATTATAGATAAACTCACTAAACTAGGTATAAATCCCTATGTCACAAGATGGGTTGCCAACTGGCTTACTGACAGAACCCACACTGTGAAAGTAGCAGACTCAAAATCCAACTTCTTACCAGTGAGAAGTGGAGTACCATGGGGTTCAGTCCTGGGTCCTCTCCTGTTTGGTATCTACTTTTCTGAAGTACAGGCTAACACAGAAGGTCTTTGGCTAATGAAGTTCACAGATGACTGCAAACTAGGAGCCATAATCGAAACTCCTAAGGATGTGGACATCCTACAAAAGGACTTCACAGAGACAGATGCCTGGTGTCAAAGCCATGGCCTCAAGCTCAATGCCAAAAAGTGCATTTTCATCCCCTTTGGTAAAATCTCTGTAGCCATGAGCTACCACATAGGTGGTAGTCTACTGAACACCAAAAGTGTGATAAGAGACCTTGGGACACAGGTGGACAGTAGTCTCTCCTTTGATAATCACATCACCGCAGTAGTCAGGAAATCCTTCTATGTGGCACACCTCATCACAAAAGGTTTCTCATCCAGGAAAAAAGAGGTCATTATTCCCCTGTACTTGCCACTCATTAGACCCATTATAGAGTACAAAGCCCCTTTTGGTATGTACCTCACAAGACATCTACAACAACTGGAAAGGCTGCAGAAATACCTCACAAAGAGGATTACTGGCCTCAAACAGATGCCCTATGCAGACCGTCTCAAAAAACTCCAGCTTTACTCTGTCGCATATCGCCTACTCAGAGACGATCTCTGCCTAACATACAAAGCTATGTCAAACCCAGAGCTGTTGGACATGCTCCACTTAAAGTAATCCCAATCCCTCCGAGCTACACGTGCTAGGGACCTAAACCTTGTCACCACAATAAACAGAACATGCTGGAGGGATAGATTCCTGTCCCAGATTCTTCCCATACACTGGAACAAACTACCTATCTATATCAAACAAAGCTCCTCATTAGCACTCTTCAAGAAAAATCTTGATGATTGGATGGGAACTAGGAAATTCACCCTGGAAATCACCTCTGTGGCTCTGCTCAACAAAGGCACAGGAAAATAATTTTCTTGGGTGGTAAAAGCCAGGGGTACCTTTTTGGCTAGGCTTATATAGGCCCTAGGGTCAATAGCCTAGTACCTACCTATATGAAGGATAACAAATGCCTGAGCCACTTATTAAACTTAGATTCATTGGGCCATATCCAGGCTTATGTTTCTCTATACCAAATAAACTGGCTAAGTCAGAATCAGAGCCGCTGCGCTATAACCCAATGCAATCAGTTATTGCCATTTTATTTCCCAGTATCAAAAAGGTTTTCTTTTATGGAAATACATATGCATGTTTTTTACTTCTCATGTAATGATATCTTTGTACAGACGCATTCCGGATACATGCTGCATTCTCTACCCTGAAGAGAAGTCACACTCGGTTCTCCCTTGACATTTCTTAAAAATTACAAGAAATTATACTTGGACAGTTGGGTACACAATGTATACAAGACTGTCACTCTCCTCTTTGCCTTCATAACCACTGTAGGCTATACATGCAGCCTTGGCAGAGCAAACCTAACACACTTTTGTGGGGTTCTTTTTCTGAGGTGGTGGTGGAAAGTCATTTCTCCCAGAAGATCCATGTGTAGTGGAGAGAGGACAGCTGTGCACAGCATCATTTCTTTACTAAATCTACTGTACCAGCTCGCTATGCATTGATAATAACTACATATACAACTTTTAATTTGCAGGTCAGAAATAAGTTGAACATAAAAAAAAATTCCATCTGCTAGACATTGTTATCACTTGTTTTTTGGGTAAACTCAAGACTTTTTTTTAGCATTTGCGCAATGATATCTGGCCCACCTTATTGTGGCAATCATACATACAGTTTTTTTTTTTTGGTGGGGGGGGGGGTCCTGCCTTGTGATATTATAATAACGATATTTGGCAGTCCTCAGCAGCAAAGATGATGCTGTCATCAACAACTAAACCTGTCCCATATAACTATAGTGGTGTATCTGTCTTTGCCACATCTGCAGGTCTTGTATATTGAGGACACGTTTTGGGCTGAAATAATACTAGATAGCAAGCATGCCTCATCCTTTTCCCAGCAAGAGAACTCAATAAGAATATCGTATCCTAAAGTCATGGGCTGTTTACATTTTGCTTCACTGTACTGACTAGTGGTTCCAGATAGACAGTAAGGTATATGCCTTGTTCTGTTATGTCAATAGCAGTAGGCTTTATGCAATAACATTCTAAACATATATCCCAGTGCTGACCTCGCCTGAATTTTCAAAGAGATTGTAGAGCTTTTTGCCAAACTGGCATGTATTACTTCTGCCTTTGTACAGCATAAAAAAATCATCTTTACAAATGTCACCCTGAAAAGGTTTGGAAAGGAATGTAATGGATTTATATATATATTTGCATTAAAATGTTAAACAGACTAGAACACTGATCCAAAGGATCATTTTCAGACCAGGATGATGATATCAATTCTAAAATGTAAATACAGCTATCACCTAAAAGTAGACAATTCTTTGTGATATAGTTATGTGCAAACAAGAAAAGTGACAGATTATGTCTTAATGGATTTATTTTTATCCTGCAGGGCGATTTTGTATAAATTTCATTGCTGAAATGCAGGAAGTTCAATATTTGCACTAATTTCAATATATACTCACAAGTCAATAAAAAATGGGTGAAGAAAACAGAAATTATGTACTCACCATAATGTTCCATCTGTGTTATCCATTTTCATTCTTTCTCAACAAGTGGGGTCGGATCTAACCCTCAGATCTGATGTGGTCGCTTTTTACAGCTTGTGGATATTGGAAACTCTCAAGCTCCACCCTTACCCACAATGCTCTAGTCCACTACCATACTTCAGATCTTGTTTGCTAGACTTATAGCTTGATAGAAAAATAGAAACAATTATAAAAAGAGAAACCAATATATGGAGTGCAAAGGCAGGAACATTGGCTCCCTTATTATCTTCTCATTTTTCCAGAAGTCAAAAACCAAAAAAAGTAGGGGGCTGGAGGGAGGGGAGTTGAGGAAGAATGAAAAGGGACAACACAAATGGAATGTTATGGTGAGTACATTAACTTCTTTATCAGATGTTGCCAATTTTCATTCATTTCTCAACCAGTGGGACAGAGTCCCCAGCTACCTGAATCCCAGGCAGACTCTAAGGAAGGATATTCCTGAGCACTGCTGAGCCAAAGGCTGGTCTTCCCCTCAAGACCAGATCCAATTTGTAAGGAGTGATAAAGGTATGAGAATTAGCCTAAGTTGCAGCTGCATAGGTTCATAGGTAGGTACTAGGCTATCTGCCCCAAGGCATTTATAAGCCTAGGCAGAATGTGTTGGCTTTCGCCACCCCCTTAGATTAGTTCCCTGTGCCTCTGTCCAGCAGAGCCACTGAAGTGTTCTCCAGGGTAAACTTTCTGTTTCCCATCCACTCAAGGTTTCTCTTGTAGAGTGTTAGCAAGGAGCTCTGCCTAATGTAGATTGGAATCTTCTTCCAAAGCATGGGAAGTCTCTGGGATAGGAATCTATCCAGCACATCCTAGTTATTGTTGTGGTGAGGTTTAGATCCCTAGAGCATGTGGCTCAAGGGGATATGGTTTTCTTTAGGTGGAGCATGTCCACCAATTCTGGGTTGGACATGGCCTTGTATGTCAGGCAGAGGTCACCTCTGAGTAGGCAGTATGCAACCGAGTACAGCTTGAGTTTCTTCAGTCGAGCTGCATAGGGCATCTGTTTAAGGCCAATGATCCTCTTGGTGAGGTACTTCTGTGGTCTTTCCAGCTGTTGCAGGTGTTTTGTAAGGTACATCCCAAATGGAGCGTTGTACTCTATGATGGGTCTGAGGAGTGATGAGTAGAGGGGCACAATGACCTCTTTTGATCTGGATGCAAACCCTTTTGTGATTAGGTGGGCCACATAGAAGGATTTTCTAACCACTTTGGCAATGTGATTTTCAAAGGAGAGATTACCATCGACTTGGATCCCCAGACCCCTTACTACATCTTCCACATTTAGGGGAGTGCCACCTATGTGATAGTTTGTGAGTACTTTTTTTTCCAAAGGGGATGACTATGCACTTTTTGGCATTTAGCTTGAGGTTATGATTTTGACATCAGGTATCAGTGTCAGTGAGACCCTTTTGGAGGATGTCTGTGTCAGCTGGAGAGTCAATTATAGCCCCTAGTTTGCAGTCTTCTGCGAACTTGGTCAGCCATAGTCCTCCTGTGCTTGCCTGTACCTCTGAGAAGTATATGCCGAACAGGAGGTGTCCTAGGACTGAGCCCTGGGGAATGCCACTTGTTAAAGGTTTAGAGTCAGGCCTAGCTCCTGCAACTCTCACCATGTGGGTTCTGTCCGTGAGCCAATTGGCAACCCATCTTGTGATGAAGGGGTTTATGTTCAGGCTGGTGAGCTTGTCTATAATACCAGAATGGGGAATGGTGTCGAAGGCCTTTACGAGGTCTAGGTAGGCTGTGTGTATCACCTTTTCCTCATCTATAGCCTTGGTAACTGTCTCAAAGAAGTCCACCAGATTTAGGAGGCATGATCTGCCCTTAACAAAGCCGAACTGGGTAGGGTCCAGTGTTTGGAGGTTCCCAATGTCTCTGTTAATGAGTTCCATGATGATATGCTCCATAGCCTTGCAGACCAAGCTAGTCAGGCTTATAGGGTGATAGTTCCCGGGGTCTGTTGTGGCTCCACCTTTGTGGAGCAGAATAACTGTTGTTGTGTGCCACTCTATGGGTACATAGCCTGTGGAGAGGCTGAGTTTGACCAGTGTGTTTAGGTGAGGGGTTAGTTTGTCTTTGAGCTTGTGTAGGACGCAGCCTGGGACACCGTCCGGTCCCATTGATGCTGTGTTTTTGGCTTTAGAGAGGGCTGTTTTAACCTGAGTGTCTGTGATTTCAGGGGCTCTATATTCTTCTGGTTTGGTTATGGGCCCTTTTGGGGTGAGAGGGGGGTGAATTTTGCACTGAACCTGTCTGCCAGGATGTTGTTGTGTAGGACGCAGCCTGGGACACCGTCCGGTCCCATTGATGCTGTGTTTTTGGCTTTAGAGAGGGCTGTTTTAACCTGAGTGTCTGTGATTTCAGGGGCTCTATATTCTTCTGGTTTGGTTATGGGCCCTTTTGGGGTGAGAGGGGGGTGAATTTTGCACTGAACCTGTCTGCCAGGATGTTGGCGATATCGGTTGGTTCAGTGTATTTTGTGCCATTCTGCACTAACTCTGAGCAGATCTGAGCATTGCCACTTAGATTCTTGACATAGCTAAAGAATGCCTTGTGGCTATCTTTGGAGTCCTTGGCAATTTTTCTTTCGAAGCTCGTCTTGGATGATTTTATGAGGGATCGTAGTTTCTTGCTGATACTGATCAGGGATGTCTTCCCTTCTTGGGATTTTACTCTTTTCTGTACTAGTTTCCTCCTTCTATTGTATAGCTCATTTATGGCAGAGGTCCAGCAGACTGGTTTCTTTTTCTTTTAGGAGTGAGTCTTGGTTTTGCTTGGGATAGCACGATCCATGCATTCTTGTAGGTGCCTATTGAATGCACTAGTAAAGGATTTTGCAGCTTGGACAGCATTATCCTTTAGCATGGGGGCTTTGAAACTTTCAATCTCAGTCTTAAGTAACGTGAAGTTTGCTTTTGAAAGGTTTTTCACCGTAGTTTCCTTGCCCGTGGGTGGGGGCGGAATGTGGATATCCAGAGTGATTTGTTTATGGTCAGATCTAACAAGTGAGGGGTTGACCTCCGGTGTGGAACACCGGTCGCCCATGTTGGTGATGACCAGGTCCAATATGTTGTCACCTCTGGTGGGCGTGTTGACCAGTTGATCCAGGGCTTAAATTCTAGGAAATGTTGGGCAAGGGAGTTAGTACTTGAGCAGTTCTCCCAGTTAATGTTTGGGTAATTGAAATCACCCAATATTAGGGTGCTTGGTAGGACCTTTATGTTTCCCAGTGTTTCCAGAAATGTGGAATGGGGGTCCTGGGACATGGTGAGTGATCTGTGGCAAGCTACAATTTGAATTCCAGTTTTGCCCATTGTTAGTTGTACGTGGATGATCTCTGAAGCATCGTGCTGTGCCACTAACCTGGAGGTGTGGGTATCCTTGATGAATATGGATATGCCCCCGCCTTTTGTATTTCGGTCCAGGTGCTGTGGCCTAAATATATGGTATGAGTTGTAGCCTGGTAGTGCTGGGGTGCTCTCTGGAGCCTTAAACCAGGCTTCTGTTACTGCACATATATCGATTTTCTCCTTACTGAGGAGTGCCTTGAGTGTGTGCATTTTGAGGTTTAGACTTCTGGCATTGAGTAGCATTACCAGGTTTGCCAGACATCTCTATTTGAGTGGAATTGTCCTGGGATCAGCAGCCTGATCCAGAGGCCTGCACTGCCAGTTTAAATCCCGGTGAAACAGTCCTCTGCTTTTTTTTTTTTTTTTGATTGTTGATTGGCCCATATACCGGCATACGGGCCAATCAAAAATCGCTAAACACGGAGCTGCTTGTGTTTAATGCGAAACTGCTTGATGTGTTCCGTAGCTTAGAAGTAGCTCCATGTTTAAAGACCTTTATTTATTTATTTTTTGGTCCTCACTTTGTCCCTACTCGGCCAGTCAGAAATCTGGCAACCCTGAGCATTACCCTCAGTTATTTGTTACTTGTGCTATTTACGGTGGTGGGTTTGTCTTTTGAGCCTTGCCTAAAAAAAGGCACTATGGGGCTGGTATTCGAAAGCCTAAAGGTGATAGGTGCAAGCCGTCTCTAGCGAAGAAGCGTGGCTTGTCGAGCATGTCATCCCAGGTGGACAGATACTGGATCCCCTTTGAATGACACCAGAAACTTAGCCAATTGTTGAAATTGATATTTTTTCTTTATACTGTGGTATCATTCTTGGTGAGGGCAGGATGCTACTCAGGGTCAAGGTCATATCTGCCTGGGTTACGTGAACAGAGAGCTCTTCCATGTCTATTTTCATGTAGTCCGGGGAGGTAATGCTCAGGTCATTTACACCAACATGGACAATGACAGTCGTATTTGTACTTGTTCTGGAGTGACCAGAGTGCTTGTGTTATGTGGCAGATCCTGGTACCCAACAGGCAGCTAACAGTAACCTTCTCCTTATTCAGCCTCGTGAGTGTGACGTCAGTATGCCTGCTTATAGAGTCACCTATTACTAGTGTGTTGGGTATGTTATTTTGCCTTAAGGGCTGTGATTGCATGGCACACTGGTTTTGTGAAGTATGTGTTTCATGGTTTGTGTTGGGGGGGGTGGAGGTTGCTTGGATGTCTGCTTTGGAGGTCTCTGTTGCTTTTGCAGATTTTTATTTAGAGCCTCTGAGTATGTTTTCATGTATTTATGTGTGTTTTTTGCAGGTGCTGGGTTAATGGGTCTATGTGAGATTGGTGGTGTGATGCAAGTATTTCCCTTCTCCTCTTGACTGATCCAGTCTTAGGTTGAGAGAGCTCAACCTCCAGTTTGGCTGTATAATTGCATCTCTCGCATGTATTAGTGTTTGGTGGCAGGAGGAGAGGGTTGCCTGTGTACATGTGGCAGTTGTAACATTGCCTCAACATGCCCAGATTCACCAGTTGGACTGGAGAGTACACCTGAAACTGCCCTTTGGACAGGCCTGGACAGGTACAGTGAACTATTTTACTGATTGGCTGGTAAGGTCGAATAGAGCGCCTTGTCTTTCTGTACAGTATAAGGGGGGCTAGTGCTAGGGTTTATAAGTGCTTGCTATGAGTTTTAAGCAAGTGCTGGGCTGAGAAATGAATGGCTTGAGTGATTAAGTTGAAAGTTTCTCTAGTTCCAAGGGAAAAACTGAAGAGACTTTGTGGAGCCGGGAATAGTTATACCCTAGCTACCCAGCATGCAAAACTGGGCAAATGCGGTTTTTATAGCAGGGAAATGAAAGAGATAGAAATTAGTCCAAAAATGGCCAATAAACTACTAATTTCTGGGCTGAAACCACTCCTCCAGGGACAGATAGGCTGCTCAAAGCTCCTCTCTCACAGGTGAACGGAGAAACTTCCTTCTATCCAGGTAAGGTATTGACAAACACAGAGATTTGTAACACAGCCCTGAATTCAGCAGTAACCTGAAAACTGGACTATACTAGCTTAGAAAGGCGGGGAACAAGTTTTTTTTTTTTTTTTCAGAAAATAAAGCAGATACAATAAAAAACACTTTAAATGGACAGAAAAGGATACTTATTGTTATATATTTCAGATCAGAGTTGTAGTCAATGCCCCTAGTAATAAAGTAGGAAGAAACACAAATACAGTAAAAGCAGATGAACAGAGTGCAATTTATATATATATATATATATATATATATATATATATATATATATATACATATATACACATATATATATATATATATATATATCTGAAACAATAGAAAACAAACTGATTTAAACAGTTACCCAATTAACCAGAAAAAAGCTAAAAACCGAGCCCTGTTCCAGCAGTCTTCAATCAGACAAGTTTTAACTGCACACTCCTGCCACTAGGGTGGAGGGGAACCTTCTCCAAAAAAAGATGGCCTGGATCAGTGCTCAAGTTATACAAGCAAAGCTAGATTCAGCAGGCCTGAATCTGGTCTATGCTACAGCGACAGGGCTCACCAATTACAGTAAGAAACAGTTCAAGTAAGCAGGCACAATAAGACTGTGACCAGAAATTCCCAGCTCAGACGGGCAGAATCCAGCCTGTCCTCCCACAAGAGTGCAGACCACAAACCTTCTTAATGCAGAATAACTGGCCTGAAGCCCAAGCGCTTAAACCAGAACTAATACACTTTTAGAATAGCAGACACTGAGCCTTCAATCAGCAATTCCCAGCTTAGAAGGATGCAAGCTACCTGTCCTGCCACAACAGTGCAGACCACAAACCTTCTTAATGTAAAACAAGTGGTATGAAGCCCAAGTGCTTACACCAAAAGACTTAAAATAACAGTTACAATTTAATTAGGCTACTACCAAGCAGTAATAAATGCAGCAGAATAAATAAAAGAGTACTTTTAAGAAAAGGCAAAAGCAAAATAAAGTAGGAGGAAACACAAATACAATAAAAGCAGATGAATAAAGTGCATTTTTTTTTAGTAAAGTGCAAATAGAGAAGGAAGAAAGAACCTAAGTGGGTTGGCCTTCTCAAATCTTCTCTCTGAATTAAGTAGAGTAAACACTAGACTCAGAATATGATCTCACTGTACTTGGTTAAGTGAGTAAATGAGATGGACCAAGGAGGAGAGTTCAAATACAGACTTACAGGAGGGGCAGGCAATTCCAGAGCCACTAACACCAAGACAAGAACAGGGAGGGTGGGTGGGGAACTAACTGTGAAACCACAGAGACACACACAGCACACTATTCAGTGAAACAATTAGGTAACAGAAAAAAAATAAAATACAGTACTTTTAAAACTGCAAGTTTGCACTTAACAGAAGACTAAAATACAGTACTGCAAGTTTGCACTTAACTTCAGCTTCTAATGCAGGTGCTTGTAGCCAACCAAGTCTCTCAGAAATTGAGCATAAAATGAATTCTCAAACTTTGTGGCTAGCACTTAAAGTACAGAGGAAGCCCTCTAGGCTAACAGTTAAATAATAGATATCATCCATGGAGGACCTGAATAAAAAATCTGATGAAGTTGCCATGTACCTGGTTGAATGGGGTCTTAAAGGTTTTGACAAAAGACAAATCTAACTTGTTGTAGACAAAGAAAATGCAATCCATTAACCTTCCGGCTCAAGTTACTTTGGTAACTGGTTTGCCCAATTTTGATTCTGCAACAGAAACAAATAATTTATCCGTTTTTCTCAAATCTTTTGTTTTATGCAAATAGAAATGTAATGGTCTGCGAACATCCAACAAATGTAGCATGTATTCTGCTTTGTTCATGAAATCTGGAAAGAAAAATTAATAGATTGATTGGTGTTGCATTCTGACACCACCTTAGGAAGGAAGGATGGGTTGGTACAAAACGGTACCCTATCTTTATGGAAAATTACATAAGGAGGTTTAGAAGACAGGGCTTGAAGTTCAGAGACTCTTTGAGCAGTCATTACAGCTACCAAAAATGATAGTTTTCCAGGTTAAAAATTTTAGTTCAAATTTTGCTGATGGTTCAAATAAAGGCCGAGTTAAATCTTGTAATACCAAATTTAAATACCATGGTGGAGTTCGATATTTAAAAGGAGGTCTAAGAAGAAACGTTCCCCTAATAAACACCTTACAAAGTTTTGAAGTAGAAGGAATCATTTGCTCCTATGTGGAAATTAGGAATGGCAGCTAGTTAAATTTTAACAGTGGAGAAAGCTTGCTCCTTCATTAAAATTTGCAGCCAAAAACTCAAGAACTTTAGGTACTGGTGCTGAAAAAGATTCAATGTCTCTTTGGTATCCCCAACAAAACTAATCTTTTCCATTTGCTTCTGTAGATTTTTCTAGTGGAAGGTTTATGGGAAGACAAAAGAATGTGATATAAAGAGGAGGAGAGTGTTGAATGTCTGGCTATTAATAGAACTGGAGAAACCATGCAGTCAACATTAGGCTTGAAATGTCAGGTTGAATCATTCCTGCCAGTTGAGACAGGAGGTCTGGAATTGGATCCAGAATCCATGGTGGGCAAATTAGATATGGCCAAATAAAGGGGAACCAAATCTGCTGAGGCCAATAAAGTGCAATGAGGATGACTGTGCTCTTCAATCGATATGATTTCTGGAGAAATTTGTGGGTTGGGGGTAAGTGTAAAGGAGGCAGGGGGGTCAGCCATGGAGAAGATCATCTAACAGTGATTCACCCAGTGGGGGGATCAGGGCAAAGAACCTGCTGCACTTTTTGAAGGAGGAATGCAATGAGGTCGCAACAAGGTTGCCCCATTGGCCAAATATCTCTTTCGTAACTTTCATGCTGACAGATGACATGTGAGGCAATAAAATGGACCTGCTCAACTTGTCTGCCATCATGTTGGATTTCCCTGGAATGTGCGCTACTATCAGAAATCAAATGGATGAAATCACCCATTGCCACATTCTGAGAGGTTCTTGACATAAGGGGTAGGATCTGGTTCTTCCTGGTTTGCTGATGTACCATACCACTGACATATTGTCTGTCTGAATCACAATAATCCCGAAAGGGAGAGTCTTGAAATGACTGCAAAGATAGTAGCCCTGCTCTTATTTCCAGGACACAGATATGCATGTTGGCCTCTTTGGGGGACCAGGTGCCTTGGACTGTCTTTCCCAAGAAGTGCCCCCCCAACTCAATTTGGGAAGCATCTGTGGTCACTATGGCTTTGGGCTGAGGAAGAATGAAGGGACAAGCCTTGTAATACCTGATTTGAATGAATCCACCACAGCAGGCACTTTTTGAATGCTTGAATTATTCTGATCTGAGTGGATATAAGTTGGTGCAGAATAAACTACTGAGTTGCTAGGGTTCATTGAAGAATTCTCATAAGGTATCTTGTCAGTGGAACTTAAATTATCACAGCAGACACTGAACCAAGGCTTGTAGAACCAATTGAGCTAATAGAGATGAATTTTGGATTATCTTTTTGACTTGAAATTGAATAGTTTGTACCCTTGGTAAGGGAAGGAGATGGTCATGGATAGTGCATTGAACAAGACCCCTATGAAATCTAATCTCTGAGATGGTTCTAGCTGAGATTTTTTGTGATTGATAGTAATTCCTAGATGAGAGCAAAGGTGGAGTACATAATCTTGGGCTTTTATCAGAAGATACCTGGTCAGAGTGGTTATGAGCCAGTTGTTCGACTAAGGAAACATCCAGAATTACTGCAGTCTCAAATGAGCTGCTACTACTACCATACATTTGGTGAACACCGTGAGGGCTGTGGCGAGGCCAAAGGACAGAGCTCTGAAATGGTAATGACTGTTCATTTTTATGTGATAGTACACATCCTGAAGATCTACTGAGCACATCCAGTTGTCCTTGTGCAGGAAAGGCAAAATGGATTTGAACCATGACCATCCGGAACTTTGTATACTGAACTGATTTGCTCAGATTGCCGAGATCCAGAATTGGTCTCCAGTGCCCCTGTTTTCTTTGGCACTAAAAAGAATCTCGATTAAGTTCTGCACTCTTGATGGTCTGGAGGGACCTCATGGATGACTTTTTTTAGCAGCTTTTTTATTTCCAGTGCTGCTGCTTTCATCTGAGTGGAACATTGGGAATTTTGTTTACTGTTGAGGGGGGGATAACATAATCTCTGGAAATAATCTTCTGCACCCATGTAACTTTTGTAATGTCTAGCCAGGGTCTCTGGTGCAGGCATAGATGAGCCCCAACTGCCTCCAAAGATGGACAATTGGGCCTCATTTCAGGAGTGCTGATAGGGTCTGTCAGAGAAAGTTTCTCTGGACCCCTGGTTCTGCGGATCTCCTCTGCCACATGGGGAGTGTATTCTGTTAGTTCCCTCCAGGGGCAGAGGGAGGAACTCTATCTCCATGGGGATCATGGACAGGACCTGGGACTTTCTGTAACACATTTTTTGACCGCCTCGTTTATTTCTAGAAAAGGTTCTTTGACAAGTCAAAAAATGTAAACTTACTGCAGACAGGGTCTTACCATCTTGCTCACACCTGGATAGTGTGTCTTTAACTTTGGGGCCAAAGAAATAACTTCTGTCAAAAGGAGCATCGATGGAGGAGGACATGAAGGGCTCTGCAAAATCACACAGGCATGCCCAAACATGTCTCCTAATGGAAATGCCTGAATCTGCTGCCCTTGAGGTACCTTCAACTACATGTGAAATGAGCCTCATGGACGAATTGGAAATGGACTGTAGGGTAGCCAACTGTGAGGCAATAGATGTCTTTGCCGCAGAAGGAATGGACCCAGAGAGAGATTTGCATAGCTCTTTAATCAAATCCCTCTGAAGTCTGGTGAAGTGTGCAAAATAATTCAGCGATCTGACTGCAAAAGTCACTGAAGCATATACATGCTTTCCAAATCTGTCCAAAGTCCTGGACTCCCTGTTAGGGGTATGGACAGATGAACTCTGTTCCAAGATGATCCAAAGGCAGTGCACCTGAGGCAGAGGTTGGAGCTGAGCTCTCCAAAGCCGAGGCTCCGAGGGCAGAGATGGCTCCAACAAATTCAGAGTGGATTCCAACACCTTGGATCTGGCAATGGCACTACGTCTTGAGAAGCTCAGAGCCAGTTCACTCAGAGAAGGTATAGGAGTAGAAGATACCACAATCTTTGGATCTGACACAGATGGTTCCAGAAGTCTTGGATCCAGGAGCTCCGGAACTGTAGTTTGGATCAGAGAATGAGCCAAGACAGGTGGAGTAGTACTGGTAAAGGTCTCCAAACCCAATGGAGTAGGAACCAGGAGAACTTCCATCTGAATTTGTGCCAAGAGAAATTTCCTTATCATTCTATCCACATCTGCTTCTGTCAGACTCCTGGAAGAATGAGAAGAGGCCAGTGAAGGTTTCCTAGAATGATGGCATCTCTCTAGGAATGGTGATGGTAGGTGTGAAGGGACAGGGTCTAGAGATGATGCACATTGGGTCCTAGAGAGCTTCAGAAGCTGTCAGATCTGAGGATTTTGTCTTCAGATCCATAGAACTTGGATCCAATCACTTGGACACCTTAGGAGAAAGCTCAAGAGTCAGGTCCATGCTAGGAGTGGCTGATCCAGAAGGGTCCAATGTACACTTTCTGGAATCTTCCTTTTCCGATTTTTTGGAGATTTGAGCTCCATATAAAGTCTCCAAAAAGCAGAAGGTAATAAACCTTTTAAAATTAGCTTATTCTTGTGATCCACTATGGCCTGTGGATTAAAGGCCGTACAAATATCGAATGACTCTTAAATGATCTGGACCATAAGCAATACACACATGAATCATGTGTGTCAGATAGAGGAATCTTATGCCCACAATCCCTACATTTTTTTAAAACCTGAAGGTTTTTCAGCCATATTGAAGCAGGAAAATGAACTACAGCAATAATAAAGAATAGAAAAGTTTGTTTTTCTTTTTCTTTTTTTTTTTTTTAAGAAGAAAGTGAAAAGGGAATTATGAACAACAGCAATTAATGAAATTACCACAAGGGTATAAGACAGAAAAATTTACCAACAATGGTAAATGAGGAATACACCAATAAGTGTATGAGGGATAAGGGAGGAATATACAACATAACTAGAAAATGTTATTGAAAAGAGAAAATGCTATATCATTCACAATACCACAATAAAACTCGAGAGCAAACAGCGACCATGTTCGTATGCAAAGATGGCTAACGAGATATGAAGTATGGTAGAGGACTAGAGCATTATGGGTAAGACAGGAGCTTGAGAGTTTCCAATATCCACGAGCTGTAAAAAAGCAGCAGTGTCGGAAGTGAGGGTCAAATCCAAACCCACTTGTTGAGGAATGCATGAAAATTGACATCAGATGCCATGGTTATGAGGACCAGGGGCCAGCCTTTAGTCAACGGGTGCCCTAGGCAAAAGGGCTCCACAGCACCCTCCCACAACAGCTAGTGCCTCCATCCTGGACTATCTACACCATCCAGATTACTGAAAAAGTGCACCTGCTAGAACGGCGCCATAGGCAGACGCCTAGTTGGCCTATGCCTAAGGCCGGCTATGTGACCAGCAGACCAGAAACTGTGGTTTCTTAACTATCTAAATTAGGAGAAAGTGGCCAAGAATGGATACAATTGTGAAGGAAATGGTGTTTTCCAAGCTGTGTTGCATACATTTTCAATGCTACTTTGTTGATATGTATGTTCTACATAAATATTAGGAAGACAAAAACAAAAGAAGCAGAGAGGTCAAACGTTCATAGTTTATTCAAAATGCAGAATGTGAAAGCACAAAGCTTTTGAGTTGCATCAACTCTTTCTCAATGCAGATAAAAAAACTTTCACTACACTCTACATTTATATCACAGAACCAGCTAATTGATGACATTATCAATTGCAGTTAATTGGTAAAAGACCAGCCCTAAATTTTTTTTTATAACCAACATTTCACTTTGTTTGACTGTTACTTTGTTACTTAAAATAACAGAACCATAAAACATTATAAATATCATATAAAATTGTCTCAACTTTAAAATAGGTTTAACTGTATTCCTTGAATTTTTTAAACCTGGAGGCTTATCTGCTCTAAAATAATTTATCCAGTTACACTCTGCAGCTTCAGTTCTTGACACAATACTGCCCCCTCTCACCCATTTACTAACCTTTTGTATCACTCAACTTAAAATTATGCTCACCTCCACATTCCATAACATGTTGACTTAGGGCATTAGTTCCAGCCTTCCTTCTTATTACAGATAAATGGGAGGCTATTCTCTCCTTTAGCTTTTGATTCGTTTTACCTACATAAAAATTATTACATGCAACACAATTAGCAATATACACTAGATTTTCAGTGGCGCATGTAGCAAAGGTATTTAAATAGCTTACCAGTAATAGGGTGAATAAAAGAAATGTCAGAATTTATATATTTACAAAAAGAACAATTAAAACAAGGGATCGTACCTTTGGTAATAACTTTACTATTATTATCACTAATATTACTTGTCACCATATCCTTACAGCATAATTTCTGATTTAAATTCCTTTCCTTTTTAAAAGTAAAGGAAGGTCCTCCTATTTGCTTCAATTTAAGATTTGAAGTCTATAGACCAATTGTTTGTAATAGCATACTAGTGTGTCTGTTATACTTGGTGATATATTTGACCATCTCATCTGGCTCTTTTTGTCTCACTGCCACTTTATCAGAGAAATATGGTTTACCTATAGTTGCATGCTCACTCATATTATTATTTGCATAGCGTCTTACCATATCACTAGGATATCCCCTAGATTCAAAATCCATAGATATATTATTCAGCTCAGACAAAAATGTTTCATATTTTGTATTGTCTACTAACCCTAACAAATTGGCTCTTAACAACACTATTAAATATGGGTTTCTATCAGAATGACAAAAAATGCACTTTGTCGAATGCGTTTTCATTGACACCTAAAGAGCGAACAGGCAAAACAGCGAAGCGGCTGTTGGTGAATTCTTTCCCTGGGAAAGAAGTCGCCTGACTGCTTTGTTGCTTTGCCGTGTTCTGCAGTGTAGTGTGGTCTCAGGGATTCCCTTGTCTGGTATAGCTCCCGAGCGTGAATGTGCAACAGTTACTGACCTTAGGGTTAAGGTAAGTGCATATGTATGAAAGTGTTTACTGTTTTTTTTTTTTTTGCATTAGATATATGGTTGAGATACGTGTGTCTGTGTTTTGAGCTGTTTACTTTTGTTTTGGGGGGATAGAATTAGGGTTAAGGTAAGTGTGTATGTGTTTGGAACTGTTTACGTAAATGTGCAACAGTTACTGACGTTAGGGTGCGGGTTAAGGTAAGTGCATGTTGTTGTTTGTCTTTCGGCTTTTCCCAGTTAGGGGTCGCCACAGTGAAACTCCGGTCAACTAATGATTGGCAGTAGATTTTCACGAATGCCGAGGTGCCAGCTTGACGTTCAATCTTCAATGAAGGCATGCCCATTTACGCATGTCTTTCGAATGCGCACCCAACCACAGGGAGGACATGCAGACTCTACAAAGAAGGCACTCCCCACACTCCAGCCGAGATAAGGTAAGTGCATATGTTTTAAAATGTTTACTTTTTTTTGCGTTAGATGTATGGCTGAGTTACGTCTGCATGCATTTTCTGCTGTTAACTTTTTTGGGAGGGGGGTAGAATTAGGGTTAAGGTACATGTGTATGTGTTTGGAACGGTTTACTGTTTTTTTTTTTGTTTTTGGTTGGAATAGCGATTTCTTTCCCTAGGAAAGAAATCGCTGTTCTGAAGTGTCGACATTTTCAGCTTTTGCTGAAAAGGGGTCAATGAAACATTGTTCACTGTTTAAAGTGTTCAATGTTTTAATATAGACCCATTAAATATATGTTTTGGATGCATACTAGTATAGTGTAAAAATCTAGATGTATGTACATTCTTCTTATGAATGGTGCTATTAATTGGCTGCCCATCCTTTTCTAAGGTAACGTCAAGAAACTCAATTTTAGCATCAGAAAACTTTAAATCAAAAGTCAAAAAATTGGTAGTATTCTCCAAATAATCAACATAGTTTCTCAACTCCTGTACATTACCTGACCAAATAATAAGGGTGTCATCAACAAAACGTTTGTAATACATTAATTGTGGCTCTTTAAAAGTTTCCAGCTTATAGTCATCATACACAAAATGCCTTTCCCAATTAGCAAGAATGAGGTTGGCATAGGTGTTTGCCACAGGGATTCCATAGCCACCCCTAATTGTTGGTGATACAATTGACCATCAAAAAGAAACACATTATTTTCAAGAACTATCCCAAGCATTGAGCATATTAACTCAGTTTTAGAAGAAGAGGTATACTTTACTAAAAACTCTCTTATAAACTGTACCCCTACATTCTTAGGTATGACAGTGAATAAGGATTTAATATCCAAAGTCACAAACATCCAGATATTGCTATCCTTACTTTAGTAGACTATTCATATAGGGCGAACAGAAAATCATTACAGTCCTTTATATAACTCTGACTATGCTTTAGCAGATCATGTAGTTCTTTCTCCTATTAACTTGGTGAACTTGGGCATTCTGAGGCAATGTAGCAACTGCCTCATGTACACTGACAACCCCCTCCTCTTACCTCCCAACACTCAGACTTGTATGAGATGCACTTATATATCCAAACTGGAAGCCACGCACTCTCCAGCCAAGACCAGAACAGCTAGTTAAGAGGAGAAGGTCAACAGTTGCACCACACCACATAGAACACACAGCCCTCCAGAACACACACCAGCACTGCCTTTACATAAAAACACAAACCACACACCTACCTTCGTGGAGGCTGTCAATAAAAATCTACCCAAACAGCAGAGACCTCCAAGACAGAAATGCTCTTGACCACCACAACACAAAACTAATCATGAGACACACAACTCTCCTAAACAGTGTGCCACTTAACAAAAGCCCTTAAGGCAAAACAGCATGCCCAACACACTAGTCATAGGTGACTCGATAGTGAGGCACACTGATGTCCCACTTACTAGGTTGAATAAGGAGAAAGTAACAGTCAGCTGCCTTTCAGGCACCAGGATCCACCACATAACGCATGCAGTCAGGTCCCTCAACAACAGGTACAAATATGACTCTGTCACTGTACATGCGGGTGTGAATAACCTGAGACATACCTCCCTGGACTACATGAAAAAAGACATGGAGGAGCTCTCGGATTATGTAGCCCAGGCGGGTATGACCCTAGCCCCGAGCAGCATCCTATTATCACCCAGAATACCACCACAGTACAAGAAGAAAATGGTTGATTTCAACAATTGGCTAAGTTTCTGGTGTCATTCTAAGGGGATCCAGTATCTGTCTGCCTGGGATGACATGATTGATGGACCTCGATGCTTTGTCAGAGGTGGCCTGCATCTGTCACCCCTGGACTTCCGGATATTGGCCAAGGCTCTTGCCACCCCTATAGTGCCTTTTTTAGGCCGTGTTCCAAAGACCAAATTACCACCGTAACAGCTACAAACAAATGCAGTTTGAGGGTCATGCTGCTCAATGCTAGAAGTCTAAATCTCAAAATGTACTCACTCGAAGCACTCCTTAAAATGGAGAACATAGACATTTGTGCTGTAACAGAGACCTGGTTCAAGGCAGCAGAAAGCACCCCTGCACTAACAGGCTATAACTCCTTCCACACCTTTCAGCCCCAGAACTTGGACCGAAGCTCCAACGGTGGTGGCATTTCCATATTCATAAAGGCTGTGCACACCTCCAGACTGGTAGCCCAACATAACGCATCTGAGATACTTCAGGTGTGGCTAACATTGGGTAAGACATCAATTCAGGTCATAGCCTGCTATAGGTACCCAACCATGTCCCAAGACTCGCACTCCACATTCCTAAGCACCGTGGAGAGTATTAAGGTCCAACCTAACACTCTCATACTGGGTGACTTCAACTACCCCTCCATTAACTGAGAAAACTACTCATGTACCAATACACTTGCCCAATGCTTTCTGGAATTCATTAATTCCAATGCCCTGGACCAGCTCGTTCTTAACCCCACTAGAGGTAGCAACATCCTTGTCCTTGTCATTACTAACATGGGCGACTGTTGCTGTACACGAATAGTCAACTCCTCCCTGGTTAGATCAGACCACAAACTAATCACCTTGGAAATCCACAGCCCCCTCCCCAAAGGTAACCACCATGAAAAAACAGATGTGGCTAACTTCATGGAACCCATGCAAAGGGAGAATAATTGCATGACTGCCAAATCATACACCAATGCACTGTACGAACATGCACACAAATGCATGGATCTTGCCATACCCATTAGAACCAAGACACTCTCCTCAAATAAAAGGAAGCCAATCTGGTGGTCCCCTGCCATAAACAAACTCTACAACAGAAGGAGTAAACTGATGCGGAATAATGTGAAGTCCCAAGACTGGAAAAACTCCCTTATCAGCCTCAACAAAAGGTTGCAATCCCTCATCCAATCCTCTAATGCTAGCTACAAAAACAGAATTGCAGTAGATAGTAAAGACAACCACAAGACCTTCTATAGTCATGTAAAGAATCTCCAAGGCAATACCCAGATTTGCTCTGAGCTACTGCACAATGGTACCTCCTACACCGCACCAACAGATATTGCTAATATACTGGCCGACAGGCTCAGTCCTAACTTTACCCCCCCAAAGGACCAATCACAATACCAATAGACTTCCAGGCACCCAGTATTACTGCTGCACAGGTTAAAACAGCACCATCCAGGGCCAAGAATACAGCTTCTATGGGACTTGACAATATCCCTCGCTGTTTTTTATAAGAACTACGGAGTGAAGTGGCACCTCACCTGTGTACCCTGTTCAATCACAGCCTCAACTCAGGCTTTGCCCCTACTGAAAGGCGCACTGCTACAGTCATCCCTCTCCACAGAGGAGGAGCGACTACAGACCCCGGGAACCATCAGTCCATTAGCCTACGAATCTGATATGCAAAGCAATGGAATGCATCATCATGAACCTAATAAACAAGGATATAGGGAATCTCCAAACTCTGGATCCTACACAGTTTGGTTTTGTGAAGGGCAGATCATGCCTACTCAACTTGGTCGACTTCTCTGAGTCAGTCACCAGAGTTGTGGATGAAGGCAAGGTGGTTCATACAGCCTACCTTGATCTGGCCAAGGCATTTGATACCATTCCCCACTCAGGAATCATAGAAAAACTCACTAAGCTAGGCATCAACCCCTATATCACTAGGTGGGTTGCAAACTGGCTCACAGATGGACTCCACAGTGTGAAAGTAGCGGACTCCAAGTCAGGACTGCCGACCAGTCATAACTGGAGTCGCACAGGGTTCGGTCCTGTGTCCTCTCCTGTTTGGTATCTACTTCTCTGAAGTCCAGGCCAGCATGAAGGGACTCAGGCTGACAAAGTTCAGAGATGATTGCAAGTTGGGAGCCATTATTAAAGTACAGTTGTGTACACTTAACATAAATGAAGATGTTTGAGTGTATTCACTGTTGCAGTCATTACATTTGGGTAATCTGCTGGCAGGTTGCCCTCAGTCGGCCTGATTAAAGTCTTGGGTACTGCATTGGTTGCTGTCCCTTCTTCCATGACATCAGGTCATCAGGGGTATAAAACATGCAGCCGATGCCATTACATATATGTATATATATGTGTATATATATATATATATATATATATATATATATATATATATATATATATATATATATATATGTAAATAATTTAAAACACAAAAAATATACCTCCGAACAAAAGCAAATACACCAAAAAGGCTTTTAAGCATAGTAAAAGAAAGGAGAGGTATAGTAAGAGAAAAACAGGGGGCTGGAGGGTAGGTAACCAGGACTGCAACAGTGAATACACTCGAACATCTACATTTATGATAAGTGTACACAACAGTACAATGTTCTTAGTGTTTCACTGTTGCAGTCACTACACATTTGGGTAGAATCCCAAAGCTATGGTTGGGAGGATGGATTTATACAGCATTAGGAGCAGCTATAAGGCCCTGCAGGACAGCAGTGGCAAAGCCATCTCTGGATTTAGAGAAGAGAGGTAAATGGTAATGTTTGGTGAATGTATGAACTGAGCTCCAGGTAGCAGCTTCTAGAATGTCTCTGGTAGGAACCCCTCTGTGAAAGGCTGCCGAAGTAGTTGTAGCCCTGGTGGAATGAGACCTGATCCCCTTGGGGATAGGTTTACCATGGTGCATATAGCAGAAACAAATGCAATGGCTTATCCATTTGGAAATAGTCTGCTTTGAAATGGCTTTTCCCTCTGCCCCTGCAGCAAATGCCACCAATAGTTGCTCAGATTTTCTTAGAGAGTTCGTCCTGTTTTAGTAGAATCTAACTTGTCTGTGTACATCCAATGAATGCAGAATCCACTCACCCTTGTTCTGTGGATTGGGGAAGAAAGTTGGCAGGTGAATGGTCTGATTAAGAGCCACACTGGATACCACCTTAGGCATGAAAGATGGATTGGTCCTGAGAGCCACCCTGTCCGGATGAAATATAATGAAAGGCTCCACTGCCATAAGAGCCTGTAATTCTGAAATACTTCTAGCTGACGTGACTGCTAAAAGGAAAGCTGTTTTCCATGAGAGAAAATTTAGGTCTGCAGTAGCAGCTGGCTCAAAAGGAGGGAAAGTGAGTTTTTCCAAAACAAAATTGATGAGGTCCCATGCAGGAGTTGGTGCTCTCCTGGGAGGTCTTAAATTTTTGGCCCCTCTGAGATACTGCTTTAGCAGAGGATAAGAGAAGAGGGGAGGTTCTGTGTTGTAATGAGGTGAAATGGCAGAGGCATGGATTTTTATGGAGGAAAAAGATAGGCCTTTGTGAAGTATCTCAGTTAAGTATTGCATAATCTGAGGAATATTGGGCATTGCTGTGCTTCTTCATCGTGACTGGTTCCAGGCACAGAATCTTTTCATTTGTCAGCATAAGATTTTCTAGTACTAGGCCTTCTAGCCTCCAAAATGACATCCATCACTGGTTTGCTGAGGGATGCCAAGGGTGAATTTAGTTGATTAGCCATGCTGCAAGATTCAAAGTTTGGAGCTGAGTGTGCAGAATTTGGTAGTTCTATTGAGACAGTAGGTAAGGTGTCTGAGGCAGGTGCCATGGAGAAAGGTGTGACATTGCACAGGAGTGGGTACCAGTCTTGGTGAGGCCAGTCTGGAGCAATCAGAATCATTTTTGGTTTGTCCTGTTTGACGTTTAGTAGAACTTTGGAGAGCAGAGGCAGAGGGGGAAAGGCATAGACTGATAGGTTTTTCCAGCTGAATGACAGAACATCCACTTTCCAAGCTTTTTTGCGGTGAATTCTTGCGCAGAATTTGTCCAACTGATAGTTCTGGGGTGAGGCAAAAAGATCTATGTCTGGGTTCCCCCATTTGCGTGTCAACATGTTGAAAACATGTGGTCCCAATTTCCATTCGTGTGGGTCCATAAGATTTCTGCTTAGTTTGTCTTCGAGTATTTAGCTTTCCTGGCAGGAATTGAGCTTGTAGTTGTATCTGATAGGTCAAGGCCATGTTCCACAATGCCATGGCTAGTCTGCAAAGGGGCTAGGAATGTGTACCCCCCTGCTTGTTTATGTACCACATAACTGTGGTGTCTGTCTTTATCATTAGTTGTCCTGGATGAAGGTGGTCCTTGAAGGCTGTCAGAGCATTCTGTACAGCTAACATCTCTTTCTGATTGATATGTAGGTGCATTTGATTTAGGCTCCATTTTCCCCGAATGCACTTCCCTGCCAGATGAGCCCCCCAAGCATAGTCTGATGCATCTCTTGTTAGGGTTTGGGTGGCAGGGGGTGGAGTGAATGGCAGTCCCTTGTTTTGGTGGCAGGCCTCTGCCCACCATAGGAACTCTAGTTGCAGGCAAGGTATAATAGGAATCATTGTTTCCAGGCTGTGACAATGTTGACTCCATAAACTTTTTAAGTACCACTGAAGTTTCCTCATATGCTGTCTTGCATATGGAATTAGAAGAATGCAGGAGGCCGTGAACCTCAAGGCCTGCAGAATTTGTCTTGCAGATAGCTGGGTTTTTCTGGCCACCTGTTTGAAGTAAGTCATCAATTAAGTCATCAATTGAATATGCTTTTCTGGTGTAAGTCATCTGGGCAGTTGTATTCAAGCTTGCACCCAGGAATGTATTTTTTTGAGAGGGTACCAGTTGTGATTTATTTTCGTTTATGGTGTACCCTAGACAAGTTAGAACCCTTTTTACAAATGCCAGATGCTTTAGAAGAATGTCCTTGTTTTCTGCCTGAATTAGACAATCGTCCAGGTATGGATATATTTGAATAATTCTTTGCCTGCAAAATGCAATTACTGGTGCCAGGCAATTTGTGAAGACCCTGGGTGCAGTAGATAAGCCAAAGGGCAGTGCAAAGAACTGGTAATGCAAGTAGCCTGCTTTGAAGCGGAGGTATCTTCTGCAAGATTCCCTGATAGGGATATGCAGGTAAGCCTCTTTTAAGTCTAGAGTTACCAATCAGGCATCTTTGCCTAGCATAGGTAGCAACTGTTGAAGAGTCAGCATCTTGAATTTTGGAATGCCCAGAAATGTGTTTAGAGTGGATAAGTCCAGAATTGGACACCATGATTTGTCTTTTCTGGGTACCAGGAAAAGTCTGGAATAGAAACCTTGTCCCTTTTCCTCTTCTGGTACTGGTTGAATAGCCCCCGTGTTCATGAGGGACAGAACATGTTTCTGGGCCTCTGCCCACGGATTTGGGGGCAGATCTGGCCATCCATTTAGGATTGGCAACATGTGGAAGCGAAATCTGTATGCCTGGGATACTATATTTAAAACCCATTTGTCCTGGGTAATCAGTTTCCAGTTTCATGCAGGAACTGCTAGTTTCCCCCCCAAAGGGGTGGCTAAGAGGTAAGTGCTTGGTGATTGCAGAGGGAAGTCATTGAGACTGTTTACCATAGGGAGGTGCCTTGTTGCTTCCAGATTTGGAGGTGGAGGCACCCCATTGCTTTGTTCTAAAAGTTCCTTGTGACTGAAACCTGGAGTCTTTGGAATGTCTTGATTTGACTTGAGCGGCTCTCGAGGGGACTGGGAAGGACCAGTTCTTAGTAGGCCAATGCCTACTAAATCTTGGAGGTTGCACTTGTAAGAAATCTTTCACAGTTTGCATAGATTTAGCTTTATCTTCCATCTTTTTTAACACTTCTTCAGCCTCATTACCAAAGAGACGGTCCTGTTGTAAAGGAGCATCTAACAATTTTGCTTTAACATGGTTAGGCAGAGTTTGCTCTTTGAGCCAAGCATGCCTTCTTAGCACAGATCCAGTTACAGTAGCCCTGCAAGAGGCCTCCAAGGAATCAAAACCACATTGCAAAGTATGTTTTCCAACTTGTTCAGCTGAATGCAATAAATCCTGCAATTCTTTATTTTCCACACAGAGATTAACATAATTTTCTGTTTAAGTAGTCCCATGATATGCTGTTGATATTTAAGCATATGAAATTGATAGTTTAAAGCCCTGATTGCCAAGGTTGCAGACGTGTAAACCTTCTTACCCCATCTATCCAGTGCCCTGGAGTCTCTATCAGAAGGGGTATGATTTTTGGCAGTAGAGGCCTTAATGTCATTGGGACCCTGAGAAATAGTTTCAGGATCAGCAATAGGGTTTTTGAAAAGGAATTTGTGGGAGTCAGGAACCCTGTAGTATCTGTCTGGCTTACAAGGAGCTGGAGGGAGAGAATCAGGAGTCATACTGGATTCTGAGAATACATCCTCAACAATGTCTAGAACTAGAGGTATAGCCAAAGGCCTATGCTGAGGAAGTAGAATAAAATCCCTAAGTCTCTTTTTAGATTCAGAGAAATCTTGACTTTCCCAGTGGAAATGTTCCCTTAAGGCATGTAAAGTTTCCCCAAAAGAAAAAATCCTCAGGGGGAGAGGCAGAAGGAATGGAATCCTCTCCATTAGAGTTCTCATAAGTAGGAATAGACAAATCCTGTTCATTAGAAGAGTCAGAAGAAATAGAATCCTGTTCAGAAGATTCAGAGTCAATGTCTTGCCTAGGCCTCTTAGAAGGAGGGGGTTGGCTACCCCTGATTAGAGTAATTAAATCTTCAGCCATTTTGATCATTTGTTTTTTAGGCATAGGACCCTGCACATGTGGCCCAGGTGTCGGTTTTTCAGACATAGATTTAGATTTTGGCCTTAGTTTTGAAGATGGCATCGGTCTAATATACAAATCTGTAGGCCTGAAAACACCCTCAGAAGCTGGTGCCTGCACAATGGCTCTGGACCCATCTAAGGTAGAGACATCTGCGGGTTCCATAATTGAAACATCTTGCGGAATACTAGGCTCTGAATGGGTCTAAGTAGAGGCCTGTGAATCAGAAGTAGCGGGTATCAGGGACTGCAAAAGCGCCTCACCGAGTACCGGCAACTGGCTTAGGAGAAGCGTTGTCGGTTTTGGACCTCGACAGTCTGTCTCTGTCTTTTTCTTTGCGTTTTTTAGGTATTCTGGTAGTCGGATTGCTAACCGATGACATTTCTGGATAGTTAAATCTTGAGCCAAAATATTTAGAAGCAAAAATATACCGACGTTTAATCGTGCGTTGATCAATTTTAGCACAAAACTGACAGCAAGGCACATTGTGATCAGGGCCTAGGCAAGGAATAGAGTACAAATGAAAATCCTTATGAGGTATTTGCTTCCCACATGTAATGCAATTATTAACTCTTACTGACATCAGTAAGGAGAAAGAAAAAGTTTCCCAAATGGGGTACTTCGCTTTTAGTTGAAGACTTCAGTTCCGAAACTTGAAAACGAAAATTTCAGGAGTCGGCCGACCTGCACTTGAGAACTGCTTCTGCTTTGGGCACCACACAGCAAGAAAGACTGATGTAATGGTGTTGGCTGCATGTTTTATACCCCTGACGTCATTGAAGAAGGGACAGCAACCGACACATGACCCAAGACTTTGTTAATCAGGGCAACTTAGGGCAACCTGCCAGCAGATTACCCAAATGTAATGACTGCAACAGTGAAACACGAAGAACATCTCCCCAAGTGATGTTGACAGGGTCTATGTTATAATCTCGAAGTCTGACAATATTGAATACAATATTGTCGACATGGAATTAGCGAAAACGCACTACATCGAATGTTTAAACAGAAAATCTCCATAGGGGAGATTTCCATTTATTTCAATGTAGTGCATTCTCAGAGTTGGTATATTTAAGTAGGTGGTGGGGGGTGCAGGGGGCTTGCCCCCTGTCTACACACTATTTAGTTTTTTCTTTAATTTAGTTTTTTTTTGTTTCGATGGTTTAAGTCTTCGATCACTAAAGTTCGATCTTTAGTGCTTCGAAGTTTTAAACCTTCAAGATTATAATACAGACCCATGTTGACATCCTACAGAAAGGCCTCAATGAGACCAATGACTGGTGTCAGAACCATGGCCTTAAGCTCAATGCCAAAAAATGTGTCGTCATCCACCTTGGGCAAAACCCGTTTCCCTTGAATTACCACATTGATGGTAGTCCACAGAACACAGAAGGCATTATAAGAAATCTGGGAACACAGGTTGACAGCAACCTCTCTTTTGACCACCACATTGCCACTGCAGTCAGAAAGTCCTTCTATGTGGCATCTCTCATTACTAAGGGTTTTGCATCCAGGAAGAAAGCAGTCATTGTCTCCCTTTACTCTATCCTCATTAGGCCAATCATCAACTACAATGCCCCAATTTGGCATGTACCTCACTAGACACCTGCAAGAACTAGAAAGGCCACAAAAGTCCCTCACAAAAAGGATCCTAGGCCTTAAACACTTGTCCTATATGGACAGACTCAAAAAACTCCCACCTATTCTCTTGTCTCATATCTCCTACTTGGAGGCGATCTCTGCTTGACTTGCAAATCCATGTCTGACCTAGCTCTGTTAGAAATGCTACATCTAAAGAAATCCCAATCCCTCCACACCACATGCTCCAGAGAACTCAACCTCATTACCACAAACAATAGAACATGCTGGAGGGACAGGTTCATAACCCAGAGACTACCCATGCTATGGAATAGACTTCCCATTACATGTCAAGCAGCGCACCTCACTGTCCCTCTTCAAGAGAAATCTTGATAAGTGGATGAGAAACAGAAAATTCACCCCGGGAATCACTCCAGTGGCTCTACTCAAACGAGGCACTTAGAACCAAGGTCAGGTGGCACAATGCCAGGGTAATCCTATGGGCTAGGCATGTAAAGGCTCAAGGGCCATTAGCCTAGTACAGACCTATGAACCTATTCTCCAAATATTTAGAGATTGCTGCTGTAATCCACTGAATACCAGATACTATAGGTCCTCATAGGTGGCACTTGTATATTTTTATGTATCTTAAGTAGTCCGTAGATAGCAAGTACTACGGGGTTGGGTACATATAATTATAAATTTCTGGTGTTATTGATATATTCAACCTCTATCCAACAATTTTAGTTCATCAGTAGTTAAAACATATTTATATTCAATACATTAGAACCAACAGTATCTATTTGCTGCTGGTTTTGCTCCTTATGACAGGGCCCATTTTTGATGTTTGCTGGCCTACCTGAGGTCCCACCTGTGTTTGGGTGATTAATAGAGTCTGTTCCTGCTGATGGCTTCTTTCCCTGCTGCCGCTCCTTCCTCGTTGTAGTTTTTGTACTTGTATTGGGAGTTTCAACTGAATTCTCCCTGGTGACAAAAAAGAGAAGTTAGTAACAGTATCAGTAGAAGCTTGGGTAGAACTAGTAGCCAATACCTCAGAAGAATCCCCATCCTTACTGGTTAAATACGTTTGTATAGTTTGAGATGGAATAAAAGCAACATCAGTAGAATGGAGGACGTTTAAGTCACAACCAGCTTCCCTGCATCTTGTGGGTGTGCCAGTGTCAATAGAAGTTGCCAAACCAAACAAAGCCATCAGTTTTGATGTTGACATCAGCCGTTTCAGATTCATTGGCAATGGAAGACATACTGTTCAAAATCATGGATATCATGGTTCAGCTTGTGTTTTTTTGTAATAAGTTTCTCTTCGTATATTCTGACCTTTTGCAGCATTTTATTAAATTCAACAGAAACATTTGGCATTTCTGATGCATGTACTAGTCTATCTTCAGAAGCCTCTATGTCAGCTGACAACTCAGCTTCAATTTTTTCAAAATAACTGTTCATTAGACGCATAATATCAGCCCCTACCCTCAGATTAAGTTCTTGCCATTGCTTTAATAACTGAGGATGGCTATTGCCATAAGTAGGCATTTTGACAATACGTAGTCCACGGGGCACAATACCCAACTGTAAGGAAGAAATAATTTTACATGTAGTTGTATCAGATAATAAACCATACATCCATTGAAAATGCTGTTCTCTATCCATAATCACTATCTTACCACCCTTATTGGCTTATCTAAATGGCTAACTATTATTGGAGAAACTGCTTTACACAACTTCCTTTTGGTAAATAAAAATCCATTATTGACTGTTTCTGTTAATCATGACACTGACTGTAGAGTGATTTTTTTAACCAGCAATGAACACAAAGAACTAATTCAAGTTATAAATGCTATTGAGTCTAAAGTTTTGCAGTTTAAAAGATTCCAATGGCAATGCTTAAGTTTTGATGCATACTTAACATTGGGTATTGTGCACTGTGGACTACGTATTGTCAAAATGCCTACTTATGGCAATAGCCATAGTCCGTTATTAAAGCAATGGCAAGAACTTAATATGAGAGTAGGGTCTGATTATATGTGTTTAATGAACAATTATTTTGAAGAATAAGCTGAGTTGTCTGCGGACATAGAGGCTTCTAAAAATAGAGAAGTACATGCATCAGAATTTCCGAATGTTTCTGTTGAATTTAATAAAATGTTGGAAAACGTCAGAATATACAACAAGAGACTTAATACAAAAAAAAAACAAAAAAAAACAAGCTGAACTGTGATATCTGTGATTTTGAACAACAGCATGTCTTCCATTGGCCAAGGAATCTGAAGTGGCTGACATCAACATCAAAACTGATGGCTTTGTTTGGTATGGCAACTTCTATTGACACTGGCACACCCACAAGATGGAGGGAAGCCATTTATGACTTAAAACAGCTTCCATTCTAAGGATGTTGCTTTTATTCCATCTCAAACTATACAAACTGATTTAACCAGTAATGATGTGGGTTCTTCTGAGGTATTGGCTACTAGTTCTAGCCAAGTTTCTACTGATACCATTAACAACTGCTCTTTTTTATTACCAGGGAGAATTCAGTTGAAACTCCCAATACAAGTACAAAAACTGCAACAAGGAAGGAGTGGCAGCAGGGAAAGAAGCCATCAGCAGGAACGGACTCTACTAACCACCCGAACACAGGTGGGACCTCAGGTAGGCCAGCAAACATCAAAAATGGACCCTGTCACAAGGAGCAAAGATAGCAGTAAATAGACACTGCTGGCTCTAATGTATTGAATATATCTAAATATGTTTTAACTACTGATGAACTAAAATTGTTGTATAGAGGTTTAACATTTGTACCCTCAACACAAGAAACGATTAATGAGCTGCTAACAGAATTACGTCTATTCGTACATAACACTGAGTTAAAATGATTGTACAAGACCACTGATACTGGTAATTTACCCCTGGCAAGAATGAGCACGTTTGTTCCCAATAGCACACGACTAGTTAAAGCATTTTATGAGTTGTATGAAGAGGAAATATATGATAATTATTTTAATAACAAGGTAGATAATTTTTATAATTTATCACAGGGGGAAAGGCCCTAATGGATCTTTATAAGAATGACAGTATTGTAATCAAATAAGCTGATAAGGATGATAAGATAGTAATTACGGATAGAGAACAGCATTTTCACTGGATGTGTGGTTTAATATCTGATACAGCTACATTTAAACCTATTTCTTTCTTACAGCTGAATGAGACTGTTTATAAGGTGAAGGCACATCTATATGATCTACTTATGGATAGGTCAATAACACCAGAAATTTATAATTATTTATATGTATCCAACGCAGTAGTACAGACTAAGTAAGATACATAAAAATATACAAGTGCCACCTATTAGACCTACAGTATCTAGTCAGTGGATTACAGCAGCAATATCTAAATATTTGGAAAATAAAGTATATGATCTGTTCAAGCATAGTCAAATTATATAAAAGACACTCATTTTCTGTTCACCCTGTATGAATGGTCTACTAAAAGTAAGGATAGCAATATTATCTGGATGTTTGTGATATTGGATATTAAATCCTTATTCACTGTCATAACTAATGATGCAGGGGGTACAGTTTATAAGAGAGTCTTTAGTAAAGCATCTCTCTTCTTCTAAATGGAGTTAATATGCTTGAGATAGTTCTTGAAAATGTGTTTCTTTTTGATGGTCAATTATATCACCAACAATTAGAGTTCGCTATGGGGAAACCCTGTGGCAAACACCTAAGCCAACCTCATTCTTGCTAATTGGGAAAGGCATTTTGTGTATGATGACTACAAGTTGGGAACTTTTAAAGAGCCACGGTTAATGTATTACAAACGTTTTGTTGATGACACCCTTATTATTTGTTCATTTAATGTGCAGGAGTTGAGAAACTATGTTATTTGCAGACTACTACTGATTTTTTTACTTTTGATTTAAAGTTTTCTGATACTAAAATTGAATTTCTTGACATTACCTTAGAAAAGGATGGACAGTCAGTTGATACCACCATTCAGAAAAAGAATATACATACATCTAGATTTTTCCACTATACTAGTATTTCTCTGAAACATATATTTAATAGTATTAAGAGCCAGTTTGTTAGGGTTATTAGACTTAATACAAAATATGAAACATTTTTGTCTGAGCTGAATAACGTGTCTATGGATTTTGAATCTAAGGGATATCCTAGTGCGATGGTACAACGCAAAGCAAATAATATTATGAGTGAGCATGCAACTAGAAGGAAACCATATTTCTCTGATAAAGTGGCAGTGAGACAAAAAGAGCCAGTCAGGATGGTCAGATATATCACTAAGTATAATAGACATACTAGTATGATCAAATCTGTTATTACAAAACAATTGGTCTATATTGACTTCAACTCTTGAACTGAAGCAAATAGTAAGGAAAGGAATTTAAATCAGAAATTAGGTTATAAGGATATGGTGATAAGTAATATTAATGACAATAACAGTAAAGTTATTATCAAAGGTACAGTCACTTGTTTTAATTGTTCTTTTTGTAAATATATAAATTCTGACATTTCTTTTATTCACCCTATTACTGGTAAGATATTTTAATACCTTTGCTACATGCACCACTGAAAATCTAGTGTATATTGCTAATTGGGTTGGATGTAATAATTTTTATATAGCTAAAATGAATCAAAGCTAAAGGAGAGAATAGCCTCCCATTTATCTGTAATAAGGAAGGTTGGAACTAATGCCTTAAGTAAACATGTTATGGAATGTGGAGATGAGCATAATTTTAAGTTGAGTGATACAAAGGGTTAGTAAATGGGTGAGAGGAGGCAGTATTGTGTCAAGAACTGAAGCTGCAGAGTATAACTGGATAAATGATTTTAGAGCAGATAAGCCTCCAGGTTTAAATTCAAGGAATAATGTTAAACCTATTTTAAAGTTGAAGAGAAAATGTATATGATATTTATAATGTTTTATTGCTTTTTTTATTACTATTTTAAGCAATAAACTAAGTCAAACAACAAAGTGAAATATTGGTTTTAAAACATTTTTAGGGCTGGTCTTTTACCAGTTAATTGCAATTAATGATGTAATCAATTAGCTGATTCTGGGATATACATGTCTGCACTGAGAAAGTGGATGCAACTCAAAAACTTTCTGCTTTTTGAATAAACTACGAACGATTGAGTTCTTGGCTTCTTTTGTTTTTGTCTTCTGCATATTCTGCTGTTTGGGACTCAAGTTTGGTACCTGTGACTTGTGTTTGGACTATGTAAATATTAAGAACTGTAAATTGTTAAAGGTAAAGGTTACTTTGTTAATAAGCATTTTCTCCTGTTATATAAAAACTGTATATACTCCTGTTGTATCCGAGCCAAAATTTTCAGATTGTTTTTAATGATGGCAGCTTTTCTTCCCTGGCCATCCTCTAAAAAGGTGGTTTATCTTAAACCAAGGCTGACCTTTCTCATTAAACAAAGGCAAAACAAAATCAGAATAAAAGTGAATACTGTATGACACATTCCGTGTACTACAAAATTTCAGCACAAATTACTTTCATTGAGATCATTCAAAAGATGACTACATTTCACATTAGTGATTGAGAATCTGGAAGTTGAGAGTTAATGCCACGGTAGTCAGTGAACACAAACTCTGAATTAACCTCAAATCACAATGCCTGAAACTCTGAGGCTGATAAAATGAGACATTGCTTAAAGAACCCAGGAGTGTGTTATTTTATGATTAGCCACAAGTTATTTGAATACTTCAAATTAAAGTTGTCATGCCTGACTCATTTAGACATACCTTCACAACATCTGGCAACCACCCCACTGAAATACTGTGCTTCCTTTGATTCATGACCAGCTTCATTACAGCCTGCTAAGTACATTTTTTGCTGTTTTGGACTTGATGCTCTGCATTACTGAGTGTTTATCTGCTAGTTCTACTCAGTTTCTGCATACTGATGTGTTTATTTTGCCTTTGTTTGGCAGTCTTTCTGATTTAATTTACAGAACTTTGGTTTGCACTCTAGTGGCAGGGGGAGGGGGACAGTTATCTATGTGACCAATACTGCTTAACAAATGGAAAAGTGCTGTTTTTGGATCGGCCAGATGGTTATTTAAATTTTCTTTGCTTGTATTGACACTGCTTATCAGCAATTATCTGTGCCCCTTACAGATGCAGGCACTCTGAATTTCAATTTTCCTTATAAAAAACAACCTCTGAAATTAAGAGTACTAAGTTGCACAAAGAGCCCCTGGTTGGTGCACAGAAGAGAGTTTAGGCTTAGATTTCAGTTTTTACCCATACATCACTTGCAAATTAGTTGTAAATGCATTAGGTACCACTCTCATTTCACCCCACAAAATAAACAAACATCTACAACCATGGATTTACACTTCCCTGCTATCTCTGCAGCCAGCTTGGTGAAAATGGGAGTCCTGAGATAATATAGCAATAGTCTCATGTTTACTAATAACCACCTAAATCTTAAGCAACTGGATACAGTTAGGTAAGTAGTTAAACACTGTCAACAGAGGCAAGGCCCTCACATACAAAAGCTACATATACCACACAGGTTTGTTAGCAGCACACAACCTGGGGAGGATTTGGTATAATGGTTAAGGTGTTCATCTCATAGACAAGACAGAGGATTTGATTTTGACCTCGGGTTTTAGCTAAGTTTAAAATGGTCCTACAGGGTGGTTAACATAGTACTCACTTATGAACACATCACAGACTAAACACAAAGACCAGCACGTGGTGTGCCTTTTAAACTTAATCTACATCAATCTCAAAGGCCTCCCTGATGCAACTATTATAACAAATACTGTCACAGCAACCTCAGTCATCACAAACAGTACCCACCATAAAATTTGCACCTATAACTTATGGTTTCTCAATTCAAAAGCCCATAAGGCAAACCTCCACAGAACCAATCATTAGTCATAGGAGACTCCACTGTGAAACTAAATGAGGCAAAATGCACCAGGCTGAGCAATCAGTTGCCAGGATTCATCACATAATACACACACACGTCCTTGAACCACAAGTATATGTATGACACAGTCATAGTACACATGGGAGTAAATCATTGGAGATGTAGCTCCCTGGACTATAAAGAAAGACATGATGCAATTCTCAGAATATATGTTTGAGCCAGGTATGAACCGAACCCTGAGCACAATTTTACCTTCACCTAGAAAGATTTAAAAATATAAACAAAAGATAGACTTCAAACATTAGCTTAGCTTCTGGTGTCATGCAAAAGGGGGTACAATATATAGTTGCCTGGGAGGACAGACAATCCAAATTGTTTTATTAGTGATGGACTGCACTTTCATACATTGGCAAAAACTGTATCTACCCCTTAATGCCTTTTACAGGCAAAGTCAGTCTTCAAAAGCTTACAACAGAACAAAGCAAAATTCAAACATAAATGTATTTCTACTTAATGCTAGGAGCCTTAACAAAAATCCATAAACTCCCGACAGGCAATCTTGACCCTAGAATGCTTTTATATTTGCAGTTTCACAGAGATCTGGTTCATGAATACTGAAAGCACACCATCAGTGCAAAGTTTATGGTTATGTCAACAGATTTTAATACCTCTCAGCCATAAAACAAGTGATTGAAAACAGGAAGGATTATTCATCAGACTCACCACACTAGATGAAGATACTAAAGGTGATGGAGTCTCTGTATTCATGAAACAAAATATCATCGCTATGCTTGTTAGACTGGATAATGAACTGGAAGTTCTACAAGTTTAACTTACCATTAACAAAACCTCCATACCACATCATAGTTAACTATAGGACCCTCTATGTCTCCCTTTGCTCATACCTCTTACTTGACTAGTCTGGAAGCCATAACCAGCCAGCCAAACACCATTTTTCTGCTGGACTTCAACTACCCGTCCCTCAACTTGTACATTCTCAAACATGTATGCCCAGCGATTTCTGGACTTTAAATACAAACTCACTAGACCAGCTAGTCCACACCCTACTTTGGAAGGCAAAATACTGGACTTGGTTCTCACCAATATGGAACAGCTCTGTTCTTTTCCCTACCAGTTGTAACATCCTCCCTAATCACATCAGGCCATAATCATCCATATTCACACCTATGAGTGAGGACTTGGCTAAATTCCACATTCCCTCCCACCCTGATAGCACCTCCATGAACATGAAAATCTTTCACCACCAAATTCTATGCACACGTAAACAGCTGCATAGAAACATCATAACATCCAAAAAAAAAAAAAAAAAAAACTTCCAAAGCAGTTTCTGAAACAAAAGGAAAAAGCTTACTACATGCAAAAACAAATGTAATCTTCCAAATTTCAACAATGCTGTTATCAAAATAACAGGGAAATACAGCCCCTGATTAAATCGGCTAAAGTCAGACATGAGGTAAAAATAGCCACCTAGGCAAACAGAATCACAAAGCCATCTTTAACTGTTAGAAACCTCAGAAATAATGTTCAACACTGCAAAGAGCTAATAGTGATATTATTTACTCTAATCCTGAGGACATAACCAATATACCACCTGATAAATTTGGATCTGACTTCAAACCCCTCCCTCACACATTCCCAGATGAAATACTATCAGCCACCACCTAAAGCTCCTAGGAAGCAATATCCAAGACCAAGAATGTTGCTTCTATGGGGCCTGATAACCTACCAGGATGCCTATTGGTCAGCTTGCAACAGGACCCATCACACCCTCTACACAGGCTCTTCAATGTCATCCTCCAATTAGGGTTTGCACTAGACAAGTAAAGGAATGCAACACATATTCCCCTGCACAAAGTGGGGCAGCAAATGTAGATGTATAAGCCTGATCAGCCTCATTTGTAAAAGCTATGTAAAGGGTTGTTATGGAAATTATTAGACCTAAGCAGCCTACAAATTCTCAACTAGAGCCAGTTAGGCTTTGTCAAGGACAGGTCCTGCTTACTTAATATAGTTGACGTCTTCAAAAAAGTTACTGAAGCAACAGATGAGGGCAAATCTATTCAAACCCAATATTGTAAACCTGACAAAAGTGTTAATACCACCCTCAACTCAGGCATAATTGCTAAACTCATTCAGCTAAATGTATATTGTTGAATAGCAAACTGGATCACAAATAGAACCCATGAAGTCACAGTAGGTGAATCTACCTCCTGTACAAGACTGCCACTAGTACTGTACTCCACTGTGCAGTCCTTCAGCTACCACTCTTTTGCATCTACTTCTCAGAGATCAAAGCTAATGTTAAAGGCTTATGGCTGATGAAACTTACAGTTGACTATAAACTTGATGATGCCACAAACTCTTCAGAAGATAGCAATATCTTTCAGGTAGGTCTTTCCGAAACAGTTTGTGTCAAAGCCAAGGCTTACAGCTAAACACACAAAAAAAATGCATAACTGCATCTTTCAGCAAGCATGACATCCCCTGCAACTAAACATGACATCCCCTGCAACTACACATTGATGATGCATCACTGAAAACTGACCCAGTAATGAATGACCTGGAAATCCATGTAGACAATGAGCTGTCATTCAATCACCATGTATCCACTACTGTAAAGAATTATTTTTGTACCTGTCTAAGCAACTGGCACAACTAGAGTGACTGCAATGCTAGTGACCTAAAACAGAAAAAGCACATTGATAATCTGAAAGCCCAGTCCCTTTTTACAGTATCTTACAGTATGTTGAGGGGACATTTGTCCCATTTACACAGCCTTTACTGACGGCATCCTTTCAGATCTGCTATACATTTACAATTCCAATAATGGCAGAAACATTTGCTCAAGAGATGTCAAATTTTTCTGCAAAGGAAGGAAAAATTATGACCTGCAAATAATACCATTTCTCTGGAATCGAACACCTCTCCATGTAAAGCAAAGTATGTGCCTTACTCTAAAGTGTAAAACAGGATGGAAGCCATAAGTTCACTCCTAGATTGGCACCCTTGTCCCTTATGGACAGGGACAACACATATAAATATCGGTTTACCCTTGGGTTACTAGTTCCAATATTAAAAGAGGCTCTGGGTTAATCCTACTTAAAATATTAGGGGTACAAACTTATGTGGGGATGCATGGCTAGGTTTCTGAAAATGCTTACAGATCATTGGCCTAGACTGTACCTATGAACCTACAGCCAGTGATAGCTCAGTATTTTATTTACTGACACCTACAATGGAATATTTGCTGTCTTAAGCCATGGTATGGTCAACAGAAATGGGAAACACCCACATGCTTAGTGTCTGAATCAATGAGAATCTCTTCAAATTGTATGGAGGAAAGTACATATCAGCATTTCAGGACTGCAGTGGATACAGTATAGTTGTGTAAGAACTTACCACAATTGTAGATGTCCTACTGATCACTGTTCCAATATTCCTGACATATGGGTTGTCACCACTGATGTCCAGCCTGGGTACCAAAGCTTTATCTTCCCTAGGTTATACGTCCAATACATGACCTCAGCTCATACACACTGGGGTATAAAGACAGATGTACAAGTGTAGGTCCTCAGAATATCTACAAGCCAGTGCCCTGAAGATTACTGACAGAAGAAAGTGGTCAGCTAGGAGGGATGTAGTTCAAATTGGCAAGAAAACTCCCGTGTACGCATGTAAAAGAGCAAAAGCTACAGCCAAAGTGAACAAGCAACTGAAGACTGAAGGGAGATAGACAAGAGGGGGTGGAAGGTGGGAGTGGAATACTTCAATAGTGACCAGTAGGACATCCACTGTTATGGTTAACTTCTTTCACAACTGCAATGTATCCTTACTGAAATCACAGTTACAGTATTCCACATATATGGGAGATTCCCTGAGCTGAAGGAGGAAGGAAGGGTGGTTGGCTACTGTGCAGAAGAGTTGCCCAGCAGTCTGAACTAGACTGACCTACCAAAGGCTGCTCTGGACCTGTAGAAATCTTTTTTTTTTTTTTTTTTAGTGTTTGACAAAGCTGTGTGCAGAGGACAAAGTGGCTGCATGATATACCTGGAGTTTATTCATTTGTGGAAAGACCCTAAGGAAGCCAATGCCTTAGTGGAATGTGATTTAGGGCAGGAAAGCAAGGTCTTACCATAGTGTGAGTAGCAGAAATAGATTTGTTTGGAGACTGGCTGGCCCAGCTTAGGAAACATGAAGGGTACAAACAGCTTGTCAGTCTTTCTGAACGACTTAGTTTTGTCAGTGTAAAATCTCAGTTGACTGTGAATGCCTAGAGAATGTAAGATCCCTTCCTCCCATTTGGGGAGTGAACAAGAAAGTCAGAAGATGGATAGCTTGATTGAGAGACAGCGTGTTCACTACCTTGGGCATGAAGGATAGATTAACCCCAAAAGTCAACCTATATTTGTTAAAAGGAAAAAAACAGGGAATAGTCATGAGCACTTGTAACTCAGAAACTCTTAGCAGAGGTGACAGCCAAGAAGAGGATGGATTTCCAAATACAGAATTTTATACAAGCAGAAGATGGTTCAAAGAGATGCAGAGTAAACTTTTCTAACACAAAAGAAAAGGTCCCAAGAGAGAGAGAGAGATGGGTTCCTAGTTGGTTTGAGATATAGGACTCCCCTGAAGAAAAGCTCGACTTCCAATCTAGCCATCAGTGAAACGCTATGTGGGAGGCTTGCATTGACAGCAGACAAGTGAGCTTTTTATGGAAGATTAAGTCAAGCTTGATCAAAGAAGTTTGCAGAGATATTGCAGTATGATTGAGACCTGTACCAACAGTGGATCCTAACTATGTCTGTAGTGCGTAGGATCACCTTTTCCACTTTGCAGTGCAAGATTTTCTAGGGTGGGTCTTTTAGCCTCTTGCAGGACTTTTACAACCTCTTTAGAGAAGAGCTGTCTGAGGAATTAAAATCTTATCATCCATAGGGTCAGGCTTAGAGATGGAAGATTTGTGTGGTGCAGCAATCCTTTTTGCTGAGTTATCAGGTTTGGCTGTATAGGAATTCTCCTGTAATTTTCCTTTGGTAAGTGTAAGAGCTTGGGGGAACCGCCGTTGCCTTGGCCAAAATGGAACCAGTAAGAGTTTGGGTGCTTCCTTATGTGCTTTGAGAAGAATTTGTAGAAGACTATGCAGAAGTTGAAAGGCTTAGAACGTCTCTACCCACTGAAATGAAAAGGCATCCTTCCTTCAGGTTGCTGCAGAACTAGGGGGCAGGTAATTGTTTGGCAGAGCAAAGTGGTCTGGGAAGTGCCAGACCGAAGTATGATGTTGTGGAAGATCGCTCTGTTCAAAGCCCACTTGTGGGGGTTTATCCAGGGAGTAGCTTACGCAGTCAGCTAGCACACTGTCCTGAGAAGAGACGTATGTGACTGTGAGAGTGATGTTTATTTGTGTTGCCCATTTTCCATGCCTCCTGTGTTAACTTGCATAGTAGGCAAGACCTGGTGCTTCCCTATTTATGTATCACATGGCTGTGGTGTCTGTGTGCACTTAGAGTAGTCTAGGTTTCCAAAGGTGGAAAAAAATTTGAAGAGCTTACAAAGAAATCCTCATTTCTTTCAGACTGACATGTTCCTTCAGAAACTGAGGTTGCCATTTCCACAGAACTTGTGTGATGCTATCCATGCCCCCATAACTCATTATAGGTGTCCATGTGAACCTGTTGAAGAGGAGGAGGTGTGGAAGTTAATCCTGGGTTGAGGATGACCTGTCCCTTCCACCAAAGTAGCTCCTTCTTGAGGCAAGGGAGGAGGGAATCAAGGTATCCAAATGGTGGCAGTGCTGGGACCACACATTTCAGGTGTCACTGGATTTCGCATGTGAAATTTGGCCAGGGGAAACAAAGGAATGGTGGCTGCCATGAATCCTGAAGTCCTTAAAGTCTCCCTTGCAGAGCAGTGGGTTGTAGAGAGATAGTCTTGGAGGTAACTAGATGGACTAAGAACTTTCTCCTTGGGAAGCAAGGCATGCATTTTGTTTATGCCCAGTCTGCATCCTAGAAACACAAAGCCCTGTGTAGGAATCTTGTGTGATTTTTTTTTTTTGGTAATTTATAGTAAACCCAGACTTCTTGGAAGATGGAGAGTAGAGTGAAGATGCTGAAAAAAATGTTCTTGGGAGAGAACCTGGATCAAAAGATCATCCGGGATAAGGGAACATCTGAATAACTTGAGTGCAACGGAAACTACTACTGGAGTTAAAACACTTTATGAATACCATTGGGGCCGAGGAAAGACCAAAAGGCAGAGCACTAAACTAAAACTGTGAGGAGTCAGAGAAAAATGCAAGGAGAAATGGAAATGTTCAAGTAGGCATCCTTCTACTGATACTAACAAACCCAATGGGAGAATGAAAGGTAGAAGAATCTGAAGAGAGAGCATTTTGAAAGATGGTACCTTCAGGTAACTGTTCAGTATAGACCGGTCCAGGATGGGTCTCCACTGCCATTCTTTTCTTGGGACTAGAAAAATCCTAGCATAAAACCCTTTTCTTATGAAGTCCTTTGGGACTTGCTTGATAGAACCCTGACTCAAGAGGTCTTGAATAAGTAAGCCAGAGGAGAAATTTGGTTTGAGGAGGTTGTTGCATGCCATTTAGAGAGGGAATGTTTTTACAAGACATGACATAGCTGTCCCTGATGACAGAAAGGGCACACTTGTCCATAATAATACCTTCCCATCTGGCCAGGGACAGTCTTTGAGAAAGAGAGGTAATGGGGCTGAGGACATGGTGAGGGATGCTGCAGAGGTAACCACAGATTTTTGCTTCCAAAGGATGGCCTTCAAACTGCAGGTTCCTTTTTGGGGGTTTTCAGAGTTCTTTCTAACTAGGGGTTTTCTTTTGTTTTTAAACCGTCCTAGGATCCCTGCCAGTGAAGAAGGTAGACTTAGATGGGTATTTCCTATGGTATCTAGGAACTGAGGAGAGTAGGATCTGTCTGCAGTCTTTCATGGTTTTACCTTGCTTTTTGGATAGTTTGAACAGGACTGGCCACCTGAGGGCCAAACAGCAAGTCTTTGTCCAAGGGTAAATCTAGAATTTTAGATTTGAAATTCTTAGATATAGGCGGACTGTGAAACCATGCATATCTGCGAATAACAAATCCAGTAACAGCTGCCCCTAGAAGAAGCATCCACATCATCATAACTGCACTTAATGGTCTGTCTGGCGAATGCAATACCTGCATTTGATGCTTAGACTTTGCTGTAGGAGGATCTGATATAACGGTTTAATGAATTTTAGAACAGAGATCAAAGACCATCATTTGAGTCTGGTAATGAATTGCCCTAAAGGCAAAAGTAGCAGAGGTATAAGCCTTGCCTCATCTATCCACAGCCCTACTATTTTGTCAATATGTAAGGTATCAGCACTGGGCAGAAGCTCAGAGGACTTACCTAAATAAGGAAAAAATGTATACCAATACATAGTAGAAACTCCAGTATCACCAATAAGCGCAGGAATCACCAGCAACCACGATGCAAAAAAGATGTTAGTTTATTATATCCACATAACGCCAAAAACAATACACGGACTGAGGCAGCAACAAAAACTGACAATACACTACGAAAAAGAACGAAATGGCAAATATGCAAAACAACGCCAAAGTAATCCAACAGTTTAGCGCTTTCAACCAACGTCTCTGGTCTTCTTCAGAACTGTTGCAAATTGGCTCACATTAAGTTTAAATAAATTCTTTGGCGCCAAAAAAGTTTTTTTCTTCCTTTCACTTAAAGGTACAGTATAAAAAAGTTGCAGAAAACCATGCATATGTATATCGATGATCAATACAATTCTCCCTGAATCTACAAATGCATGAACTTCCGATTAAATGAATAAATAAATACAGATGCTTTAAGAATATTCAATCTTCTTTAAAAGTCTTATCAAAGTGTTAAAACACTGATGCCTATACCATTATATATGACTCAGATGCAAAACGCTACTGACAAAGCATGAATGAAAAAATATTAATGTGCTTAGTATTGTTGACATAAATAAATAAAGTTATCTTCACAGACTACTCATAAAGTCATCTCATGTACTGGCCCAATTGATATAAAAATAAAAATAATAATAAACAAATACAAACAGGGAATGTCCAGGATGTAGTATTACTGACTAGGTCTACTAAGCGCTACAGTACTATACTTATGCTGAAAATTGTGTAAAAAAACACACGACACCAAAATAAGTGCCATAACTTCATAGCTTGTAAAGTGCTGTTAGTGCATGTAATGTACAGTAAATACTATATAATCTACTAAAACCATTGTGCTGTCTATAAATAAATGTTGAGCAAAGAAATAAATAATATGTAAATACATACAAATGGTTGACCTCAAAATTATGGATTGTATAAATGAAAATGGTATGCGGGTCAAATAAAAACTACCTATATAGTATGATTAATATATAAATATCAATAAATATAAATATAATAAGTATAAAATACAATATAAAATACAAATATATTTGAGAATATATGTTGAAACTATGGGAAACGTGGATATTAACACCAGATATATAAGTGAATGACTAAATGATTAACTAAATAAATACATAAATCATCAATTCATAAATAAAGGTTAAAAGTGTATTAAAAATATAAAAATGTAACAATTAACCAAATATTGTTGTATATACATATAATATAATAACTAGTGTACTATATATGTATATAAAATGCTGATGCAAAATTTATAAATTGATAATATACAATTTACAAACTAAAATGTCACTATAAAGATACTTGTGTATGAACAATAAATAAATATAAAGTTAGTGTACTAATTGTTAACTGTATAAGACATGTTTCTCTGTTGAAAAAGCTTTTTACAGTATATGTATAGATGTAACAAGAATGAGATGCAAAATAAATGCAAACATGTAGTGTTGGTAGTCTGTTGCACGTTAAAAAGATTAAACATATCTCTAACAACACAAGCTTTCGATAACAAAGAATCACTGAAATTTCACACCAAAATTCAAAATAAAAGAGATTTAGTAGATATAAATTCATTTAACCCTGGTGGACTGGTGGCGTCCAGATATAATTGCCACCATGTTTCACGAAAAGCAAGTGTTCCTTTGAGATCCCCTCCCCTAGGGTCATTGTAAATGACTTCTAATATAGTAAATTTAAAAGTGTGGTTGTCTCCTAGTAATTCAACGTGTCTAAACAATGCATTAGTTCTAGCCTTATTTTTAATACAATAAATATGATTATATATACGTTTTTTCAAACATCGTTCAGTTCTACCAATGTAGAATGCAGGGCAAACCACACATTTAGCCAAATAAATCACTTGTTTTGTATTACAATTTCCTTCCTTACTAATTATCAAACTCTTATGCCCATTCTGCAATAAAATTTTATCATCAGTTGACATATATCTACATTGGTTACAAAATCCACATTTACTGCTCTTTAGTCTTTTGGGTTGATGGACTTTGTGTTGTTCAAACAATTTCTTTAAATTCTTTCCCATTCTATAGACGAATCTCGGTTTAGTACCTAAAATTTTAACTAAGACTGGTTCATTACTAATCAAATGCCAAAACTTAAAAATAATTCTCTTAATTTCATCTGCCCCTAAACTGTAAGGTATTATACAGGCTCTAAAAAAATTTGATTTCACACTAATATTGTTCAAAGTGGAATTGTCATTATTAATTTTGTTAGCTATCTCGCCTGAACCTAAGAGGGGTTTAAATTTTGTACCCCAGTTAGTTATGATGTATGACTGAATGTCATCCATCATATCAACTGGGTACCCCCTTTGTCCAAATAGTGTTTTAATGAATTCCAATTCTAGTAGCAGATTGGCATAGTCAGACACCATTCTGGCCGCACAGATACACTGGCCCTTAAAGACATTGTATTTCAACTTTGGAGGGTGGCAGCTGGAATAATCTAAATAATTGTTGGAAAAAGTGGTCTTCCTATGTATATTAGAACACACTTTACCATCATGATGTGTTATATAAGTATCTAAATAAGGTAAACCCTTCAAATCATAAGAAAATGTGAATCTCAAATAATCACTGCTGTTGTTAACATAATCCATAAATTCCAACAATTCATCCACACCTCCCTGCCAAAGAATGCAAATGTCATCCAGGAACCTGGAATAGTATTTGACCTTCTTTAAAAATTGGCATTTGAATAACATACTATCTTCCCAATTCAACATAACCAGGTTGGCGTAAATGGGAGCACAAGCTGCTCCCATAGCAACGCCCCTGGTTTGTCTAAAGAGCTCACCCTCAAAATATATAAAATTGTTTTCGAGTACTAAAGACATCATTTCAGTTATCAAACGAATAGTGTCCCAGTCCATATCAGTATGTCTCATCAGACTGTTGGTAAAGGCATCTAACCCTTCAACCTTAGGTATGCATGAGAACAGGTCTATCACGTCTATTGTAACAACATATAAGGGACTATCATTCAAAATGTCATTTACAGGATACTTAGAAAACACCACGAGTCTTTGACCATATGATGAATAATATTATAAATGTTTTTTAATTTTATATCAATAAATTTACCTATTTGAAAGGTTTTAGAGTAACTACCAGATACTATAGGTCTCATAGGGGGATCCTGTGAATCTTTATGTGTTTTAGGTATGCCTACAATAGTTGCTGTCTTAGGATACTTAACTCTAATAAATTTATATATTTCATCAGTTATCCTTCCTTCTAATAGATACTCTTCAATATACGAGTCTATTCTTTGGTAGGCTATATGTAATTCATTCAATGAGATAGTTTCATAATTGCCTGTACTATATAATATATCATACATTTTCTGAGTATATATCAAGGTGTCATATGGCTATACCTCCCCCTTTATCTGGTTTCATAATCCGTATAGAAGAATCTTCCCTTAATGTCTGTAATAAAACAGTTTCATCATAGGTCAAATTCTCTATATTCGTCACTTTTTTCAAGTTTTTGTACTCACTATAAATTTCTCTAGTTACTACCTTATCAAAGGTGTCAATTGTCGGGTTGTTAACAGGTGTGAAATTACTCTTAACTTTAAACAAAGATCCTTCTCCATCAAAACCACTATTGTTATTATTTATTGTCGTATCCTTGAAAAAAATATCAAGATTAATTTTTCTAATGTATTTCTTAAAATCAATCAACACTTCTGCTAATTGGAATTTGGAATTCAGAATATATTTCATGCCTTTCTCAAAAAGTCCAAAATGTGCTTTATCAATACTAATATTAGAAAAGTTAAATATATTAAAATTATGGTATGAATAAATATTCCCATTAATAACTATTTCTTGATTACCTACATTTGTGGGTGAACTTGTACTTCCACTAACAGAATATGTGGATGTTTTAATTGTATTGATGTCACCATTAGCATTAACTAATAATGACTGTACGTTTTCCTTACCCAGTTTACCAAGTTACCCAACTTTTTTGGCGCCAAAGAATTTATTTAAACTTAATGTGAGCCAATTTGCAACAGTTCTGAAGAAGACCAGAGACGCTGATTGAAAGCGCTAAACTGTTGGATTACTTTGGCATTGTTTTGGATATTTGCCATTTCGTTCTTTTTCGTAGTGTATTGTCAGTTTTTGTTGCTGCCTCAGTCCGTGTATTGTTTTTGGCATTATGTGGATATAATAAACTAACATCTTTTTTGCATCGTGGTTGCTGGTGATTCCTGCGCTTATTGGTGATACAGAACTTACCTAAAGAGAGAGATACTGTATGTCTACCACTGAGTTCTTATATAGAAATTTAATGTCATCAGAGATCTTGTAAAATCTGTCTGGTCACTTAGGAGTTGATGGTTGAGAATCAGGTGCAGAAGAGGTGGACTGAAAGGTATTCTGGAAAGCCTCAAGGATGGGGGACTGGAAAAGGGGTCAAGGTGTCCATCTGCAAGAGAGTGTAATACCTCTTTTGAACAGAGATTTGCATAAATTGGCATTCAAAATGTTTTGTCATGTTCTGTATAGTCTTTCTAAAGGAAGCTCCAGTAAGGTAAGCAGGTAAGAAGGAATTCCCTCATCAGAAGAGTTTTGCCCTGGAGAATGCAGCTGAGAGGAATAATCCAGAGTAGAGGAAACCAGGGTAGTTTTTTGATGAGTAGCCTGTGGTTGTGGAGACGCAAAGAAGGGAGGTTTCAAAGACATAACAGCTTTGAGCAAACCCTGTGAAAAGTCTGTCCGTTCCTTCTCCCTAGCTGCAGAGGGACGTCACATACTTATTTATTTTTAGATGTGACATTTGCCTGAATTATTCGTGGATTGGAACCCTGTTTGACCCCTATTAGGGGACGTGGGATCTCTTCCCTAACTAAAATTTGAGGGATGCCATGCAGTCCTTTGGAAACGATAAGGCGCAGTTCCTCAGATGTATTGGCAGTCTGAAAGTCCTTAGGAGCCATACCGCACTTCTGACTGGAACTTGGTAGTAGGCAATTAAGTAGCCTGACATGCCATGGGTTCTACAACCTCAGCAGTTACATTGGAGTCAGAAACAGGATGCGGATCCATTTGAGGCCTCATATGTTTTTTCTCTGGTGATATAAGGATGTCTGAGGATGCAGTTAGCCATCTTGGACTGGGCCAACTGCTTAATATGCTGGGTCTCGAGAAAGGTGTTGAGAGTAGAAAGTCTAGCCCTAAAGGTTTTTGGAATGAATGAATGACCGACAGACAGAGAAAGATGTGTGATAGTGTTCTGGGCCTAGGCAAAACACACTTGGTATGCAAGTCATTTTAAGGAATTTACCTACCACACTTATCCCTACTAGCTGACATCTACAACTGTCAACAAATTGTTGTAAGATAAAAAGGAAGGTTCCTCAATGGCGCACTTAACCTGTGTAAACATTCAAAGCAAAGGCACCAACGACCAAACAGCAAATATTCTGACAGATTTACGACTTACTTTCAGGCTAGCAATGAGAGTCTGAGGATCCACACTTTTACATCTGTCTTTATACCCCAATGCATAAGAGCGGAGGTCATGCATTGGATGTTAAGACCCAAGGAAGGTAAAGCTTTGGTACCACAGCGGTGACAACCAATATTGTCATGAATACTGCAACAGTGATTTCAGTCAGGACATACTAACAGAAAAATGGCACTGTACTGTGCCATTTTTGTCTATGTGCCTTGGTTTGCCATGTCTTACTTAGTTTGTTTAGTATAGAATCACCCAGAGTTCCAAGGGGAGAGTATGATTATACTGCTCTGCAGTACTTAAGCCACTTCTTTTTAGAATTGCACTGCCTTTTCACATGTGCTACTGGATGTCAGTAAGTGCATTTTCCAAGAGTGAAAAGCTGATACAAATTACTGCAACCATTCTAGCATCTTCCTCATAGCCTAGCATTAGAGAGCACACAGGAGATGACTGTCGTTTGTAAGGATAGGGTAGAAGATTGTATGAATTCATAAGGCAGTTGGAGTGATCACTGATATGGCTTGTAAGAGTGGGAAAGGATATGTACATGTGAGCAATAAAACACTTCTGCAGTCATGACTAACTACATAATCTGATGTAAAAATGTGTACACAGAAAGTGTCTATCTTTTGAGTAGTCCGTGTGAGAAAGCAACGTGTAGTAAAATTTTATGGAACAATTAATAAGAAGGGAATAAGAACAATTAATAATAAGATATATCTTATGGAGATGGGCAATGCATATGCACTAGGGAGCAACAAGTTGAAATACACTATTTTTTTTCATTACATTAATATCAAGAACAAAGACTTGTATAGCGCCAAAACATCAAATAGGACATACTAACATATTTTCAACAATAACTGTGCAGCAGTCCTGTGCAAACGTACAAACTACATAAACAACCTCTGAGACATGCCAGTTCATCACTCCCCAAATCAGTTACTCTACTCAAGTAAAACTTTTATTTTACCCTATAATTTCAGACCACTGTCAAGCTTGAATGAATATAACCTCTTTGTATGTTTTTAAGTTATTAACCACAATCTCATTCCATTCTAAATCACATTTCCCACCTTTAGTTATAAGCCGTGGTGGTGCAGTGTTAGCGTTGTTGCCTCATAACAAGAGGTTCTCCCGTCCGATTCTCGGCTAGAGCGCCTTCTATGTGGAGTCTGCATATCCTCCCGGTGGTCGAGTGGTGTTCAAAAGACATGCGTGAATGGGCGTGCCTTCATTGAAGGTTGGGCTTTGGACTGGCACCTCGGCACTGTAAAAGTCTACTGCCAGTCATTAGTGGACCACAGTTCCACTGTGACAACCCCTAACTGGGAAAAGCTGAAAGAAGAAGTTATAATACTTAAAACCTACACAGCCATCAGGAGAATCTGCAGTTTTTTATATTCTTTCCATCCTCGAGTCTCCTCCTATCCTAAGAAGGAGGAAGGGCCATCTCCTGTGAACTGTTTTGTTAAAATGGATTCCCATTCAATTCTTACTCTGTGCTAAAGTTCTCCTACCCTTCAACATTCCCAAATCATACATAAATTCCCAGTTACTAGCTCTCCACATCTGCAAAAACATCCACTCCCATGGTGTCAACCTAATTATATTTGTAGGGGAGTTCTATACCACCTATGCAACTAATGCATGCACTGGTAACCACATAGCTGGGAGAATTTTGAGATAAGAAAATCATCTTTGACCAGCCCTTCTTAGTAAATGGAATACTCTCAGTCATAAGCAATCCCCTTCTAAACTTTTCCATGGATGAAATATACCTATCCTTAATTAAGACAGAGTGGGGTGGCCATGGTGGTGCAGTGGTTAGCATCGTCACCTCACAACAAGAGGTCCTCCGGTTCAATTCTCTGCTGGGGTGCCTTCTGTGTGGAGACTGCATGTCCTCTGTGCTGTCACGTGGGTTTCCTCCAGTGCTCCAATTTCCTCTCACATTCCAAAGACATGCAGTAGGTGGACAGGACACTCTTTATTGGCTGCAGGTGAGAGTGTGTACAAGTGACTGGTACAACTGAAGTATCATGGCAGGGCTAGCCACCTGGCGATGTATACCTTGGCTCACATTGATTGTCACTGCTGAAGTGACACCCTGACCCCATGTGCAAAATGGGAAAAGGGGTTGAGGATGGATGGATGGATTTAAAATAGAATAGACCCTGCTACTCTTAAGCTCTATCCTATCAGAAAGATCATATTAGGCAATCCTTGGATGGATCCCAGACAACCAAACTAAAGTGCATGCCCAGAGGAGGACAACCATTTCTTCACTACCTTCAATGATTGTTGAAAATGCAGCCATTCCCCTTTCAGCAGCTGATAAGGTTGTCTGAACTGTTGAGGTAAGAAAAATACCAATCCTCGTCCCTGATTTGTCAGTTGACTGAGCACATCACTTTCCTTCAGAATCCCTTTATGTTTCAATCCTTCCAGTACAATTCCTCACCCTAAACACAAAAGTGTCAGGCTACCAATTTGCCTTACACTACATTTCCACCATGGAATGCTACAAGAACTGCGTAAGGTTGAGGAATACAGTCCATATCCAGAATCTGTCAGTGTGGTGTCCTACACCTGTAAGAGTACTGTTTGTATTCACTGCTTAATCAAAACCTGGCTATTTCCTTCTCACTGTAGGTAGGCTTCCAAGTGACAGTGAGATTGTTGTTTGGACACAAACTGTTTCTGCTGTTCTCCATGAATGTGCAACAACGGAGTTGGTATATTTCAGTTTTGTGGTATGAGAGGAGGCTTAAACCTAAAAATGAAAAAAAAAATTGCAAATGTGTTGGAATAGTGAAAGTAATTTTCTTCTTACCCCAATCAGTTTACAGTTTCTTCAAGCATGTTTCACTGAAGATAAATAATTTTTTTAGATGTTACATTTCAGAGTACACCAAATTACATTTTTAGATGAACATCTACTTTCTAAAAGTTCTGCAATCAAAACTCAGATTAGTACTGATACATATGCCTATTTCCTTAACCACTAAATATCAATGCCAGGGATTCACAACCATTTGCTGTTACAGTAAGACACTGTAATGCATCTTCATTAAGCTGTCACTTAGACATTTTAAAATGCATATAACTTTCTCTTGACTAGAAGCTTATCACTTGAATCATGACTGCATCCCCAATTTAAATTTGAATACAGTAAACTGCATCACATGATGATACAGCTGTGTACAGCTTTACAGCTGGAATTGCCAACTACGTACACTGTATAGTTAAGTGTCACGATGTACTCTGAAAAATGTATTATATCAAATGTTTTCAAAGATTTGGTCTTACATTACTATGCATCACCAGCAGTAACCCTCCAGACATTTGGGTGCTGTTTTTTTGCCAGTTGATTCTCAACATACATGCACATTCCACGGTTTCACAAGCCGACCAACTTCTGTACATGGATAAATTCCACACTAATTTTTTTCTTAGGAAAATGTAATTAAACCAATACTCTCTTCTTGGTAAAGCAATATCCACATGTTAATTGATGCTCCCCAACATGCACATGTTTGAGGTAATGTTGTCTAGAATGGTTACTGTTAGGTCATTTCTGGTCTTAAAATATTTTAATTCAGTTGTCAGTACATCAGAAGAAAAACCCTGTATATTTCAGCAAAAAGCTGGATGTTTTTCAAGATATAACATTTTATAGCTCAAATAAAATGCTCTGCAGCAGCAGCTAAAGATGGTGCAGTCAGATTCAGCACTGAGAAGCACTGCTAAAACATTAGAACAGTTGTCTTTTCTGCATTTAGAAGACAAACTATATTGATGCTACTACTTGAATGGTATGTAATGAAATCTTGGAGAATTTATCTATACAGTATTATACCAACAGCTTAGAAATGTAGCGTACATAGCCATTCAATATGACCATGACATATTGCATTTACTCCAGTTCCATTATGGGCACCATTCTGGTGTAGTACATGTTTTGACTAAGTTCTCTATCTCTCTACAATATAAAGACACATTGCTTCCCCTAAACAGAATGTGCGTTTGTCACTAGAATTTTGAGTGCAGCCCCCCCCCCCCCAAGAAGACATGTATTCAGATTAATGTATATACACCTTTTTATATCTAGATTAATCAGCTGAATGCATTATGTAGCCAAGGAGCATGGCATTCCGTTGAAATCTGCATTAATATTACAATGTGCTTCTTTGGTATGGTCCCACATTTGTAGGTAAAACTCACACTCCTATGTGGCCATACATGTGTTTCTTTGTCATTGTTTACCATAAAGATGTAATGTATGCACTTTCTAGGCTGATAAACAGTACATGTTCAACTGGTATCATTAACATGTCTTTAGGAAAGTAAATCCAAAAATAGTATTCTCTTCTCAGAAAAGTGACATTTTCCATAATTTGATATGCTGTACTACAATACTCACATTTTACATGCATCAGGCACATACACATTTGAGCTTCCAGCTATTGGCTCTAATTAGTTTTCAGATTAATAATGGTTAACAATATATTTTCACTTGGTTGTCACTACATCTGGAGAAAAATAAAATCTAAAAATCTTTTATCTTGCTGAAATGTACTTTCCCGTTTTTAACAAAGCATGGTTCCAGTACCATGTTTCAAAGCAGATAAATTTTAATAAATATAACATAAATGGAAAAATGCATCCTTGACAATGAAAACATATTGACTAGTGTATTGAAAAATACGAAAGAAACACAAGGGAAATACTTTTTATTTCAAGACTAAAACATACTGATAAACAGAAAACTGCAAATCTCATGACCTCTTTCATTATTTAAGTTTAATAAGATTAACTTGTTTGAAATTATATGATTTTAATTTATTTTATTTATTGTTGTTTCAACAATTTTATTTATCAATATTTTTTCAGTTCTCACTGTTATTATGTTATTGTTTGTTGTTTCTTTAGTGGTCATGTAGGAGGCATAATATACAATAGTTTGTACCGTAGGTTGTTCTGCACTAATGGTATTACGCCTTTTAAGTTGATTAAGTAGTTTATTGTTTAATAGTCTTATTGAGCTGATGCTTGCTTGTGCTTATAAGGCACCTGCTACTTGTTACTATTTATCTGAAGAAGTTTGTGGATGCTACACAAACGAAAAGTGCTTCACATTGATTAAACTTATTGTTTTGTTGTCCAAGTGCCGCTTCTCTTGTTTGATTCATTCTTGTTTAATAGTTTGTTGTTGCGTAAGTCCGTTTATTAGTTTATCAGTTGTCTATGGCGTCCGAATCAGGAACGAGTGACAGCGGCTCTGCATTTGCGAATACACCGGAGATTTTTAATAATAATTTAACAAATGACAATATCCCTCTTACAACAAGTGACAAAGTCCTTAGTGGTACCCAAAGTTCTGTTCAGAGTTCTACCACTAAGCTGGATGTTTTGTTGCAGCATATGGATGCTTTATTTGAACGTTTGAAAAAACTGGAGAACCACCAATACAACACTCAGCTCCCCATGACAACATCGAGGTTGATTCATCCAATCACTCCGCTGGTTGCCTGTCAGGATCACCGAGCCTTACGTGCAGGCAGAGGAGTATTCCGGCCATCTGCTCAACTATTCTTGACGAACCAACTGCTTTTATGATCATGCCAGATGGAGTAACTATCCCAGTGTCAAATAAAGCAGGTCCAACTTCAGTGGTTAATTCTAACGTAAATTTTTTTAACACGCCTTCTATGGAACCTGTTACAGTGAGCAAACGACCTGCATTAAACAACACCAATGTGGGTAATTTTCCAGATATAAAGAACTGGATGGTCAACATTTTTTCTCTCTCAATGGCACCTGAAGGGTCAAGACAACAGACTACAGATACAGGCTGTGAGTATACAGACATTTCTCACAACTTGAAGGTCCTTGACAACTTATTAAACTGAAAAAGACACAACTAGAAATATCTTATTTTCAAGAGTGCCTCAAACGGACAATTGTCCCTAAGGGTTTAAGGCACTACCAGTACCCTACTGGCTTGGCAACAAATTTGGCATTTCATAAAGACTTAATAGTGCTATTTGAGCAACAGGGCTCGGATTTATTGTTATTAATGATTAAGCATTATTCTTTACTAGTCGAGTCCCTAAGCCTTCAAGTAGCTGAATTGGACGCTGAGATAAAATTAGACCATGAATTCTTCCGCTATAAATATCAATATAGCAGAATGTTCACTAGTATAGACCAATACCTTGATAAACTTAAGAAAAACAAGATTAAAAAGATTGATAGGGATGTAAAGGCGTACAATGAGGGTACAAGCCTATCCCCCTCCACCGCAATCTCAGGTCTGGAAAGGTCTAGTGAGTCCAGTTCAAGCTTCTAGCAATCATAATACTTCGCACTCTGCATCTACGAATAACTATGATAATAACCAGCCACTTTTGGATAACTGTTCAGTGGACAATGATGATCTCATAGATGTAGGGTTACAAGATGATCCTAGGAGATCTGAAAGGGTACAGGACAATCATGGTCCTAGTCATTATAATTTGAGATCCAACAACCAGAATTTTTTAGGAGCCAGACCGAAACAACTGAATCAGACCGGCAAACGGAATCTGAAACAATACAGGAACTAACTTCTCCCTTGGAGGTCACGAATGCTCCAGTTTTTGAAGTTGACATTGTCTCTCCTGTTTTATTAAGTTGCAAACTTAATTCACTTGATTGTTCTACTGATGATCCTCTGGTATCTAACAGTATAAGACACAATGGGGGGAACAATGTAGAATCTCTTGGTTTGCCTATAATACTGACTAATATTGATGAAGATTTTAAGGTCTATAATTATTCTACAGTAACCATAACACAAGATCAAGTAGAGCTCTTTTCAAAGGGTTACACTTATGTTCCCACACAAAGGTTAGATTTAGTTAAAACTATAATCGACATCAAATTATTCACGAGGAAACTCAATTTCAACCTAATGATGGGAGACGATATTGTTTCAAATAATAACCCTTTCAGAATTCCTAGTGTTACCTTTGCACCCATTGCTTAACGTTTTTGAACAATTGTGCGAGTTACTCATTCACCAGAAATTTAAGTTAGGGCATAATTTTCCTACATTTGGTAACACATCCCAAGCCGAAAAGGACTGTATAGATGTCATCAAATTGTATGAAATCTGGATTTGTAAACCAGACAAGGGAGGGGGCCTAGTTATTTTTGACAGTGATAACTACAATGCAAGAATGTTACACATATTGGATAGTCCATCTTAACCTCCTTAGTTCAAGATCTGAGACTAACGGGGCTTATAATAATATTAAGAACAGCATTGAGGAAATGTTTATAGAAGGTAGGATCGACCAAAACATCTTTAATTTTATGTGTACATCTTTTCCTAGGTTTCCCCACTTGTTTGGAATACCTAAGACACAAAGATATTGGTAACCCCCTATGCGTCTACTTTTGGATGGCAGGGGTTCACCTACGTATCCATGTGCCAAAGTTGTGGATGCTGTATTACAGAAGTATCTAGTTAAGATTAACCACATATGTAAGGACTCTTGGGCTTTTCTTGATAAAATCAATCATTTAGAATTTAGATCCACTTTCAATTTCCTTACCATGGATGTTAAAGATCTGTATACATGCATTCCACATGATTTAGCTTTGGAATGGGTTATCCAATTTTTGAGATTAAACGGTGCAGAGAATGCCGAGATGTCACTTGTGAATGGACTATTGGTGTTGATTCTGGACAATAATTTTATGTTCGCAGACAACTTTTACCTACAGCAAGTTGGTGTTGCAATGGGCTTCCCATGTGGAGCAAGCGTAGCCAATTCAGTTATGGCCAATTGGGAACATCTTTATGTCTTCAACAACTGCGAATTCAAGGACTTAACTCGTTACCTTGATATTTTTATATTATTAGACGGTGACAGTACACTCAGTGATAAGGTTGTGGATTATTTCAACATGAGCACACAGTTTTTACATTTTACTTACACATTTAACACTACGTCTATAGCCTATCTGGATATCCAGCTAACTAAAGATTTGAGTCTCCAGAATTTCACGGCTAGAATCCATAGGAAGAACACGTATTCAAACTCTTTCTTACACTATCCTAGTTGTCATCCCCACCATCAGAAGCGAGCAGTAGTTAAGGGCCAATTGGTGAGAGCAGCCCGCATAGTCACCCTTGATGACGACTTTCATGCAGAATGTTCTTTTCTTAAGAACTTGTTCCTACATCGAGGCTATCCTGAACATATGGTTAGTGACATCATAGAAGAGGTCAAACCCATCCTTGATGGGGTACACCTGCAACATCAGTCCAATGACAGGCCTGATTCATCCCTGTCTCAAGGTAGCAATGTCCCCTTGGACACCCATTTTCAAGGACCTATGTTTATTACAACTTATAGCACCAATAGCAAGGTTTGTTTTGAAATTTTACATAAAAACTGAGCTAACATTAGGAGTGACCACAGTGTGCGTCAGAGACTTGGTGATCAACCAAAAGTGATTTTCAGAAAAGCCAAAAACCTTAAAGTACTGTTTGAACAACAGAAGTAACGTCTAAGTAGATCTGTAGGAATGCATAAATGTCAATCTTGCAATTACTGCAAATATGTTACAGAATCTAACAGGTTTAAGATAGAAGGCCAAATGTACAGCTTGAAACATAGAGTTAACTGCAACTCTAAAATGATCATTTACTTAGCTCAATGCCAAAGCTGTTTAGCATTTTATATTGGTAAGACGGAGGGATGTCTCCGTGATCGTATGTACGAACACATTTATGTTATTAGAAAAAAACAAACAAGATAATACTTTGGCGAAACATGTTCTCTGCCACTTAGACCATTCTTTTAAATTTATGGTGATAGACCAGGTTACTGAGGATAAACGAGGGTGTCCGACTGGTTTAAAATTGGAAGAGCTGGAACTCATCTGGCAAATTAGATTAAACGCATATAATGTCCCCGGCCTAAACGAAAACTGCTCTATCAGCAGTATTCTGAAGATTAAAAGTTTAATAAGATGAACTTGTTTGAAATTATATGATTTTAATTTATTTTATTTAATTATTGTTGTTTCAACAATTTTATTTATCAATATTTTTTGAGTTCTCACTGTTATGTTATTGTTTGTCGTTTCTTTAGTGGTCATGTAGGAGGCATAATATACAATAGTTTGTACCGTAGGTGGTTCTGCACTGATGGTATTACACCTTTAAAAGTTGATTAAGTAGTTTGTTTAATAGTCTTATTGAGCTGATGCTTGCTTGTGCTTATAAGGCACCTGCTACTTGTTACTATTCGTCTGAAGAAGTTTGTGGATGCTACACAAACGAAAAGTGCTTTACATTGATTAAACTTATTGTTTTGTTGTCCAAGTGCCGCTTCTCTTGTTTGATTCGTTCTTGTTTAATGATAAACAGTACATGTTCAACTGGTATCATTAACGTCTTTAGGAAAGTAAATCCAAAAATAGTATTCTCTTCTCAGAAGTGTGACATTTTCCATAATTTGATATGCTGTAATACAATACTCACATTTTACATGCATTAGGCACATACACATTTGAGCTTCCAGCTATTGGCTCTAATTAGTTGTTTTCAGATTAATAATGGTTAACAATATATTTTCACTTGGTTGTCACTACATCTGGAGAAAAATAAAATCTAAAAATCTTTTATCCTGCTGAAATGTACTTTCCCGTTTTTAACAAATCATGGTTCCTGTACCATGTTTCAAAGCAGATTAATTTTAATAAATATAACAAATGGAAAAATGCATCCTTGAAAATGAAAGCATATTGACTAGTGTATTGAAAAATACGAAAGAAACACAAGGGAAATACTTTTTATTTCAAGACTAAAACATACTGATAAACAGAAAACTCTCATGACCTCTTTCATTGTTTTTAAAACTTGAAGTTCTCCCAAGCGTCATGGTTCATTATAGCTAAAGGAACTGTTAAAAAAATGAAAAACTCAAATAATTTTTGACTTTTTTCTGCAACCATATTTAATCACATTTGCCTTGTAATGGAGATATCCCACCACTGCCAACCAATATGTGATGACCCTCCACCTCTGCGGCCAGTAATCAAGGAGCCTCAATCCTCACCACTGGCATTAGTGGGGGTTGCTCACTGGGAGGAGGACAGGTACACACACATTATTTCCAGATGCAGCTCTCTGCATCAAGTGCAATTTCCCTTAAGAGCACACAGAGACTGCAGGGGCTGGTTTTCCCCCTCTTTCTGCAGATCCCAAATAAGACTCCCCTCCGGCACAGCTATAGAACTGAGTCCTTAGCCAGGGGTCCAAGCTGAGCCCTCCAATACTCTCTCTGTCCAACCAGTGCTTCATATCCCTGCCCATGTAACTGACGCACACACTCTTGAAGATCTAGACGTGCAAACACACACACACACACACACACACACACACACACACACACACACACACACACAAAACATGGGAAAGGCTGGCTCAGGTTTACTAGCCATGCCCCATTTTGCCCAGACTATAAGGTAGTTATCACTGCCACCAGAACCGCTTGAAAGCTACTTTAAGGCCCTTACAAGGGTACCCAATACACAGAGTGAAATTAATTTTAATACAAATGGAAGTTTGGCCAAGAGCAAGGCTATTAGGAGTGGCCCTCACAGAGTCATCAAATAAATATGTAAGTACTCTCAAAACGTAAATATCTCAACAAAGATCAGCCAATGAAAGGTTTAAACATATATTAAAAACGAGCAAGAAAATACTAAGTATATATTCACAGTGACATCAGAGTTCAAATCACAGGAAATATTTAAAATAACACTGAAGGACAGGCTCAGACAAATAAAGAAAAACAATATCTAAACTAAGCTTCACTATATTCCTGACTGAATCTAAGAATCACAATTCCCTAATAACTTAATAGAGCAAGGCAACTGATGTGGTGAATGGTTCTTCTTGTTGCTGTCAGCCCCAAAACAGAATAATTTGTCTCTCTAAGAGACTTCTCAAAATACTATATAAAATACTATTTCTGAGATAGCTTGCAGAACAACATCACTTCTGGTCATCTGACTTCTACTTCCCATGCAAAAAGTACAGTTGTGTACCTACCATAAATGTAGATATTTGAGTGTATTCACTGTTGCAGTCATTACAATTGGGTTATCCTGCTGGCAGGCCACCCTCAGTCGGCCTGAATTCCAAAGTCTAGGTCCGGCGTCGGTTGCCGTCGCCTCCTCCCTGACGTCAGTGCGCCAGGGGTATAAAAGATGCAGCTGATGCCATTTTCTTCAGTTTTTCTTGCCCAAGATGTCAGGTGCCCCAAAAATGGTAGGCTAAATGATGCCAATAAGCATGCATGCATATAAAAAAACTTTTCCTTCATCTACAAGCAAATACACCACATAGGTTGTATAGGATAGAGAAGCACAGATAAATCACAGCAAAGAGAGGGGGCATGGAGGGAGGGCAACCTGGACTGCAACAGTGAATACACTCGAACATCTACATTTATGGTAGGTACACAACTGTACTATGTTCATCGTGTTTCACTGTTGCATTCATTACAATTGGGTTGAATCCCAAAGCTAAGGTTGGGAGGCTGGTACTAAATAGGATTAGGAGAGGCTATCAGGCCTTGCAGAACTGCAGTGGCAAAGCCTGCCCTGGATTTAGAGTAGAGGGGTAAGTGATGGTGCTTTGTAAAAGTATGCACTGAACTTCAAGTTGCAGCCTCTAAGATGTCTTTGGTTGGTACTCCTCTGAGGAAGGCTGCTGAAGTGACTGCTGCTCTGGTTGAATGTGGCCTAATGACCTTAGGCACTGATTTGTCATGATGTGAATAGCAGAAATGAATACAGTGGCCTATCCACTTTGAAATAGTCTGCTTTGAGACAGGCCTTCCTTGTGATGCTGCTGCATATGACACTAGAAGCTGTTCAGTCTAATAGCTTTGGTTCTGTCCAAGTAGAAGCGTAGCTGTCTGTGAATGTCCAAAGAATGCAGAATTCTCTCACCCTTATTCTGTGGGTTTGGATAAAAGGTAGGCAAATTAATTGTTTGGTTAAGTGCCACACTGGAGACTACCTTAGGCATAAATGTAGGGTTTGTTCTCAGAGAAACCCTGTCAGGATAGAAAATGATAAAGGGTTCCACAGCCATGAGTGCTTGTAACTCTCAGACTCGCCTAGTGGAGGTTACTGCTAGGAGCAGAGCTGTTTTCCAGGATAAGAATTTTATATCAGCTGCAGAGGCTGGCTCAAACGGAGGCAGTGTAAGTTTTTCCAAGACATAGTTTAGGTCCCATACAGGCATTGGTGCTCTCCTAGGGGGTCTTATGTTTTTGGCCCCTCTGAGGTGCTGCCTTAGTAATGGATAAGAAAAAATAGGTGGTTCTGTTTTGTAATGAGCTGAAATGGCAGAGGCATGAATTTTAATTAATGAAAAAGGAAGACCCTTCTCCAGCATCTCAGTTAAGTATTGCAAAATCTGAGGAATATTTGGAACAGTCGTATCAAAACCTTGTGCCTGGTTCAAAGCACAGAATCTCTTCCATTTTTCTGCATAAGATTTCCTGGTGCTAGGCCTCCTGGCCTCCAAAATAACATCCATCACTGCTTTAGAGAGAGGTGTGCCGAGAGAGGCTACATTATCTGCCATGCTGCCAGGTTTAAGGTCTTGAGTTGGCTGTGCAGTATCTGACTGTCTTATTGAGTCAATAAGTGAGGGATTTGAGGTAATGTCCAGGCTGGGCAGTGAGACAAGCTCCTTAGGATTGGGTACCAGTGCTGGCGGGGCCAGTCTGGGGCAATCAGTATCATTTTTGGTTTCTCTTGTCTGACCTTGAGGAGTACCTTGGGGAGGAGAAGCAGAGGAGGAAAAGCATATACTGTTATATTTATTCAGCTGAAAGATAGAGCATCCACTTTCCATGCTTACTTGTGATAAGTCCTTGTGCAGAATCTTTGTAGTTGGTAGTTGTGAGGGGAGGCAAATAGGTCTATGCCGGGGCATCCCCAGGTCCTTGTTATCATGCTGAAGACTTGTGGATCCAATTTCCACTCATAGGGATCCATTAGGTTTCTGCTTAGTTCGTCTGCCAGAGTATCCTTCCTGGCAGGAATTGAGCTTGCAGATGTACTTGATAAGTCAATGCAGTGTGCCACAAGTTCATGGCTAGCCTGCAGAGGGGGTAGGAATGTGTGCCTCCCTGCTTGGTTATGTACCACATGACTGTAGTGTTGTCCGTCTTTATTAGTAGTTGTCCTGGATGAAGTTGATCCTTGAAGGCTGTTAAGGCATTCTGAACAGCTAGCATCTCTTTTTGATTGATATGTAGATGCATTTGACTTGTGGACCATGTGCCCTGAATACATCTTCCTGCCATATGGGCCCCCCAGGTGTAATCTGATGCATCTGTTGTCAATGTCTGCCTGGCTGTGGGTAAGGTGAGTAAGGGATGACTGTCCCTTGTTGTGGTGACAGGCTTTTACCCATCATCGAAACTCCTGTTGCAGGCAGGGAATGAGGGTAATTATTGTTTCCAGGATGTGGCAATGTTGAGTCCAAACACTTTTTAGATACCATTGAAGTTTCCTCATATGCAGTCTTGCACATGGAATTAGTAGAATGCAGGATGCCATGAAGCCCAAAGCCTGCAGAATTTTTCTTGCAGATAACTGGGCCTTTGTTGCCAACATTTTGAAATAGGTAGTCAGTTGCCTTTGTTTGTCTGGCGTGAGATAAGCCATCTGGGCAGTTGTATTTAAGCTTGCACCCAGGAATATTATCTCTTGAGAGGGTACTAGTTTTAATTTCTGTTCACTGACTGTGTATCCTAGGCATGGTAGTAATCTCTTGACAAACACCAGATGCTGTAAAAGAATGTCCTTGTTCTCTGCTTGAATAAGGCAGTCATCCAAGTAAGGATATATATGTATTCCTCTTTATCTGCAGAATGCAATTACTGGTGCCAGGCACTTTGTGAAGACCCTGGGTGCAGTAGATAAGCCAAACGGCAGTGCAGAGAATTGGTAGTACATTGAGCCAGCTTTGAATCTGAGGTATCTTCTGCATGTTTGTCTGATTGGGACATGCAGGAATGCCCCCTTTAAATCTAAAGTCACAAGCCAAGTCTTCTTGCCCAACATGGGCAGAAGCTGCTGTACAGTCAACACTTTGAATTTTGGAATATCCAGATATGTTTTTAGAATAGATAGGTGCAGTATTGGTCTCCAGGCTGTGTCTTTTCTGGGTACCAAGAACAATCTTGAATAGAATCCGTGACCCTGCTCTTATTCTGGTACTTGTTGAATGGCCCTCATGTCCATGAGAGATGAAACCTGTTTTTGTGCCTCTGCCCATTGATTGCGTGCCAGGTCTGGCATAGCGTTTTGCCTTGGCAGGGTGTGAAAGTGGAACCTGTAGCCTTGTGAAGCTATATTTAGAACTCATTTGTCCTGGGTGATCATGGGCCAACTTTGTGAAAAAAGTGCTAACTTTCCCCCAAAGGGGCTGTCAAAAGATAAGTGCTTGGTGCCGGAAGTGGAAAGTCATTGAGACAGTTTCCTGAATGGCTGTGATTTTTCTTCTCCGCTCTTGGAGGTAGAAGGACCCCATTGTTTAGGCCTGTATGAGCCTTGGGGTTGTGATCTACCTCTGGGGCATCTGTATCTGCCCCTTTGTGGTCTATCTGACACTGGAAAGGACCAATATTTTGTTGGCCAGTTCCTGCTAAATCTGGGAGGCTGTACCTGCAAGAAATCCTTGACTGTTTGCATAGATTTAGCCTTGCCCTCCATTTTCTTCAACACCTCTTCTGCTTTAGCACCAAAGTATCATGCTGTAAAGGGAGCATCTAATAGTTTTGCTTTAACACGATCTGGCAAATTTTGTTCCTTTAACCAAGCATGCCTCCTAATGACAGAACCTGTAACTGCGGCCCTGCAGGAGGCCTCAAGAGAATCAAAACCACATTGCAAAGTATGCTTTCCAACTTGTTCAGCTGCATGCAATAAATCCTGCATTTCTTTGTTGTCTGCACATTCTGTATTTGCTGGCATTTTCTGTTTACGCAAAGATATAAGATATTGCTGATACTTAAGCAAATGAAATTGGCAATTTAAAGCTCTTACAGCCAAGGTAGCAGAGGTATAAATCTTTTTGCCCCATCTGTCTAGGGCCCTAGAATCCCTATCAGAGGGGATAGGTTTTTTTGCAGTAGAAGCCTTGACCCCTTTGGGACCCTGAGAGATGGTCTCTGAGTCAGCTGCAGGGTTCTTATAGAGAAATGCATGCGAATCAGGAACCCTGTAGTATCTGTCTGGCTTAACAGGGGCTGGTGGTAGACAGCCTGGAGAAAAACTGGACTCTGTAAATACATCTACAATGTCTAAAACAGGCGGGATAGCAAGAGGCCTGTGCTGGGGCAATAAAAGGAAATCTGAGCCTTTTCTAGGAATCTGAGTAATCTTGGCTCTCCCAGTGGAAATGCTCCCTCATAGTATGCAGTGTTTCCCCAAAAGAATAATCCTCAGGAGGAGAGGCTGAAGGGATAGACTCTTCAACATCAGAATCCTCATAGGGAGGAATGGAGTAATCCTGTTCAGAGGAGGAATCAGAGGAAATGGAAACCTGGTCTGAAGATTCATATTCTAACTCTTGCCTTCATATTCTAACTCTTGGAGGAATGGATGTGTATCACAGAGAATATCATCTCTTTGGAATTGTCTTCCTCTCCACATAAAGCAAAACACTTCCCTTACGCTATGCAAATGTAATATGGATGAATGGATAGGAAACCACAAATGACTTCTCTCGTCCCTTATGGATAGGGGTAGCATGTAAATGTTCTGCCCAGCTCTGGGTTATTTATACTTAAATTAAGGATACAAACTTTGTGGGAACGCAGGGTCCAGGATTCTAAAGATCCTCACAAACCAATACCTTGGTAAAAACCTAGTAAAGTAAGTGTTTTTTGGTAGGTCATCAGAAAGATGAAAATGATCATAAAAATCATGACTCTACCTATAACCTATCAGTCTTGCAACCTTATCTTTTCTATGCTTTTAATTTTAAAAGGAGGTCATCTGACGTTTATTCGTTCAGCCCTGGCCAGTTATATGCGTTCCAATAAATGTGCCAGCATAGCTCCCTTAATTCTAGTAATACTGGCAATGGACCCCCTAGGGAATCCAGTTTCAGCCTCTCCAATACTGAAAATTAAGAAGTATGCTCTGGGAAATCCTTATTATGTTTAAAAAGGGCATTACTGGTCCTTCCTTTTCCAATTTCATAGGAATGTTCACAGATATATGCTCAGGGAGTTTGCACTCTGTTTTCCTATACAGAGCCCTTGACAGGACTGACACAATGCCACATACACTATACCTGAACCCTCACAATTATATTTCTCCTCGGAAATATTGGGCCATTCCCCCACTTTCTCTCTAATAAGCCTATCGTCTCGAAGAATGTTCCAATTTGTTTTTAGAATCCATATGATCAAGCCAGTTTCTAAATTATAAACAGTAATGAAGGAATTACAATGGCCCTTCTGGTGTCTATCTTCCCTAGCCAAGCTATTATGTACTTCATCATCCTTATCTATTACATTTGACAAGCAAACAAGAATGAATAAGCTGGAACCGCAAAGTTTCAGATATGCATACTTTTTAAAATGCTGTTTCTTAATTATGTATCATATAACTGTTTTTAAACTTTGCATCACATTACTGTATTTGATATAAATTTAGTATGTTTAAATGTGTTCATTTGCCTGATGAAGCATATGCAAAAGTTTTAACTAGTTTTTTTTTTTACACATCCTGAGTTACTTTAGATTAAATACATTATTTGTATGCTTTGGTTCCAGGCTATTCATTCCTGTTTGTTTGGTCTTTGTTGCTTTGAGGCGCTGAATTTACCACATTGTCTTAACTTTTGAAAACATTGTTTAACAAGGGTATTCTCTTTTACTCTTAACTTCATAGATGATCTTGTTAATCAAATCTTCTGGGTACCTTCTTTTTGGAACACATCTATCAAAATGTCATATTCATCAAAAAATGGTGTTTCATTGTTGCCATATGTGCATCTCTGATGAGTTGCTTTTTTATGTGAAAACTGGTGCGAACCCGAGAAATGCAGAAGTGTGTTAGAGTATGTGGGCTTTCTTTAGATATGAGACATGCATCTTCTATTCTCCACATCCTTATACAGTAATACATCCAGATTTACTACACTAGTTTCACTAATTTCATACATAAATGATAGAAAACCAGTGCTGTTATTAATATATTCAATAAATTTATGCATCTCATCTTTGGTACCTCGGCATACTATGAATGTCATCTAACAGCATAAATATAACCTGAAAGCATGGCTATATTCACTACTATGTAGGAACTGATGTTTCCATTCTAGCATTACTATGTTCGAAAACAGAGATCCACAAGGTGACCCCACTGCCACCCCTTCTTCCTGGATATATTTTCCTTTGAAGAAGATAGTTATTTTGGAGGATCATTTCCAATAGTTCATCATACAAGTTGATATTATTTTGCTCTATCCCCCTCCTCCAAAGGTACTTAGTAAACCATGTGACCCCTAGCTCATCATGTATGACCGTATACAGGTTCCTTACATCTACCATAATGAGTATATCATTTTCATTAAATCTAAATCATTCATTTTCTCAAGAAAATGCTAAGAGTCTTTACATGTATGGATTAATCTTTTAGCAGATGTTTCAATTTATAATCTACGTGCTGTGCATTTATGCTGGTAATGGAACCCCTACCATCCACAATCGATCACAAAGGTGGATTGCACATGTTCTTATGAATCTTTGGTTCTCTCAGAAATTGTGGATACCATAGGGGTGTAATATTTATGAAATTAAATTAATCTATAGTGACATGCCCCTTAATGAACATGTCCTTAAGCTGCATCCTTATTTTCTGATGTGCAATATTAACCTGATTTTTACTTTTACAGCAGTAGTATACTTTAGATTCTAGGTCTTAAACTGGATTTTAGAAGTTACAGAAAACACTAACTACTAAATGATTAATATACTGCAAACAACATATAACACTCAAGTTACACATATACTGTAATCAGCATTTTGTTCATCCAGCTGAGGGCTTTCATATGAGGCTAAGTAGTTCATGTAAACACAGAAATGTCCAAGTATATTGCCTCTCCGTCCATTGTATTAGGCAAAATTACAGTAAAGGTGAAGCAAAGTACACAAGGAGCTGCTAGCAAAGCAATGATGGATTGCCAATGTGGAAAAGAAAATCCTGAATTGAGGGAGGCACTCGAGTGGTATCCAAGAGAACAAAGCAGCACTTTCTATTTTTTGAATAACAGAGACAGAGACTTTTTCCTTCCTTAAATTTATGACAGGGTGTCCTGCAAGTTCTGAGCGACTACAAAATCTTGTGTTGTTAGTCTTGTTCATAGCAAATGGAATAAGTCCAAATGGCATAATATAAGGAACACTGCATTAAATGGGAATTTTAATTACAGCTCCAGTTCACTTAAATGATGATAAAGCAATGGCACTCGGAACTAGGTAACGAACACAAATCCTGACTTTTTAACCTGCAACACTAACAAATTTGGGTTAGTTATAGGGAAAACAGAAGAACCTCTACTTCTGCATTACAGCATTAACTTAATAAATCCAACAGCAAAAATGATATTTAAGCCAAAACAAATTACACATTTACTTTAGTATATTCTGAAATGCTGAATGCACTTAGTTTTTGGACTGCAATAAAACATGTGGGCACTTGTTTAGATCAGTTATGAAAATGACACAAAAGTTACTATAAAAAAATATTTATTTTTTAAATTTAGTGCAGATATATATATATAAAATCCCTCCCCAAATATGTATACATACAAAAGAGTAAGTTCAAATTTAATGCAAACATTATTCCCCTCTATCTACATATAATTCAATTTAAAAGTATTCATAAACAGTACAAATGCAGTTATAATTTAAATAAACAATGGTATGTATTAATATCAGCAGATATGCGAGAAAGCCCTTTGCAGTTGATAACTACTAGGATTTCCCCTTTTGTCATTACTAGCTCAACAATTTCCTCTCTTGATTACACATTTTGGGTATACGTGACTCCTGCATGTGCAAGCTCTCACACACATATCAGGCTAGGAAAACATGTCCAGCTTCTGCATCACACACTTCAACTTCCACCACTAATCAAGTGGAACATGTAACACAGGGAAAAAAAACTCAGGAAGGTTAATTATACACCTGACAAACTTTACAGTAGAGATACATCTGCAGCACCCAGGCAAAGTGGCTATCCAGATTCAGAAAGAGGATGAGAGTAAAGTTGCCGCTGCAGAAGATCTCACAGAGCAGCAGCCGATACATATAGAGTTGTAACAGACATCTGAGGCCCATGCTGAGTCACCTGACAAAATTTCCAAGCATTAAAAAATGACTTAATTCATTTTGCAGCTGTGAAGTTATACCCCAACAACCTACATACACATCCATAAAATCCTAAGCCTTGCAAGGAAATAAGTGAGAAGCCAAACAAATCCACATAGCCTAGGAACAGTAAACTATTAAAAGTACAGACAAAATATTCCCCAGAAAAAAATGCTTCTTTGTAACAACTTTAGTCATACTCATTACTTCAGTACTACACTACAAAAATTCCAGTCCTATACTTGTTCTCTAGTTTCACAAATGACTTACCTTGAAAGCCATACAAGTTTAACACATTCCATCAGCAGTACTTGTTAGTAAAAAGTACAGTTTTGTACCTACCATAAATGTAGATGTTCGAAGATCCACATTGCTGCAGTCCTTACACTTGGGTAGTCCGCTGTCCTCGGTCGGCCCGAATATCAAAGTATAAGGCTGACGTCGGTCAAGGCGCATTTGACTGACATCAGGACGTCAGGGTACAAATGCGCATGACCGACGTCATATCCTCAGTCTTTTCTTGCCCCAGATGTCAGAAGACCCTAAAAATAAAGGTCAAAACCAAAAGACAGCAAACAACCAACCAACCACCCTTGCACTAACTATATGTACAATATATACAATATACACAATATGTACAACCCAACCCACACAACCACCTCTAACTACAGAGGGGAAGGAGGGAGGGTAAATTGGACTGCAGCAATGTGGATCTTCGAACATCTACATTTATGGTAGGTACAAAACTGTACTATGTTCTTCATCTCACATTGCTGCAGTCCTTACACTTGGGTAGAATCCCAAAGCAGAGGTAAGGGAGGATGGCTAACTACAAGGAAGCAGGAGCTGCCAATATGCCCTGCAAAACAGCAGTGGCAAAACCAGCCCTGGATTTAGAATAAAGCGGCAGGTGATAATGCCTAGAAAAAGTATGCACTGAACTCCAAGTAGCTGCCTCCAAAATATCCTTGGTTGCCACTCCCCTCAAAAAAGCTGTCGAAGTGGCAGTAGCCCTAGTGGAATGAGGCCTAATCCCAGCTGGAATCTCCTTGCCATGATGGGAATAACAGAAAGCAATGCAAAACCCAATCCACTTAGAAATAGTTTGTTTTGACACAGGCTTGCCCTGAGAACTCAAAGCAAAAGAAACAAACAACTGCTGAGACTGCCTGAACCCTTTAGTTCTGTCCAAATAATAACGCAACTGCCTGTGTACATCTAAAGTGTGCAAAATCTTTTCCCCTTTATTTTGGGGATTTGCATAAAAAGTAGGCAAATGAATAGTTTGGTTTAAAGCCACACTAGAAACCACCTTAGGCATAAAGGAAGGATTAGTGCGTAATGATACCCTATCCTTATGGAAAATCAAGAAAGGCTCAACCGCCATAAGGGCCTGCAATTCAGAAACCCTTCTTGCAGAGGTAATGGCCAACAAAAAGCAGTCTTCCATGACAAATATTTCAACTCAGAAGTAGCTGCAGGCTCAAAAGGTTGTAGAGTGAGTTTCTCCAACACAAAATTGAGATCCCAAGCAGGAGTAGGAGCTCTTCGTGGGGGTCTTATATTCTTTGCCCCTCTAAGAAATTGCTTGAACAAAGGATGAGAAAACAATGGTGGGTCGCAATCATAGTGAGCGAAATTGCTGCAGCATGAACTTTAATAGAAGAGAAAGACAAACCTTTGTCTAGTAACTCAGTAAGATATTGAAGAGCCACACACAAATTAGGCTCAGAAACATCAAAATCTTTTGCTGCACTCCAAAATAAAAATCTCTTCCATTTGTCTGCATACACTTTCCTTGTACTAGGCCTTCTAGCTTCCAAAATAACATTCAAAACTTGCTGAGGAAGTGGAGGCCCACTATGGTTCAAAACAGAATATGCCAGGCTGTTAGGTGCAGAGAGTGAAGCTTGACATTTAGCAAATGGCTGTCCTCCTGCGACAATAGGTGTGGAATCGAAGGCAAAGGCCATGGAGGCTTCCGTACCAGACTTCTCAGTAATGGGTACCAGTGCTGTCGAGGCCAATCCGGAGCTATTAAAATCATCCTTGGCATGTCCTGTCTGACCTTTAGAAGTACCTTTGGGAGGAGAGGCAGAGGTGGAAAGGCATACACATGAAGATTGCTCCAATTGAAAGAAAGAGCATCCACTCTCCAAGCTGTGGGATGAAACCTTTTGTGCAAAACTTTGGCAGCTGATGGTTTAGTGGAGAAGCGAACAGATCTATGTCTGGAGTTCCCCATGACACTGTCAATTTCTGAAATACATGAGGATCCAATTTCCACTCGTGGGGATCCATAATTGTCTGCTCAACACATCTGCTAAGGAGTTCTGTGCTCCTGGCAGAAACCTTGCCTGAAGATTGAGCTGTAAACTGAGAGCAGTCTCCCACAAAATCATTGCTTGCCTGCATAGAGGATAAGAATCGTTCCCCTTGCTTGTTGATGTACCACATGACAGTTGTGTTGTCTGTTAGAATCAACACCTGCCCTGGAAGAAGTAATTCCTTGAAAGCTATTAATGCAAACTGGACTGCTAACATCTCCTTCATGTTGATATGTAGATGTTGTAGTCTGACAGGCCACTTGTCTTGTATCCACTTTCCATTTAGATGAGCTCCCAAGCTTTGTCTGAGGCATCTGTCGTTAAAATCTGACTCGCCTCTGGCCGGGTCACAGAGAGTCCCTTGTTTAGGTGACATTCCTGAGCCCACCACAAAAATTCCTTTTGAATGCAAGGTATTATTTGAATGACAGTGTCCAGATCCTGGCAGTGCTGTGTCCATACATTTTGAGATACCATTGTAGCTTCCTCATATGCAGTTTGGCATTGGGAAGCACCAGAATACAAGATGCCATGAACCCTAAGGCTTGAAGGACTGTCCTTGCAGTCAGCCCGGACTGATGAGATAGTTGATGGAAGTAAAGGGATAGACTCTTTTGTTTGTCCGGGGTTAAACAGGCCATCTGGGATGCTGTATTCAGTCTCACACCCAGAAAGCACATGTCCTGAGAGGGTACTAGACTGGACTTTATTTCGTTCACAGAATACCCCAGGCATCTTAGCACTGCTATCACATATTCCAAATGATGAAGAAGCTCTTCCCTTTCTTGAGCCAGAATCAGGCAGTCGTCCAAATAAGGATAGATCTGTATTCCTTTTAGCCTGAAGAAAGCTATCACTGGAGCCAGAACTTTCGTGAACACTCTGGGCGCAGTAGATAAGCCAAAGGGCAATGCAGAGAACTGATAGTGAGAAGTCCCAGCTCGAAAACGCAGATACTTCCTGCAACTTAGTCTGATAGGAACATGAAGGTAAGCCTCCTTGAGATCCAAAGTTACCATCCAATGATCTTTGCCCAGCAGAGGTAAAAGCTGTTGCAACGCCAACATTTTGAACTTGGGAATGTCCAGATAAGTGTTGAGGATAGATAAATCCAAAATTGGTCTCCACGTGTTCCCCTTCTTTGGTACTAGGAACAGGCGAGAATAAAATCCTAGGCCCACTTCTGGCATAGGGACCGGCTGTATGGCCCCTATTTGGAGCAACAGAGAAACCTGCTTGTGAGCCTCTATTCTTTGTTGAGGAGGAACATCTGGCATGCCTTTGAAAGGAGGCAAGGTATGGAAATAAAACCTGTAGCCGTGGGGTATGATATCCAATACCCATCTGTCTTGGGTAATTAAACTCCAATTTTCTTTGTAAAGTGCCAACCTTCCTCCCAAAGGTGCTGCCAGACAAGAAGGCTCTGGCAGCTGAAAAGGTAGGTCATTGGGTCTGTTTACGAAAGGACTGACACCTGCCCTCACCCGAAGACTGTGCAGGAGAACTCCCTGTTCTAGGCCTGAAAGAGCCCTGAGCTCTGCCCCTACCACGTCTAGATCTACCCCTAGACTGGGAATCATAAGAAGGATACGTCCACCCCTTAGTAGGCCAATTTCTACTAAACTTTGGAGGCTGGACCTGCAAAAAATCTTTAACAGTCTGCATAGACTTAGCTTTGTCTTCCATTTTCTTTAAAACTGCCTCAACAGGAGGACCAAACAACACGTCAGATTGTAAAGGAGCATCTAAAATCCTTGTTTTAACATGTTCAGACAAATTTTGATCCCTTAGCCAGGCGTGCCTGCGAAGAACTGACCCAGTGGCAGCCACCCTAGACGAGGCCTGTACAGCATCAAAACCACATTGCAAAGAATGCTCACCCACCTGTTCAGAAACATGTACTAAATCTTGCAACTCTTTACAATCAATACCTACTGCCAGGGCATCAACCTTAGACTTCAATTGTGAAAGGAGATAGTTTTGGTATTTCAACATGTGAAACTGGCAATTCAAAGCCCTCATAGCAAGAGTGGAAGAAGTATAAACTTTCTTTCCCCATCTATCCAAGGCCCTAGCCTCTTTGTCTGCAGGAACCGGATTCTTAACAACAGAAGCCTTAACACCTTTAGGCCCCTGGCTAACAGTTTCTGGGTCTGCCCTAGGACTCTTAAAAAGATACTTATGAGCTTCAGGCACCCTGTAATACCTATCCGGCTTAACAGGAGCAGGAGGCAAAGAATCAGGATTAAGAGAAGCCTCTGTAAAAACATCTTCCACTACATCCAAAACAGGAGGTATAGCCAAAGGCCTATGCTGGGGTAAAAACAAAAATTCCCTAAGCCTTTTCCTGGAATCAGAGAAGTCCTGACCTTCCCATTTAAAATGCTCCTTCATAGAATGAAGAGTTTCTGAAAAAGAAAAATCCTCAGGAGGAGAAGCAGAAGGAGTAGAATCATCCACATCAGAATCAGAATAAGGAGAGTACTCCTGCAAGTCTTCAGCCGAAGACTCTGAAACATCTGAAGCCTGCTCAAAACCCCCCAGCTCAGGCTCCACCCTAGGTCTCTTATCAGGAGGGGGCATAGAACCCCTAATCAAAGTAATCAAATCTTCTGCCATTTTAAGCATATGCTTCTTGGGCACAGTTCCTGAAGAGCTAGGGGTAACACCAACTGAAGCTAAACCTGGCCTGCCCCTGGGAGAAGCCTTTGAAACAGAAGGAGAGGGCCTAGCCACCCTGGGAAGGGAGGGGAGTATAGTAACCTGAGAAGCCCCCTCAGCCTGACTTGCCTCCTGAGAGGCCACATCTTGCAATAATAAAGTCTCACCCTGGGAACATAAAGAAACCTCCGGTGGAGCTACCGGCTCCACCGACACCTCTAAAGAACCGGCGTCCGGTACAGACGGTTCTTCTAGCCTAGGCTTAACTGCTTTGTCCTTGCGCTTCTTCGTAGAAGCGGGCGTCGGAGCATCCGACGGCATTTTATAATTGCACCGCTTCCCAAAGTCTAACCTTGCACAATCCAACCTTCTCTTTATAGTGCGTTTATTAAATCTAGCACAAGAGCGACAGCCAACAACGTCGTGCTCAGGCCCTAAGCAAGGAATACACAAAGTATGATAATCTCTATGCGGTATCTGTTTCCCACAAGAAATGCAATTATTGACTTTTTCTGACATCCGGTAAATCACTGAGGCAAGAAAAACTAAAATATTCCCCAACGGGGTACTTAGCCAACTTTGAACTCGGTCTGAAACTTCGAAATCGAAAAATCTCAGAACGCCAACCGGCACTTGCAATGCTGCTTCTGCATCGGACCATGCGGCAAAAAAGACTGAGGATATGACGTCGGTCATGCGCATTTGTACCCTGACGTCCTGATGTCAGTCAAATGCGCCTTGACCGACGTCAGCCTTATACTTTGATATTCGGGCCGACCGAGGACAGCGGACTACCCAAGTGTAAGGACTGCAGCAATGTGAGATGAAGAACATCTTCAGATTGCAAGGACTGCAAACAACTTTTTTCTGTTCATTTGTGTTAAGAAATTTACATAAACATGAAATTTTAACTATTAGCCCAATTATTTTTATTTATTTTTTTATCCTGCGGAGTTAGGGATAGTAGAAGAGGAACTCTCACCAAATTTCCCAGTGAAGAAGGCCTAAGTCAGAACAAAATGCTTCCTTATTACCAGAATAAAAGTGCTTTTACTGCCAAGTCTTGCTGTAACATCCAGTGTGTAATTTCTCCTTTGCTAATGGTACCTGAAAATGCCACATACCTTATCCAGCAAACAGAATTAATATTAACATCAGAACTCCTGTACATATAAATGTTATTATATCTACTTAGTCAATGGATATTTTTATTGCAAGTTTTCCATTCAGAATCTTTGGAAAAATATACTAGAAAACATTAAAACTACCACAGACCAAATACATTTCAAAACTGCAATAAACTAACAGTGTTTTACAACACTGGGTATTGCTTAAGAAGAAAATTGGAAACTAAATGTTGTACAACTCTTAAGTATTGCTTAACATGGAAATTCTGCAGTAGTACATCCTGAATGTAATTCAGGTGCCTCATCTATTAAGGAAAAAACTCTGTACCCATGAACTACCACATAGGCAGCAATCTACTTAACACCGAATGCGTGATAAGAGACCTTGGGACCCATGTGGACAGTAGTCTCTCCTTTGAAAGTCACATCACCACAGTAGTCAGAAGTCCTTCTACGTGGCACACATCATAAAAGGGCTCTCATCCAGGAAAAAAAGAGGTCATTGTTTCCCTCTACTCAACACGCATTAGACCCATTATAGAATACAATGCCCCTTTTGGAATGTACCTCACAAGACATCTGCAGCAGCTGGAAAGGCCACAGAAGTACCTCACAAAGAGGATTACTGGCCTCAAACAAATGCCCTACACTGACCGCCTCAAAAAACTTCAGCTTTACTCTGTAGCATATCGCCTACTCCGAGGAGATCTCTGCCTAACATATAAAACTATGTCAAACCCAGAGCTGTTGAACATGCTACACCTAAAGAAATAACAATCCCTCAGAGCTACACGCTCTAGGGACCTAAACCTTGTCACCACAATAAACAGGACACGCTGGAGGGATAGATTCCTGTCCCAGAGACTTCCTATACTATGGAACAAGCTACCCATCTATGTCAAGCAAAGTTCTTCATTAGCACTCTTCAAGAAAAATCTTGATGAGTGGATGGGAAATAGAAAATACACCCCGGGGATCACTTGTGTCTCTGCTGGACAGTGGCACAGGAAAATAACTTTCTTGGGTGGAGTAAGCTATGGAACCCTGCTGGCTAGGCTTACGTACGCCCTTGGGCCGATAGCCTAGTACCTACCTATGAACCTGTAAGTGATGGTCAGCAAGTGCTTATTGCTACTCCAACAATGTATTTCTGCTACGTCCACAAGGCATACCGGATGTACTTCTGCACAGAAATCCCTTCCTAATTCAGGAATAACAATTTACAAAATTAGCTGGTGTCTAACATGTGAGCTAAAGTGACTCCAAACTGAAAGATTTATTTAATCATTCTTTTTGGACTCTGTTCCCACCACATCCCCAAACCCATCAAACTCCTGCCCTCCCATGTCTTATTATAGACTGTTGGCACCCTAGGACACTAGGGGAGGGAGGCAAGATTTGGGGACCATGGTCACCATGTGGTGCGAGTTAGGATTTTTCCATACTCCAACAGCCCTCAAAGTATGCAAATACTCAGAAAGCATGTAATGCATCTTGTCCAGCAGTACTATTCTCACATCAAAATTCATAATTTGTAAGAAAACCATCCCTGTATCAATGAATGAAAACACAGTGCTCAGATGTTCCAACGCTACAAGTAGCATTATTTGGGCAAAAATGTTCTTGCAATGTCAGATTTGGGGTATGGGAGTACATCAGCAAACACAAAAATCAAAAACCATACTGGCTAAGATTTCTGCTGAAAAAATCTGCAAGAATAGTTGCCAATGTGTTTGCTTGAATTGTAGCTGAAGAACGGGCAAGCATATGACCCACTCCCTCAAATTCTAAAAACAGAATACAAGAATAATTAGTGGAGTGTCCTTTGACCACTGTATGTGATTGTGAGTGTGTGGGGGAATGGGACAATCACTGAACTACAAAATGAGAGGTGTGTTCATACAACACTGGCTAAGCTTTACTGGGTATGCAATACATCTGGATAACAGATGCTGGGAGTCAATCACCAGAGTACTCTGCAAGGGAACAGTGATTCACATAAGTTAACTGCAGAGATACACAGTGACTTGCAACTGAGTGGTAAAAGGACTGCTCAGTATTTCTGAGCTACATGCAAATGTAGCAGTCCATGGGCCTGTACTATGCACACTAGACTTGTACATACAATAAATGGAATCATCTGGGATGCTACATATATACTCCAGTTTTTCAGAAGTCTGTACTGTGCAATATCTAAGTGAAGCAGTGTTATTGTCCATGGCCTTGAGCTCCATACTCCCACTGTTGCGAGACTGCAACACTACTTTTGCTAAATACTGCACTTCTGCCACAGCAAGTGTGGAACTTTGCGCTTCTCTGGCAAATCTTTATGAATCCCAGCCTATATAACCTCAAGAAAATATAGGAGATAGTGAAGAGACAGCACTAAATAAAAGGTACCGAGTTACATTATAAAATTGTACCTAACTCCAGTAGTAGTTTGATGCATTAATGAATAATTTTTCTCTTTTTCATCTTTTGAAATTTAGCACTATTTAGCACTATGTTGTTATGCTTATACCACCAAAACAGGTTTACACTTTTCAGATTAACTCATTTAGAATGCTGTCATAAGTCATAAGTTTGAATTTTCATTTCACAAATAAGTTTAGGAACTTGGAAATTACAGGCCAATTAGCTGTTAGTAACTGGATGCAGAAGATGATCAATAGCTCTGTATGGAATCAGTAAATTTTAAAACTTCCAAATTATTTTCTGTGAAAAAAAAAACTATTACTAATGTGACAACACTTAAAAGGAAGGCATTTTTTCAATAATACAATTTCTGAAAAATCAAGAGCATTATACACATTTGGCAATAACGTCTGAAAAATCAAGACTATTATACACATTTGGCAATAACTTCTGAAAAATCAAGACTATTATACGCATTTGGCATTATTTGCATCAGTGATGTTTCTAACAAATGTTATACTATTTGCTTGAAAGAAGCATGAAAAGACGAGCTCACACAAAAAAGAAAACCAGGAGTAAAGGCACCAGTCTAATTAAAGCAATACTGCAAACATTACTGTAGTTAACTGTTAATACATAAATACTTTCCCACTTTTTGTGCAAGAATTCTAGGCAGAATCAGACATAATGGGGGAATAAATCCTGAAAACGTTAGGGCTAATATTCAACTCTTAATCACATTTACTTAAAAAGTTAACAGTTCACGTCAACATGCAATTTTTGAGCAATCAGAATTATGAAACTCTAACGTTTGGCATTACTGACCGACAATAACCTTCAGTGAATTAGCTGAAAAATCAAACAGTTTATGAAGGACAGGGCAAAATCAGAAACACTCTAAAAACAGGGATAGTTGGGAGGTGTCCATGCATTATGCAAGCATACAAACATGTGTAAAAGGCTGGCAGGCCCCAATTCTTGGTCTTTGTGGCAACTAGGTCATGGCTAAAAAGGTCTCAGAAAGACCACTCCGCTTACCCAATTAAGGTGTGCACAAATCACTTTCTAATATACTGGGCCCTATAATGCACTCCATCCTCCCCTGTGTAAATACTAGCTTACAATGACAAAAATGTCTCTCCCTTTATGGATACACATGCAATAAACTTGTGCAATATTTCCTCTTTGTGGTCATGTGCTTACTGATGACTGAAAAATGTGCCCAGTGATGGAAATGCACTTGCACACTCAGAAGATAACTTGGGTATCATCTTTCACTAGATTAGACAGCTAGCTAGCAAAAGTGCAGTCAAGATAATCTGTCTGAGGTGGGAGAGCTCAGGGAGAAAAGCGTGTGGAGGCAATTGAAGGGTCAGGCAGGATAGGTAAACTGGTGCAAAGGTACAGGGTGGGAAAAATGGGTCTGGCAGGAGGTTGTAAAAATGCAGCCTGGGAGAAGTTCAGCCTTTTCAACCGTAAAACATTGTGGACAGCATTTGTGGAGCATCAGCTGAGCATTCTATTCTGTGTTTTAATGCTGAACAATAGTGGGAGCTAGAGAAGCCAGGCAGAGTTTAACAATGTGTGTGCAAGAGCTTGATACAGCTAAGTGGACACTGTACTTGAATCTGGATAGCATGCTGGGTGTAGGTCACATTTTTCAGCAGTGTTTTTGTGAATAAGTGAGTCAGTGAACACAAGTCTTTTTTGTTAGCAAAATTACTACTGAAAAGCAAGAAATTCTGAGGTGAAAGGAAAATATACAGACTGGGATCGGAGGTGGAGCAAGCATGGAAAGCAGGGGATTGAGTGAGGGAGGACACTAGCTTTAGTAGTGACAGCAGGTAGGATAACATCTAGGGGTGCCTAGTTCTTGACCAAAATTATATGATTAATACTAAAAACAAAAGCACTACAGGAAATTTTAATCAGATGCAGGGCTGGTGGCTGAAGTCATGCAAGTAATCCCAGACTGAGATTTCCATTATGAAGTCCATAAACAGTTGCCTGGACAATCTGTGCATTGATGATAACTCAGTGCAATGGACTGACACTTGCTTAGGATACAAAGCTCAGATGGTTTGAATCTAGGGGTAGGAAATGAGACAAAACAAAAGGAAACTTTTATTATGCAGGGGTAAATTGGGTGGCTCACACTGATTCAAATAAAAGACAGCAGAAGTAAGAAAATGTATAGACACAAGGGCCAGGATAGGATGTCAAACAGGGAGGAAAACAGATGAAATACATTTATCTGTATTGCGAATAAAAAAAAAAAGTGTCACATTACATACAATAAAGGATATTTAGTGTGGGAGAGGTACAGTGGCAGAGCCCATTAAGTAAGACTCCTTACCTAGAGTGGATATAAAAAGTGTACACACCCCTGTTAAAATTCCAGGTTTTTGTGATACAAAAAAATGAGATCACAATAAATCATTTCAAAACTTTTCCCACCTTTAATGTGAGCTATAGCCTGCACAATTAAATTGAAAAAAAAAAAAAATCTGTTAGGAGAAAAAATATAAAAAATAAAAAAAAAATGTACAAGACGCTGGTTGTATAAGTATGCGCACCCTTAAAGTAATACTTTGTTGAAGCACCTTTTGATTTAATTACAACATTCAGTCTTCTTGGTTACACACCTGCCATCAATTAAAGAGACACTGATAAACCCCAAATAAAGTTCAGCTGTCCTAGTAGGGTTTTCCTGACATTTACTCAGTTGCCTGCCACAGCAAAAGCCATGGTTCGTAGAGAGCTTACACAGCATCAAAGGGATCTCACTGTTGCAAGGTATCAGTCAGGAGAAGTGGTGTACAAAAAAATTTCCAAAGCATTGGATATACCATGGAACATAGTGAAGACAGTCATCAAAAAGTGAAGAAAATATGGGACAACAGTGAGGTTGCAAAGAATTGGATGTCTCTCCAAAATTGATGAAAAGACTAGATGAAAACTGGTCAGGGAGGCTGCCAAGAGACCTACAGCCACACTGAAGGAGCTGCAGGAATTTCTAGCAAGTACTGGTTGTGTACTACATGTGACAACAATATCCCATATTCTCCACATGTCTGGACTATGGGGTAGGGTTGCAAGATGGAAACCTTTTCTTACACAGAAAAACATCCAGGCCCGGATAAAATTTGCAAAACAATACATCAAGTCTCCCAAAAGCATGTGGGAAAATGTGTTATGGTATGATGAGATTAAGGCTGAACTTTTTGGCCACAATTCCACAGGGTACATTTGGCACAAAAACAACACTTTGCATAACTAAAAGAACACCATCCCCATGATGAAGCATGACGGTGGCAGTATCATGCTTTGGGGTTGCTTTTCTTCTGCTGGAACTGGGGTTTTAGTCAAGGTGGAGGGAATAATGAACAGTTCCCAAATACCAGTCATTTTTAGCCCAAAACCTTCAGGTGTCTGCTAAAAAGCTGAAGGTGAAGAGGAATTTCAGGTTTCAACACGACAATGACCCCAAGCATACATCCAAATCAATAAAAGAATGGCTTCACCAGAAGAAAATTAGTTTTGGAATGGCTCAGCCAGAGCCCAGACCTAAGTCCAATAGAAAATCTGTGGGGTGACCTGAAGAGGGATGTGCACAAGAGATGCCCTTGCAATCTGACAGTTGCAGCACTTCTGCAAAGAAGAGTGGGCAAATATTGCCAAGTCAAGATGTGCCTGCCATGCTGATAGACTCCTACCCAAGAAGACTGAATGCTGTAATTAAATCAAAAGGTGCTTGAACAAAGTATTAGTTTAAGAGTGTGCACACTTATGAAACCAGCGTATTGCATGTTTTTTTATTTTTTTATATTTTTCCCTTAATAGATTTGTTTTTCAAATGATTGTACAAGTTATAGGTCACACTAAAGGTAGGAAAAGTTTTGAAAAGAGTTATTGTGGTCTCATTTTTTTATATCACAAAAAACTGGCATTTTAGCAGGGGTGTGTGCACTTTTTATATCCACTGTATGTATGTTTTTTTGGTATACATATTTGGTTGGGGTAGACAGCTTCATATTATTTTCTGTTTTTTATATGACTTATAGTAGGAATTTGAGAAGTCAGGCAGAAGACTGTTTGGGGGTGCTGAAGTTATTCTACACACAACACACATGCACAACACACACCTTTGGCATTTTTAAGGGAATGGACAAGACAGACATTTAGTTGAGATGTGTGCGATACAGATAATCCCTGGAAAGGGGGATATATCCTTTTCCCAGGATTGTGTGAGCTCAGAGTCAGTATACATAACTAGTAGGGGGTTAAGAAGCTCAGCCTCCCACATGGGGGTGGCAGGGAGTTTGCCCTCCTCCTAATAAAAGCACTTGCTTTTGGTTTTACCCATTCCAATTTTAATCCTCAGTGCATACACAGTAGCTGTTGACAACACAGATGTCAATATTGCATCCACTCTGTGTAGAGTACTACAACCATGTGATATGTGTGTGCATTATCTATCTCTACACCTACGCACACCCACATATAAATATATTTAAAAAATTATATATATATATATATATATATATATATATATATATATATATATATATATACACACACAAAATAGTGGCACAAATGAATAAGGTCAGTAGGGCAGACATTTTTAGGCAACAGTATTAACAGGCATGTGACATCCCAACCTGATGTAAATATGAGAAAATGGAGGCTGCCAATAACCTTGGTGAAACTAGGCACTTTAAAAACCATGACTTAAGGGACTGCCAAAGTCCTCTGTCATTTCAGATCCAATGTGCAAGGCACAAAGAATGAGTTACAGTGGCAGCTAACATGAAAGAAAGACTGGTTGAAAAGATTAAACATCAGGACAGTGATGCTTAAGCGCAGATGGGTGGGAAAAATCCAGAGGTCAGTCAGCAGACCACAAAGTCACCCTGAAAGTCCAACAAGGAACATAATCAAGGCAAAGAGGCAGAACAGAGCACAGAATGTCACAAGACAAAGAGAAGGTAAGAACACACAGGTGGTAAAATAGTTCAATGCTTTGTAGAGTGGTTAATTAATAACAGGTATTTTGATATGGATGGTTCTTTGTCAGACGTCAAAGAATGATGTGCAAAGCAACAAAAAAAAACGCAGCCAAATGAAGGCTCAAGGATTAGAACACAGATGTTGGGGAAAAGAGAGCAGTTCAGGCTAAAATGGGGCACAGAACATACAAAGAGAGACAGGACAAGGAGAAAGTGCTGAAATCTTTTAACAGATAGTCTGTGAGGCAATAATACACAAAAAGAGCTGCTAGGTGGGAGGGCCACACAGTGCAAATGAAACAGCAGAGATTCAAGGGATGGCTTCTTTTTGCAACAGTTTTGTAGGGTAGCAATGCTAAACCAGGCACTAGGGTTTCATCTGATGGAAAAGTTTAGCCAGCAATTAGCAAATGAAAACCATATAGATGTCTTCATCTTGAACAGGGTAGAGGAAGATGGACCTGAAGGACAAAAGGAGAAAAAAGCATGGCATGCAGTGTAGAAAAAAGAAAGAAAGGTTTTTAAAAAATAATCTCGATGCTACTGTGTTCTCCATATATGGAAAATTATTGAGGGAAAGAAATCCCTAAAAAAAAGTGCTATGTATGCAGTTACATTTTCAAAGGATAACCACAGGCTGCAAGTTGTTAACTTATGATGAAGACTACAGTGGGATAGAAATGCCACACCTCTCAACCTGTTAGAGCAAGAAATCTAGACAAAGCCACAAATCATGGGGGGGGGGGGGTGAGAAAATGATGACAAAGGACCAAAAATAGGGACACTTTTTAAATTTATTTATTTTACATTTGTTTACCAGGAAAGTCTAACTTGGAACAAAGCCATTTTTCAGTGGAGGCCAGAGGAGAAATGCCTCCAGATGCATGTCTTTCAATTGTGGGAGGAAATCGCAGCACCCGGAGAGAACCCACACAAATGCAGGGAGGACATGCAGACTCCACACAGAAGGCACACTAGCCGAGAATTGAACCAGAGAACCTCTTGCTGTGAAGAGACATTGCAACCACTGCACCACTGTGCCGTCCAAATGTTACTCTTACAAACTTAGAAAGTTGATAGAATAACAGGTTTTGCATTAGCATGAATTTTCTGAAGGATATGAAGTCTGAAATTCAACTGTCTGCCATTATTTACTGACTTCAGTCCTCAAAGGTTTGCCAGAAATTTGTTAGAAAACCACAACTTTATGAGAAAGAGACCAAAAAAAGAGACGTAAATCTGGACAGTTAAGAGGTAAGGGGCCTGTCCTGAGGCCCTACTGGCCTAGTTATATCTGGGACCGCTCCACTGGACTGAGTGAAGAAAGACCAGCAACACTGACTATGGTTTTCCAGCAACATAACTAGTGTCAATGTGAAGAAAGAATCACAGTGGCTGGGCTACTGGGGCCAAACAGTGCAAACTAGAGGAACAGGCAGATGCTTTGCATACAGTTTGACTCTATGTCCTAAATCTAAGGGGGAAGCCTAAGCACTCAGTTAAAGTCCGTCTCAAGCTTTGTGTGCGTGGTCTTTATCTTTGTACACTGGCAACTGTCTAAACAAGTGTTGATGAACATATAAACTGTGGACAAATCACACGAACAAGTGTATGCCTTAGGGCTCTCCTGTAGCCTGCACAACTTGTTTTTGCATTGGACAACAGCACAGCAGGTGCGAAAAGTTAGTACTGCCCACTCTGTACACAATTTATTTACTGTCGGAGAAGAAAACTAAAAATGTTAAAAGGCAGTTACAGCCATTGACAGGACTATACAAGGAGCTGGGAATATCCTTGGCAGCAGAAAAGGCCTAAGGTCTGTCCACCAGAGTCACATTTCTGATGAGAGAAAAAGACAGAAAAGGCTGCTGTGTTGTGCTGCTTTGTGGATGAAAATGCTCAGAAACTGCGCAGAGCATTAAGACACCTTCTGGAAACAGAAAATATCAAATTAAAGCAGCTGCAAAAAACTGACAGGCTTGGTAAATTTCACTTACAGGGTGATCCTGGTACTTGGATCATTTATGTGGAGACTGAAAGCATAAGGGGCAGTATGCATGAAGCCATACCACAAAAACAGGAGTACAATGGACATGAAGCAAGACCTGTAGGTGCAGTTGAAATTTATTCAAAAATTTAATGCACTAGAATTATGGCAAAATGCGAGCATGGACTCTATATCAACACCTTCGAAGAACAGGCATAAATATAGAGGTAGAAGGGACTTTGAGGTTCTTTCAGAAGAAACTGGTTCAGCTTCACATGATCAAGGAGATGCATGTTAAGAAACATGTAGGATTACTGGAACTGGAGTTCTTCACAGTACTGATCAGTTTAGAGCTCTGGGGATAGCAAATGACAAACAGGACAGTCCGACAATATGAGGTAAAATTTATAAAGTAAACTGGGAGGAAAAGGGAGGAATGGGCAAACTAATGAAGCATATGACACTGTTTGGACTTTAATGGAATGCAACAGTCAGAGTGCACCATGGGAAAGGTTTAGATAACCGACTAGACGATTACCTTTCTAGTTCACAGTGGACCTGGCTCAGCAGTCTAGCACCAGAAGTGGCACTACTTCCACAGCCTGTACCAGTTCATTTACAGACTTTGTGGACCTAAGAGAATGGCTTGGTATGGGAACAGGGGCAGCATGCATAAGAGGCCTAAAAAGTATTTCATTTTCACAAAAAAGACAGAGTTGGAATGGTCTATACCAGTCAAATAATTTAAGGCAAACATTCTTACTATGTTAGATGCAGGACATGGTCATGGAAAAGCTGCAGCACATACAGCACCCATAAGCTGATTATATGAAACTGTACAATTGGCAGAAGTAACAAAGGCATTTAAAATAAAAATCATGCTGAAGGTCTGGGCAAGGAAGTGCTCGAACCCCATATAAAAAGGTAGCTGATCAGCTCAGCAGTACTGCAGCCATCATGGGATATACAAAGCTATAACAAGACAAATACATGGTGCACTTGCTCACAGCCTGTTTTGTAATAGTCTTTTGCAGAACTTTCAAATAGTCTTGAGATGGCACAGCCAAAGGGAAAGTTCTGTGCATAACTGTCATGACTTCAGAAGATGAAGTTTGCATTTTGGTGGGTAGGTCTAAGACAAATCAAGAAGAAAGGTTTCAATGTGCGTACTGCAGACAATGGTGGGTGCATAGCGGAATACAGCGTGCAGACTACAGGATTACCAAACCCTAACAGGCTTAAGGAAAGGCCATTTCTTTGGTCACCAACAGCGCATCCCATTTACAAAATTTCAGGTATGGGCAGTGTTATGGAAGGCAGTGGGTCAGTATGGATTTGATACTAAAGAATAAAACCTACTTCATTTCAAACAGGGAGAGCATCTTTTGCACACTGAGAGGGGACATCACAGAACATTAAAAGGCTAGGGTGGTGGAAATCAGACAGTATAAAAGTATATTTAAACAGGCAACATGCTTGAGCAGTTTTTTTCTTTCTTACTGCAGCTCCAGAATCTTAATTTCTTCAGGAAATTTTGGAAGATAGGACACTCAAACATGGAAAGAATGCAGTGGTGGTTACAGCAAAGAGATGGTTCCAGTGCTGGGAAAGATCTGCAACAGGCAGCAACATGAATAGGGGTGGGGGCTTTGGAATGGTCACACCTAAGCTGGGAGCTGAACGATGCTGCACATTTTGGGGGTCAGCTGTCACGATAGTTGGCATATGTCAACTGGTGAATTAGTGCAGTTAATACGGCAATAAAAAGATGGGCTACTTCAAACAAAGATAGACGTATGCTTGAGTTTTATGGAGAGAGGTCGATCAAAGGATGAAATCACAAAAAGCAGCATCCATTTGAGAAGCTAGGTGTCAGTATGAGGAATTTCTGTCATCTCAAAATAAAAGGCAATCAGAAATGTACCATCAAGATAAGTTAATTTGTAAGATAAAATGGTGGTAATGTTTTATGCCGACTTGAGTGTAGGCTTGAGGCAGGTATAGAGAAGATATGTGCTTGGCAGAAGGTTGGGGTCCTTTGGTGAAAAGACTGTTAAGGGACACCAAATGTAAGTGGAGGAGGATGCAGACTTACTGCCAAGTCCTCCCACAAAGCTGTCAGCACCAGGAGAGATTATGAAACTTATTAGCCAGATCCCCTCTGACAGACTGTCAAGCAACTCATGTCTGATGCTTATTAGAACAAGAGGCAAATTAAAAGCAAATGTAATTCTATCTTCTTTCCAGTTCTCAAAGGTTTACTTCCAATAAATACAGATCTTGCAAATAACTTGGCTACTGACAGGGGTTTAGTAATCTCATAGAAACCTAACCTTCATTTAACAAAAAGTTATGTGACACATTTAAAAGTGCACCTTGTTCTCAATCTAATTTTAGTGCCTCGGGATGGAAAACAATGGTGGAACTCATCTCAACTGTGGTTAAGCAAAACCTAAAACTGGTTAAAATTATTCTTGCTGTCATGCCAACTGCTGTATGTTTTGAAGTTTGAAATATTCAGGTTACCAGCTAGGTTAAACTACTACATTAACAATCAGTTCCTGTTATGGGTTTGTAACACCTCATGCATGCTTTACTAGATTTACAAGCCAAAAACCTCACTAGATTCACAGCTGCTTACTTAAGAATTCAGTTTGAAATACCAAAGACAGTATCAAAACTTTCTTTCTATGCATTCCTGCTCAATTTCATTAGTTCATCAGCTGAGAATGAGGAGCGAGTAACCCTCAAAAAGATTACAAACCCAATCTACCAGACAGACAGCAATGCACTCTTGCGCCGATGAGCACAGCATCTAGCCTCCTTCTCCAGTGACTAATTCATTGTACCAAGAGGCAAGGACTGGACAAAAGAGTTAACAGTGGAGTCATTAAAAAAAAAATTAAACAAAAAACATTTGATAAAGAGTTAGTCAGTATTTCACTGTTAGGCCATGTCAAAGTGCATTAGCTTCATGACATTTTATGTCTGTATCTTCTGTGCTTACAAATGATAAACAGATCATATGCATGTACTGTCAGCCACTCTTCTAAGGTGCTTAAGTGAGTACATGTAACCACATTGCAGGATACTTAGCAGTGGCAAAAACCCGTGGGATGCCACGATACTCTCTGGCTATCTGCACATTGTGCTTTGTTAGGTTATCAAACTGTCCAAGTGCTGTACAGCAGGATCAATATTGCCAAAGAGGTTTTTGCTGAAAGATGCCAGAGTTTTCTTTTGACAAGTACATGGAACTCGAGTTTGTATAGCAAGATGAAGGCTCTGCATATGAAGACAGTTTGGAGTGTTAAAATAGAGATGAATTTCCACTACTCAGACTTACAGAATTTTTTAATTCAGTTGCTTTAGTGTTATATGCAGCTGTTCAAAAACAGATCTGAGAGTTCACTGCTTGTAAACTTTTGGTTCATCCATCTCCAGATCCGCAATGAACATACACGTACAAATTATCCTTCAATCCCGATCCGAAATAAATGACAACGAATCAAACTGCTCTGGAACACTGACAGTTTCTTCCAGCTTTGAGGATATGTAATACTGTTCTGGATTCTGCAAAAACTACAGCAACATGTTTGGGGAGAAAACAAACAAATGTTACAGGATGCCAAGAGTGTGAAATGACAAAAATAAATCCAAAAATACTTTAAAATGCATTTTTCAATTGGAGTCACCACTTTTCCCTATTCACATAAGAAATTGTGTTCTCACAAAAGCACTCCAAACTTAGTTCTGAAAAATTTACTAACCATACCTAAACATCTTATATTAATACATGGACTACGAACATGTTTACTCACTGTACAGTACAGTTGTGTACACTTACCATAAATGTAGATGTTCGAGTGTATTCACTGTTGCAGTCATTACATTTGGGTAATCTGCTGGCAGGTTGCCCTCAGTCGGCCTGAATTGCAAAGTCTTGGGTCCTGCCTCGGTTGCTGTCGTCAGGGATATAAAACATGCAGCTGACACCATATCTTTAGTTTTTCTTGCCCCCGATGTCAGGTGCCCCCAAAAAGGTAGCAATATTTTATATATATATATATATATATATATATATATATATATATATATATTTATATTTATAAATACATGCATCAATATAAAGTTTACCTTCATCTACAAGCAAATACACCACATAGGTTGTAGAAGATAGTGAAGGAAAGATAAACTTCAGAATGACAAGGGGATGGCGGGAGGGTAACTTGGACTGCAACAGTGAATACACTCGAACATCTACATTTATGGTAAGTGTACACAACTGTACTATGTTCTTCATGTTTCACTGTTGCAGTCATTACATTCGGGTAGAATCCCAACGCTATGGTTGGGAGGTTGGAGCTAAACAGCATTATGTGCGGCTATAAGGCCCTGCAGCACTGCAGTGGAAAAGCCTGCCCTGGACCTAGAGAGGCAAATGGTAATGCTTTGTAAAGGTGTGAACAGAACTCCAAGTAGCAGCCAATAGAATGTCTTTGGTTGGTACTCCTCTGAGAAAGGCTGCTGAAGTAGCTGCAGCTCTGGTGGAATGAGACCTAATGCCTTTGGGCACAGGTTTACCATGGTGTAAGTAGCAGAAACGGATGCAGTGGCTTATCCACTTTGAAACTGTCTGCTTTGAAACAGCCTTTCCTTCTGATCCTGCAGCATACGACATTAGTAATTGCTCAGTTTTCCTTGCAGCTTTAGTCTTGCTCAAGTAGAATCTTAGTTGTTTGTGAACGTCCAAGGAAAGCAGAATTCTCTCCCCTTTGTTCTACGGATTTGGATAAAAAGTTGGCAGATGAATTGTTTGGTTAAGAGCCACACTGGAAACCACCTTAGGCATAAAAGTAGGATTTGTCCTCAGAGACACACTGTCCGGGTAAAATATGATAAAAGGTTCTACAGCCATGAGGGCCTGTAGCTCTGAAACTCTTCTTGCTGAAGTAATTGCTAGTAGCAGAGCTGTCTTCCATGATAAGAACTTTATATCAGCAGTAGCAGCTGGTTCAAATGGAGGCAGGGTGAGTTTTTCCAACACATAATTGAGGTCCCATGCAGGTAATGGTGATCTTCTAGGGGGCCTTACATTTTTGGCTCCTCTAAGATACTGCTTTAGTAATGGATGAGAAAAGATTGGTGGCTCTGTGTTGTAATGAGCCGAAATGGCAGAGGCATGGATTTTGATTGATGAGAAAGATAGGCCTTTGTCAAGCATCTCAGTTAAGTATTGTAATATCTGAGGAATATCTGGTTCTGCTGTATCAGTTCCTTGTGCTCGATTCCAAGCACGGAACCTCTTCCATTTGTCAGCATAACATTTTCTAGTACTAGGCCTAGTTGTGGTGTTTGAGGCAAGGTCCAAGCTGGGTATTGAGACAAGTTCCATAGGATTGGGTACCAGTATTGGCGGGGCCAGTCCGGGGCAATTAATATCATCCTTGGCTTCTCTTGTCTGACTTTTAGGAGGACCTTGGGTAGAAGAGGGAGAGGAGGAAAGGTGTAAACGGATAGATTTTTCCAACTGAAGGATAGGGCGTCCACTTTCCATGCTTGTCTGTGATACGTCCTTGCGCAGAATCTTTTCAGTTGATAATTTTGGGGAGAGGAAAACAGATCCATGTCTGGGCTCCCCCCATTTCTCTGTTATCATGCTGAAGACTTGTGGATTTAGTTTCCACTTGTGAGGATCCATAAGGTTTCTGCTTAAATAGTCTGCCAGAGTGTTTTGTTTTCCTGGCAGGAATTGAGCTTGAAGATGTATTTGGTAGGTCAAAGCTGTGTCCCACAGTGCCATGGTTAATCTGCAAAGGGGATATGAGTGTGTGCCCCCTTACTTGTTTATATACCACATGACTGTGGTGTTGGCCATCTTTATCAGTAGTTGTCCTGGATGAAGTAAGTCCTTGAAGGCTGTTGGGGCATTTTGAACAGCTAGCATCTCTTTCTGGTTGATATGTAGATGCATTTGTTTTAGTGCCCATATGCCCTGAATGCATCTTCCTGCCATGTGGGCCCCCCAGGAATAATCTGATGCGTCTGTTAAAGTTTGGCTGACAGGGGGTAGAGTGAAGGGCCGTCCCATGTTTTGGTGACAGGCCTTTGCCCACCATAGAAACTCCTGTTGCAGGCAGGGAATAAGAAGAATCATTGTTTCCAGACTGTGTGAAATGTTGACTCCATAAACTTTTTAGGTACCACTGAAGTTTCCTCATATGCGATCTTGCATATGGAATTAGTAGGATGCAGGATGCCAGGAAGCCCAGTGCTTGCAGAAGACTGGGTTTTTGTTGCCATCAGTTTGAAGTAAGTAGTCAGTTGCCTTTATTTGTCTGGCTTAATGTAAGCCATCTGGGCAGATGTATTCAAGCTTGCAACCAGGAATGTTATCTTTTGAGAGGGTACCAGTTGCGATTTTTCATTTATAGTGTACCCTAAGGCATGTTAGAAGCCTTTTCACAAACGCCAAGTGTCGAAGAAGAGTGTCCTTGTTCTCTGCTTGAATGAGACAGTCGTCCAAATAAGGATATATTTGTATACTTCTTTGCCTGCAAAATGCAATTACTGGTGCCAGGCACTTTGTAAAGACCCTGGGCGCAGTAGATAAGCCAAAGGGCAGTGCAGAGAATTGGTAATGCATTAAGCCAGCCTTGAATTGGAGGTATCTTCTGCACGATTGTCTTATTGGGACATGCAGGTATGCCTCTTTTACGTCTAATGTCACCAGCCAAGCATTCTTGCCCAGCATGGGCAGAAGCTGCTGCAAAGTCAGCATTTTGAATTTTGGAATGCCCAGGTATGTGTTCAAAATTGATAAATTCAGTATTGGCCGCCAGGCCTTGTCCTTTCTGGGTACCAAGAACAGTCGAGTAAAAACCTTGTCCTTTTTCCTGTTCTGGTACTGGTTGAATGGCCCCCATATCCATGAGGGACGTAACCTGTTTCTGTGCCTCTGCCCATTGATTTTTGGGCAGATCTGACCAACCGTTTGCCATTGGCAGAGTGTGGAAATGGAAACTGTATCCCTGTGATACTATGTTTAGTACCCACTTATCCTGGGTTATTAACTGCCAATTTTGAGCAACAAGTGCTAATTTTCCCCCTAAGGGTGCTGTCAAAAGATAAGTGCTTGGTGTAGGCAGAGGGAAGTCATTGGGACTGTTTTCTGTAGGTTTGCGCTTTATCTCCCCCTGATTTGGAGGTAGATGTGCCCCATTGCTTTGACCTGTATGAATCTTGCACCTGGTATCTGGAACCCTTTGGGCATCTGGATTTGCCCCTTTGAGCTCTGCCTGACAAACGAAAGGACCAATTTTCTGTAGGCCAGTGTCTACTGAATCTTGGTGGCTGCACTTGTAAGAAGTCTTTAACAGTTTGCATAGACTTAGCTTTGTCTTCCATCTTCTTTAAAACCTCTTCTGCCTTAATACCAAACATGAAGAATCATGCTGTAAAGGTGCATCTAGCAATTTAGCTTTAACATGATCAGGCAAATTTTGTTCCTTTAACCAGGCATGCCTCCTTATCACAGATCCAGTAACTGTGGCCCTGCAGGAGGCCTCTAAGGAATCAAAACCACATTGCAAAGTATGCTTTCCAACATGCTCAGCTGCATGCAATAATTCCTGTAATTCTTTATTTTCTGCACGTTCTGAAATCAACATCATTTTCTGTTTCAGCAATCCCATAACATGCTGTTGGTACTTAAGCATGTGAAACTGACAGTTTAAGGCCCTGACTGGCAAGGTTGCAGATGTATAAACCTTTTTTCCACATCTGTCTAGTGCCCTTGAATCTCTGTCAGAGGGGGTAGGGTTTTTTGCTGTTGATGACTTAACTCCTTTTGAACCCTGTGAAATAGGGTCAGCAGCAGGGTTTCTAAATAAAAATTAATGCAAGTCAGGGATCCTGTAATATCGATCAGGCTTACAAAGAGCCAGAGGTAAGGAGTCAGGGGTCAAGTTTGACTCTGGAAACACATCATCCACAATGTCTAAAACAGGGGGAATGGCTAAAGGCTTGTGCTGAGGGAGAAGGAAATCCCCGAGCCTCTTTTTTTGATTCTGAGAAGTCTTGACTCTCCCAGTGAAAATGCTCCCTCAAAGTATGCAAGGTTTCTCCAAATGAATAATCCTCTGGAGGAGATGCAGATGGAATAGACTACTCAGTGTCAGAATCCTCATAGGGAGGTATAGATAATTCCTGATCAGAAGAGGAATCAGAAGAAATAGAAACCTGATCTGAAGATTCATAATCAGTGTCTTGCCTAGGCCTCTTATCTGGAGGGGGATGGATACCCCTGATCAAGGTAATAAGGCCTTCAGCCATTTTGATAATCTGTTTTTTAGGCATAGAGGCCTGTGCACGTGGCTCAGGCGTCTGTTTTTTAGTTTTAGAAGTTGTCTTTGCCTTTGGTTTTGCAGCTGTTGGTTTGATATATATAAATGTTGAAGTCTGAATACACCCTCAGAAGCTGGTGCCTGCTCAGCGGCTCCGGACCCATCCAAGGGAGATACATCAGTCGGTCCAATACCTTGAGTATCTTGCAGCATGTCTGACTCCACATGGGTGTCAGTAGAGGCCTGCGACTCAAAGGTAGCGGGTATCAGGGTCTGCAAAAGCGCCTCACTAAATACTGGCGAACTAGCGACTGGCTTAGGAGAAGCTTTGTCGTCGGTTTTGGATCTCGACTGCCTTTCTCTGTCCTTTTCTTTGTGATTTTATGTACTCCGGTAGTCGGTTTGCTATCAGACGACATTTCTGGGTAGTTATATCTATTTCCAAAATACTTTGATGCAAAAATATACCAACCCTTCATAGTGCGTTGGTTAAATCTAGCACAAAACCGACAGCCAGGCATGTTGTGATCAGGGCCTAGGCAAGGAATACAGTATAAATGGAAATCCTTGAGGTATTTGTTTCCCACAAGTAATACAATTAACGTTTTCTGACATCGGTAAAAAGCAAGAAAAAAGGTTTCCCCAATGGGGTACTTAGCTTTAGTGAAGACTTTGGTTCTGAAACTTAAACTTGAATATTTCAGTAGTCGGCCGACTGGCACTTGCGAAATGCTTCTGCTTCGGGCACCATGCGGCAAGAAAGACTAAAGAAAATGGCGTCGGCTGCATGTTTTATACCCCTGACGACCTGATGTCATGGAAGAGAAGACGACAACTGACGCAGGACCCAAGACTTTGGAATTCAGGCCGACTGAGGGCAACCTGCCAGCAGATTACCCAAATGTAATGACTGCAACAGTGAAACACGAAGAACATCTAGTAATCTTAGATTCCTTCCAGAAAAGGCCTATCCAGCCTCAGTAACTTTACCCCCGTAGTTTCTCTAGCCGCAAAAGTCTCAGTACTAGTGTTTGCAGCAGCCATGTCTCATCTGGCTCAACTCAGCATTTCTGTACTTAGGCTGGGGTATTGGGATGCGATTTTTTTTTTCAGCCCTAATCATGCCTTAAGCCTTCAATTCAACAAAAAACACAAAATCAAGAATGCTTACTATATAACTAAATATTTGGTTCCTACGCACAGCCATGCTAAGAGGGAATGGAAGTGGGTAATTAAAGGATTCACTCTAGGAATTCCTGTCTAAGACATTCTGATATGGTAAGCATACTTATCAGATTTTAAACAGACATACTTTCACGGTGTATCCAACTACAATTCAAAATTCTGAAGTAGTAGTCAGTAATACCGGAGAGGAGTGTGAAAGGCAAACAAAGCACTTACAGCAACAGGCTTTGAAGGATAGTTTCAAAAGATCTTTTACCACCTAAGTGATGGCCCAGACAATAATGCCTTCGGAATGTTTGAACTTCAGATAATGTGTATGCAGTGCAGATGCCTTCTGTTGTCCTACTCCTGAAAACAAGCAACACTTCAGTGGAGCAAATCTAAAAACGTCAAGCCATCCTCTTACTTAAATAGTAAAAAGTTGGCTTAATAACTTGTACAAGGTCAGTTTAGCCACTGGCTTAACTTCCTGCCCTGGGTCAGAGGGGACAGAGTTGGTCAATCTAGTGTGTGCACTCATTATGCCAAGAACTTTAACATGCTTCCTTTCTGAACATTCAAAAAAGAAGACTGGTAAGTGAACAACGTGGTCAACAGAAAAAGATATCCCAATTTAGTTTAGGTAAAAAATGGGATTTGGTCATGAGGGAGACGCAATCTATACAAAATCATTTAAGGATCTTTTTGCATATGTACAGTGGATATAAAAAGTGTACACACCCCTGTTAAAAAATGCCAAGTTTTTGTGATCACCTCCACAATAAATCATTTCAAAACTTTTCCCACTTTTAGTGTGACATATAACCTGTACAATTCAACTGAAAAATCTGTTAGGGGAAAAAATAAAAAACGTACAATAAGCTGGTTGCACAAGTGTGCACACCCATAAACTAATACTTTGCTGAAGTACCTTTTGATTTAATTAAAACATTCAGTCTTCTTGGGTAGGAGTATCAGCAAGGCACATCTTGACTTGGCAATATTTGCCCACTCTTCCTTGCAAAGGTGCTCCAAATCTGTCAGATTGTGAGGGGAATCTCTTGTGCACAGCCCTCTTCAGGTCACCCCACAAATTTTCTATTGGATTTAGGTCTGGGCTCTGCCTGGGCCATTCCAAAACTTTAATTTTCTTCTAGTGAAGCTATTCTTTTGTTAATTTGGATTTGTGCTTGTGGTCATTATCATGTTGAAAGTTGAAATTCCTCTTCATCTTTCTAGCAGACGCCTTAAAGTTTTGGGCCAAAAGTGACTGGTATTTGGAGCTGTTCATAATTACCTCCACCTTGACTAAAGCCCCAGCTCCAGCTGAAGAAAAGCAACCCCATAGCATGATACTGCCACCACCATGCTTCACCTTGGGGATGGTGTTATTTTGGTAATGCGAAAAGTTGTTTTTGCACCAAACATACCTTTTGGAATTGTAGTCAAAAAGTTTAACCTTGGTCTCATCAGACCATAAAAAGAAAGAAGTTATGTACCTAACATAATGTTCCATGTTAGTTATCTCCTCTCGCCTTCTTTCTTGCTGGTTGGGTTCGGAGCCGATCTTCGGCTCCGACTCAGCCATCTTCCAAAGCTCGAGAGCTACATACTGGCTCGAGGCCTCCCCATATCCCATGACGCCTGGCGCTAGAAACCCAGATCTCGTTTGGTGAGACTAACAGCAGACAAAGTAATGAAGGAATCCTATCCTATCATACCTAAGCCCAACTATAGAGACTACTAGGTAGAGTGGGATAGTCAGAGAAGACTCAGCCAGTGTAAATCCATAGAGAAACTCTTCTCAGTCTAGTAGGATAGGGGGATGGAGGGTGGGACGCAAGAAAGAAGGCGAGAGGGGACAACTAACATGGAACATTATGGTAGGTACGTAACTTCTTTATGTTAAGTTGTCTATCTTGCCTTCATTCTTGCTGGTTGGGACAGCGTCCCTAGCACCTGATATCCTGGGTGGCTCAGTGGAACAGACTCTTCAGAACAGTGGAACAAACCACGTCCAGCTTATAATGCGAGATGAAAGAATGAGGATTTGCCCAAGTGGCCGCTGCACAAATAGATTCCATGGGCAACCTAGCTTGAAACGCAACAGATGTGGCTAATGCTCCGGTGGAGTGGCCCTTAGGTTTAACAGGCAATTTTTTCTTCCTGAGCTGATAGATAAAGATTACGGTAGAAGTCAGCCATCTAGATAAGGTTACTTTCGATACTGGTAGGCCTTGTTTGCCCTCTGCATAAGAGAGGAAAAGCAGATCCGATTTTCTGAAGTCCTTAGTCCTATGCAAATAAAAGCGCAGTTGCCTGTGAACATCTAACTGATGTAACTTATATTCTCCCCTGTTGGAATGGTTGGGAAAAAATACAGGAAGGTCAATGGACTGGTTCAAGTTATTCTCAGAAGAGACCTTAGGAAGGAAGGATTAGTCCTAAGAGCAACCCTGTCTTTGTGGAACACTAGGTACGGGGGACAGATACAAAGAGCCTGCAATTCAGAAACTCTTCTCGCTGAAGTAATTGCTACCAGAAAAAGTGTTTTCCAAGATAACTTCAAAGAACAGGAAGCTGCAGGTTCGAAGGGGAGCAAAATTAGAGAGGATAGAATCAAATTCAGATCCCACGGGGGTGAAGGATCCCTAACTGGGGGCCTGAGCAGAGTGGTTCCTTTGAGGAAGGCCTTACAAAGCTTATGAGACATTATATTACTTTCTGAAAGGCCAATGTGAAAATTTGAAATTGCGGCTAATTGCACTCTAATTGTAGCGGAAGCGGACCCAGAATGAAAGAGCTCCGCAAGAAATTCCATGATGTGGTGAACAGGGGCTGAAAAGGGGTCTATATTCTTGGCCTCTGCCCAGGAAGAAAAATGTTTCCACTTACTAGCATAAGTTTTTCTAGTGGTAGACTTGTGCGATGATAAAATGATTTCACGCACCGATTGGGAGATATCAGGAAGCCTGACTAGGGTTGGAAGTGGAGCAACCAAGCTGTGAGCTTGAGAGATTGGAGGGAATGAGGCAGCCCGCCCGATTGATGGATCAGGTGGTCTGGAGCTGGGTCCAGAGTCCAAGGCTGCTCGATAAGAAGATGATGAAGGAACGGAAAATAGAAGTTATGTCCTTACCATAACGTTCCATGTGGAGTGTTCATCTCGCCTTTGTTCTTACACCTGGGTTCGGAGCCGATCCTCGGCTCCGTGTTGGCCGCTTGGCAAAGCTCTGCATCGAGAAGAAGCTCGAGACCAACCTAACTCCCACAATCCCCCTCTGCCTTTACCTCAGATCTAGTTTGCAAGCAAACCAGAAGTCAACAGAGAGAATAAACACATTCATGCCAACAAGAACAACATAGCTGAAAAATATATCCACAACAACTGCTTAAGGCAGAAGGAGGAGAACCAAACCAGACACCTAAACTGGACGTTCTTCCTGAGGGTGGGAGGGTGGGAATGTAAGAACAAAGGCGAGATGAACACTCCACATGGAACGTTATGGTAAGGACATAACTTCTATATGTGAGAGTGTTCAATCTCGCCGTTTGTTCTTACACCTGGGTAGCGTCCCTAGCTCCATGTTCCTGAGGAACTCACGGGAGAACGTTCCTGAGCACAGTGGAACCAAAGGTTGCCCTGTCCCTAGAAAACATGTCTACTTTGTAATGAGTAATGAATGTATGTGGTTTAGACCAAGTGGCAGCCGCACAAATAGTGTCTAACGGTAGGCGGGCTGCATGAGCCAGGGATGTAGCTACTGATCTTGTAGAGTGCCCTTTGGGCTTGACAGGTAAAGTTTGCTCCGAGGCAGTATAAACAAAAATAATACAATCGGAAAGCCATTTGGAAAGGGTTCATTTCGTAACTGCCATACCCTTCTTGCTGTCTGCAAAGGCTATAAAAAGCTGGTCTGTTTTTCTATGATCTTTTGTTCTATCCAAGTAAAATCTGAGTTGTCTATGAACATCTAACTTGTGTAACATGTATTCCAACTTATTGGAGTGGTTTTTGAAAAAGGTGGGGAGCTCAATGGACTGATTAATATTATTAACTGAGCAAACTTTGGGAAGAAAAGATGGATTAGTGCGAAGAGATAGTCTATCAGGGTGAAAGATCAAATAAGGGTGTTTAACGGAAAGAGCTTGAAGCTCCGACACCCGTCTGGCCGATGTAATAGCCACCAAAAAGAGGGTCTTCCATGACAAAAACTTCAAAGGACAGGAAGAGGCTGGTTCAAAAGATGGTAGCATCAGCTGAGATAAAAGAAGGTTCAAGTTCCAAGGTGATGTAGGACTTCTAACTGGAGGTCTAATATGGAAAGATCCTTTTAGAAAGGCCTTACAAAGTCTGTGAGCCATAATAGGAGCCCCACTTTCTTCCACATGAAAGTTTGAAATGGCAGCCAATTGCACTCTCAAAGTGGCAGGAGAAGCTCCTTGGTGGAACAGTTCGTTAAAACTCAAAGACCCTATTTAGAGGAGCTATCACAGGGTCCAAATGATGTGTATTTGCCCAGTGCACAAAACGCTTCCATTTACTAGTGTAAATTTTTGTAGTGGAAGCTTTATGAGAAGCCACCAGGATATTTGAACTGCAGGGGAAAGAAGATCAGACCTGGCTAAGAAGGGAAGCGGAGCAGCCAAGCTGCTAGTCTGAGGGAGAGTAGCGACGGGTGGGAAGCCCCTGACGAGTGGGTCAGTAGATCCGGCTCCGGGTCCAGGATCCAGGGTTCCCGAATTCGGTGTGCCAGAAGAAAGGGAAACCAGATTTGACGAGGTCAGAATGGGGCAATGAGGATAATTGTCCTTTGCAGGTTGTTGGCTTTCTGTAGAAATTTTGCAATCAGGGGAACAGGAGGAAAAGCGTACAGGAGACCCGGGGGCCAATCGTGAACCAGAGCGTCCCTGGGGACTTCCCCTGGAGGGGGTAATAGGGCAAAATAGCTTCTGCATTTGGCATTCATTGGAGACGCAAACAGATCGCAGGAAGGCTGGCCCCACTTGCGAAAAATTTCCTTCGCAACTGATTGTTTGAGGGACCACTCATGAGGTAACAGGATGGCTCTGCTCAACCTGTCCGCTATGACGTTGGATAACCCCGGGATGTGCGTTGCTATCAGAAAGCGACCCGTGGACTCCGCCCATTGCCAAATTCTCATGGCCTCTCTGCATAATTGATAAGACTTGGTTCCCCCTTGCTTGTTTATGTACCATACTACGGACATGTTGTCCGACTGAACTGCAATTGTCCCTAGAGGAAGGAGGGGAGCAAAGTGTTGCAACGCTAGAAACACTGCCCTCAACTCTAGAACATTGATGTGCAGATTGTACTCCAAATTGGACCATTCGCCTTGGACTGTCTGTCCCTGAAAGATGCCCCCCCACCCTATCAGGGAATCAGGGAAGCGTCCGTGGGTAGCACAAATGGTCTTCCGCTGGAAAGATTGCAAGTCTGAAGCCACCAAGCCAGGTGTGATTTGCATATGTTTGTGATGTGAATTTCGTGCGTCAGGGGTAAGTGTTGGAACAACCATTGTGCAAACAGTAGCCATTGAAGAACTCTCATGTGCAGTCTTCCCAAGGGTATCGCAATGAGAGAAGCTGCCATGAGACCCAAAACCTTCAGAACCAGTTTTGCTGGGGATTTTCTGGATAATAGAAGAAGAGATATATGGTTTTGTAGGGAGGCTATCCTTTCTGGAGGAAGTCTTAGGATTAAGCAACGCGTATCCAATTCTGCTCCTATGAATGAGATATGCTGTGATGGCTGTAGTAAAGATTTTTCAAAATTTACGGAAATTCGAGATGAACACAGAGTTGAAGTGTGTAATCCCTGGCCTGAATCAGTCGACGCTCGGTGGTGGCAGAAAGGAGCCAGTCGTCCAGATATGGAAACACCTGGAATCCCAGGCGCCTCAAGTGAGACGCTACCACTGCCATACATTTGGTGAAAACCCTGGGGGCTGAGGTCAGACCAAAGGGCAGGGCTCGAAACTGAAAGTGACTGGCTCCCAGCCGGAAGCGCAAGTGATCCCTGGACGCCCTGGCCATTTTGATGTGGTAGTATGCGTCCTTTAGATCTATTGAGCACATCCAGTCGTCCTTCTGTAAGAATGGAAGGATTGATTGAAGCGTGACCATCCGAAACTTTTCTTTCTTGATGAAGGTATTGAGTTTGCTTAGGTCCAGAATTGGCCTCCAGTCCCCTGTCTTTTTTGGAACTAAAAAGAACCTTGAGTAAGTTCCGAATCCTCTCTGGTCCGCTGGGACTGGTTGGATGACTTTTTTCTAGCAGCTTTGAAATTTCTATAGCTGCAGGGCCTCGCAGATGGGGCGGAACATCTGGGAGTCTTTTCTGTGGAATTGGGGGCAATAGGAAGGGAATTCTGTAACCTCTGGTAACAATGCTTTTTACCCAATTGTCTGATGTAAGACTTTGCCAGGCCTGAGGGTATAAAGCTAAGCGACCCCGACTGCCTCCAGAGCAGGACAGCGGGCCTCCTCTCAGGAGTGCTGGAAAGGTTTCGGGAGTGTATCCCTGTCACCTTGGTTTTATGGACCCCTCTGCCGCCAGGGCGGCGTCTTCCACCTCTGCCCCTCCTCTGCCTCTAGAGGGGCATCACCCTGTGTGCCTGGGAAAGAGCCTTGGGGTTTTGAAACCACATTTTCCCACCACGTTGCCCTTTGGGGTACGGTCTGGATGGGGTGGAAAACGGACTCCGACAGCAGTCAGAGTCTTTCTCTCTTGCTCACACCGGGTAAGGGTCTCCTTTACTTTGGGGCCAAAGAGAGTGGCACCATCAAATGGGCGTTAGTAAAGGAAGACTTGAAGGCTTCCGAAGGAACATAAGCGCATCCAGGATTGTCTACGAAGAGCAATCGCTGAAGCCGCTGCCCTACTCGACCCTTGACTGCGTATGAGATCAGCCTCATGGACAAGTTTGCAATAGATGTAAGGGTATTGAGATGTGCTGTAACTTTCTCCGAGACAGCAGCATCTGTAGTACCCTGGAGGGTATCTCCCAACTCTTTGATTAGATCCCTCTGTAAACGTGTAAAATGGGTCAAATAGTTCAGGGATCGCATAGAAAAAGCCGCTGAACTAAAAATGCGCTTCCCATACCTGTCCATAGTCCTAGAATCTCTGTTAGGCTGATGGACAGATGAGGAAGATTCAGACATCTCCTTTTTCGTGGCCGCTGCCACCACCATAGCATCCACTGGAACTCCCTTTGTTAGATAAGCCTTGTCTTGGGGGGCTGTAATATATTTATTAGGCTTTCTAGGGACTGGCTCCACCGTGTCAGGTGTCTCCCACGCCCTCTGAGCAATCAATTCCATCAATTCATCAAGGCGGAGTGACCCAGGAGGAGGAAGGGCGAGCACCGAATGCCTTCAGCAAGACTGACTCATCCTCAGAAGGGGGTAGGGCTTGCCAATCACCTCTCTGTTTTAGGATCTCCAGGATGTCAGAAAAGGAGACATCCTCTGAGGGTGATTTAGGGGACCCTTCTGACTCATCCAAGTCAGTGTCCGATGTCAAGGATTCCTGTGGAGAATCCAAGTGTCTCCTCTTACACAATCTTTTCCTCGGAACTTCTTCGGGGGGGGCATCCGATGAAGCCTCCGAGGAAGAGGGGGCACCCTCAAGGGGTGGCTGAGACACTGGTGCTCGACGCTTAGATGTAGTCGTGGGTGCAGAGGAGGATAACGGACCTTTATGGGAAGGAGAAGCAGTCTCTGCTGAAGTGGTTGTCTGAGTAGACAACACCTTCCTCATGAGATCGAAGGCCCCCGGGTCCCGAGTCGAGGCATCCCCAGGTTCCGAAGAAATCGGAGGAATCCCCGAGACAGGCACCGATGGCATCGACCCCGAGGACGGAGCCAAGTCGATCCGAGCCGAGGCTCCGAGAGGGAGAGTCGGAACCGAAATATCGGTCCGATTCTCAGTCCCCGATCCAAGGATGGATCTTCAGCTCCGAGACTCCGGTACTGGATCTGACGGAGTCGAGGTGAATGGTGCCGACCGAGAAAAAAGACGGTTCCGGCACCGAGGGCTCCACAATCAACAGATCAGCCTCTCCCAGTTCCGAAGACTGGATAGGCCTCGGAGGAGGAACAGGTGGAGATAAGGGAAGGCCTTCTTGTCTCGACACCAACTGAGAGGAGACAGAGATGAGCTTGGATAAGGCCGTATTCTCCATCAATTTCTGCACCACGCGGTCTACATCGGTGTCGGAGAGGGGCCTTGAAGAACGCGTCGAAGGAATCGAAGACGGAGCCAATCTCAAAAGTACAGGAGGAGGAAGCTCCGTCACCGGTTCCAAGACTCGAGGCTCGGTAACTGACAAAAGTTCAACACTCGGCCCCGAAGCCTGTGGAACCGGTGATCGAACTTTAAATGAAGAGCTCGGAGCCAATGACATGGGCTCCGACGCCTTCGATTCCTTCAAGGATTTAGATGCCTGGTCTGATGCATCCAGAGCCTCTTGGAATGCAGGCTTCAAAAGGCCCCTATCCATAAGTTTCCTGCGCCTATCTGTCATGACCCTTCCACTGAAAGAATTGCAGATGGAACAGTTTTCCTGCAGATGGAGAGGGCCAAGACAGTAGACGCAGGAACTATGATTATCTGTGACAGACATTTTCTGTTCACATTGGCACCTTTTGAAGCCTGATTTAGCCTTTTCAGATATGTTAACAAAGTCAAATCCAGGTATAATAGAAAAGCCAGTACAAAAAGTCAAATCCAGTAAAAAATTGTCAAATCCTGTAAGTAAGTCAAATCCTGTAGTCAATCCAGTAAAAGTTAAAGGGTGGGGTAGGCCCCGAGGGAATAAACTCTAAGAAAATATATAAATACTATATACGGAACCGAGAAACCCTCGATGCACTACTCACACACACACAGTCAACTTTAAAGAGAAATATTTTTATCCAAAAATATAAGAAATAATAAATCTTAGCTTTGAGGTGGTCCGAGCTAATCAAATATGATGCGAACGTTGCAGCGGCAAACTAGATCTGAGGTAAAGGCAAAGGGGGATTGTGGGAGTTAGGTTGGTCTCGAGCTTCTTCTCGATGCAGAGCTTTGCCAAGCGGCCGACACGGAGCCGAGGATCGGCTCCGAACCCAGGTGTAAGAACAAACGGCGAGATTGAACACTCTCGCATCTCCATATTTGTCGAGGCCAGTACGGAGCAATGAGGATCATTCTGCAACCCAATATGGTAGCTTTCTGAATCAGCTTGATTTATTAGGGGAAAGGGAGGGAATGAGTACAGAAGACCCTGAGGCCAATCGTGGACTAGAGCATCTCTGGGGGAATGCTCTGGATGTGGTAGGAGAGAGAAGACGTTGCTGCATTTGCTGTTGAAGGGGGTGGCAAAGAGGTCACAGCAAGGTTGCCCCCATTTGCGGAAGATTTGGTCAGCTACTACCGTTGGGAAGAGATCGCCCATTGCCAGAGTCTGAGTGCTTCTCGACAGACCTGTTTCCGCCCTGCTTGTTGATGTACCACATGACTGACATATTGTCCGTTTGAATTGCAATTGTCCCGGTAGGAAGAGCGTCCTGAAGAGCTTGCAACGCTAAAAGCACAGCCCTCATCTCCAAGACGTTTATGTGCAGATGGTACTCTTGAGGTTGCCAGGTACCCTGGACTGTTCTGCCCTGATAATGCCCCCCCCCCCCGATCAGGGAGGCAGCCGTGGTCACCGTAGCAACTGGAGGGGGGAAGTACAAATGGTCTGCCCAGGGGAACTGATGAGCAGACCATCCACCATGCAAGGTGCTTTTTGCATGTTTCCGTGATGATAATCATGTGAGACATGGGAAGCTGCTGGAAGGACCATTGGGTAAAAAGAAGCCATTGGAGGATCCTCATGTGAAAACGTGCCAGCGGGACGAGTATGATTGCTGCTGCCATGAGACCCATGGTTTGGAGGACAAACCTAGCTTGAATTCTCTTGCATTGTAACAAGACCTGGACATGCCACTGAATGACTAACACCCTGTCTGGTGGAAGGCTGGCTGACCCGTCTTTTGTATTTAAGTTTGCGCCTATAAAGATGATAGACTGACAAGGCGACAAAGCAGATTTTTCAAAATTTATAGTGATACCTAGTCTGGAGCACATCTGGATAGTATAGTCTCTGGCGTGCAGAAGGCGATGCCTGGTGGTAACAGTGAGGAGCCAGTCGTCTAGAAACATAAACACCTGGAATCCTTGCCATCTCAGGTGAGCGGTAACTATTGCCATACATTTGGTGAACACCCTGAGGGGCTGTGGTGAGACCAAAGGGCAGAGCTCTGAACTGATAATGGCTGACTCCCAGCCGGAAGCGCTGGAATCTTCTGGAGCACCTGTCCATTTTGATGTGGCAGTACGCATCCTGAAGATCTATGGAGCACATCCAATTGTCCTGACCCAGGAAGGGTAAAATGGACTGTAGCGTGATCATCCGAAACTTCGTTCTCTGTACAGACCTGTTTAGTCTGCTGAGATCCAAAATGGGTCTCCAGTCCCTTGTCTTTTTTGGTACCAAAAAGAACCTTGAGTAAATTCCGGATCCTTGCTGGTCTGCTGGGACTTGCTGGATGGCCCTTTTTCTTAGCAGTTTTGAAACTTCCTGAACTGCTTGATCCCTTAGATTGGGTGGGACATCTGGAAGGGACTTGTTTGACAATAAAGGAGCATGCACAAAGGGAATTCTGTAGCCTCCAGATATAATGGACTGTACCCATCTGTCTTGTGTTATTTCTTGCCAGGCTCTTGGGTACAGCGGTAATCTTCCCCCGACTGCCTCCAGAGGTGGGCAGCCGGGCAACCCTTCAAGGATGTTGGAAGGGCTTGTCAGAGAAGGATTCTCTGCTGCCCTGGTTTTGCGGACCCCCTCTGCCACAAGGGCGGCGTCTGTTATTGTTCCTCCTCTGCCCCTGGAGGGAAACTCACCATGTGTGTCCGGCAAGGCTCCCTGGGATTTCCGGAAAGTACAGTTTTGTACCTACCATAAATGTAGAAGTCCGATAGGTATGCATCTGCAGTCATCACATATGGGTTTTCCTGCCTCAGGCAGCCCTTCGGTCGGCCGGATTCCAAAGTCTGGGTCCGGCGTCGGCTGATGTCACACTTTCCCCGACGTCAGAGCGCCTGGGGTATAAAAGCATCAGCCGACGCCATCTTCCTCAGTTTGTCTTGCCCCAGATGCCAGGTGTCCTCTAAGGAAGGCTAAATTTGGAGAGATGCATTTAAAAATCCAAACATGCACAATAATATAAAAACAAATACACCATAATAGATCCCCCCAGCTAGCTATAAGAGGGGTAAGTACCCAAGAAATACCACAGAGGGGAAGGAGGGAGGGTAAACCTGACTGCAGATGCATACCTATCGGACATCTACATTTATGGTAGGTACAAAACTGTACTATGTCCTTCAAGGATGCATCTGCAGTCATCACATATGGGTAGAATACCATAGCCAATCTGGGGTGGAGGAACTATGTAAAGGATGGTGTAGCTAAAATGCCCTGCAGGACTGCCGTAGCAAAGCCTGCTCTGGATCTGGAATATAAAGGTAAATTGTAATGCTTGGCAAATGTATGCACGGAGCTCCATGTAGCAGCTTCTAAAATGTCCTTGGTAGCCACCCCTCTTAAGAAGGCTGTGGAGGTGGCTGTGGCTCTCGTGGAATGAGGTCTAATGTTAGCTGGCACAGTTTTTCCATGAAAGGAGCAACAAAAACGAATGCAATTCCCTATCCATTTTGAAATTGTCTGTTTGGAAATTGCTTTTCCTTGTATACCAGCAGCATATGCTACCAACAGCTGGTCAGTTTTTCTGTAACCTTTAGTTCTGTCCAAGTAGTAGTGCAACTGCCTGTGTATGTCCAGGGTGTGCAGAAGTTTCTCCCCTTTGTTTTGTGGATTTGGAAAGAAGGTAGGCAAGTGAATAGCTTGATTTAATGAAACCCTGGATACTACCTTTGGCATAAATGTAGGATTGGTTCTCAATGAAACTCTGTCCTGATGAAAAATAAGGAATGGCTGTACTGCCATAAGGGCCTGTAACTCAGATACTCTTCTTGCTGAGGTTATGGCCAGAAGGAAAGCAGTCTTCCAAGACAGGAACTGTAGTTCTGCAGATGCTGCTGGTTCAAAGGGAGGCAGTGTTAGTTTTTCCAACACGAAGTTAAGGTCCCAAGTAGGTAGAGGTGGTTTCCTTGGAGGATTGATGTTTTTGATTCCTCTTAGAAACTGTCTTAGGAGAGGATGAGAGAAGACAGGTGGATCAGTATTGTACTCTGCTGAAATTGCTGAAGCATGAATTTTAATGGAAGAGTAAGACAGACCATTGTGGAACATTTCTGCCAAGTACTCCAGGATATGTGCCATGTTCATCCCTGTCGCATCTAGGCCCTTTGTGGTGTTCCAAATGTGAACTCTTTTCCATTTTGCTGAATATGCCTTTCTTGTGGAAGGCCGGTGAGCTTCCATAATAATATCTTTCACTCTCTGGGATAGCTTGTCCTGAGGAGGAGTCAAGGTATTTTCCAGGCTGTTAGTTGCAAGGTTTTCAGGTTGGAATGCAGAGTTTTGTAATTGTGCTGTGTCAGTAGAAGTGGCCATAGAGGAAGAGGCCATGGTTTCGTGCGTGACAGGCTCTTTAACAGTGGGTACCAGTGCTATCTTGGCCAGTCCGGAGCTATCAAAATCACTTTTGGCTGCTCTGTCCTGAACTTCAGTAAAACCTTGGTCATTAATGGGAGAGGTGGAAATGCATACACTGTTAGAGTTCTCCAGCTGAAAGAGAGAGCGTCCACTTTCCATGCTTGTGGGTGGTATGTCCTTCAGCAGAATTTCTTCAGCTGATGATTGTGGGGGGAGGCAAAAAGATCTACGTCTGGCCTTCCCCATGATTGTGTTATCTATAGGAAGATGTCTGGGTGCAGCATCCATTCGTGTGCATCCATGATATTTCTGCTTAAGCTGTCCGCCAGTATACTGTCTTTTCCTGGCACAAACTGGGATTGCAGCTTTATATTAAGTTTTAAGGAAAGTTCCCATAGATTCATTGCCAGTCTGCAAAGAGGATAGGAATGGGTGCCTCCTTGCTTGTTTATGTACCACATAACTGTGGTGTTGTCTGTCCTTATTAGCAGGTGGCCTTGATGCAGAAAGAGTTTGAAGGCCTCGATTGCATGTATCACTGCCAGCATTTCCTTTTGGTTTATGTGCATGCGTAGCTCCTTTTGTGACCATAGTCCTTGAATACATCTGCCCTCCATGTGAGCTCCCCAACCATGGTCTGAAGCGTCCGTTGTAATGGTTTGGCTGGCTATTGGTTTGCTGAAGGGCAGACCCCTGTTTGACTGGCTTGCTTGAGCCCACCACAGAAATTCCTTTTGGAGGCATGGAATGAGTGGGATCAAAGTTTGTAAGCTGTGACTGTGCTGAGTCCATAAACTCCTTAGGTACCATTGTAGTTTCCTCATATGCAGCCTTGCTTGTGGAATCAGAAAAATGCAAAATGCCATGTAACCCAGGGCCTGCAGGATTTTCCTTGCAGTCAGCTGAGTTTGTCTTGTCAGATTCTTGAAGTAATCCGGTAGTTGTCTTTGTTTTTCTTCTGTGAGAAAAGTCATTTGGGTGGTTGTGTCTAGATCCGCACCCAGAAAAGTTATTCTTTGGGATGGAACAAGTCTTGATTTGTGAATGTTGACTGTATATCCCAAGGCCTGCAGTAGGCGGATGGCATAATTCAAGTCCTTTACCAAAGTTTGTTGGCTGTCCGCTTGTATAAGGCAGTCGTCCAGATATGGCTATATTTGAATCCCCTGAAGTCTGCAGTGTGCAATTACTGATGCCAGGCATTTCGTGAATACTCTGGGCGCAGTAGATAAGCCAAAGTGCAATGCTGAGAATTGATAATGCTCTGAACCTGCAAGAAATCTGAGTTGTCTTCTGCAACTTTGTCTGATAGGGACATGCAGGTATGCCTCCTTGAGGTCTAGAGTCACCAGCCAAGACCCCTTGCCCAGCATGGGAAGGAGTTGCTGTAGAGTCAGCATTTTGAATTTTGGCACAATGAGATAGGTATTCAGTGCGGACAAGTCGAGAATAGGTCTCCATTGATTTTCTTTTCTTGGAACAAGGAATAGTCTGGAGTAAAATCCTTGGCCTTGTTCTGAAAGAGGAACCTTTTCTATAGCTTTCATTTTGTATTAAGTTGGAGATTTGTTTCAAAGCCTCTGCCCTTTGATTTGGTGGCAGGTCTGGCATGCCTTTTCTTTTTGGCAATGTGCGAAAATGGAACCTGTATCCTTTGTCTATTATTTGCAGTGTCCATTTGTCTCTTGTAATACTGTGCCAATTTTCTGAGAATAAGGAAAGCTTTCCACCCAAAGGTGCTTCTAATTGAGCCCTGGTTGGCGGAGTCAAAGCAAAGTCATTGAGACTGTCCTTGTGCAGCAGTTGTAGGTCCTGCACTACCTCTCTGGTTGGGAGGCTGCCATTGACGTCCTCTGTAGGAGCCTCTAGCTTGCCCTCTACCTCTGGCACGCCTGTTCTTGCCTCTCTGAAATCTTTCTGTGTCCGGAAAGGACCAATTCTTGGTAGGCCAATTTCTGCTGAATCTCGGTTGTTGGACTTGTAGAAAATCTTTGACTGTTTGTACAGATTTTGCCTTTTCCTCAAATTTCTTTAAGACCTCCTGAGCAGTGGAGCCAAATAACTTTTGCTTTTCCAGTGGAGCATCCAGAAGCTTAGCTTTAACATGGTCTGGCAGAGATTGTTCCTTCAGCCAAGCATGCCTACATATAACTGCACCTGCCATAGCTGACCTACATGAAGCTTCCAATGCATCATAACCACACTGTAAGAAATGGTTGCTAACCTGCTGGGAGTTATGTACCAGATCCTGAAGTGATTTGCGATCTAGGGGTTCAGGTGAAGACAGTTTCTTATGCAATTCATCTAACAAATACTCTTGGTACTGTATCATATGAAATTGACAATTTAATGCCCTCATAGAAAGAGTAGCAGAAGTATACACTTTTTTACCCCATCTCTCTAAAGCCCTGGACTTCCTTTCAGAGGGGAGTGGCTTTTTAGTAGTGGCAGCTGCAACCCCTTTAGGGCCCTGGGAAATAGTTTCTGGATCAGCAGAATGGGCCTTGTAAAGAAAAAGATGCGAGTCCGGGACCCTGTAGTACCTATCGGGTTTGGCAGGGGCCGGAGGAAGAGTGTCAGGGGTTATGCTAGACTCAGAGTACACATCATCAATGACAGTCAAAACAGGAGGAATAGCCAAAGGTCTATGCTGAGGTAAATGCAGAAAAGTTCTTAATCTTTTCCTGGAATCAGAGAATTCCTGGCCCTGCCATTTGAAATGCTCTCTCATAGTGTGAAGGGTCTCCCTGAAGGATAGTTCTTCAGGAGGGGAGGCCGAGGGGATTGATTCCTCTGCATCAGAATCCTCGTAGGCCGAAAAAGCCTCCTCGTGGTAGTCCGAGAGAGCAGAGCCATCAGAGGCCTCCTCTGAGGAGTGGGGATCAGAGGGCTCAACCCTGGGCCTTTTGTCTAGAGGGGGTTGAGAGCCCCTGTCCGGATGGGGTTGAGAGCCCCTAATTAAGGAGATAAGGTCCTCTGCTAAAGTTAGAATCTGTGAACTGGTAGAGGGTCCCTGAGGAATAACCCTGGGAGGCATAGCTTTTGTATGTTTAGCAGCTTTAGCCCTGGTGAAAGCCTTTATGGACATGGATGCAGGAGGCCTAGCTGCACCACGTGCTGGTGTAGTTTTGTCTAGAGGAATGGTGTCGGAAGTTTGCAAGACACCAGTTTCTGAAGGAAATTCAATAACCGACTCAGCAGGGGCCTCCGGGGCTGAGGGGTTTCGGGGGTCGGAAGTACCAAGGACTTGGTCTGAGCAGAGACTGAGACACTCGCGGTAGGCCTGGCCGTGGTTTCAGCCGAAACTGCGGCTCGCGTGTGTCGGTCCTTGTCCTTCCGTTTCTTTGTTAAATGTGAAGTCGGAGTCTCCGACCGCATATTGTATGAAAAACTAGCCCCAAAAAATTCCTCTGCAAACTCCACCCGACGTCCAAGAGTGCGTCGGTTGAAGGAAGAACAGGCTGAACAGGCCGAGACGTCGTGGTCTGGGCCTAGACAGGGTAGGCAGTAAGAGTGGAAATCCTTATGAGGTATTTGTTTCCCACAAGTTAAACAATTATTAACTTTATCTGACATCGGCTGAGGCAAGAAAGAGTCCCCAACGGGGTACTTAGCTTTTTGAAGTCTTCGGTAGCTGAATTACAGGAGCTGGCCGACCGGCACTTGCGAACTGCTTCTGCTTCGGGCACCACGCGGCAAGAAAGACTGAGGAAGATGGCGTCGGCTGATGCTTTTATACCCCAGGCGCTCTGACGTCCGGGAAAGTGCGACATCAGCCGACGCCGGACCCAGACTTTGGAATCTGGCCGACCGAAGGGCTGCCTGAGGCAGGACAACCCATATGTGATGACTGCAGATGCATCCTTGAAGGACATCCACATCTTTCCACTCTTCTGACCCTTGGGATATGGTCTGGAAGGAGTGGAAAAACGGACTCCTACGGCAGAGAGAGTCTTGCCTTCCTGCTCACACCTGGTAAGGGTATCCTTCACCTGTGATCCAAAGAGAGAGGAATCATCAAAAGGGGTGTTGGTGAAAGACGCTCTGAAAGGTTCTGCAAAGTTACATAGCCACATCAAAGCATGCCTCCTTAGGGCCACGCCTGTGCTTGCGGCTCTACTCGCTCCATCGGCTGCATACGAAATGAGCCTCATGGAGGAGTTAACCACTGAGTTAAGAGTTGCCAGCTGGGAGGCTGCCTTAGCCTGGGCCCCCTCAGCTAATGGATCTTGGAGGGTATCCCCAAGCTCTTTCAGGAGATCCCTCTGAAGGCAGGTAAAGTGGCACAGATAAATTCAGGGATCGCATAGAAAAGGTCGCCGAAGAGAACATCCGCTTCCCATATCTGTCCATCGTCCTGGACTCCTCGTTAGGGGAATGAACAGATGAAAAAGTTTCAGGCAACAACTCCTTTGTGGACGCGGCTACCACCATAGCATCAACGGGGACCCCTTTGGTCAAGAACTGTTTGTCTTGTGGTGCAGTAATGAATTTGGTCCGTCTTCTAGGGGTTGGTTCCACTGTATCTGGAGCCGTCCACGCCTTCCAAGCCACCACAGACATCAGTGGGTCAAAAGGTGGAGACACCCAGGAGGTGGAAGGTCGGGATCCAAACACGTCCAGGAATACCGACCCATCCTCGGAAGGGCTTAGGGCAGTCCAGTTCCCACTCTGCCTAAGCATCTCAAGGATGTCTGAGAAGGAGACATCTTCACAGGGGGATATTGGGGACCCTTCCGACTCCTCTAAGTCGGTATCCGATGCGACAGACTCGGGGGAGTCAACATGCTTCATCTTGCATTTCCTCTTGCGAGGTGGCTCCTCTGAATGATCAGGGGAGGCCTCGGAAGAAGAGGATACACCCAAGGGGGGTTCCTGGAGCGCTGGATCCCTATGCTTGGGGTCTGGAAGAGGGGCAGAGGCTGATGCAGGCACCCTAGGGGGAGGAGCCGATGGGGTCGATCGTGGGACTGACTCGGGGGCCAGTACACTCCTCATCAGCTCGAAGGCGTCCCTGCCCAGATGCAGAGTTGGCTCCGGTTCCGAAGAAACCAGAACCCCTCCCCGTACCGAGGGGGATGGCTCTGAGGCAGATGTGGGAGCTGAGCTCATCTGAGCCGAAGCGTTGAGGGGGAGAGCAGGGTCGGACAAGGGTCCGATGCCACTCGCCCCCTCGGAGCTGACCAGGGAGTGCCGGTGCCCAGATCCCTCCAGGGACGGTACCATGGAAGGGATCGGAGCCGACAGCGGAACTGAAGGAGAAGGTATCGGAGCCGACGGTTCCACGACTCGAACCCCAACGAACTCTGGCTCCGAGCTTATAGGATGAGTCTGAGGAGGAATCTCTAGAGCTGTGGATGGAGCAGACGCCTGATGAGGGGGGCTGGACAACATTTTGGCTAGGGCCTGCGATTTCAGCAGCCTACTGACCACTCTTTCCAAGTCATGGTCCGAAAGTCTTGAGGACCGAGAAGAGTGAGATGAGTGATTACTACGCTCCGACTGGAGAGGAGGCGACTTCGGAGCCAAACGTATCGACTCCAGAGAAGGAGACCTGGACCTTTTTCGACTCTCAGACTGCTCCGAAGAACGTGTCGGAGCCGACTGTGAGGGAGGAACATCGGTTCCAGCTGGAGCCAAGATGGATGGTATGGCTTCACCCAACGACGGCTCCGAACTGGGAGCAGAGGGTTTAGGTAGCCTAGAAGATTTCACGGGCTGAGCCTTTGCCGGTGAATCTTGGGGTTTAAGTAGACCCCTTAAGATCAATTTGTTTTTGCGCTCCTGCAGGACTCTTGGACTGAACGCATGGCAAATCGAACAAGAGTCCTGCAGGTGCACGGCGCCCACACAATAAACACAAGAAGTGTGACCATCTGTCAGAGACATCTTCTGACAGCATGAGTCACACTTCTTGAATCCGGATGGCTTAGGATCCTTGGCATCCTAACAGAAGAAAAAAAAACAAGGAAAAACACACACACCAAAAGGTAAGGTAACAAATCACAGTAAAATAAACTACAGTTACCAAAACCACTACACTACAAAAACTATACTAAACTATAGCAAAACTAAAAAAAAAAAAAAAAAAAAAAAAAAAAAAAAAAAAGTTAAAGGGAGATAGGAAGAAAAAAAGGTTATCCTCTAACTTAAATGGACACCTTCTAGATGTAAGGTTATCCTCTAACTTAAACGGAGAACCTTAAGAGAAAAGAGAAAGGGGGAGGGGAAACTCTCTAAATAAAAACGAGTTTCTGAGGGGAAAAGGCAAGGAGATTCAGACACGAACACACTATAAATACAAAAGATCTATCTAATGATAAATTCTATGCTAACAATAACTAGTTTTAGACAGAAAAAGACAATATAAAAGTTTTATACGACCTGAGCCAGTAGAGCAACCTCGAAGCAGAAGCGGCAAACAAGATCTGGGTTTCTAGCGCTAAGCATCATGGGATATGGGGAGGCCTCGAGCCAGTATGTAGCTCTCGAGCTTTGGAAGATGGCAGAGTCGGAGCCGATCAACCAGCAAGAATGAAGGCGAAATAGACAAATTAATATCAAATTTTCCCACATGCTTTTGGGAGACTATGTATTGTTTTGCAAATTTTAGCCAAACCTGGATGTTTTTCTGTGTAAGAAAAGACTTCTGTTTTGCAATACTACCCCATAGTCCAGACATATGGGGAAGACGGGAGATCATGGTCACATGTAGTACACAACCAGTACTTGCCAGAAATTCCGGCAGCTCCTTCAGTGTTGCTGTAAGTCACTTGGCAGCCTACCTGACCAGTTTTTGTCGTCTTTTCATCAATTTTGGAGGGATGTCCAGTTCTTTGCAATGTCACTGTTGTCCCATATTTTCTCCACTTTTTGATGACCGTCTTCACTGGGTTCCATGGTATATCTAATGCTGTGGAAATTGTTTTTGTACCCTTCTCCTGACTGATACCTTTCAAAAATGAGATCCTGTTGATGCTTTGTAAGCTCTCTGCGAACCATGGCTTTTGCTGTAGCAGGCAACTGAGTAAATGTCAAGAAACTCCTACTAGGACAGCTGAACTTTATTTGGGGTTAATCAGAGTATCTTTCCTTGATGGCAGGTGTGTACCCAAGAAGTCTGAATGCTGTAATTAAATCAAAAGGTGCTTCAAAGTATTAGTTTAAGGGTGTACACACTTCAACCAGCTTATTGTACATTTATTTTTTATATTTTTCCCCCAACAGGTTTGTTGTTTTTCAATTGAACTGTACAGGTTATAGGTCACATTAAAGGTGGGAAAAGTTTTGAAATGATTTATTGTGGTCTCAATTTTTTTAATATCACAAAAACCTGGCATTTAACAGGGGCGTGTACAATTTTTATATCCATTGTAGTTGCAAAAATCTTCTGGTGGAAAGTTGGTGCCCTCAGAAAGAGGTATTAAAGGAAATGAACTTTGGATTTGTGGAGGAAATAGATTCCAAAGGGGTCCAAGACAACTTCTCAATTATAAAATTCCAATCAAAACAAAAAAGAACATTATGAATGCTGGGCACAAAATGGAGTACCTCCTATGAAGAACTGCTTAGATGAACTATGTTAATCTAAGGACTCACCCTTGATCAAATAATGAAAGGCTAAACATTAAAGGAAACTGACTACACAGAAGCACACAGTCAGGTTAATAGTGTTGTCCTGTTCGATTCTCAGCTACAGCGTCTTCTGTGTGGAGACTTGTGTGAATGGGCGTTCCTTCGTTGAAAGTTGTGTGTCAGGGCTGGCAACTCGGCACGTAAAAATCTACTGCCATCATTAGCAGACCGGAGTTCGGCTGTGGCGACCCCTAATCGGGAAAAGCCGAAAGACACAACACTACTTGAACAGAAGCAGACTCTGAAGAAACAACACAATTGGAAATCTAAACTGAAATGCTTTTCCATTCAGAATTGTACTCTGCCGTGGATGGCTCATGAGTTGTTAGCATAGTCTGAGACATATCCCCCCCCTCCCCACAAAAAAAAAAAGCCAATGAGATTCTAGAAAAACTAACCTCCAAGACACAGATCAACACTAGATAATATCAACCTGGAGAAGAAAAGTATAGTTTTGCACCTACCATAAATGTAGATGTTCGAGTGTTCACCCTGCTGCAGTCATTACACTTGGGTTATCCTGTCGTCAGGCGGTGCCGCAGTTGGCCGGATTTCCAAAGTCTTGGTCCGACGTCGGTTGCAGTCGCCTCATTCCTGACGTCAGTGCGCCAGGGGTACATATATTGCAACAGACGGCATTTTCTTCAGTTTTTCTTGCCAGAGATGTCAGGTGCCCCCAAAAAGGTGATCCAAATCAGTACCAAAATGGTGTGAACACTGTACAAACACAAAATCCCTTCAGCTATAAGCAAATACATCAGTAAGGCATAGCAGAGGTTTAGCCAGTAGATCAGAGGGGTTGGAGGGAGGGTAACCTGGACTGCAGCAGGGTGAACACTCGAACACCTACATTTATGTTAGGTACAAAACTGTACTATGTTCATCGTGTTACCCTGCTGCAGTCATTACACTTGGGTTGAGTCCCAAAGCTAAGGTAGGGTGGAGGCATCATAGAGGGTTAGTGGAGGCAATGAGACCCTGCAGAACTGCAGTGGCGAAGCCTGCCCTGGACTTAGAATAAAGAGGTAAGTGATAGTGTTTGGTGAAGGTGTGCACTGAACTCCAAGTTGCAGCTTCTGAGATTTCCTTGGTAGGAACCCCCCTGAGAAAGGCTGTAGAGGTAGCTGTTGCCCTGGTAGAGTGGGATCTAATGGTAGGAGGAACTGGTTTCCTATGATGGGTATAGCAGAATCGGATGCAATGACCTATCCATTTAGAAATGGTTTGCTTGGATATGGCCTTCCCTTGAGAGGCTGTAGCATAGGAAACAAAGAGCTGGTCAGTTTTTCTGAAAGCTTTAGTTTTAGCCAAGTAGTAACGAAGCTGCCTGTGAATGTCCAAGGAATGCAGGAGTCTCTCACCTTTGTTCTGGGGATTGGGGTAGAAAGTGGGTAGGTGAATGGTTTGATTTAGAGCTACACTGGAAACCACCTTAGGCATGAAGGAAGGATTAGTTCGTAGAGAAACTCTGTCTTGATGAAAAATGAGGAAAGGTTCCACTGCCATAAGTGCCTGCAATTCTGAAACTTTCCAAGCAGAAGTTATTGCCAGTAGCAGGGCAGTCTTCCAAGATAGGAACTGAAGGTCTGCAGAAAAAGCTGGTTCAAAGGGAGGTAGCGTTAGTTTTTCCAGAACAAAGTTGAGGTCCCATGTTGGTGCAGGAGCTCTTCTAGGTGGTCTAATGTTTTTCGCCCCTCTGAGGAACTGCCTTAGGAGAGGATTTGAAAATAAAGGTGGGTTCGTATCGTAGTGAGCTGAAATAGCTGAAGCATGGATTTTAATTGAGGAAAAGGAAAGTCCTTTATGCAACATCTCAGCTAAATACTGCAGAATGTGAGGCATATGAGGCTGAGTTGTGTCTTGGCCTTTAGCTTGGTTCCAAGCAGAAAACCTTTTCCATTTGTCCGAGTAAGCCTTCCTGGTGCTTGGCCTCCTGGCTTCTAGAATAACATCCAGCACTGCTTGTGAAAGAGGGGCTGGTTGGATGCTTAATTGATTTGCCATGCAGCCAGGTTTAAGGTTTTGATCTGGCTGTTTAGAATCTGCTTGTCTTGCTGCGTGAGCAAATGAGGTATTTGAGGCAATATCCATGGTGGGCTGTGAGCCATATTCTTCAATAGCGGGTACCAGTGCTGGCGTGGCCAGTCTGGGGCTATAAGAATCATTCGAGGTTTCTCCTTTTTGACCTTGGAGGAAAGGCATATACTGTCAGGTTTTTCCAACTGAAGGAGAGAGCGTCCACTTTCCAAGCTTGATGGTGGAATGTCCTTGTACAAAATTTTGTCAGCTGGTAGTTTTGAGGACTGGCAAACGGGTCTATATTTGGTAGGCCCCATCTTTGAGTTATCATTGTAAATATTTGTGGGTCTAGCTTCCACTCGTGGGGATCTTTGATGTTTCTGCTTAGGTCGTCTGCCAACGTGTTTTTCTGTCCTGGCAGGAACTGAGCTTGTAACTGGACTTGGTAGGCCAGAGCTGTGTTCCATAAGATTATTGCTTGCCTGCAAAGAGGGTAGAAATGTGTGCCCCCTTGTTTGTTTATGTACCACATTACTGTGGTGTTGTCCGTCTTTATTGCAAGTTGTCCAGGCTGTACTAGATCCTTGAAGGCTGTCAGAGCTTTCTGTACAGCTAGCATCTCTTTTTGGTTTAAGTGCAGTTTTCTTTGTTCTGCAGTCCATAGGCCTTGAATGCATTGCCCTGCCATGTGTGCCCCCCAGGCATAGTCTGAAGCATCTGTTGTGATTATTTGCCTGGGTGGGGGCAAGGTGAAAGGCTGACCCTTGTTGAGGTGACATGCCTGTGCCCACCATAGAAATTCCTGTTGAAGGCAGGGAATGAGAGATACCACTGTGTCCAAGCTGTGGCTGTGTTGAGACCATACGCTTTTTAGGTACCACTGTAATTTCCTCATATGCAGTTTTGCAAATGGTATTATCAGAATGCAAGTTGCCATGAAGCCCAAAGCCTGCAGAATTTTTCTTGCAGTTAATTGGGTCTTTGTTGCCATTGTTTTGAAATACTGAGTCAGTTGTAATTACTTGTCTGGTGTAAGATAAGCCTTCTGGGCCGTTGTGTCCAAACTGGCACCCAGGAATGTCATTTTTTGTGAGGGTACTAGTTTTGACTTCTTTTTGTTTACTGTGTACCCCAGACAATTCAGTAGATGCTTCACAAAAGCCAGATGTTGTAAGAGCATGTCTTTCCTTTCTGCTTGAATGAGGCAGTCCAGGTATGGATATATTTGAATTCCTCTTTGTCTGCAGTATGCAATTACTGGTGCCAGGCATTTTGTGAATACTCTGGGCGTAGTAGATAAGCCAAAGGGCAGTCCAGAGAATTGATAATGGGTTGAACCTGCAATGAAATGGAGGTATCTTCTGCAACTTTGTCTGATAGGGACATGCAGGTATGCCTCCTTGAGGTCCAACGTTACCAGCCATGCTTCCTTGCCCAACATGGGAAGTAGCTGCTGTAGTGTTAGCATCTTGAATTTGGGAACTTGTAAGTAAGTGTTTAGAATTGAAAGGTCCAGAATTGGTCTCCAAACATTTTCTTTTCTGGGTACTAGGAAGAGTCTTGAGTAAAATCCTTGGCCTTGCTCTTGAGTTGGTACCCTGTGAATGGCTCTCATGGCCATGAGAGCTGTAATTTGCTTTTGAGCCTCTGCCCTTTGATTTTGTGGCAGGTTTGGCATTCCTCTTTTTATTGGCAAGGTGTGAAAGTGGAATCTGTATCCTCGTAAAATTATGTCTAGTACCCATTTGTCCTTTGTAACCATGTGCCAGTTGTCTGCAAATAGTGCTAGCTTCCTCCCCAGGGGGGCTGACAAAAGAACTTTGTCTGGCCAGTTGAGGTGCAAGTCATTGGGTTTGCCTTCTGATGGGTTGAGAGACCTGTCTTCTCCTCCTTTCTGGGTTGGAGTGGCCCATTGGCGAGGTTTATACTGAGCTTGTGGTTGTCCTCTGCCCCTTGGGCGCCTATATTTACCCCTCTGAGGCCTGTCAGTGGCTGGAAAGGACCAATTTTTTGTTGGCCAGTTTCTGCTGAAGCGAGGGGGTTGTACTTGTAGGAAATCTTTGACTGTCTGCATTGATTTTGCCCTATCTTCCATTTTCTTTAAAACAACTTCTGCTTTAACACCAAAAAGAACATCCTGCTGTAAGGGAGCATCTAGTAGTTTTGCTTTAATGTGATCAGGCAGACTTTGTTCCTTTAAGCAGGCATGCCTACGTATAACTGATCCAGTGACAGCTGCTCTGCAGGAGGCCTCTAAAGAATCAAACCCACACTGCAAGGTATGTTTGCCTACCTGCTCGGTGGCGTGCAACAAATCCTGTACTTCTTTCAATTCAGATTGTTGAGGGAGGGTGGTTATCTTTTGTTTTAACTGAGAGATCAGAAATTGCTGATACTTAAGCATATGAAATTGACAGTTTAGAGCTCTCATAGCTAAAGTGGCTGAGGTATAAACCTTTTTCCCCCCATCTGTCTAGTGCTCTTGAATCCCTTTCAGAAGGTACTGGATTTTTAGCCATGGAAGCCTTAGCTCCCCCCCTTGGGACCCTGGGAGATGGTCTCTGGGTCAGCTACTGGGCTTTTGTAAAGAAATTTGTGGGAATCAGGTACTCTGTAGTATCTGTCAGGCTTGGCCGGAGCAAGAGGCAGAGAGTCAGGGTTGAAACTGGATTCTAAATAGACATCATCCACAATGTCCAAAACAGGAGGGATGGCTAGAGGTCTGTGTTGGGGGAGTAAAAGAAACTCTCTGAGCCTTTTCTTGGAATAAGAGTAATCCCGACCTTCCCAGTGAAAATGTTCCCTCATAGTGTGTAAAGTTTCCCCAAAAGAGTAATCTTCTGGAGTGGAAGCTGAGGGAATAGAGTCCTCAGCATCAGAATCTTCATAAGGAGAGAAGGAATAGTCTTGGTCCTCACAGGAATCCGAAGAAATAGACAGTTGTTCAGAGGAAGCAGATTCTTCCTCTAGTCTAGGCCCTTTTGTCAGGAGGAGGTTGAGAACCCCTGATAAGAGAAATCAAATCTTCAGCCATCGTGAGCATCTGTTTCTTAGGCATAAGGCCTTGAACAGGAGACTGAAGTGAAGCCTTTTTCGGTTTGGAAGGAGTCTTCAACTTGGAAAACGTTTTGACTGTAAGAGTCGTCTGTCTGAAAACGCCTTCTGAAACCGATGGCGTTTCAGAAGTACCGACGTCCTTGGAAGGTGAATCGTCGGTAGGGCCTGAAGTAAAAGGCTGCATCGGCCTAGTACATTCTGTCAAAATATCTGTAGCGGTCTCGGTTTCTGGAACTGCGGTAGTCAGAGGCTGCGTCGGAGCCTCACTGATAACCGGAGAACCGGATCAACCGAGGCCTCGGAATCGGGCTTAGGCCTGGGCTGTCGATCCTTATCCCTGCGCTTTTTGTGCACGCCGGTAGTCGGAAGCTCCGACGGCATGTTATAATTAAATTTTCTGCCAAAAAAGTGTTGTGCGAAATCAAATCATCTTTTAATAGTACGTTTATTAAATCTAGCACAAAACGACAAGTGACGTCGTGATCAGGGCCTAGGCAAGGTATGCAATAAGAATGAAAATCCTTATGAGGTATTTGCTTCCCACAAGAAATGCAATTGTTAACTTTTTCTGACATCGGTCTGAGGCAAGAAAAGTTTCCAATGGGGTACTTAGCTTTATAGAAGACTTCGGTCTGAAATTCGAATTTGAAAATCTCAGGAGTCGGCCGACCGGCACTTGCGAACTGCTTCTGCTTCAGGCACCGCGCGGCAAGAAAGACTGAAGAAAATGGCGTTGGTTGCAATATATGTACCCCTGGCGCACTGACGTCAGGGATGAGGCGATTGCAAGTGACGTTGGACCAAGACTTTGGAAATCCGGCCGACTGCGGGACCGCCTGACGACAGGATAACCCAAGTGTAATGACTGCAACAGGGTAACACGATGAACCTCTGCACATTTTTCCCTGAAGTTTGAGGTTATGAGAATTAAGCAAAGACCTTCCATCCTACCTCTGGTCAAGACTTTAATCAGACGTGAACATTGGTGGGCCGGACATAAGCCCAAATGTTCTTGCTGGACAAGGGGAATACATTAGAATAAATTAAAATGTGTGGTCATCAAACAGTGAAGAAACCTGATCCCAAAGGTGGAGTAAGTGTTCTACACTACTTGGATGGAAGCAGAGGTCCAGAAGCAAGTTAGATTTCTTAATTGTCCAATACAAAGTTTGGCACTCCAGGACATAACTACTATAGGTCCACTGTTCGATATGGAGAGCTTTTCTGCAGAGTTTGTGCAATTTTGTTCAACCTCCCTACCTTACCAAATATGTTCACTTACCAGAGTGCCAAAACATGGCTGTTTGATGTGACATGCAGGGAAATGTTTTGAAGGCTGTAATTAGGGAAATCAGAACACAGTGCCTCCCAGCTTTGACCAAAGGAGCTGCATGAAAGATGCTTTCACCTGGAGGTTAACTGGAGGCCACCACCAAGCTAGGGTATGTGCAAAGGTATGTGTGCATCTCGCAACCCAAAAGTAGGTAGGAACTCTGATACCAGTGGCTTCTGACCATAACCAACAGGATCCTAGTATATGCAGATAGTGAAATGGAACTATAAAAATGCAGTACATCTCAAAGACTAAAAGATGATGTTCAGCACTCTTCTAATAAGTTAACCACAACATTTGAGAAATAGTTTCTCTGTACATTATCCAGAAGAAAGGCTTTACACAGACTATGGTATATAGGCCGCCCCGTAAAATGTAGATAAGTAAAGCAGGCAAGGGAAAAATTTGCTGTAAATGATTGGAAGTAACTAATAAATACAATTAAGGTAGAAAGGGGATTTCTAACTTGGAGAGCACGGTCAGTGCCATTCTACATCAAAATGTCCAGTTAAAGGAATGTCAACCATTGTCCCTACTGTAACACTGGAGTGAAGTTTGAAATGCATCATGCAAATACCATAGTAGATGAGGCAAGGCCAAAACAGAAAGACCTTGCACCAAAAGTGCAGTCACTTAATGGATACCTAAAAATTATGTTACTATAGGTTTCTGATGAGCAAACAGGCTTCAATAAAGGTCCATAAAAAATATAGTTGTGTAAATAAATTTACCATAACAGTAGATGTTCGAATGATCACTGCTACAGTAGCCTAAGCTATATGGGTTATATCCTGTCAGATACACTAGCCAGCCAGCTTCCAAAGCTTAAGGGCACCTTCCATGAGCCCAAACCATAAGGCAGCTCGAGATGAACTGACTAAAAGACAAGTTTGGACACCACGTGCTTCAGAGCCATCATGCCAACTGGGAGAGGGAGGCTAAGCCCCAAAAGGACATTGCTAGGAAAAACAAAAACATCTCCATACCCTAGCATAAAAAGCACACCAAAAAACAAGCAAGATGTGGGGAGGGAGTGGCTACTGTAGTAGTGATCATTTGAACATCTACTTTTATGATAAGTTTACCATCATACTGTACTAGGTTCATCTCACTGATCACTGCTGCAGTAGTCTAATCTATATGGGTAGATTAAACATAGCTTAGACATACAGGAGGGGGAAGGGTCCAACAGACCCTGGAGAATGGTCCTAACAAAGCCTCACTTAGACCTGGGAAAGGAATCTAATTTTTTTAGTCTTTTGTAAAACTACATACAGAGGACCAAGTTACTGCTTCTAGAATACTTTTGAGTCCAACCCTTTACAAAAAGCATAGCTTAAGCAAAGGCTTTCCGTAGAGTGTACCTTGACCCTGCTTGGAATAGGTTTGTTGCGGTAGGAACAAAGAGTAATACATCTTGAAACAACCACTTGGAAACAGTTTGCTTTGACACAGGCTGTCCCCTTCTTACCTTTTTTTAACCAATTGAGCTGGCTCAAATGGAGCAAGTCTTAGCTTTTCTAACACAAAATTAAGATCTCAAGAAAGATTTTCTTTGAGGTCTCTTATGCAGTACCCCTTTCAAAAACATTTTGACATGAGTGTCTTGAAAGACAGGGAATCCATGTGCAGACATGCTGAAATGGCCAGCAAATGAACCCTGAGACAGTGGTATTATGAGTTAAAGGGAAAATTTCGGCTACCAGGCCAAGACCTAAAGGTGAAGACAGAAATCCAATTGCAGATCTAAACTTGCACTTTTGCAGTAGGAAACTATGTTGTGTAGTGAAAAAAAAAAAAAAAAAAAAAAAAAAACAATGAAGGAGATGGTCTCATCTCTTCATAATTAGTGACAGACACAGAAAGATCATGGAGAAATCTAAATACAAGTACAGACTATTTCACCATGTTACAGTGTTTCGGGCAGGGACAATGATTAAAATAAGACATACTGCATGAAACATCCCAAACAATATTTAATGTAGTACTAATTATACAACAACAAAGAAATATCCCAAGATCTGAATGGTTAGACATTACTTAATAATGTGAACACTACAAGCATCACCACATTTGCAAAAAAGATTTTAAATTTAAAGCATTAAAAATAAAACCCAAAGAAACCTAAAGATGTTACTGCTCAGTGCTAGGAGCCTAAACAAGAAACTCCACACCCTACAAGCTCTCGTTAATCTGGGAGATACAGACATTGTGCCATTACAGAGACATGGTTTATATCCACTTAAAGTACTCTGGCAGTGCAATGCTTCAGTGCCTTCCACACACTTAGACCATCAGCTGCACAGACAGGGACAAAAGGTGGAGGAGTCTCAATCTACAATAGTAACAAGCCTAATACTAGTTAAACAGGATGATATCCTGGAATTTATCCATGTGCAAATCAAAACAAAGTCCCATACCACATCCTAGCAAGCTATAGGTCACCCTCTCTGTCCCAAGTATTCCACAGCTCATACCTAGACTTATTGGAGACCCACAGCTTTAAACCAAATACCCAACTTATGGAAGACTACACTTTGACTGGGAAACGTACACTGCCTCATACTTGCAGGTACAACGATTCATGGACTTTAACACAATTACCCTTGACCAAATAGTGCACACACCCACTACAGATTCAAACATACTGTACCTGGTACTCACAAATGAGAGAGCGCTGCACCGCTCCCTCCACCAAGTGTCACATCCTCACTGCTGAGGTCTGGACACAAAGCTGTCTCCTTCAAAATAAAAATAAACTATGTAACCTCAGGAAATCCTGTAACAGTTAAAAACTATTCCAAAGCAAACTTCATCCTATTAAGTGATAGTTTGTCAAAAATACAATGCCCCTTCCGACCCTGAATTCACAGCAGCCTATGTGGAATTGTTCACAGAGACCCTGTGTAACCATGTATATGGCTGTATAGGGGTTGCTGTACCTACTAGAAGCTCAAAACAAGCTCTGAAAACAACATACCACACTGGTGGGACACCTAACCTTAATATAACAAAAGTGAAAAGTTATGGCTAAAATCAAGAAGAGCAACTCTCATAATGACATGCGCTAATTAAACTAAACAGGAAACTAAGAGGACTTACAAGGACAGGATAGCTTCACAGACTAAAGAACCACAAGTCCTCCTGCAGCTATGTCCGAAACCTCAAAGGCAGCTCAAATCAGTGTGTCAAACTTGTGATCAGTGGTGCCACCTTCAACGAAAAGAATGACATAGCAAATTTGTTGGGATGACAAATTCAGCTCAAACTTCTCCCACTCATCTCCTTCTTGCCTCCCCAAGAAATAAATACCTGCATTCCCCTCAAACTATTAATGGGGGGTAGGACATAGCACTTGCTAAGGCTAAAAAAACAGCCTCAGTAGGCCTGGACAACACCCTGGGATGTCTCCTAAATAGCTTGAAACTTAACCTGTCAGGACCACTTGAGTCACTTTGCAATTATAGCCTCGATACAGGCTTTGTACCATGAGAATGGAAAACTGTAACAGTTATCTCACTTCACAAGGGTGTACCATCAACCGACCTTGAAAATTACAGACTTAGTCTGACTAATCTAATACGCAAAGCTATGGAATGAATTATCATGGAAATGATTAAAGACATGGACAACCTTCAGACACTGGACCCAACCCAGTTCGGCTTTGTCAAGAGAAGGTTATGCCTACTAAACCTGGTGGACTTCTTTGAGAGGTCACCAAGGCAGTAGATGAGAGTAAAAAGGTGTATACCACCTATCTGGACCTGGCTAAGATGTTCAATACAAAACCTCACTCTGGTACAGTTGATGAAATCACTAAACTAGGCATAAACCCCTGCATAATACGCTGTACTGCCAGCTGGCTAATAAACAAGACCCAAGATGTCAGGATTAGTGATATTATCTCCATTAAAAGACTGGTCACCAGTGAAATACCTCAAGGCTCCTTGCTGGGTCTGCTCTTGTTAAGCAACTACTTCTCAGAGGTAAAGAATGTCAAGGGCCTTTGGTTGACCGAGTTCACAGGTAACTGGAAATTGTGAGCTATCACAGACTGTTCCCATGACACAAACAGTTTACAGGAGGGTCTAACACACACAAATAACTACTGCCAAAGACACGGACTAAAATTCAATGCCAAGAAATACATTTTAGTGCATTATGGGAAAACTACCACCTAGGATAATTAATCCATTGGCAAGACAAACGTTAACAGTTGACCTGGTAGTCTGGGAACATTTTAGACAGTAATCTGGCCTTTGACCAACATATAGCCAAGGTAGCAAGAAAATCATTCTAGGATGGCTAACTCATAAGTAACGGCATGGAATCCAGGTTCAAGGAAGTTATAGTGCACCTTTACTCATCTCTTATCAAAACCATCATCGAGTATAATGTCCCTTTCGGCATGTACATGACCTGAAATATGCAACAGTTGAAACATCCACAAAGTACAGTTTTGTACCTACCATAAATGTAGATGTTCGAGTGCTAATACAACTGCAGTCCTTACATATGGGTTCTCCTGCCATCAGGCGGGTCCTCGGTCGGCCGAATTCCAAAGTCTTGGTCTGGCGTCGGTTGTTGTCACATTCTTCCCTGACGTCAGTGCGACAGGGGTATATAAGACACGGCCGACGCCATTTTCTTCAGTCTTTCTTGCCCCAGATGTCAGGTGCCCCCAGAAGGAAGGCAATACATAATTTATATATCTATGTATAGTCATGCAATGCAATATAATCAAAATTCAGTAGTTGCAAGCAAATACACCATAGAAGGATAACCCAAACAGGTTGTTTGTGGAGGAGTTAGCCACTAGGCCTGTACCAAGAGGGGAAAGAGGGAGGGAAACCTGGACTGCAGCTGTATTAGCACTCGAACATCTACATTTATGGTAGGTACAAAACTGTACTATGTTCATCGTGCATACAGCTGCAGTCCTTACATATGGGTAGAATCCCAAAGCTACGCACAGGGTGGTAGGCACTAGGTGGAATTAGGAGGAGCCAGAATGCCCTGCAACACAGCAGTGGCAAAGCCTGCTCTTGTTTTTGAGTATAAAGGTAGGTGGTAGTGTTTAGTGAAGGTATGCACCGAACTCCAAGTGGCTGCCTCCAAACTATCTTTGCTAGGAACTCCTCTGAGGAAGGCTGTAGAGGTATCTGTGGCCCTTGTGGAGTGGGATCGGATGCCTGTAGGCACAGATTTACCATGAAAGGAGTAACAAAAATGTATGCAGTGGCCTATCCATTTTGAAATTGTCTGTTTGGAAATTGGCTTCCCTTGAGCTCCTACAGCATAGGACACAAAGAGTTGTTCTGATTTCCTGAACGGCTTTGTTCTGCCCAAATAGTAACACAGCTGTCTATGGATGTCTAAGGAATGAAGCAGCCTTTCCCCTTTGTTTTGAGGATTGGGGTAAAAGGTAGGTAAGTGTATGGCCTGATTTAAAGCTACCCTGGATACTACCTTAGGCATAAATGATGAGTTGGTTCGTAGGGAAACCCTGTCCTGATGGAAGATGAGAAAGGGCTGCACAGCCATGAGGGCTTGTAATTCCGAGACCCTACGAGCTGAGGTAATAGCCAGAAGGAAAGCTGTTTTCCAGGACAAATATTGTAAATCGGTTGAGGCAGCTGGTTCAAAGGGAGGCAATGTAATTTTTTCCAGTATGTAATTAAGATCCCAGGCTGGGATTGGTTGTTTCCTTGGAGGTCTTATATTCTTAGCCCCTCTGAGGAACTGTCTTAAGAGTGGGTGAGAGAGTAAGGGTGGATCAGTGTTGTATTCTGCAGAAATGGCTGAGGCATGGATTTTAATGGAGGAGAATGACAGTCCACTGTTCAGCAGCTCAGTTAGATACTGTAATATCGGAGGCAAATTCAGTTTTCTAGGATCCTGGTCCTTTTTCTCATTCCAAGTGCAAAACCGTTTCCATTTTTCTGAGTAAGCTTTTCTAGTAGATGGCCTTCTGGCTTCCAAAATGACATCCTGTACCTCCTTGGAGAGTAGGGTTTGTTGTGGTATTAAGGAATTTTCCATGCAGCCAGATTGAGTGCTTTCAGCTGACTGTGAAGAGTTTTGTAGCTGTGCTGAGTCAGAAGAAGCATTAGAGGTTAGGCTCCTCAGGAGTGGATACCAGTGTTGTCTTGGCCAGTCTGGAGCAATCAGTATCATCTTTGGTCTGCCTGTTCTTGTTTTCATAAGCACCTTGGTCAGTAGAGGAAGAGGTGGAAAGGCATAAACTGTCCTTGCTGTCCAACTGAAAGAAAGGGCGTCCACTCTCCAGGCCTTTGGATGAAATGTCCTTGAGCAGAACTTTGTCAATTGGTGATTTTTGTGGGAGGCAAAGAGATCTATGTCTGGCCTTCCCCAGGCTTGGATTATCTTTGTAAACACTTGAGGATGCAACTTCCATTCGTGAGGGTCTGTCATATTTCTGCTTAGATTGTCTGCCAGCGTGTTTTCCATACCTGGCAAGTACTGTGCTTGAAGCTCGATTTGCCATTCCAGAGCCCTGTTCCAAAGTGACATGGCCAGCCTGCACAGGGGGTATGAATGTGTTCCTCCCTGTTTGTTTATGTACCACATTACTGTGGTGTTGTCTGTTCTTATTAATAATTGCCCAGGATGCAGGAGGTACTTGAAAGCTGTAATTGCATTTATCACTGCTAGCATTTCCTTTTGATTGATGTGAAGGTGCTTTTCCTTTTGGGACCATTTGCCCTGAATGCACCTGTCTGTCATGTGTGCCCCCCAGGCATAGTCTGAGGCGTCTGTTGTGATGACTTGATTTGCTTGAGGCTTGCTGAATGGTAGACCTGCGTTTGTTTGGCATGCTTGAGCCCACCATAGAAATTCCTTTTGTAACCATGGAATTAGTGGTATTATTGTTTCCAAACTGTGGCTGTGTTGAGACCATAGGTTTTTTTAAGTACCATTGAAGTTTTCTCATATGCAACTTTGCACATGGGATTAGAAGAATGCAAGATGCCATGAATCCCAGCGCCTGCAGGATTTTCCTTGCAGTTAGCCTGGTACAATTTGCTAGTATCTTGAAGTACTGAGTTAGTTGCCCCTGTTTTTCTGGCGTAAGATAGGCCATCTGGGTGTTTGTGTCCAAGTTGGCACCCAGGAAAATTATTTTCTGAGATGGTGTTAGCCTGGATTTCTCTTTGTTGACTGTGTATCCCAGAGAATTCAATAACTTATCACATAAGCCAGATGCTCCAGAAGTATGTGCTTGCTGTCCGCTTGGATCAGGTAGTCGTCCAAATAAGGGTATATTTGTATCCCTTGAAGTCTGCAGTAGGCAATTACTGATGCCAGGCATTTTGTGAATACTCTGGGCGCAGTAAATAAGCCAAAGGGCAATGCAGAGAATTGATAGTGGATTGAACCTGCAAGAAATCTGAGTTATCTTCTGCAGCTTTGTCTGATTGGGACATGCAGGTATGCCTCCTTGAGGTCCAATGTTACCAGCCAAGACCCCTTGCCCAGCATGGGAAGAAGCTGCTGTAAGGTGAGCATCTTGAATTTTGGTACTAGTAGAAATGTGTTTAAGATGGATAAGTCCAAAATGGGTCTCCAATCGGTTCCCTTCCTTGGTACCAAGAATAGTCTGGAATAAAAACCTTGACCTTGCTCGTGAGTAGGTACCTCTTGAATAGCTTTCATGTCCATGAGCTTTGAAATTTGTATTTGAGCCTCTGCCCTTTGATTGTGTGGCAGGTTCGGCATGCCTCTCATTTTTGGAAGAGTGTGAAAATGAAATCTGTAGCCTCTGTTTATAATGTCCAGGATCCATTTGTCTTTTGTGACAATATGCCAATTTTTTGAAAATAATGCCAGCTTTCCTCCCAAGGGTGCTGCCACTTGAGCCTTGTTTGGCATGCAAAGGGGAAAGTCATTGGGTTTGTTTTCTGTATTGCTGTGCATTGTCTTTGCCACCTCTTGATGCTGGAGGTTGCCATTGTCTGCCTCTATATGATCCTTGAGATTGTCCTCTGCCCCTTCCGCGTCTGTATCTACCTCTTTGGGGCTTGTCTGTGGCTGGAAAGGACCAGTTTTTTGTAGGCTAATTTCTACTAAATCGTGGTGGTTGTACCTGCAGAAAAGCCTTAACAGTTTGCATAGATTTAGCTTTTTCTTCCATTTTCCTTAGTATTTCCTCAGAATTAGGACCAAATAACACATCCTTTTGTAAAGGAGCATCCAGTAATTTAGCCTTGGCATGATCAGGCAGGGTTTGTTCCCTAAGCCAAGCATGTCTACGAATGACTGATCCTGTAACTACAGCTCTACTTGAGGCCTCTAGAGCATCATAACCACATTGCAAGGTGTGCTTACCCACTTGTTCTGCACTATGTATCATATCTTGCAACTCCTTCAGATCTGATTGTTCAGGTTCTGACATTTTATTCTTTAATTGTGATAACAGAAACTGCTGATATTTAAACATATGGAACTGACAATTTAAGGCCCTCATGGCTAGAGTGGCCGAGGTATATACCGTTTTTCCCCACCTTTCTAAGGATCTAGACTCTCTTTCGGAGGGTAATGGATTCTTAGCAGTAGAGGCCTTCATTCCCTTGGGACCCTGAGAAATGGTTTCTGGGTCAGCATTATGGCTTTTGTAAAGAAATTGGTGTGTGTTAGGAACTCTGTAGTACCTATCAGGCTTGACTGGGGCTGGAGGCAGGGAATCCGGATTAAGGCAAGCCTCCGAATAAACATCATCAAGTATGTCCAAGACAGGAGGTATCGCCAGAGGCCTGTGCTGGGGTAGTAGAAGAAATTCCCTAAGCCTTTTCTTTGAATCTGAGAAATCCTGGCCCTCCCAATGGAAGTGTTCCCTCAAGGTATGCAAGGTTTCCCCGAATGAGAAATCCTCTGGGGGGGGGTACAGAAGGAATGGACTGTTCTGCATCAGAATCTTCAAAAGGGGAGTACGAATGCTCCTCTTCATCAGAATGTTCTGAAATAATGGAGCCCTGGTCAGAAGAGGGAGATTCTTCCTCCACTCTGGGTCTCTTGTCCGGTGGGGGTTGTGAACCCCTGATAAGAGTAATTAAATCCTCAGCCATTTTGAGCATCTGCTTTTTAGGCATGGGGCCAGTAGATGGGCCCTGTGCAACAGGCCTCTGGGAGCGCATAGCTGATTTAGACTTAGTAAAGGCCTTGATGGAAAAGGAAGAAGAAGGTCTGAAGACACCATGGGTGGAAGTAGATCTGTCCACATTAAGAGGTTCAACACTCACCGTGGCTTCGGTAGCTGTAGGCAGGGTGTGGGCCAAGGAACCTGCGGTCTCGGGTACAGAGGACACCGCCAGAGAAGCGTCGTTGGTAGTCAGGGGCTGCGTAGGCGCCTCACTGAGAACCGGACCACGTGTAGCTGGTCTTGGCGTGGTGTCGGTTGAGACCGCGGGCCTCGCGTGTCGGTCTTTGTCCTTGCGTTTTTTGGACAAAACGGTAGTCGGAGTCTCCGATGTCATTTTATAGTTAAAAGCTTTACCGAAAAAGTGCTGGGCGAACTCCGCCCGACACTTAATAGTGCGTTTATTAAAGGTAGCACAAAAGCGACAGCCCGAGACATCGTGGTCTGGGCCTAAACAAGGTATACAGAGGAAATGGAAATCCTTATGCGGTATTTGCTTCCCACAAGAAATACAATTGTTAACTTTGTCTGACATCGGTCTGAGGCAAGAAAAGTTTCCCCAACGGGGTACTTAGCTTTAAAGAAGACTTCGGTTTCCAAATTTTCGTAATTTCAGGAGCTGGCCGACCGGCACTTGCGAACTGCTTCTGCTACGGGCACCGCGCGGCAAAAAAAGACTGAAGAAAATGGCGTTGGCTGTGTCTTATATACCCCTGTCGCACTGACGTCAGGGAAGAATGCGACAACAACAGACGTCAGACCAAGACTTTGGAATTCGGCTGACCGAGGACCCGCCTGACGGCAGGAGAACCCATATGTAAGGACTGCAGCTGTACGCACGATGAACATCGGTTCCTTACCCGAAGAATCCAGTGTATAAACACACTTATATGGATCACCTGCCTTAAAGCTCCATCTCTATACTTTGTCTCCTACAGGTTACTGGGATTCTGTCTATGTCCAGCATACAAGGCATCCTTGGATCCAGCTCTGAAGTACCTTTGGCACATCCAAAAAGCAAACCGCATCAGAAAAACTACTCTTAGATCCAAGGATTTAAATTTTGCTTGTGACATAAATAAAAGACATCAGAGGATCCCCATGCTCTGAAACAGGCTCTCCATCCATGTGAAGCAGAATCCACCCCAACCCTATTTAAGTGTAACCTTGTCCAATGGATGGAAAATCTGAAATTCATCACGGGTCTGGCCCCCATGCTCAGACAGAGGCATACAATATTGTCCAAACTAACACCTCTAGAAACTTGCTAACATACCCCCTCCTAAAAATGCCCATGATACATAGGGACACAAATGGGTTGGGTTTCACGGCTAGGCTTATAAAGGCCCTGGTGGTCATTAACCTAGTATATACCTATAGACATGTGGGACCAGGGTTTCAAATAAAAGTAATGATCTATTTAGTCATCTTATTCAAAGAAGTAAAATTCAGAATAACTTTTAGGCATATCACTTCACTCATTCACTTTCGGAGAATATAAAGCTACAGCAGCAGCACTCACTCTGAAGTAGCTACACACCTGTTAAGCACTCATCAGTAAAGGACTTACCTGCAAAATGTCTAGTTTCTATATCATTAATCATCTGCCCTGTTCTTTTTGCTCAATTTCTTATATACACATCTAAAACTATTCACTTTCAAATTAATGATGTGCAAGTACTCTTCTTAATTGTATATGGAACCTTGGCCAAGAACATACTACAATCATATGGTATTTCAATGTAGTGTTTATGGAGGAGACATCACAATATACTACAGAAAGAGGATAAATTACTAGTATACCACAAACTATCAGGTTTTACTGCTCACAAACACTTTAAATTTAATATTAACGTAATAAAAAGGATAAGAAACAAGAAAAAATCTGGGATACATACCTCTTCTATGTGTGGAGGAATTCTGTGAGAAGGATGGAAGATTTGCTTAACATTATGTCGAAAATATTTAATAAAAAGAAAAACTCCAACGGCTGTAAGTGCAATTGTTAATAAAAAAGCAACGAGTGGCACAAAAAGGTATCCAAAGCTGTCTTCTGAAAATTAAACAGCAAATGTTAAACACTGACTGAAGCACATTTCTACACAAAATAACTGGATACATTTAATTTATCAAAGACTGACACATGAACTATCACATTAAAAATTAGTGCTGTGCCACAAAGACAACAGAGCTTTGCTCAAGTTCCCATGCTGACCAACCCTCTGTTAAAAAAAATGCTTTGTTTTGCAGGAATAACTTAAAAGAAATGGAGAAGCCAGTGTACAGGCTATAATGATAGTTCAGCCATGAATGTGGTTTAATACCTCACTTCTGAACATATCAATGGTGCTAATCATCCGAGCTTTTAGCTTCAAATGACATCACAGGATGGGTGGGGCGCATATGTATTCACTGATGAACAAATACAAAAAATGAATTCAGTTAGAAGCTGCTAAAACTCTCTTGATATAAATACAACTTGATGACATTCAAATCTGCAGTTACTACTGCCTCATTAAAGCACAGTATAAAAGTGCTGCCACATATTCAAGTTTCAGTGAGCCAAGTTATGATGTCAGCAATCTGCAAATACATATTTGTGAAAACATGCATATATGTTTTATTTCTGTTAAGAATGTGGAAAACCAGACTACGCCGATAACCTAGGTTTAGACAGAAGAAAATAAAACACTATAATGCAATAGAGCACATACTGTAGACTAAAGAAACACCTTTGTAAGAGTGTTATAGTGGTACAATAGCAATGTGCAACTGCACTGCTTCATTCTGAAACACAAAACTATGCACCTTCTCATTTTTCTACTTTATATGTTAAATGGTTAAGCCTACTGGACTCAAGTGTCCTTCAGAGGTGAGCCAAGAGTACTGTTTGTTTAATCAACTTTCTCCACGTCATACAGTCAGCAAGTGGAAATATCTACTGTATAACCTGCTACACAAATACAAAATTTGCCAGCAGCACTTATGCAGAGGGATAAAACCTGCACTGTGAGCCAGGTAACCGAGATCGATCAGCAGCTTAGACACCTGCTGGACGTGGAATAGGAAGAAAAAGAATAGTCGTGTAAAATCTTACCATAACCATAGATGTCCTTCTCTTCCATGTTGCAGTATTCTTGGTGTGGGATTTCCTGCCTTCAGGTGACCTGTACATCAGCTCCTATACAAAAGCTTCAGCTTAGCTGATGTAGCTGTGTGGGATGTCACACATAGGGCCATAAACCAGGGACATTATGTGTGATGTCTGCACGCACAATCCTCCGAACTTGAAGCTAAGCAGTCAAAGTAGTTGGCCTAACAGATAGGCTGCCAAAGGTGACATGTATAATGCCCTGGATCTCTTCTGTAATGGAATAAGGCATCAGGGAGCAGTTAGACTGGTACAGTCTGTGGGGGAGGAATAGTGAGTGGGAAGGAATACTGCAACATGGAAGAGAAGGGCATCTATGGTTATGGTAAGATTTTACACAACTATTCTATGCCCTTCTATTCCTATGTTGCAGCATTCTTGGTGTGGGAGAGTACCACAGCTTAGTTTGATGAAAGGGTGGCAGAAGCAGATGATGATTCCACAAAGCCTTGTAGGATTGCCCTGACAAATCCTGCGTGTGCTTTGGAGATTTGGTCCAGTTTGTAATGTTTGGTGAAAGTGTGTATAGTGGACCATGTTGCTGCTTCCATAATGGAATCTGTGTCCATGCCTTTTTGGAAGGCCTTGGCAGTGGCCACTGCTTTGTGGAGTGTGCCTTAACCCCAACTGGAGGGGGTTTTCTGTGGTGTGAGTAGCAGTAACCGAATGCCTTTCTAATCGAGGATGCAGTGGTCTGTTTGGTGACTGCCTTGCCCAATGCCCTGGTGTGGAAAGATACAAAAAGAGTTGTTTGGATTTCCTAATGTCTTTAGTTTTGTCCAGGTAAAATCTCAGTTGCCTGTGGACATCTAGGGAGTGGAGTATCCACTCTCCTTGGTTAGTGGGACAGGGGAAAAATTGGGTAGGTGAATGGATTGATTTAGAGATAAGTCATTAACTACCTTGGGCATGAAGGAAGGGTTAGTTCTCAGAGTGACCCTGTCCCTATGAAAAATGGTGTAAGGTGAGCATCCCATTAAGGCTTGTAGCTCAGAAACCCTTCTGGCAGAGGTAATGGCCACTAACAGTACTGTTTTCCAAGTACAAAACTGTAGAGAGGCTGTATTGGCCAGTTCAAAGGGGGACTGGGTGAGTTTTTCCAGGATGAAGTTCAGGTCCAATGGAGGAGGGATAGGCTTCGTAGGTGGACTGATGTGTAAGACCCCTTTAAGGAAGAGTTTCATATGTAGCCTGGCTAACAAGGGAGGATCTAGAGGTAAGCAAGCTGATAATGCAGAGAGGTGCACTTTCACTGATGACTCGGAAAGTCCACCCTTTATAAGTTGCCACATATATGAGAGGACTAGGGGGCGTCAGCCTCGTAAGGGTCCCTTTCCTGTCCCAGACACCACTGAGTAAATCTTTCCCATTTAGCAAGGTATGATTTTCTAGTAGTGGGTTTCCTGGCCTCCCTCAGGACTGACAGCACGTCCTCTGAATAGTGGTGTCTGAATGGGGTGAGTAATTTATCACCCACAGAGTCAGGGATAGCATTTTCAACTGTGGGTGTAGGAGAGTTCCTTTGTCTTGTGTCAGAAGGTCCACCTTGTGGGGTAACTTGCAGTGATTGCCCTTAGCTAAATTGTATAGAAGGGGGAACCAGTGCTGCCTTGGCCAGTAGGGAGTCTCTAGCAAGATTTTTCGTTTGTCCTTCCTGATTTTCAGAAGGACTTTATCAGAGGGAAGAGGAGAAAGTGTACAGGAACTTCCCCTCCCAGGTGAAACTGAAGGTGTCTACTCTCCAGGCTTGGGGGGGGAGTAAGTCTTTGTGCAGAAGGTCTGCAGCTGCCTGTTTTGGGGGGAGGCAAACAGGTCTATTTGTGGAGTGCCCCACTGATGGACTATGTCCAGGAAAACCATCCTGTCCAGCATCCATTCCTGTTGTGGAGAGGATGTTTTGCTCAGGAGGGTCTGCTTGCTTGTCCTGTGAAGGGATGTAGCTGGCTTGCAGGGATAGGTTGTGCTGGGATGCTAGGTCCCAAATTAGTAGGGCTAGCCTGCACAGTTGGTATGCCTTGGTTAACTCCCTGTTTGTTGATGTACCACATTACAGTGGTATTGTCCATCATTATCAGAAGAGGACCTAGTAGCAGAAGGGATAGGAAGGTCTGAAGAGCTAAAAGAACTGCTGTCATCTCCTATACATTGATGTGTTTGGCTTTCATGGGAGGTTGCCACTGGGCTTGGACTCGAGTGCAAGGTGGCTCCCTAACCTGAGTCTGAGGCATCTGTATGCAATATTTGTGTGGGTTGAGGGGGCTGCAGTGGAAACCCCGGGTTTAGTTGTACTTGTTGGATCCACCAAACAATTTCCTTTGTTAAACAGGAAAGCAGGGGAATAACTTATTCAAAGTGATTCTGGTGTTGTGACCAGTTAGTTCTGAGGTACCACTGCAGTTTTCTCATATGCATTCTGGCCAATGGTAGCATGGGAATGGTTGCTGCCATCAATCCCAGGAGCTGAAGGAATTGCCTTGCAGCAAATGTCTGGGAGAACAAGACTTACTGGAAGTGGGAAGTTAGAGAGAGAAACTTGTCCTGTGGGAGAAAGGCTTTCATCCATTCTGTATTTATTCTGCAACCTAGGAATATCTTGTCCTTGTGTGGGTTCAGGGAGGACTTCTTGAGGTTTGGGGTGAACCCTAGACTTTGTAGTAGGGACATAGTTAAGTGTAGATGTCTTAAGAGGGAATTTTCTGACTGTGCTAGGATACGGATATCGTCCAGATATGGGTAAATCTGGATTCCTTGGGTCCTGCAGAAGGCAATGGCTGGTGCTAGGCACTTTGTAAACACTCTTGGGGCAGTAGATAAGCCAAAGGGTAAGGCCGTAAATTGGAAGTGTGAGGATGGCCCAGAGAAACGGAGGAAACATCTGTGTGAGGCCCTGATGGGAATGTGCAGGTAAAGCATCTTCAGGCCCAAGGTGACCATGAAAGCATTTGAGGGTATGAGGGGGTATGAGAGTGGGAAGTGACAGCATTTTGAAGGATGGTACCTGCAGGTAAAGGTTTAGGAAGGATAGATCCAAAATGGGTCTCCAGGGACCGTCATTTCGAGGGACCAGGAATAGACAGGAGTAGAATCCCTTTCCTACTTGTCCTGTGGGAAGAGGCTCTATTGTGCCTTGTTGTTGCAGGTCTGACAGAATTTGTGGAAGGAAATAGCATTTTTGGGGTGGAATGCCTTTCCAGAGGGGAATTTGTTTCCAGGATAGAAGGTATCCTTTTTGAATAATGGTTAATACCCATTGGTCTGTGGTAATTTTCTGCCAGAAGGGGAAAAGTACAGTTTTGTACCTACCATAAATGTAGATGTCCGATAGGTATGCATCTGCAATCCTTACATATGGGTTGTCCTGCCTCAGGCAGCCCTTCGGTCGGCCGGATTCCAAAGTCTGGGTCCGGCGTCGGCTGATGTCGCCCTTTCCCACGCCAGAGCCTGGGGTATAAAAGTGTCAGCCAACGCCATCTTCCTCAGTTTTTCTTGCCCCAGATGCCAGGTGCCCTCTAAGGAAGGCTACATTTGGAGAAATGCAAAAAATTCCAAACATGCACAGTAATATAAAACAAATACACCATAATAGATAACCCCAGCTAGCTATAAGAGGGATAAGTACCCAGGAAATACCACAGAGGGGAAGGAGGGAGGGTAAACCTGACTGCAGATGCATACCTATCGGACATCTACATTTATGGTAGGTACAAAACTGTACTATGTCCCTTCAAGGATGCATCTGCAGTCCTTACATATGGGTAGAATACCATAGCCAAGCTGGGGGCGGTAGGATCTAAGAAAATGATGGTGTAGCTAAAATGCCCTGCAGGACTGCCGTAGCAAAGCCTGTTCTGGATCTGGAATAGAAGGGTAAATTGTAATGCTTGGAAAATGTATGCACGGAGCTCCATGTAGCAGCTTCTAAAATGTCCTTGGTAGCCACCCCTCTTAAAAAGGCTGTGGAGGTGGCTGTGGCTCTGGTGGAATGAGGTCTGATGTTAGCTGGCACAGTTTTTCCATGATAAGAGTAGCAGAATCGAATGCAATTCCCTATCCATTTTGAAACTGTCTGTTTGGAAATTGCTTTTCCTTGAATACCTGCAGCATATGCTACCAACAGCTGGTCAGTTTTTCTGTAAGTCTTAGTTCTGTCCAAGTAGTAGCGCAACTGTCTGTTAATGTCCAGGGTATGCAGAAGTTTCTCCCCCTTGTTTTGTGGATTTGGAAAGAAGGTAGGCAGGTGAATAGCTTGGTTCAATAAGACCCTGGATACCACCTCTGGCATGAATGAAGGATTGGTTCTCAAAGAGACTCTGTCCTGATGAAAAATAAGAAATGGTTGTACTGCCATGAGTGCCTGTAATTCAGATACTCTTCTTGCTGAGGTTATGGCCAGAAGGAAGGCAGTCTTCCAAGACAGGAACTGTAGCTCTGAAGATGCTGCTGGTTCAAAGGGAGGTAGAGTCAACTTTTCCAACATAAAGTTAAGGTCCCATGTAGGCAATGGTGGTTTTCTTGGAGGATTGATGTTTTTAATTCCTCTTAGAAACTGCCTTAGGAGAGGATGAGAGAAGACAGGTGGATCAGTATTGTATTCTACTGAAATTGCTGAAGCACAAATTTTTATGGAAGAGTAAGAAAGGCCATTGTGGAGCATTTCTGCCAAGTATTCCAGGATATGTGCCATGCTCATCACTGTCGCATCTAGGCCCTTTGCGGTGCTCCAAGTGTGGAATCTTTTCCATTTTGCTGAATATGCCTTTCTCATGGAAGGTCTGCGAGCTTCCATGATGATATCCTTCACTCTCTTGGATAGCTTTTCCTGGTGAGGAGTCAAGGTATTCTCCAGGCTGTCAGCTGCAGGGTTTTCAGGCTGGAGTGCAGAGTTTTGTAATTGTGCTGTGTCAGAAGAAGTGACCATTGTGGTAGAGGCCACGGTTTCGTGTGTGACATGCTCCGTAACAGTGGGTACCAGTGCTGCCTTGGCCAGTCCGGGGCTATTAGAATCACTTTTGGCTGCTCTGTCCTGATTTTCAGTAAGACCTTGGTCATTAGTGGAAGAGGTGGAAATGCATACACTGTTAGAGTATTCCAGCTGAAAGAGAGGGCGTCCACCTTCCATGCCTGTGGGTGGTATGTCCTTGAGCAGAATTTCTTCAGCTGATGATTGTGGTGGGAGGCAAAAAGATCTATGTCCGGCCTCCCCCATGTTTGTGTTATCTGAAGGAAGATGTCTGGGTGCAGCATCCATTCGTGTGGATCCATGGTGTTTCTGCTTAGGCTGTCCGCCAGTATATTGTCTTTTCCTGGCACAAACTGGGATTGCAGCTCTATATTGAGTTTTAGGGAAAGTTCCCAAAGATTCACTGCTAGCCTGCAAAGAGGGTAGGAATGGGTACCTCCTTGCTTGTTTATGTACCACATAACTGTGGTATTGTCTGTCCTTATTAGCAGGTGGCCTTGATGTAGAAGGTGCTTGAAGGCCTTGATTGCATGCATCACTGCCAGCATTTCCTTTTGGTTTATGTGCATGCGCAATTCTTTCTGAGATCATAGTCCATGGATGCATCTGTCCTCCATATGTGCTCCCCATCCGTGGTCTGAAGCGTCCGAGGTAATGGTTTGGCTGGTTACTGGTTTGCTGAAAGGCAGACCCCTGTTTGACTGGCTTGCTTGGGCCCACCACAGAAATTCCTTTTTAAGGCATGGAATGAGTGGTATCAAAGCTTCTAGGCTGTGATTGTGCTGAGACCATAAACTCCTTAGGTACCATTGCAGTTTTCTCATATGCAGCCTTGCTTGTGGAATCAGAAGAATGCATGATGCCATGTAACCCAGGGCCTGCAGGATTTTCCTTGCAGTCATCTGAGTTTGTTTTGTCAGATTTTTGAAGTAATCCGGTAGTTGTCATTGTTTTTCTTCTGTGAGAAAAGCCATTCGGGTGGTTGTATCTAGTTCCGCACCCAGAAAAGTTATTCTTTGGGATGGCACAAGTCTTGATTTGTGAATGTTGACTGTGTATCCCAAGGCCTGCAGTAGGCAGATGGCATAATTCAAATGTTTTACCAAAGTTTGCTGGCTGTCCGCTTGTATAAGGCAGTCGTCCAGATAGGGGTATATTTGAATCCCCTGAAGTCTGCAGTGTGCAATTACTGATGCCAGGCATTTCGTGAATACTCTGGGCGCAGTAGATAAGCCAAAGGGCAATGCTGAGAATTGATAATGCTCTGAACCTGCAAGAAATCTGAGGTGTCTTCTGCAACTTTGTCTGATAGGGACATGCAGGTATGCCTCCTTGAGGTCCAGAGTTACAGTACAGTTTTGTACCTACCATAAATGTAGATGTCCGATAGAATGCATCTGCAGTCCTTACAAATGGGTTGTCCTGTTGTCAGGCAGCCCTTCGGTCGGCCGGATTCCAAAGTCTGGGTCTGGCCTCGGCTGGTGTCGCACTTCACCTGACGTCACAGCTGCAGTTATTCGGGTATAAAGGCATCAGCCGACGCCATTTTCCTCAGTGTTTCTTGCCCTAGATGCCAGGTGCCCTCTTGGAAGGCTAAATTTGGATAAATGCCAATGATTCCAAATAGTAGAGAGCAAACACAGAAAATAAGCATGTATGTACATATATACAAACAAATACACCATAATAGATCCCCCCCAGCTAGCTATAAGATGGGCAAATACCCTAGGAGTACCACAGAGGGGAAGGTGGGTGGGTAATCCTGACTGCAGATGCATTCCTATCGGACATCTACATTTATGGTAGGTACAAAACTGTACTATGTCCTTCAAGGATGCATCTGCAGTCCTTACAAATGGGTAGAATACCATAGTCAAACTAGGGGAGGAGGGAAAAAGAGATTATGGTGTAGTTATGATCCCTTGCAACACAGCAGTGGCAAAACCTGCTCGGGATCTAGAGTATAAAGGTAAATTACAATGCTTGGCAAATGTATGCACGGAGGTCCAAGTAGCAGCCTCTATTATAATGTCCTTGGTAGCCACTCCTCGTAAGAAAGCTGTGGTAGTGGCTGTAGCCCTTGTAGAGTGAGGCCTGATGTTCTCTGGAGTTTTCTTTCCATGGTAGGAGTAACAAAATCTAATGCAATTTCCGATCCACTTGGAGATTGTCTGTTTTGAAATTGCTTTTCCTTCCCTTCCTGTTGCATATGCTACCAGTAGCTGGTCAGTTTTTCTATTGCTCTTGGTTCTGTCCAGGTAGTAGCGTAACTGTCTATGCACATCCAAGGTATGTAACAGCCTTTCTCCCCTGTTCTGTGGGTTGGGGAAGAAAGTAGGTAGGTGGATAGCCTGATTTAAAGATACTCTGGATACCACTTTAGGCATGAATGTAGGATTTGTTCTCATGGACACTCTATCTTGATGGAAAATCAGGAAGGGTTGCACTGCCATTAATGCATTATTCAGATACCCTTCTTGCTGAAGTGATTGCCAGCAGGAAAGCAGTCTTCCATGATAAGTATTGTAATTCTGCTGTTGCTGCTGGTTCGAAAGGGGGAAGTGTCAATTTCTCTAGCACAAAGTTCAAGTCCCATGTTGGCAATGGTGGTTTCCTTGGAGGTTTTACATTTTTAATTCCTCTCAGAAACTGCCTGAGTAGAGGGTGTGAGAATACAGGAGGATCCAAGCTGTATTCTGCTGAGATAGCTGATGCATGTATCTTGATGGAAGAATAGGACAGGCCTGTGTGGAAGAGCTCTGCCAAGTATTCCAAGATGCTGGCTATGTTTACCAGTGACACATCTTCTCCCTTTGCAGTACTCCAAATGAGAAATCTTTTCCATTTTGCTGCATAATTTTTTCTTGTTGAGGGTCTGCGAGCCTCAAGCATAATGTCTTTAACCCTTTGGGATAAATTTGGGTTAATTGATCTTATGTGATGTTCCAGGCAGTCAGCTGCAGAGTTTTCAGGTTTGGATGCAGGGTGTTGTAGTTGTTCTGTGTTAACAGCAATGGAACCAGGGGTAGTGTCCATATTTGTTCCCGAGACATGCTCCTTAGTAATGGGTACCAATGTTGCCTTGGCCAGTCTGGAGCTATCAGAATGATCCTTGGACAGTCCTCTTTGATCTTCAATAGCACTTTGTGCATCAAAGGAAGAGGTGGGAATGCATATGCTGACAGGTTTTTCCAACTGAAAGATAGGGAGTCCACCTTCCATGCAAGTGGGTGGTACGTCCTCGTGCAGAATTTCTTTAGCTGGTGATTGTGTGGGGATGCAAATAAGTCCATTTATGGGAGTCCCCATCTTCTTGTAATGGCCTTGAAGATGTCCGGATGCAGCATCCATTCGTGGGCATCCGTGGTAGTCCTGCTTAATATGTCTGCTAGAATGTTTTCTTTTCCTGGTACAAAAATAGCTTGTAACTGAATGTTGTAGCTCAGAGCCACATTCCATAGGTCCAGTGCCATCCGGCATAGAGGGTATGAATGTGTGCCTCCCTGTTTGTTGATGTACCACATCACTGTGGTGTTGTCTGTCCTTATCAATTGACCTTCTCGGAGAAATGGTCTGAATGTCTGGATTGCCAATTTTACTGCCAGCATTTCCTTCAGATTTATGTGCAGGTGTAGCTGGTCTTGAGTCCATAAGCCTTGTATGCACTTGTCCAGCATGTGGGCCCCCCAACCGAGGTCTGAGGCGTCCGTCGTGATGGTTTGGCTTGGTTGAATGCTGTAGAAGGGCAATCCTGTGTTTGATTGGCAGGCCTGAGCCCACCATAGGAACTCTTGCTTCAGGCATGGGATTATTGGAATTTTGGTTTCTAGGCTGTGTTTGTGTTGAGACCATAAATTCTTTAGGTACCACTGTAGCTTTCTCATATGCAGTCTGGCATGAGGTACCAGTATTATGCAGGATGCCATGAAGCCCAGGGCTTGCAGTACTTTTCTTGCTGTTAGATGGTTCTGCTTTGTTAATGCCAAGAAGTAGAGAGGTAGTTGCTCTTGTTTTTCTACAGTTAGGAATGCCATTTGCTTTGATGTGTCCAGCTCTGCACCCAAAAAGGTTATTCTTTGGGATGGTATCAGCCTTGACTTTTTTATATTGACTGTGTATCCCAGGGCTTGTAGCAGGTAAATGACTCTTTGTAAGTCTTCTGTTAGCTCGTTTATGTTGTCCGCTTGTATCAGGCAGTCGTCCAGGTAGGGGTAGATTTGGATTCCCTGAAGCCTGCAATGCGCAATTACTGATGCCAGGCATTTCGTGAACACTCTGGGCGCAGTAGATAAGCCAAAGGGCAATGCTGAGAATTGATAATGCTCTGATCCTGCAAGAAATCTGAGGTATCTTCTGCAATTTGGTCATATGGGGACGTGCAGGTATGCCTCCTTGAGATCTAGAGTTACCAGCCAAGACTCCTTGCCCAGCATGGGAAGAAGCTGCTGTAGAGTCAGCATTTTGAATTTTGGAACAATGAGAAATGTGTTTAAAGTGGACAGGTCGAGAATAGGCCTCCATTTGTTCTCTTTTCTTGGTACCAGGAAAAGTCTGGAGTAAAATCCCTTTTCTTGTTCCATAGATGGTACCTTTTCCACGGCTCTCATCCTTAATAATTGAGAAATGTGTTTTAGAGCCTCTACCTTTTGGGTTGGTGGTAGGTTTGGTATTCCTCTTTTTGCTGGTAGAGTATGGAAATGAAACCTGTAACCTTGGTCTATAGTTTGCAAAATCCACTTGTCCCTTGTGATGTAATGCCAGTTCTTTGAAAATAAAGCTAGCTTTCCGCCTAAGGGTGCTTCTAGCAGGTCCCTGGTAGGCGGTGCCAGAGCCAAGTCACTGTGATTGTCCTGTTGCAGTGGTGGTGGTTGCGTCTGTGCCTCGCTGGTTGTTACCCTGCCACTGTCGTCCCCTGTAGGCACCTCTGGATTGGTTTTTGCCTCTTGACCGCCTATTCCTGCCTCTCTGTGCTTTAGAGGAGTCTGGAAAGGACCAATTTTTGGAGGGCCAATTCCTGCTAAACCTTGGAGGTTGGACTTGTAAGAAATCTTTCACTGTTTGTACAGATTTTGCCTTCTCCTCCATCTTCTTCAGTACCTGTTGTGCAGGTGAACCAAATAAATTAGCCTTGTCCATGGGAGCATCTAATAGTTTTGATTTGACATGGTCCGGTAAGGCCTGTTCTTTCAACCATGCATGCCTTCTGATAACTGTGCCAGTCATGGCTGATCTAAAGGAAGCCTCCAGTGCATCATAGCCGCATTTTAAAGAGTGGTTACTAACTTGCTGAATGTTATGTACCATTTCTTGAACATACTTCTTATCAAAAGGTTCATCAGAGGACAGTTTTTTAGTTAACTGGTCTAGCATAAACTCTTGATATTGTATCATATGAAACTGACAGTTCAGGGCCCTAGCTGACAGAGTAGCAGAAGTGTAAACTTTTTTACCCCATCTCTCTAAGGACCTGGAATCCCTTTCCGAGGGAGGGGTTTTAGCAGAGGTAGATGCTACAGCCTTAGGACCCTGGGAGATAGTCTCGGGATCTGCCAAAGGAGCCTTGTATAAATGGTGATGTGTGTCCGGGACCCTGTAGAACCTATCGGGCTTAGCAGGGGCCAGAGGTAAAGAATCAGGAGCAGTACAAGCATCATTAAATGCATCATCTACAACAGAGAGAACTGGAGGTATAGCTAAAGGCCTATGTTGTGGTAAATGCAAAAAAGGTTCTAAGCCTTTTCCTGGAGTCTGAAAAATCTTGGCCCTGCCACTGAAATTGTTCCCTCATGGCATGCAAGGTTTCCCCAAAGGAAAATTCCTCAGGTGGAGAGGCAGAAGGGATGGACTCTTCTGCATCAGAGTCTTCGTAAGGGGAAAAAGGAGCCTCTGGAGGGTCTGTATTTTCTGAATCATCAGAGGAATCATCCGTGGACACTGGCTCAGGAGGCTCTGCTCTAGGCCTCTTCTCTGGAGGTGGATGAGAGGCCCTGTCTGGATGGGGTTGGGATCCCCGGATTAAAGAAATAAGATCCTCTGCCAAAGAAAGCATTTGGGAACTGGAACTGGGCCTGTGAGTAGGGGTCTTAATAGGTACAGTTTTTGTAGCTTTAGCTGCTTTAGCCCTGGCAAAGGCCTTAATGGACATGGCTGCAGGAGGCCTAGCAGCCCCACGTGCAGGCGTAGAAATATCCAGGGGAATAGTGTCTGATAATTCCTGAGAAATCGCAACAGCAGGTTGGATTTCAGAAGCCGACTCCACGAGGTTAGAAGAGGCCTCGGTAGAAGGCATGCTTTCGGCCGAAGGAAGAATCGCTTGCTCGGTTTCAGCCGAAACCGAGACACTCGCGGTTTCAGCCGAAACCGCGGACCGCGAGTGTCGGTCCTTTTCCTTGCGTTTTTTGGTTATTTGTGTAGTCGGAGGATCCGACGGCATCTTATAAGCAAAATCAGAGCTGAAAAACTGTTCAGCAAATTCCGACCGACATCTAAGCGTCCGTCGGTTAAAAGAAGCACAGGCTAGACAAGCTGCTACGTCGTGGTCTGGGCTTAAGCAAGGTAAGCAGTAAGAGTGGAAATCTTTATGAGGTATTTGTTTCCCACAAGTTAAACAGTTATTCACTTTTTCTGACATCGGCTGAGGCAAGAAAGAGTCCCCAACGGGGTACTTAGCTTTTTAGAAGTCTTCGAAGTTGTATTCGGTAGTAGTAATCTCTGGTTCTGACCGACCGGCACTTGCGAACAGCTTCTGCTTCGGGTGCCACGCGGCAAGAAAGACTGAGGAAAATGGCGTCGGCTGATGCCTTTATACCCGAATAACTGCAGCTGTGACGTCGGGTGAAGTGCGACACCAGCCGAGGCCAGACCCAGACTTTGGAATCCGGCCGACCGAAGGGCTGCCTGACGACAGGACAACCCATTTGTAAGGACTGCAGATGCATCCTTGAAGGACATCAGCCAAGACCCCTTGCCCAGCATGGGAAGGAGTTGCTGTAGGGTCAGCATTTTGAATTTTGGCACAATGAGAAGTATTCAGTGCAGACAAGTCGAGAATAGGCCTCCATTGTTTTTCTTTTCTTGGGACAAGGAATAGTCTGGAATAAAATCCTTGGCCTTGTTCTGCGAGAGGAACCTTTTCTATAGCTTTCATTTGCAATAGGTTGGCAATTTGTTTTAAAGCCTCTGCCCTTTGATTTGGTGGCAGATTTGGCATTCCTTTTCTTTCTGGTAATGTATGGAAATGGAACCTGTATCCTTTGTCTATTATTTGCAGTGTCCATTTGTCCCTTGTAATACTGTGCCAATTTCATGAGAATAAAGATAACTTTCCGCCCAAAGGTGCTTCTAATTGAGCCCTGGTCGGCGGGGTCAAGGTGAAGTCATTGAGTCTGTCCTTGTGCAGCAGTTGTTGGTCTTGCACTACCTCTCTGGTTAGGAGGCTGCCATTGACGTCCTCTGTAGGAGCCTCTAGCTTGCAGTCTACCTCTGGCACTCCTGTTCTTGCCTCTTTGAAATCTCTCTTCTGGAAAGGACCAATTCTTAGAAGGCCAATTTCTGCTGAATCTTGGTGGTTGGACCTGGAGGAAATCTTTGACTGTTTGTACAGATTTAGCCTTTTCCTCAAATTTCTTTAAGACCTCCTGAGCAGTGGAGCCAAATAACTTTTGCTTTTCCAGTGGAGCATCCAGAAGCTTAGCCTTAACATGATCTGGCAGAGATTGTTCCTTCAGTGAAGCATGTCTACGTATGACTGCACCTGTCATTGCTGACCTACATGAAGCTTCCAATGCATCATAACCACACTGCAAGAAATGGTTGCTAACCTGTTGTGAGTTATGTACCAGATCCTGAAGTGACTTACGATCTAGGGGTTCAGGTGAAGACAGTTTTTTCTGCAATTCATCTAACAAATACTCTTGGTACTGTATCATATGAAATTGACAATTTAAAGCCCTCATAGACAGAGTGGAAGAAGTATACACTTTTTTACCCCATCTCTCTAAAGCCCTGGACTCCCTTTCAGAGGGGTGTGGATTTTTAGTAGTGGCAGCTGCAACCCCTTTAGGACCCTGGGAAATAGTTTCTGGGTCAGCAGAGTGGGCCTTGTAAAGGAAATGATGCGAGTCCGGGACCCTGTAGTACCTATCGGGTTTAACAGGAGCCGGAGGAAGGGTGTCAGGGGTAATGCTAGACTCAGAATACACATCATCAATGACACTTAAAACAGGAGGAATAGCCACGGGTCTATGCTGAGGTAAATGAAGAAAAGTCCTTAATCTCTTCCTGGAATCGGAGAATTCCTGGCCCTGCCATTGGAAATGCTCTCTCATGGAGTGAAGGGTCTCCCCAAAGGACAGCTCTTCAGGAGGGGAGGCAGAGGGAATAGATTCCTCTGCATCAGATTCCTCGTAGGCCGTAAAGGCCTCCTCCTGGTAGTCTGATAGAGCAGAGCCATCAGAGGCCTCATCAGAGGACTGTGGATCAGCGGGCTCAACCCTGAGCCTTTTGTCTAGAGGAGGTTGAGAGCCCCTGTCCGGATGAGGCTGAGAGCCCCTAATTAAGGAAATAAAGTCCTCAGCCAAACTTAATATCTGTGAACCTGTAGTGGATCCCTGAGGAATAGTCTTGGGAGGCAGAGATTTTTGTTGTTTAGCAGCTTTAGCCCTAGTGAATGCTTTTATGGACATGGATGTAGGGGGCCTGACTGCTCCACGTGCTGGTGTAGTTTTGTCTAGGGGAATGGTGTCGGTAGTTTCCTGAACACCAGTTTCTCAGGGTAAATCTATAACAGACTCAGAAGAGGCCTCCGGGGCCGAGGTTGTCGGTTGTGCGGTTTCTACGGTCGGAAGTACCAAGGACTCGGTTTCGGCCAAAACAGAGACACTCGCGGTAGGCCTAGGCGTGGTTTCAGCCGAAACCACGGTCCGCGTGTGTCGGTCCTTGTCCTTCCGTTTTTTGGTTAAATGAGAAGTCGGAGTCTCCGACGGCATAATATAAGAGAAACCAGCCCCAAAAAATTCCTCTGCAGACTCCGACAGACGCCTAAGAGTGCGTCGATTAAAGGAGGCACAGGCAGTACAGGCCGAGACGTCGTGGTCCGGGCCTAGGCAGGGGAGGCAGTAGGAATGGAAATCCTTATGAGGTATTTGTTTCCCACAAGTCAAGCAATTATTAACTTTAAGCGTTTGATCTGACATCGGCTGAGGCAAGAAAGAGTCCCCAACGGGGTAATTAGCTTTTTGAAGTCTTCGGCAGCTGAAGTTACAGGAGCTGGCCAACCGGCACTTGCGAACTGCTTCTGCTTCGGGCACCACGTGGCAAGAAAGACTGGGGAAGATGGCGTCGGCTGACACTTTTATACGCCAGGCGCTCTGACGTCGGGGAAAGGGCGACATCAGCCGACGCCGGACCCAGACTTTGGAATCCGGCCGACCGAAGGGCTGCCTGAGGCAGGACAACCCATATGTAAGGACTGCAGATGCATCCTTGAAGGACATCAGTGGGTAAGGCGAGCCGAGAGGGGCAGATGAGCAAGGCAGTCACACATTATTGGGACCTCCCCTGTCCCGAAAGGGGTGTCTAGGCTGAGGAGGTGGGCCAGTGGGCCTGGATGAGGAATGCCTTCTAGCTCCTCTTCTGGGTCTGCAGGAGGAGGCAGCAGAATGCGAGTTACGCTTAACAAAGGTAGTCTTAGCCGGGTAGTTCATATAAAATTTGGGTATAGTGGATACCAGTAGATGTTTAATAACCTGTAACTCTTTGCTTTTTTCTTGTAGATTCTTAAATAGGTCTACAGATTGCTTTCCAAAGAGGAAGTTGTGATCCACGGGAGCGTCTAAGATTTTGGACTTGAAGGCCTCTGGCAGATTCTGTAGTCTTAGCCAGGAATATCTCCTAAGAACAGATGTTGATGCTGCAGAGCAGGCAGAAGCTTCTGCAGCATTCTAGCTGCATCTTATAGTGTGTCTAGCCACTTATAGTGCCAAGGACAATTTGGAGGAGATATCCATTTTAATGGGACTGTCAGGAATTGAAGCCAGCCTAGAGGTGGCTTGGGATACTAAGTCCACGGCATACTTGGTCAGGTGTGTTTGATAGTTAATGGCTCTGAAGGCTAAAGTGGAAGAAGTGCACACATTCTTGCCTATCCTATACATGGATTTGCTATCTTTATCCATGGGCAATAGAGAGGCAGAAGGTAGCAATCCAGACTATCCGGTGCAGTGGCAATCACTGCTGGGTCTGCTAAGGGAGGCTTTATGAGGAATTGTTGTTCCTCTGGCACCTTGTATAAGCGGTCTGGGAGCTTAGGTGCAGGAGGCTGTGAGTCAGGAGTTCTAGCGGCTGCAGTAAAGGCATCCAACTCTGCAGAGGAACAGGGGGACATCCAACTATGCAGGAAGAACAGGGGGACAGCTGAAGGGGAGGGGGACTCCACTTGCAGCAGTTCAAAGTATCTTTTTTGAGTTTCTGTCATTTGGGAAGTATCCCATTTGAAATAGTCTTTCATTTTGGTGATGGTTTCACCAAATGTAATGTCTTCAGGTGGAAAATCCCCTTCCACAGAATCCTCATCAGGAGAGTAATATTTCTTGGGAGAAACAAAATGGGATGCACAAGAGATGGATTCATCCGAGGAAGAGTAGGTAGATTCATGTTCTTCTTCTTCCTCAAGGAGGGGAGCCATGGGAATAGAAGAAGCAGAGGCAGGCCTAGGGCTTAGCAGAAGAAATGTAGTATTAGGTGAGGCAGAAGGCCTAAGGGCCATAAATGCTTGCATAAGAGAGGAAGTGAAGGCCTCCCAGTCTGGAAGGGCTAAAGAAGCAGGCGTAGTAGGTTTTGTTTTCTGGTTCTTTTTGGTTGGAGTCTGTCTAGAGCTGGGTTTGGCAGCATCTGTATCCAAGGTCTGGATCCCAGTCGAAGGAACCCCCAAATCTGGGGGTGTCTGAGAAAGTTCTGTGGACGTGCCGGACATCCGCTGTGCAGCGGCCTCTGCGAGGGAGGTCGATGGAGCAGACGGATCCGAACGCTCAACTCCTACATCGGTAGTTGGTGGGGCGTCTGGATGCAAAGTGGCAGGCGAGGAAGGCCTAGGCATCTTGTCCTTCTTAAGCAGGGGTTCTTGGGCAGCCTCCGAAGCGGGATCCATCCTGAGAGCCAGCTGTTTGAGGCACTGGTTTTCTAAGTAAAGGTTTAAAGCTGCCATCTGGCTACGTAAGGTCTTAGGCACAAAAGATTTACAAATAGGGCAGGCGTTATGGTCATGTTCCCAGCCTAAGCAGAAAACGCATCTGTCATGGGCGTCCTTATGGGGAATTTGGCGCCGCATTGGCACTTTCCCTTTTTACCTGACATTAGCTGAAAGCTACAACAGCCAAGCCTAAGCAAAGAGAAAGATTGGTAAAATATTAGAAATGCAAAAACCCAATAGGCTATTTATCTATAGTTGATCCGATGTCTGGAGAGAGATCGTACGATGCAAAGTCGTCTACGGCTGAAAAGTTCTGAGGGTTGTGGGTGCAGACGTCACACATAAGGTCCCTGGTTTATGGCCCTACGTGTGACATCCCACGCAGCTGCAACAGCCAATCTGAAGCTTTTGTATAGGAGCTGACGTATGAGTCGCCTGAAGGCAGGAAATCCCACACCAAGAATACTGCAACATAGGAATAGAAGGCCATCAAATAAGGCACTTCCGGCTTGACTACTGCAGGTCAGAGGGGGTGGAAATATGCTGGGGCACATGATTAGAGCATGAACTTTACTGGTTATATCAGGCTATGAAAAAGTGATCTGCAGGCAGGTAGTAGGTAAAGGAGGATACAACATCACTAGGTGGGCACCCCCCCTTAGGTAACATCAGCTAAACAAGTCATGAGTGGGAATAAGGTTTGAAATGGAAAGGGGAGGACAGCTGGTTGCAATATGATGACCCTGGCTTCTCTGCTTTTCCATACATCTGCATGTGTGTGTTTGTGTGTGGAGGTTATAGCCAAGGTGGCTGAGAAGGTCTTCCAACTTAGCTGGAGGGATGACAGTCATCCAGGAAACTGTTACATCCCAGGACCCCCCCCCCATATAAGGGTGACCCAGAAAATCACAAGAAGATAATAAAACTACTGATCTGAATAAAGCATTAGCTTTGAAAAAAAAGTCCTACCCAGAAACAGAAAGTACAGTTTTGTACCTACCATAAATGTAGATGTTCGAGTGCTAATACAGCTGCAGTAATCACATATGGGTTCTCTGCCGTCAGGCGGGTCCTCGGTCGGCCGAATTCCAAAGTCTTGGTCCGGCGTCGGTTGTTGTCGCCTTCTTCCCTGATGTCAGTGCGACAGGGGTATATAAGTCACAGCCGACGCCATATTCTCCAGTCTTTCTTGCCCCAGATGTCAGGTGCCCCCAAAAGGAAGGCAATAGATAAATGATATATATATATATATATATATATATATATATATATATATATATATATATATGAATATATTCAAGCAATGCAATGTTATCAAAAAAGAGTAGTAGCAAGCAAATACACCAGAGAAGGATAACCCAAAATAGGTTGTATGAGGAGGTGTTAGCCACTAGTCCTATACCTAGAGGGGAAGAAGGGATGGAAACCTGTACTGCAGCTGTATTAGCACTCGAACATCTACATTTATGGTAGGTACAAAACTGTACTATGTTCATCGTGCATACAGCTGCAGTAATCACATATGGGTAGAATCCCAAAGCTACGCACAGGGTGGTAGGCACTAGGTAGAAAGTACAGTTTTGTACCTACCATAAATGTAGATGTCCGATAGGCATGCATCTGCAGTCCTAACATATGGGTTGTCCTGCCTCAGGCAGCCCTTCGGTCGGCCGGATTCCAAAGTCTGGGTCTGGCCTCGGCTGATGTCACACTTCACCCGACGTCATAGCTGCTGTGTATTGGGTATAAAGGCATCAGCCAACGCCATTTTCCTCAGTGTTTCTTGCCCCAGATGCCAGGTGCCCTCTAGGAAGGCTAAATTTGGATAAATGCAAATAATTCCAAACAGTAGAGAGCAAACAATAAGAGAATATATATACATATATACAAACAAATACACCATAATAGATTCCCCCAGCTAGCTAAAGGAGGGGTAAATACCCTAGGAATACCACAGAGGGGAAGGAGGGTGGGTAATCCTGACTGCAGATGCATGCCTATCGGACATCTACATTTATGGTAGGTACAAAACTGTACTATGTCCTTCAAGGATGCATCTGCAGTCCTAACATATGGGTAGAATACCATAGCCAAACTGGGGGAGGAGGCACTAAGCTAAAGATGGTGTAGTTAATATCCCTTGCAAAACAGCAGTTGCAAAACCTGCTCGGGATCTGGAGTATAAGGGAAGATTATAATGCTTGGCAAATGTATGCACGGAGCTCCAAGTAGCAGCTTCTAAAATGTCTTTGGTAGCCACTCCTCGTAGGAAAGCTGTAGTGGTGGCTGTAGCTCTTGTGGAGTGAGGCCTGATATTTTCTGGAGTTGTCTTTCCGTGAAAAGAGTAGCAAAATCTAATGCAATTTCCTATCCATTTTGAGATTGTCTGTTTTGAAATTGCTTTTCCTTGTATTCCTGTTGCATATGCTACCAGAAGCTGGTCAGTTTTCCTGTTGGTCTTAGTTCTGTCCAGATAGTAGCGTAATTGTCTGTGTACATCCAAGGTATGTAGTAGTCTTTCCCCCCTGTTCTGTGGGTTTGGGAAGAATGTAGGTAAATGAATCGCTTGGTTCAATGATACTCTGGAGACCACTTTTGGCATAAAAGTAGGGTTAGTTCTCAGAGATACTCTATCTTGATGGAAGATAAGGAAGGGCTGTACCGCCATTAATGCCTGTAACTCAGATACCCTTCTTGCTGAAGTGATTGCAAGCAGGAAAGCAGTTTTCCAAGATAAGAACTGTAAGTCTGCTGTTGCTGCTGGTTCAAAAGGGGGAAGTGTTAACTTTTCCAGCACAAAGTTGAGATCCCATGTAGGCAAAGGTGGTTTCCTTGGAGGCTTTACATTTTTGATTCTTCTCAGGAACTGCCTAAGTAGAGGATGAGAGAAGACTGGAGGATCCATGTTGTATTCTGCTGAAATTGCTGATGCATGAATCTTAATGGAGGAGTAGGACAGGCCATTGTGGAACAGTTCTGCTAAGTATTCCAGGATGATTGCTATGTTTGCCAATGATACATTCTCCCCTTTTGCTGCACTCCAAATGAGATATCTTTTCCATTTGGCTGAGTAAGTCCTCCTTGTGGAGGGTCTGCGAGCCTCCAGGATAATGTCCTTAACCCTCTGTGATAAATCTGGGTTATTTTGTTTTATGCAATATTCCAAGCAGCTAGATGTAGTGTTTTCAAGTTTGGATGTATGATCTTGTAGTTGTTCTGTGTTAGAAGTAAAGGACATAGAGGTAGAGGCCATGCATGTGTCCGAGACATGCTCCTCAGTAGCGGGTACCAATGTTGCCTCGGCCAGTCTGGAGCTATCAGGATTATCCTTGGCTGATCCTCTTTAATCTTCAGTAGGACTTTGTACATCAAAGGAAGAGGTGGGAATGCATATGCTATCAGGTTTTTCCAGCTGAAGGAAAGGGAGTCCACCCTCCAAGCAAGTGGGTGGTATGCTCTTGTGCAGAATTTCTTCAATTGGTGGTTGTGTGGGGAGGCGAACAGGTCTATCTCTGGTAGACCCCATTTCTTTGTTATGGTTTTGAAGATATCTGGATGTAGCATCCATTCGTGAGCATCCGTGGTAGTTCTGCTTAAGGTGTCTGCTAGTGAATTTTCTTTTCCTGGTACAAATCTGGCCTGGAGTTGAATGTTGAAGTTCAGGGCCACATTCCACAGATCCATTGCCATCCGGCATAGAGGATATGAGTGTGTACCTCCCTGTTTGTTGATGTACCACATGACTGTGGTGTTGTCCGTCCTTATCAGCAGGTGACCTTGTTGAAGGAATGGTCTGAATGCCTGGATTGCATGTTTCACGGCCAGCATCTCCTTTTGATTTATGTGTAGATTTAGCTGGTCTTGTGTCCATAGGCCTTGTATACACTTGTCCACCATGTGCGCCCCCCAGCCTAGGTCTGAGGCGTCCGTGGTGATGGTCTGGCTTGGCTGAGGTTTGTGGAAGGGCAATCCTCAGTTTAGCTGACAGGCATGAGCCCACCACAGGAATTCTTGCTTCAGGCATGGAATTATTGGAATCTGGGCTTCTAGACTGTGCTTGTGTTGAGACCATACATTCCTTAGGTACCATTGCAACTTTCTCATATGCAGTCTGGCATGCAGAATCAATATTATGCAGGATGCCATGTAACCCAGGGCTTGCAGGACTTTCCTTGCAGTAAGCTGAATCTGTGTTGTTAATGTCATGAAATAGAGTGGTAGTTGCCTTTGTTTTTCTTCTGTGAGAAAGGCCATCTGAGTTGATGTGTCCAGTTCTGCACCCAAGAATGTTATCCTTTGGGATGGCTCCAGTCTTGACTTTTGCATGTTGACTGTGTATCCCAAGGCTTGCAGCAGTTGTATAACCTTTTCTAAATCTTTTGTTAACTTTGTCTTGTTGTCCGCTTGTATTAGGCAGTCGTCCAGGTATGGGTAAATTTGAATTCCCTGACGCCTGCAATGAGCAATTACTGATGCCAGGCATTTCATGAATACTCTGGGCGCAGTAGATAAGCCAAAGGGCAATGCTGAGAATTGATAATGCTCTGATCCTGCAAGAAATCGGAGGTGTCTTCTGCAATCTGGTCGTATAGGGACGTGCAGGTATGCCTCCTTGAGATCTAGAGTCACCAGCCAAGACTCCTTGCCCAGCATGGGAAGAAGTTGCTGTAGGGTCAGCATCTTGAATTTTGGAACAATGAGGTATGTGTTCAGAGCGGACAGGTCGAGAAAAGGCCTCCATTGATTTTCTTTTCTTGGTACAAGGAAAAGTCTGGAGTAAAATCCTTGTCCTTGTTCCATAGGCGGTACCTTTTCTATAGCTCTCATCCTTAGTAGGTTGTTGATTTGTCTTAGAGCGTTTGTTTTTTGGCTTGGTGGTAGGTTTGGCATTCCTCTCTTTTTTGATAGAGTGTGGAAGTGAAACCTGTAGCCTTTGTCTATTGTTTGTAAAGTCCATTTGTCTCCTGTAATGTAATGCCAGTTTACGGAAAATAAGGCTAGTTTTCCGCCCAAGGGTGCTTCCAGTTGTTCCCTGGTAGGCGGAATCAGAGCCAAGTCATTGTGTCTGTCCTGTGGAAGTGGTTGTAGCTGAATCTGTGGCAGTACTTCTCTGGTTGTTAGGCTGCCACTGACGTCCCCTGTAGGCACCCCTGGAATGACCTCTGCCTCTTGGGCGTCTATTTCTGCCTCTTTGTGCTCTGGAGGTGTCTGGAAAGGACCAATTCTTCGAAGGCCAATTTCTGCTAAACCTCGGAGGTTGGACCTGTAAGAAATCCTTGACTGTTTGGACAGATTTTGCTTTTTCTTCCACCTTCTTTAGAACCTGCTGTGCAGGGGAGGCAAACAAACTTTGTTTCTCCATAGGAGCATCTAGAAGCTTTGACTTAACATGGTCTGGTAAGGATTGTTCTTTTAACCAGGCATGCCTTCTAATCACTGTTCCAGTCATAGCTGATCTAAAGGAAGCCTCCAGTGCATCATAGCCACATTTTAATACTGACCTGCTGAGAGTTATGTACCAAATCCTGAAGGGACTTACGTTCTATACGTTCAGGAGAGGACAGTTTTTTATTTAGCTGGTCTAACAAAAATTCCTGGTACTGAATCATGTGAAATTGACAGTTTAAGGCCCCGGCCGAAAGAGTAGCAGAAGTATAAACCTTTTTACCCCATCTCTCTAATGCTCTAGATTCCCTTTCAGAGGGGAGAGGGTTTTTGGCAGAGGCAGCTGCCACAGCTTTGGGGCCCTGTGAAATGGTTTCAGGATCTGCAACAGGACCCTTATACAAATGGTAGTGTGTGTCCGGGACCCTGTAATATCTGTCAGGCTTGGCAGGGGCCGGAGGGAGAGAATCAGGGGCAGTACAGGCATCATTATATGCATCATCTACAACTGTTAGTACTGGAGGAATGGCTAAAGGCCTATGCTGTGGTAAATGTAAAAAAAGTCCTTAGCCTTTTCCTTGAATCTGAAAAATCCTGGCCCTGCCATTGAAAATGTTCCCTCATAGCATGCAAGGTTTCCCCAAAAGAAAATTCTTCAGGAGGAGAAACAGAAGGAATGGAGTCTTCTGCATCAGAAGACTCATAGGGAGAATATGGACCTTCCTGACGGTCTGAAATATCGGAATCATCCGAGGAGTAGTCTGAAGAAACAGGTTCCGGGGGTTCAGTTCTAGGTCTCTTATCTGGAGGGGGTTGAGAGGCCCTGTCTGGGCGAGGTTGGGATCCCCTGATCAAAGAAATGAGATCCTCAGCCAGGCTGAGCATTTGGGAACTAGAGGTAGGCCTGTGTGAGGGGGTTTTAGCAGGTAAGGCCTTAGAAGATTTAGCTGCTTTAGCCCTGGAAAAAGCCTTGATAGACATAGAAGCAGGGGGTCTAGCAGCTCCACGTGCAGGGGTAGTTATGTCTAAAGGAATAGTATCTGATAAATCCTGGTTGCCTGCTTCAGCAGGGGTAAATTCAGGAGCAGATTCAGCCATGCTCTGTGAGGCCTCGGCTATCGGAGGCATGCTTTCGGCCGAAGGAGGAACCAAGGACTCTGTTTCAGCCGAAACAGAGACACTCACGGTTGGCCTAACCGTGGTTTCAGCCAAAACCGCGGACCGCGAGTGTCGGTCCTTTTCCTTACGCTTTTTCGCTAATTGTGTAGTCGGAGTCTCCGACGGCATTTTGTATGCAAAAGCGGGGCCAAAAAACTCCTCAGCAAACTCCGACCGACGTCTAACCGTCCGTCGGTTGAAGGAAGCACAGGCTAGACAAGCTGATACGTCGTGGTCTGGGCCTAAACAAGGAAGGCAGTAAGAGTGGAAATCCTTATGAGGTATTTGTTTCCCACAAGTTAAACAATTATTTACTTTGTCTGACATCGGCTGAGGCAAGAGAGAGTCCCCAACGGGGTACTTAACTTTTTAAAAGTCTTTGGTAGTAGAAATCTCCGGATCTGACCGACCGGCACTTGCGAACAGCTTCTGCTTCGGGCACCACGTGGCAAGAAAGACTGAGGAAAATGGCGTTGGCTGATGCCTTTATACCCAATACACAGCAGCTATGACGTCGGGTGAAGTGCGACATCAGCCGAGGCCAGACCCAGACTTTGGAATCCGGCCGACCGAAGGGCTGCCTGAGGCAGGACAACCCATATGTTAGGACTGCAGATGCATCCTTGAAGGACATCTGGGATGAGCCAGAATGCCCTGCAATACAGCAGTAGCAAAGCCTGCTCTAGTTTTGGAATATAAAGGCAGGTGGTAGCGTCTTGTGAAGGTATGTACAGAACTCCAAGTGGCTGCCTCCAAGATATCTTTGGTAGGAACTCCTCTGAGGAAGGCTGTGGAGGTAGCTGTGGCCCTGGTGGAGTGTGGTCTGATGCCTATAGGGACAGATTTCCCATGATAGGAGTAACAAAAACATATGCAGTGGCCTATCCATTTAGAGATTGTCTGTTTGATAACAGGCTTCCCTTGAGCTCCTACAGCATAAGACACAAAAAGTTGTTCTGATTTCCTGAAAGGCTTTGTTCTGTCCAAATAGTAACGTAGCTGTCTATGGATGTCTAAGGAATGTAGCAGCCTTTCCCCTTTGTTTTGAGGATTGGGGTAAAAGGCAGGTAAGTGTATGGCTTGATTTAAAGCTACCCTGGATACCACTTTAGGCATAAATGACGGGTTGGTTCAAAGGGAAACCCTGTCCTGATGGAAGATAAGAAAGGGCTGCACAGCCATGAGGGCTTGAAGTTCCGAAACCCTACGAGCTGAGGTAATGGCCGGAAGGAAAGCTGTTTTCCAGGACAAGTATTGCAAATCTGTTGAGGCAGCTGGTTCAATGGGAGGCAATGTTAGTTTTTCTAGAATGTAATTAAGATCCCAGGCTGGCACTGGTTTCCTTGGTGGTCTTATATTCTTAGCCCCTCTGAGGAATTGCCTTAAAAGTGAGTGAGAGAATAACGGTGGATCCGTGTTGAATTCTGCAGAAATGGCTGAGGCATGGATATGGAGGAAAATGAAAATCCACTGTTCAGCAGCTCAGCTAGATACTGTAACACCTGAGGCAAATTTAGTTGTCTAGGGTCCTGGCCTTTTTTCTCATTCCAAGAGCAAAACCGTTTCCATTTTGCGGAGTAAGTCTTCCTAGCAGATGGCCTTCTGGCCTCCAGAATGACATCCTGTACCTCTTTGGAGAGTAGGGCCTGCTGTGGTGTTAATGGATTTTCCATGCAGCAAGGTTGAGTGTTTTTAGCTGACTGTGAAGAGTTTTGTAGCTGTGCTGAGTCAGCAGAAGAGGCATTAGAGGTAGAGGCCAGGGAGGAGTTTGTGTTAGGCTCCTTAGGAGTGGGTACCAGTGCTGCCTTGGCCAGTCTGGAGCAATCAGTATCATCTTCGGTCTGTCTGCTCTTGCTTTCAAGAGCACCTTGGATAGAAGAGGCAGAGGTGGGAAAGTGTACACTGTCCATGCTGTCCAACTGAATGAAAGGGCGTCCACCCTCCATGCCTTTGGATGAAAAGTCCTTGAACAAAACTTTTCCAATTGATGGTTCCTGTGGGAGGCGAAGAGATCTATGTCTGGCCTTCTCCATGCTTGGATTATCTTTGTAAACACCTGTGGATGCAGCTTCCATTCGTGTGGATCTGTCATATTTATGCTTAGATTGTCCGCCAGCGTGTTTTCCAAACCTGGCAAGTACTGTGCTTGAAGTTCGATTTGCCATTCCAGAGCCAAGTTCAAAAGTGTCATGGCTAGTCTGCACAGGGGATATGAATGTGTTCCTCCTTGTTTGTTTATGTACCACATTACTGTGGTGTTGTCTGTTCGTATCAATAATTGTCCTGGATGCAGGAGGTCCTTGAATGCTGTAATTGCATTTATCACTGCTAGCATTTCTTTTTCATTGATGTGAATGTGCTTTTCCTTTTGAGACCATTTGCCCTGAATGCACCTGCCTGTCATGTGCGCCCCCCAGGCGTAATGTGAGGCATCTGTTGTGATGACTTGATTTGCTTGAGGGTTGCAGAATGGGAGACCTGTGTTTGCTTGACATGCTTGGGCCCACCATAGAAATTCCTTTTGTAAACATGGAATTATTGGTATTATTGTTTCCAAATTGTGGCTGTGTTGAGACCATAGGCTTTTTAGGTACCACTGAAGTTTTCTCATATGCAACTTTGCACATGGGATTAAAAGAATGCAAGATGCCATGAAGCCCAGAGCCTGCAGGATTTTCCTTGCAGTAAGCCTGGTACAATTTGCTAGTGTTTTGAAGTACTGAGTTAGTTGCCCTTGTTTTTCTGGCGTAAGATAGGCCATCTGGGTGTTTGTATCCAAGTTGGCACCCAGGAAAATTATTTTCTGAGATGGTGTCAGCTTGGATTTCTCTTTGTTGATTTTGTATCCCAGAGAATTCAGTAACCGTGTTGCATAAGCCAGATGTTCCAGAAGAGTGTGCTTGCTGTCCGCTTGGATCAGGCAGTCGTCCAAATAAAGGTAAATCTGTATCCCTTGAAGTCTGCAGTAGGCAATTACTGATGCCAGGCATTCCGTGAATACTCTGGGCGCAGTAGATAAGCCAAAGGGCAATGCAGAGAATTGATAGTGGATTGAACCTGCAAGAAATCGGAGGTATCTTCTGCAGCTTTGTCTGATTGGGACATGCAGGTATGCCTCCTTGAGGTTCAATGTTACCAGCCAAAACTCCTTGCCCAGCAAGGGAAGAAGCTGCTGTAATGTGAGCATCTTGAATTTTGGTACGAGTAGAAATGTATTTAGGATGGATAAGTCCAAAATGGGTCTCCAGTCGGTTCCTTTTCTTGGTACCAGGAAAAGTCTGGAATAAAAACCTTGACCTTGTTTCTGAGTAGGAACCTCTTGAATGGCTTTTATGTCCATGAGTTTTGTAATTTGTATTTGCGCCTCTGCCCTTTGATTGTGTGGCAGGTTTGGCATGCCTCTCATTTTTGGAAGAGTGTGAAAATGAAATCTGTAGCCTTTGTTTATTATGTCCAGGATCCATTTGTCTGTTGTGATGATCTGCCAATTTCTTGAAAATAGTGCCAGCTTTCCTCCCAAGGGGGCTGCCAGCTGAGATTTGCTTGGCATGAAAAGGAGGAAGTCATTGGGTTTGCTTTCTGTATTGTTGTGCACTGTCTTCGCCACCTCTTGGTGTTTGAGTTTGCCATTGTCTGCCTCTTGAGCGCCTGTATCTACCTCTTTGGGGCTTGTCCGTGGCTGGAAAGGACCAGTTTTTTGAAGGCCAATTTCTGCTAAAACGAGGTGGCTGTACCTGTAGAAAAGCCTTGACAGTTTGCACAGATTTAGCTTTTTCTTCCATTTTCCGTAGTATCTCCTCAGCATTAGTACCAAATAGCACATCCTTTTGTAAAGGAGCATCTAGTAGTTTAGCTTTAACATGATCAGGCAAGCTTTGTTCCCTAAGTCAGGTATGTCTACGAATGACTGCTCCTGTAGCAGCAGCTCTACCTGAGGCCTCTAAGGCATCATAACCACATTGTAAGGTGTGCTTACCCACTTGTTCTGCACTATGCAACATATCCTGCAATTCCTTCAAATCTGGTTGTTCAGGTTGAGACATTTTGTTTCTTAATTGTGATAATAGAAACTGCTGATATTTAAGCATATGGAACTGACAATTTAAGGCCCTCATGGCTAGGGTGGCCGAAGTGTATACCTTTTTCCCCCCACCTTTCTAAGGATCTAGATTCTCTTTCAGAAGGTAGTGGATTCTTGGCAGTAGAGGCCTTCATCCCCTTGGGGCCTTGAGAAATGGTTTCAGGGTCAGCATTATGGCTTTTGAAAAGAAATTGGTGAGAGTTAGGGACTCTGTAGTACCTATCAGGCTTGACTGGTGCAGGAGGCAGGGAATCCGGATTAAGACAAGCCTCCGAGAAACATCATCAAGTATGTCCAGGACAGGAGGTATAGCCAGAGGTCTGTGTTGAGGTAACAAAAGAAATTCTCTAAGCCTTTTCTTGGAATCAGAAAAGTCTTGGCCTTCCCAATGGAAGTGCTCCCTCAAGGTGTGCAAGGTTTCCCCAAAAGAAAAATCTTCTGGGGGAGATACAGAAGGAATGGACTGATCTGCATCAGAATCTTCATAAGGGGAGTACGAGTGTTCCTCCACATCAGAATGTTCTGAAAAAATGGAGCCCTGTTCAGAAGAGGGAGAGTCTTCCTCCACTCTGGGTCTCTTGTCTGGAGGGGGTTGGAAGCCCCTGATATAGGAAATTAAATCCTCAGCCATTTTAAGCATCTGCTTTTTAGGCATGGGGCCTTGGGATGGGCCCTGTGCAACAGGCCTCTTGGGATGCATGGCTGATTTGGACTTAGTGAAGGCCTTAATAGAAAAGGAAGAAGAGGGTCTAAATACACCCTGGGTGGAAGTGGACCTGTCCACATTAGGAGGCTCAACACTCACTGTGGTTTCGGTGGTTGTAGTCTGAGTAAGGGCCAAGGTACCAGCGGTCTCTGGTACAGAAGACACCGCCACCGCCAAGGAAGTGTCGTCGGTAGTCAGGGACTGCATAGGTGTCTCGCTGAGAACCGGACCACGTGTAGCAGGCTTTGGCGTGGTGTCGGTGGAGACCGCGGGCGTCACGTGTCGGTCTTTGTCCTTGCGTTTTTTGGACAAAACGGTAGTCGGAGTATCCAACGACATTTTATAATCAAAGGCTTTACCAAAATAATGTTGGGCGAACTCCGCCTGACGCTTAATAGTGCGTTTATTGAAAGTCGCACAGAAGCGACAGCCCGAGACGTCGTGGTCTGGGCCTAAACAAGGTATGCAAAGGGAATGGAAATCCTTATGCGGTATTTGCTTCCCACAAGAAATACAATTGTTAACTTTGTCTGACATCGGTCTGAGGCAAGAAAAGTTTCAACGGGTACTTAGCTTTAAAGAAGACTTCGGTTTCCAATTTTTCGTAAATTCAGGAGCTGGCCGACTGGCACTTGCGAACTGCTTCTGCTTCGGGCACCGCGCGGCAAAAAAGACTGGAGAATATGGCGTCGGCTGTGACTTGTATACCCCTGTCGCACTGACGTCAGGGAAGAAGGCGACAACAACCGACGCTGGACCAAGACTTTGGAATTCGGCCGACCGAGGACCCGTCTGACGGCAGACAACCCATATGTGATTACTGCAGCTGTATGCACGATGAATATCAGAAATGAGTACATCAGCTTAGCTTTATGAGGGGTATGATGTTCCAACTTCCCAAACTAGGGGAGCTACACCTCTTTTCATCTTATCAACATCTTCAGGGAGACCATTTTTTCCAGTTGAACAGACTTCACTAACTGAGAGAAAGTTTCAAATATGTTCAAAGGCTTTTTTCAATGAATGGTAGTTCAACAAAAATTCTGACCAAACTCAAAACTGAGTTCATATGACAGAAATACAGATGAAGAAATGTAACACTCCCTACTGGGCCAACGACATACTTTTCTCTTTTCCTCTACCACTTTTACCAAAGCAAACTAAAAGCCTTATTGCAGTAAACAAGCATACACCATCTGGGTCTTTTACACTATGGGCACTTCAACTAGATGAATTGGTGAACAGAGTGAAACTTTCTCTTCTTGTTATTCGTGTAGCTAGTTAAAACATCTGTCAGGCTGAAATACTTTGCAGGAACACAATAATGATACCTATTCAATGCATAAAAGGGCCAAGTACAAGTTTATTCATCTTTTTAAAATTTTAGGTTTTTTTTTTCCCGCCTCTGTGCCTGATGGCATGTCAAGCCACCCAAATGAACTCCACTCATTTATTCTTCCATACCGGGAATCCTCAGTGTGAAGCGACAGCCATCCAAAAATGCCAAGTTCCTTCATGCAGGGAGGTATGACAAATATTTCTGCCTTTACTGGCATCTGGGAAGTAATGGTAGACTCAGTAAGTCCTAAACCTTCCCCTCAAATGAACAGCCAGCATTCAGTGTAGTGACCACGATGCTCTCCTCGTGATTTTCCACTCCCACATATTCATGAAGTGGGCTATCACCAAAACAAGCTGGTGACCAAACGCCTACCCCAGAGCTGTCCCTTGCAGTGCTGCCCCTTTTGATTTGGTTGGCTCTGGTCCACACCTCCCTCTTCAGAATAGGCACACCCATCCGTCCCAATCCACATCCAGTAGATGCCCGAGCTGCTAACCAAACTAGTCATCTGGCCAATCTTTCTAGAACACGGGATGGGAAAAAGTCAAAAGACACAATTATTGAGATAATAATAGAAGGATGAAATGATGTTTTAAAAACAGCACGCTATACAGTGGATAAAACTATTTGTACACATAAAGCAAGTTTTGTGTCCCTCTGCTGCACTTATCCCCTTAACACCCACCAAATTCACTCCTAGAGCATAAAGCAGAGTATATTAAAGAAATAGCTCATGACAGTTACAATTCACCCTTTCCTACTCTATTTCTCTGTACACAGTATATTAAACACCTAATCCCATCCAAAGAATAGTACAGTTGTGTACACTTAACATAAATGTAGACAGAGTGTATTCACTGTTGCAGTCTGGATTTGTGGGATTTCCTGCTGTGGTAGCCCCAACTATCAGAGTAAAAGTCTTCCCTCCTCCTATGACCAGCGGATGCACTTGACTGACATCAACATGCTGGGGTATAAGTGGAATCCGTCTACATCATTACCTCAGTTTTCTTGCCCCTTGTTGTTTGGAGGCCAGACCAACAGGAGCAGCAGGTCAAGGCCAGATGGCTACGGCAAGGATCCCTAGGCAGGTGGGAGTGCAGAGTAGGGATCCATGGCATGTGGAGCAGCAAGTCAAGACCAGATGGATATGGCAAGGATCTCTGGGTAGGTAGGTGTGTAAGTTGGGAATCCCTGGTACGTGAGAAAAAGTAATAGCCATCCTGTAGTCTATGGGGGGAAGGAAAGATGACTACAACAGTGAATACGCTTGAGCATGTACATTTATGGTAAGTGTACAGAACTGTACTATGTTCTTAGTGTTTCACTGTTACAATTCTGGCTTGTGGGAGGCTTCCCAAACCTTAACAGGGGGGAGGTGGTGAAGTAGGATGAGAAAGGGAGGTTTTGAAGGGAAAGAGAGGCAAAAACGTAATTGGAGTAGAAGGCTGACAGAGGTAGTGTCTGGTGCAAAAGGGTACAGAAGATTAGATGGCAGGCTCCTCTCTCTTTCGGTAGGTATGCCTTTCATGGAGGTAGTAGATGTCCCAGCTGCCCTAATGGAATGGGCCCTTTCAGACACAGGAGAGATTCTTCCTTGATGACTTAGAAAGAGTGTACAGGGAAAGAGAAGGAGAGAGCAGACAGACAGAGAGAGCAAGAGGGAGAAAACAAGAACGATAACCCTTTGGGAATAGCCTGCAAGATACAAAATCTATTTTGTATCACTGGTAATATTCAATTGACCAGAAAATTCTGAAGAGTTTTATTGTGGTCATTTAGTACAGTAGTCATCTATGGAAGTTGAGAAAGGTAGGGTACCCTTCCCCTCCATACTGAGGGTCTGGAGAGAAGAGAGGCAGGTGCCTGGCTAGAAAAAGGGAGGCATCAGTAACCAGCTTGGGTGTGATGATAGGGGTAGGCCCAAGAGCCTAGACAGTTACAGATTCCCTTACTGGAGAGAAAGGTAATAAGCAGGCAGTGTTCCATGTCAGAAGATTAAACCTTTTCTAGGACAAGGTTTAGGTAGCAAGATAGTGTATGAGGTCACTTGGGGACCAGGTCCATGAGTTGAAAGCCTTACCAGAGGGTGGGCGAAAGTAGATATGCAGGAAGGAAGTAGGCTGAAATAGTAAACCAAAAACGAGCAGTCCAGCAAAAGTACGAAGAACCAAAACAGCCAGACTTGTTAGGCTGAAACAGTGGAAACCTGAACCTTGCAGGATGAGTGAGAAAGGCCTAGAAAAAAAAATTTAAGGGTAGGACCTGAAAACCGGGATCTTGGCCCTGCTGGGGTCCTGAAAGAACTATGCACCCTCAATATGAAAGCCTTCTTACTGTGTTGCCTAGGCTGTTCTGGAGGTAGGCCTGGCTTATTCTAAGATGTCCTGCACAAGATAATGCATGGAAGTGGGGGGGGGGGGTGTTATAAAGATCATTCTTGGATCCCCTGAGTTCTGTCTCCAAAGTCAGTCCACTAGCACCTGAAGCCACAGAGACAGTTGTCTTCCCCTCCATTTGAGAGAGTAACCTTCCATCTAACAGTGTAAGAAGGCATGGTCCAAGCTTATAGGGAGAGGGTTAGAAGGAAGGTTAAGGAGAAGAAAGCACCAGAGTAGACTTGCTCAAACTGGTGCTATAAGGAAGTCCAGATGTTCTGTGATTTCTGGGCATTCTTGGGAAAAGTAATGAAAACCTAACTGAAAAGGATTGTCCATGAGAATAAGGTGGTGCCTGTAAGCTGCACTGTGCGTTTTCCCTGGGGGTGAAGAGTTCCATATGTGGGGTCCCCCATCCCTCAGCTATGATGAGAGGAACCTCCCAATGCCACTGCCTCTTGAGGGTGCCTACAGGTTTCTGATTTGTCTGCTTGTTGGTAGAGCACCCCCTGGACGTATTGAGCTCACTGGTGTCACCCACAGGATTAGCAGGGAGGGGGGCTTTAAATCTATCCCCATAGCTAGACAGTGAAGGGTAGGGATGTCCCCCTCCCTAGATTTTTGTGCCATAAGTCAGTGTGTCATCTTCAGTGACCATGAATAGCACCCCTGGGTTTCATTTCAGTGCTGAGTGTTAAAGAAGTCCTTTAAGCTGATCGAAGCTCCTACTGTCCAAGTGCTTATTCATTTCCTTTATGTTAGTAACAGTATTAAGACAGTAACTGAAGTAGTCATTGGAGGATTAGTATTTGAAATTGTTGGTAGAGTGGAAGGCTTGAGATTAGAGGAAAGTCCTAGGTATACTACACAGAAATGCCTTTTAGGCCAGAAATAAGAAGTTATGTACCTACCATAATGTTCCATGTTAGTTGTCTTCTTCTCGCCTTCTTTCTTGCTGGATGGGTTCGGAGCCGATCCTCGGCTTCGACTCGGCCAATACTAAAGCTCGAGAGCTAATTCCACCGGCTCGAGGCTGCCCCATATCCCACAATGCTAGGCGGTAACTCCTCAGATCTCGTTTGAAAGCTAGGCCAAGCAAGAAAAAGCTCCATAACAGGGCTGACTGTGAGGTGACTAAAACCTAACAGAGGAAATATAGAGGTGGTAAAGCGTGGGAGAAAAGGATTAGAAAGGTCACAAAACAATCTCCTCTATGTCTGTCCAGGCTAGGGGGAAGGAGGGTGGGACGCAAGAAAGAAGGCGAGAAGAAGACAACTAACATGGAACGTTATGGTAGGTACATAACTTCTTAATGTTAAGTTGTCTATCTCGCCTTCATTCTTGCTGGATGGGACCGCATCCCTAGCACCTTGCCCCGGGTGGCCTATCGGAACAGACTCTTGAGAACAGTGGAACCAAAGTTGGCACGATCTCTGGAGGCTATGTCCAACTTGTAATGAGAAATGAAGGTATGAGGTGAAGCCCAGGTAGCTGCTGAGCAAATAGAATCAATAGGAAGCCTATCCTGAAAAGCTATGGATGTGGCCACGGCCCTTGTAGAGTGAGCTCTAGGCTTCGAGGGCAATTGTTGGTGTCTGATCTCATAAATAAAGGTAATCGTAGAAGTAAGCCATCTCGAAAGTGACACTTTAGAGACTGGAAGACCCATCTTGCCTTCCGCATATGAAACAAACAGTTGGTCTGTTTTTCTAAACTGTTTAGTCCTGTCTAAATAATACCTTAGTTGGCGATGAACATCTAAAGAGTGCAATTTCTGTTCTGACCTGTTGCCATAATTGGGGAAAAAAACTGGGAGATCAATAGTTTGATTCAGATTTGCTTGAGAGGCCACTTTGGGCAAAAAAGATGGATTGGTACACAAGGATACTCTATCATTGTGAAAAATTAGATACGGAGGACGACAGCATAGAGCATGGAGCATGGAGTTCCGAAACCCTTCTAGCCGAAGTGATGGCTATTAGAAAAAGCGTTTTCCAAGACAACAACTTCATAGAACATGAAGCTGCAGGTTCAAAGGGGGGTAGAATCAAAGATGCTAGAACCAAGTTCAGATCCCATGGAGGAGGTGGATCCTTGATAGGGGGCTTAACAAAGAAAGACTCCTTTCAAAAAGGCTTTACAGAGTTTGTGGGACATAATAGTAGACTCTGACACTCCCACATGAAAATTAGATATAGCCGCCAATTGAACTCTGATAGTAGAAGGAGAAGAGCCTGCTTGGAAAAGCTCAGCTAGGAAATCCAGAATGGACTGAATAGGTGCAGTAAAAGGATCTATTTCCCTGGACACTGCCCATAAAGAGAAACGTTTCCATTTGCTGCTATAAATCTTCCAGGTAGAAGACTTATGAGAAGCTATCAAAATATCTCTGAGTGAGATATTAAGGGAAGCCTGGCTAAGGTTGGAATTGGAGGAACCACGCTGTGAGGTTCAGAGAAGAAAGGGATTGGTGCAGTTGACCCGATTGATGGATCAATAGATCTGGAACTGGGTCCAGATGCCAAGGTTGCGCCAAAAGGTAACGATGAAGAAAGGGAAACCAAACTTGTCGAGGCCAATAAGGGGCAATGAGGATCATTAAGGCCTTCAGAGCGATGGCTTTCCGAATCAGCTGAGGTATCAGTGGGAACGGGGGGAAAGGCATACAGGAGTCCCGGAGGCCAATCGTGAGCTAGAGCGTCTCTGATGGGATGACCTGGTAGGGGAAAGAGAGTGAAGAAATCAGCACACTTGCTGTTTTGGGGAGTGGCAAAAAGATCGCAGCAAGGCTGGCCCCAAGTTCGAAAAACTTCTTCCAACACTGATTTCTTTAGAGACCACTCGTGAGGCATGAGGATTGCTCTGCTCAATCTGTCTGCTATCACATTGGACTTGCCGGGAATGTGCATTGCTATCAGGAAGCTCTGAGAAGAGATCGCCCATTGCCACAGTCTGAGTGCTTCTCGACATAAGGGGTAAGATTTGGTTCCACCTTGCTTGTTGATGTACCACACTACGGACATACTGTCCGTTTGAATTGCTATAGTTCCCTTGGGAAGAGAGTCTTGAAGGGCTTGCAACACTAGAAGCACTGCTCTCACCTCTAGAACATTTATGTGCAAGTGGCACTCTATCGGCTGCCACATGCCCTGGACTGTCCGGCCCTGAGAATGCCCCCCCCCCCCCGATCAGGGAGGCGTCCGTTTTCAGAGTTGCAGCCGGGGGCGGGGGAATGAAGGGTCTCCCTAGAAGAAGTTGGGGAGATGTGACCCACCAGAGAAGATGATTCCTGCATGACTGAGTTATGCTGATAGTGTGGGACATTGGTAGAAGTTGAAAGGACCACTGAGTGAAAAGCATTCACTGAAGAATCCTCATGTAAAAGCGGGCTAAGGGGAGGAGAGGAATAGCCGCCGCCATAATCCCTAGGACTTTCAACACTAGTCTGACCTTGACCTTGTTGTGTTGTAAGAGAAGAGAAACCTGCTTGTGAATGTCTGCTACTCTTTGTTCTATGAGTCTGGCTGACAGACTGACTGTGTCTAATCTTGCGCCTATAAAGGTAATAGACTGAAAAGGCGACAAGACAGACTTTTCATAATTTACAGAGATGCCTAGAGTCTGACAGGTTCGTAAAGTGTAGTCTCTGGCTAAGAGAAGTAGATGCCTGGTGGTGGCAGTCAGGAGCCAGTCGTCTAAATACGGAAACACCTGGAATCCCTGGCCCCTCAAATGAGCGGCGACCACTGCCATGCATTTGGTGAACACTCGGGGGGGCTGTAGTGACACCAAAGGGCAGGGCCCTGAACTGAAAATGACTGGCCCCTAGCCTGAAGCGGAGAAATCTCCTGGATCGTCTGTTCATTTTGATGTGATAGTACGCATCCTGGAGATCTATGGAGCACATCCAGTTGTCCTGGCCCAGAAAGGGCAGGATGGACTGCAGCGTGACCATCCGAAATTTTGTTTTCTTGACAAACTTGTTCAAGTTGCTGAGATCCAAAATGGGTCTCCAGTCCCCTGTTTTCTTTGGAACCAAAAAGAATTTGGAGTAGATTACGGATCCTTGTTGGTCTGCTGGAACTGGTTGAATGGCTCTTTTTGCTAGCAGCTTTGAAATTTCTAATGCTGCTTGCTCCCTTTGACTGGGTGGAACGTCTGGAAGGGATTTTCCGGACTGTTTTGGGATGCGAATGAAAGGGATTCTGTAGCCTTCGGATATGATAGAGTGTACCCACTTGTCTTGAGTAAGGGAAAGCCAGGCTTTTGGGTAAAGAGATAATCTTCCCCCGACTGCCTCCGAAGGTGGACAGTCGGGCAACCCCTCAGGGGTGCTGAAAGGGTTTGTCAGAGAAGGTTTCTCGACTACCCTGATTCTGCGGGCCCCCTCTGCCTCTAGGACGGCGTCTATTATTATTGTTCCCCCCTCTGCCTCTAGAGGGGAAATTACTCTGTGCGTCCGGTAAGACTCCCTGTGGTTGTTTGTGGAACCACATCTCCCCCCCTTCTGACCTTTGGGGTAAGGCCTAGAAGGGGTAGAAAAACGGACTCCGACGGCAGAAAGAGTCTTACCTTCTACCTCGCACCTTGTCAGACTATCCTTCACTTGTGGACCAGAGAGAGATGATCCATCAAAAGGGGAGTTAGTGAAGGACGCCTTGAAAGGGTCCGCAAAGCTACAAAGCCGCATCCAGGCATGGCGGCGTAAAGCCACCCCTGTACCTGCGGCTCTGCTCGCTCCATCAGCCGCGTACGAAATCAGGCGCATGGAGGAGTTAACTACTGAATTAAGGGTAGCCAGCTGGGAGTTCATCCTATCTTGAAAACCCACAGCTGATGGGTCCTTCAACACTTCACTCATATCCTTGAGCAAGTCCCTCTGGAGACGAGTGAAATGACACAGGTAATTCAGCGAACGCATGGAAAAGGTCGCTGATGAAAACATCCGCTTACCGTACCTGTCCATGGTCCTAGATTCCTTATTAGGAGGATGAACAGGTACCGAAGGATCCGCTAATTCCTTCTTGGTGGCTGCAGCCACCACCATGGCATCCACAGAGACACCTTTGGACAAAAACTCCTTGTCTTTGGGGGCAGTGATAAATTTGGCCGGCCTCCTAGGGGTGGGTTCCACTGAGTCAGGAGCCGTCCAAGCCTTCCTCACCACCACTTCCATGAGTGGGTCAAAGGGAGGGGACACCCAGGAGGTGGAAGGTCGAGAACCAAACGCCTCAAGGTACACTGGTTCGTCCTCTGAAGGGTTAAAGGCTGGCCAATTCCCCCTCTGCTTCAGGATTTCTAGTATGTCTGCAAAGGAGACATCTTCAGAGGGGGAATGAGGGGAACCCTCAGAATCTTCCAAATCAGTGTCAGAGGTGACAGACTCAGGGGAGTCAATGTGCTTCCTCTTGCACCGTCTCTTCCTAGGGGGTTCTTCTGCAAGATCAGGAGAGGCCTCGGAAGAGGAGGAAATTCCCACTGGGGATACTTGAGGCGCAGATTCTCTACGGTCCGAAGCAAGGGGGTGAGAAGAAATCACCACAGGCACTGTAGAGGGAGGAGCTGATGGAGCCGACTGTGGAGTAGAACCAGGTTCTAACACGCTCCGCATGACCTCAAAGGCACCCCTATCAGGCAGGGCCAGAGGTCTCTGCTCCGAAGAGCCGAAAACCTCCCCCGGCACCGACAAGGATGGCTCCGAAGCCGATGTCGGAGCCGAACTAACCAGCGCTGAAGCACCGAGAGGGAGAGCGGGGTCGGACAAGGGTCCGATGCCACTCGCCCCCTTGGAGCCGACGAGGGAAGTCCAGCGCCGAGATCCCTCCAAGGAGGAGATCGGAGCAGACGACGGCGCCGAAAGGAAAGGTATCAGTTCTGACGCTCCCACAGTCTCGGCTCTGAGCAACACCGGCTCCGAACTCAATAGAGTCGGAGGAGGAATGTCTAATGGAACAGGGGTAGCCATCGACTGTTGAGTCGGGCTGTGTAACATCTGGGCCAGTGTCTCGGACTTAAGAAGTCTATTCACCACCCTCTGCAAATCATGGTCCGAACGTCTAGAGGACCTAGAGGAGTGTGACCTATGGTTCCGTTCAGACAAGAGCGGTGAGGCTGGAGCCGAATGAACGGAGCCGATAGGAGACCTGGACCTCTTTCTAGTAGTCGGTTCCGACAAGAGTATAGTACAGTTTTGTACCTACCATAAATGTAGATGTCCGATAGGTATGCATCTGCAGTCATAACATATGGGTTGTCCTGCCTCAGGCAGCCCTTCGGTCAGCCGGATTCCAAAGTCTGGGTCTGGCCTCGGCTGATGTCGCACTTTCCCAGACGTCAGAGTGTCTGGGGTATAAAAGCATCAGCCGACGCCATTTTCCTCAGTGTTTCTTGCCCCAGATGCCAGGTGCCCTCTAGGAAGGCAAAATTTGGAGGAATGCAGTAAAATTCCAAACATTTTCCAAAAAAAAAAAATATATATATATATATATATATACAAACAAATACACCATAATAGATCCCCCAGCTAGCTAATGGAGGGGTAAGTACCCTAGGAATACCACAGAGGGGAAGGAGGGAGGGTAACCCTGACTGCAGATGCATACCTATCGGACATCTACATTTATGGTAGGTACAAAACTGTACTATGTCCTTCAAGGATGCATCTGCAGTCATAAGATATGGGTAGAATACCATAGCCAATCTGGGGGAGGAGGTACTAAGAAAAGGATGGTGTAGTTAAGATCCCCTGCAGGACTGCTGTAGCAAAACCTGCTCTGGATCTGGAGTATAAAGATAAATTGTAATGCTTGGCAAATGTATGCACGGAGCTCCATGTAGCAGCTTCTAAAATGTCCTTGGTAGCCACCCCTCTCAGGAAGGCTGTAGTGGTGGCTGTGGCCCTTGTTGAATGAGGCCTGATGTTTGCAGGAACTGTCTTTCCATGGAAGGAGTAACAAAATCGAATGCAATTTCCTATCCACTTTGAAATTGTCTGCTTGGAAATTGCTTTTCCTTGTACCCCAGCAGCATATGCTACAAGGAGTTGGTCAGTTTTTCTGAAACTTTTAGTTCTGTCCAAGTAGTAGCGTAGTTGTCTGTGTATATCCAGAGTGTGTAGAAGTTTTTCTCCTCTGTTTTGTGGATTTGGGAAGAAAGTAGGCAAGTGAATAGCTTGGTTCAGGGATACCCTAGATACCACCTTTGGCATAAAAGTAGGATTGGTTCTTAGTGAAACTCTGTCCTGATGGAAGATAAGAAATGGCTGTACTGCCATTAAAGCTTGTAACTCAGATACTCTTCTTGCTGAAGTTATGGCCAGAAGGAATGCAGTTTTCCAAGACAGAAACTGTAGATCCGCCGATGCTGCCGGTTCAAAGGGAGGAAGTGTTATTTTCTCCAGCACAAAGTTGAGATCCCAAGTAGGTAAAGGGGGTTTTCTTGGAGGATTGATGTTTTTGATCCCTCTCAGGAATTGCCTGAGGAGAGGGTGCGAGAAGATAGGTGGATCCACATTGTATTCTGCTGAAATTGCTGAGGCATGAATCTTTATGGAAGAATAGGACAGGCCGTTGTGGAACAATTCTGCTAAGTATTCTAGAATATGTGTCATACTCGCCACTGTCACATCTAAGCCTTTTGTTGTGCTCCAAATGAGAAATCTTTTCCATTTAGCTGAGTATGTCTTCCTTGTGGAAGGTCGTCGAGCTTCCATAATAATGTCCTTTACCCTCTGTGATAAGTTATTGTGAGGGGGATTTATGGAATTTTCCAGGCAGGTAGTTGCAATGTTTTCAAGTTTGGATGCATGATCTTGAAGTTGTTCTGCGTTAGAAGAAGAGGCCATAGGGGGAGAGTCCATGGTTTCGCCTGTGACATGCTCCTCAGTAGTGGGTACTAGTGCTGCCTTGGCCAGTCTGGAGCTATCAGAATCACTCTTGGCTGTTCTGCCCTGATCTTCAGTAAAACCTTGGACATTAATGGGAGAGGTGGGAAGGCATATACTTTTAGATCTTTCCAGCTGAAAGAGAGAGTCCACCCTCCAAGCCTTTGGGTGATGCGTCCTGGAGCAGAATGTCTTCAGTTGATGGTTGTGGGGGGAAGCGAACAGATCTATGTCCGGCTTTCCCCATGCTTTTGTTAAGAGTAGGAAGATATTTGGGTGCAGCATCCATTCGCGTGCATCCATGGTAGTTCTGCTTAAGCTGTCTGCCAATACATTTTCTTTCCCTGGCACGAACTGGGACTGTAGTTGTATATTGAGTTTCAGGCAGAGATCCCATAGATTCATAGTCAGCCTGCATAGGGGGTAGGAATGTGTGCCTCCCTGCTTGTTTATGTATCACATGACTGTGGTGTTGTCTGTCCTTATTAACAGGTGACCTTGATGGAGGAAAGGTTTGAAGGCCTCGATTGCGTGTATCACTGCCAGCATTTCCTTTTGGTTTATGTGCATGCACAGCTGTCCTTGAGACCATAGGCCTTGGATACATTTGCCCTCCATGTGTGCTCCCCATCCTCGGTCCGAAGCGTCCGTGGTGATGGTTTGCTTTGTTCTTGGTTTGTTGAAAGGCAACCCTCTGTTGGACTGGCAGGCATGAGCCCACCACAGGAATTCCTTTTGAAGGCAAGGAATAATTGGTAACAAAGCTTCTAAACTGTGACTGTGCTGAGACCATACACTCCTTAGGTACCATTGTAATTTTCTCATATGCAGCCTGGCCTGTGGAATCAGAATTATGCAGGATGCCATGTAACCCAGGGCCTGTAGGATTTTCCTTGCAGTTAGCTGAGTTTGTCTTGTCAGATGAAAGCTGTTTTTGTTTTTCTTCTGTGAGAAAGGCCATTTGGGTGGTTGTGTCTAGATCTGCACCCAAAAAGGTTATCCTTTGGGATGGAACAAGTCTTGATTTTTGGATGTTGACTGTGTATCCCAAGGCCTGTAGTAGGTGGATGGCATATGCCAAGTCCTTTATCAAATTTTCCTTGTTGTCCGCTTGTATAAGGCAGTCGTCCAGATATGGGTAGATTTGAATCACCTGAAGTCTGCAGTGTGCAATTACTGATGCCAGGCATTTCATGAATACTCTGGGCGCAGTAGATAAGCCAAAGGGCAATGCTGAGAATTGATAATGCTCTGATCCTGCAAGAAATCTGAGGTGTCTTCTGCAACTTGGTCGAATAGGGACATGCAGGTATGCCTCCTTGAGATCTAGTCACCAGCCAAGACTCCTTGCCCAGCATGGGAAGAAGTTGCTGTAGGGTCAGCATCTTGAATTTTGGCACAATGAGGAAAGTATTTAGTGCGGACAGGTCGAGTATAGGCCTCCATTGATTTTCTTTTCTTGGAACAAGGAATAATCTGGAGGAGAATCCTTGACCTTGTTCGGAAAGAGGTACCTTTTCTATGGCTTTCATTTGAAGTAAGTTGTTGATCTGCTTTAAAGCCTCTGCCCTCTGATTTGGTGGCAGGTTTGGCATTCCGTTTCTTCTTGGCAAAGTGTGGAAGTGGAACCTGTATCCTTTGTCTATTATTTGCAGTGCCCATGTGTCCCTTGTAATATAATGCCAGTTTTTTGAGAATAAGGAAAGCTTTCCGCCCAAGGGTGCTTCCAATTGAGTCCTGGTAGGCGGAATCAAAGTGAAGTCATTGTGTCAGCCCAGGTGTAGTAGTTGTTGTTGTTGCTGCACTACCTCTCTGGTTGGTAGGCTGCCACTGACGGCCTCTGTAGGAGCCCCTAGCTTGCCCTCTACCTCTGGGATGCCTGTTCCTGCCTCTTTGGGCTCTGTCCGAGTCTGGAAAGGACCAATTCTTAGTAGGCCAGTTTCTGCTGAATCTCGGTGGTTGTACTTGCAGAAAATCCTTAACTGTTTGCACAGATTTAGCCTTTTCTTCAAACTTCTTCAAGACCTCCTGGGCCGAGGAGCCAAATAATTTTTGTTTTTCCATTGGAGCATCCAGGAGTTTAGCTTTAACATGGTCTGGCAGGGATTGTTCCTTCAGCCAGGCATGCCTACGAATAACTGCCCCAGTCATAGCTGACCTACATGAAGCCTCCAGTGCATCATAACCACACTTTAAGAAATGATTACTAACCTGCTGTGAGTTATGTACTAGGTCCTGAAGGGATTTACGGTCAAGGGGTTCAGAAGAAGAAAGTTTCTTATTTAGCTCATCTAACAAATACTCTTGGTACTGTATCATATGAAATTGACAATTTAATGCCCTCACAGAAAGAGTTGCAGAAGTATATACCTTCTTTCCCCATCTCTCTAAAGCTCTAGACTCCCTTTCAGAAGGTAGAGGATTTTTGGCAGTGGCAGCTGCAACCCCTTTAGGGCCCTGAGAAGTAGTGTCTGGGTCTGCGGAATGGGCCTTATACAGATGGAAATGAGAATCCGGGACCCTGTAGTATCTATCAGGTTTGGCAGGTGCCGGGGGGAGAGTATCAGGGGCTGTACTAACATCATTGTACACATCATCAATAACATGCAACACAGGAGGTATAGCTAAGGGCCTATGTTGAGGTAAATGCAAAAAGGTCCTTAATCTCTTTCTAGAATCAGAGAATTCCTGACCCTGCCATTGAAAATGCTCTCTCATGGAGTGTAGAGTCTCACCAAAGAAAACTCTTCAGGAGGGAGGCCGAAGGAATAGATTCTTCAGCATCAGAATCTTCATAGGGCGAATAAGCCTCCTCCTGGTGGTCTGTTAACTCAGATCCGTCCGTGGATTCATCTGAAGAGTGTTGGTCAGAGGGCTCAGTCCTGGGCCTTTTGTCTGGTGGTGGGTGAGAGCCCCTGTCCGGGTGAGGCTGAGAACCTCTAATTAAAGAAATAAGATCCTCTGCAAGGCTGAGGATCTGAGAACTAGAAGAAGAAGGCCTCTGGGAGGTAGTTTTGGGAGGCAAAGCTTTAGTTAGTTTGGCAGCTTTAGCCCTGGAAAAAGCCTTAATGGACATGGAAGCAGGGGGTCTAGCTGCCCCATGTGCAGGAGTAGATTTGTCCAAAGGTATGGTGTCGGACATTTCCTGGACACTGGTTTCGGTAGGTAGCTCAGTAGCTGACTCAGCCAGGGCCTCTGGGGCCGCGGTGGTCGGTTGAGTGGATTCGGTTAAAGGAAGCTCCGAGGACTCTGTTTCGGCCGAAACAGAGACACTCGCGGTAGGCCTTATGGTGGTTTCAGCCAAAACCGCGGCCCGCGAGTGTCGGTCCTTGTCCTTCCGTTTTTTCACTAAATGCGAAGTCAGAGTCTCCGATGGCATCTTATATGCAAAATTAGCCCCAAAGAATTCCTCTGCAAACTCCGACCGACGTCTAAGAGTTCGTCGGTTGAAGGAAGCACAGGCTGAACAGGCCGAGACGTCGTGGTCTGGGCCTAAGCAAGGAAGGCAGTAAGAGTGGAAATCCTTATGAGGTATTTGTTTCCCACAAGTTAAACAATTATTTATTTTATCTGACATGGGCTGAGGCAAGAAAGAGTCCCCAACAGGGTACTTAGCTTTTACGAAGTCTTCGGTAGCTGAATTTCTTCTTATCACAGGATCTGACCAACCGGCACTTGCGAATTGCTTCTGCTTCGGGCACCGCGCGGCAAGAAACACTGAGGAAAATGGCGTCGGCTGATGCTTTTATACCCCAGACGCTCTGATGTCGGGGAAAGTGCGACATCAGCCGAGGCCAGACCCAGACTTTGGAATCCGGCCGACCGAAGGGCTGCCTGAGGCAGGACAACCCATATGTTATGACTGCAGATGCATCCTTGAAGGACATCGGAACCGACTTTGACTTGTCTGTCTCGGCTCCAGCTGGAGCCGAGGACACAGTGTGTGTGGTAGGTCTAGAATCATCGGCTCCGGCCGGAGCCGATGGTTGAACCGTATGAACGGTCTTAGAACCTCCGGAGGACGGCTCAGATACTGGAGCAGACTGCCTGGAGGACTTAGAAGGTTTCCCCGACAGACTGTGTCGGGGGACCTCAGGCTTCAATAAGCCTCTTAAGATTAATTTATTTTTACGTTCCTGCAGAACTCTAGGGCTGAAACCGTGGCAGACAGCACAAGAGTCCTGCAGGTGTAAAGGTCCCAGGCAATACACACAAGAAGTGTGACCGTCTGTCAGAGACATCTTCTGACAGCACGAGTCACACTTCTTAAAGCCTGAGACCTTCGATTCTTTAGACATATCTAAAGATATAAAAGTAGTGCAATCACTCACACAAACACACAGATTACACTAAATTTAAAATTAAGGTAACTAAATTTAACAAAAAATTCCCTAGAAAAACACACCTACTCCAACTACTAGGAGGGGTGGGAAGGGGCCTAAGGCAAGAACCCTTGGAAAATTTTTTTGGAAAGGGGGAGGAATTTGTAAGGGAGTGGTAAAAGACCAAGTAATTAACTAAGTACTACCGAAAAACTAACTTAAAGGGGGTCTAACTTTAGTAAAACTTTTATAAAAGTAACTAACCTGCAGAGCCGGTTGGAAAAGCACCACGTTAGCTAAGCTGCAAACGAGATCTGAGGAGTTACCGCCTAGCATTGTGGGATATGGGGGAGCCTTGAGCCGGTGGAATTAGCTCTCGAGCTTTAGTATTGGCCGAGTCGGAGCCGAGGATTGGCTCCGAACCCATCCAGCAAGAATGAAGGCGAGATAGACAACTTAACATTAAGCCTTTTCTGACAGACGAAAGTTGTGGATGTTGCTCCCTATCTTGGGGAGGTGCCACAGAGGTCTCATGTGCATCCCGGCTTGGGGAGCAGGGGGATGAACATGCTAAAGAGGCAAAGCTGGCCAGAGTGAAGAGAAATTCTTGTCTGTAGAAAGACTTAATTTGTAAAAGATGAGGTGGTCTTCCCCCTGAGTCCATTACACAAAGCGTGCTCTACTTTGGCATTAGTGTACAAACTGCTTCCTTTTGGGGTCACTTTTCCCCCCTTATCCAGGAAGTATGATCTTCTCAAACAGCTTGTAATCATCAACTTCTGCCTCCCAAGTTGCATGGATTTATCACACATGCCCAGCCTGTCTGTAATGTTTTGAACACTGTTGATCAGGTGGGGTCACTTTGTCTGGAGAAAGTCCAAAGGAGTTCCACCTTACAACCAAAGTTTCTTTTATTTATTTAATTTATTTAAGTTTGATGACCAGGGAAGTCCACTGGGTCAAGAAGTGCCAGTTTTTGGAGGCCCGGACAGAAAAGCTTTCTTTTTGTGAGTGAGCTTTAGATTCTCGGGTCATAGCTGAGTAGGCGGCCAGCTTTCCTAACAGGCCAATCTAAGCCACCCCAATTCCACTTCCCAAGGTGGGAAACAAACTCTGTACCTTGTGTCTGTGAATCAAAACCTTAACCATTATACCAAGCTGCAATCTTTGGAGTGCTGTGAAGCAATTAAGGTCTAAACCCTGCACCTTTTGTTAGTGGTTAAGTGCTATGTTACCGCCTGGGGGGACATTGAAGTAGTCAAAAAGGGCAAGGTGCAAATAGTCAAAAATGTGGAGCTCGTTAAGGGCCCAGTAATCCTCAGCTATATCTCCTACTGGGAACTAGCAAAAAGTGTGGTTTGAGGACTGGGATCCCTAAGAAAACCTTAGGGTAGGACACAGGTTAACAGAGGTGAAGGTTGAAAACCCCTGCAAGGATAGAGAGAAGTCCTTTGATTGAAAAGAGAAAGGGCCACATTGTTTGAAAAGTGAAATTCTCTCCATTTTGGGGAAGGGGGTAGGAAAGGGAGGAGTACATGCCATGAAAGGATCACTACTGCTTCCTCCCAGGGACCTGAGTACAGGAAGTCCCTGGTGATGGGGAAGATGAGTGGTCTTGGCTGAGTGTGGGCCTTCCCTTGGCCTATAGTGGGCTGGGAAAGAAAGGTGCAAAGCTTGGTGGGGTAGTTTCTGCTGAAATGTGGGGGCTGCACCCGCACAAGAGATTTGGTTGTCTGCCTTGATTTAGCCCTGTCCTCCACCTCTTTGAGAATAGCTACTGCTTTAGGGCCAAAGAGCAAGTCCTTATCCAAGACAGTGTCCAAAAGTTTGGACTTTACATGCTCCGGGAGGTCTTGCTCTCTTAGCTGTGTGTGCCACCTAATGACAGACCCAGTGGCTGCGTCCCTGCTGGGAGCCTGTACAGCATTAAACAAACAGTGCAATGCATGGTTGATCACTTGTCAAGTGGAACTGCAAACGTCCATTAATTCTCGAGATAAGGCCTTATTTTGAATAGTCAAATGTTTTTGCTTCTTCTGTTCCAGCAGTGACTCTTGATGTTTTATTAAGTGGAACTGGCAGTTCAATGCCTTCATACACAGTGTGGCAGAAGTGTATACTTTCTTGCCAAATCTACCCTGCATATCACTGGGTAGGGAATTCTTGGGTTTGCTGGTTTTGGAACCCTGGAGGTTAGGACCAAAAATCTGTGGATCTGCTGAGTGCTTATTAAAAAGGTGCTTATGTTAAGCCATAATCCTGTGGAAACCGTTAAGCTTTTCTGGGTGCAGGTGGAAGGGAGTCTGGTCCCAAAGAAAACTCAAGAAACGCACCAACCACATCTAAAATTGGGGGCACTGCCAGGGGTTTGAGTTCTGGGAGGTGGAGGAATTCCCTAACTCTTTTCTTGGGTTGGGGACAATCTTGTTCTTCCCAAAGTAAAAAGTTCCCCAAGGGAGTGTAAAGTTTCCCTAAAGGACAGATCTTCAGGAGGGGAGGCCAAAGGCAAGGCTTCCTCCGAGTCAGACTCCTGAAAGGGGGACAATGAAGAGTCATCTTCAAAGGTTGAGCCATCTTGGTCTCAAAGGGGTCAGTAAGAAAGTACAGTTTTGTACCTACCATAAATGTAGATGTTTGAGTGTTCACCCTGCTGCAGTCATCACACACGGGTTATTCTGTCGTCAGGCGGTCCCGCAGTTGGCCTGATTTCCAAAGTCTTGGTCCGACGTCGGTTGCTGTCGCCTCATCCCGGACGTCAGTGCGCCAGGGGTACATATATTGCAACCAATGCCATTTTCTTCAGTTTTTCTTGACCCAGATGTCAGGTGCCCCCAAAAAGGTGATCCAAATTAGTATCAAAAAGTGAGAACACTGTACAGACACAAAAACCCTTCAGCTATAAGCAAATACATCAGTAAGGCATAGCAAAGATTTAGCCAGTAGATCAGAGGGGTTGGAGGGAGGGTAACCTGGACTGCAGCAGGGTGAACACTCTGACATCTACATTTATGGTAGGTACAAAACTGTACTATGTTCATCGTGTTACCCTGCTGCAGTCATCACACTTGGGTTGAGTCCCAAAGCTAAGGTAGGGTGGAGGCATTATAGAGGGTTAGAGGAGGCAATGAGGCCCTGCAGAACTGCAGTGGCGAAGCATGCCCTGGACTTAGAATAAAGAGGTAAGTGATAGTGTTTGGTGAAGGTGTGTACAGAACTCCAAGATGCAGCTTCTAAAATTTCCTTGGTAGGAACCCCCCTGAGAAAGGCTGTAGAGGTAGCTGTTGCCCTGGTAGAGTGGGATCTAATGGTAGGAGGAACTGGCTTCCCATGATGGGTACAGCAGAATCGTATGCAATGGCCTATCCATTTAGAAATGGTTTGCTTGGAAATGGCCCTCCCTTGAGAAGCTGTAGCATAAGAAACAAAGAGCTGGTCAGTTTTCCTGAAAGCCTTAGTTTTATCCAAGTAATATCGAAGCTGCCTGTGAATGTCCAAGGAATGTAGGAGTCTCTCACCTTTGTTCTGTGGATTGGGGAAAAAAGTGGGTAGATGGATGGTTTGATTTAAAGCTACACTGGAAACCACCTTAGGAAGGAAGGATTAGTTCATAGAGAAACTCTGTCTTGATGAAAAATGAGGAAAGGTTCCACTGCCATACATGCCTGTAATTCTGAAACTCTCCTAGCAGAAGTTATTGCCAGGAGCAGGGCAGTCTTCCAAGATAGGAACTGAAAGCCTGCAGAAAAAGCTGGTTCAAAGGGAGGTAATGTTAGTTTTTCCAGAACAAAGTTGAGGTCCCATGTTGGTGCAGGAGCTCTTCTAGGTGGTCTGTTTTTTGCCCCTCTGAGGAACTGCCTTAGGAGTGGGTTTGAAAATAAAGGTGGATTCGTGTCATAGTCAGCTGAAATAGCTGAAGCATGGATTTTAATTGAGGAGAAGGAAAGTCCTTTATGCAACATCTCAGCTAAATACTGCAAAATGTGAGGCATATGAGGCTGAGTTGTGTCTTGGCCTTTAGCTCGATTCCAAACAGAAAACCTTTTCCATTTGTCCGAGTACGCCTTCCTGGTGCTTGGTCTCCTGGCTTCTAGAATAACATCCAGTACTGCTTGTGATAAAGGGGCTGGTTGGCTGCTTAACTGATTTGCCATGCAGCCAGGTTTAAGGTTTTGATCTAGCTGTGTAGAATCTGCTTGTCTTGCTGTGTGAGCAAATGAGGTATTTGAGGCAATATCCATGGTAGGCTGTGAGCCATATTCTTCAATAGCGGGTACCAGTGCTGGCGTGGCCAGTCTGGGGCTATGAGAATCATTCGAGGTTTCTCCTTTTTGACCTTCAAAAGTACCTTTGTGAGAAGAGGTAATGGAGGAAAGGCATATGTTGTCAGGTTTTTCCAACTGAAGGAGAGAGCATCCACTTTCCAAGCTTGATGGTGGAATGTTCTTGTACAAAATTTTGTCAGCTGGTACTTTTGAGGACTGGCAAACAGGTCTATATTTGGTAGGCCCCATCTTTGAGTTATCATTGCAAATATTTGTGGGTCTAGCTTCCACTCGTGGGGATCCTTGATGTTTCTGCTTAGGTCGTCTGCCAATGTGTTTTTCTGTCCTGGCAGGAAGTGAGCTTGTAACTGGACTTGGTAGGTCAGAGCTGTGTTCCATAAGATCATTGCTTGCATGCAAAGAGGGTAGGAATGTGTGCCCCCTTGTTTGTTTATGTACCACATTACTGTGGTGTTGTCCGTCTTTATTGCCAGTTGTCCAGGCTGTAGTAGATCCTTGAAGGCTGTCAGACCTTTCTGTACTGCTAGCATCTCTTTTTGGTTTATGTGCAGTTTTCTTTGTTCTGCAGTCCAAAGGCCTTGAATGCATTGCCCTGCATTGTGAGCCCCCCAGGCATAGTCTGAAGCATCTGTTGTGATAGTTTGCCTGGGTGGGGGCAAGGTGAAAGGCTGACCCTTGTTGAGGTGACATGCCTGTGCCCACCATAGAAATTCCTGTTGAAGGCAGGGAATGACAGATATCACTGTGTCCAAGCTGTGGCTGTGTTGAGACCATACGCTTTTTAGGTACCATTGTAATTTCCTCATATGCAGTTTTGCAAATGGTATTATCAGAATGCAAGATGCCATGAAGCCCAAAGCCTGCAGAATTTTTCTTGCAGTTAATTGGGTCTTTGTTGCCATTGTTTTGAAATATTGAGCCAGTTGTAATTGCTTGACTGGTGTAAGATAAGCCTTCTGGGCCGTTGTTTCCAAGCTGGCACCCAGGAATGTCATTTTTTGTGAGGGTACTAGTTTTGACTTCTTTTTGTTTACTGTGGACCCCAGACAATTTAGTAGATGCTTCACAAAAGCCAGATGTTGTATGAGAATGCCTTTTCTTCCTGCTTGGATGAGGCAGTCGTCCAGGTATCGATATATTTGAATTCCTCTTTGTTTGCAGTATGCAATTACTGGTGCCAGGCATTTTGTGAATACTCTGGGCATAAGCCAAAGGGCAGTGCAGAGAATTGATAATGGGTTGAACCTGCAATGAAATGGAGGTATCTTCTGCAACTTTGTCTGATAGGGACATGCAGGTATGCCTCCTTGAGGTCCAACGTTACCAGCCATGCTTCCTTGCCCAACATGGGAAGTAGCTGCTGTAGTGTTAGCATCTTGAATTTGGGAACTTGTAAGTGTTTAGAATTGAAAGGTCCAGAATTGGTCTCCAAGCATTTTCTTTCCTGGGTACTAGGAAGAGTCTTGAGTAAAATCCTTGGCCTTGCTCTTGAGTTGGTACCCTTTGAATGGCTCTCATGGTCATGAGAGCTGTAATTTGTTTTTGAGCCTCAGCCCTTTGATTTTGTGGCAGGTTTGGCATTCCTCTTTTTATTGGCAAGGTGTGAAAGTGGAATCTGTATCCTCGCAAAATTATGTCTAGGACCCATTTGTCCTTTGTGACCATGTGCCAGTTGTCTACAAATAGTGCTAGTTTTTCCCCCCAGGGGGGCTGACAAAAGAGCTTTGTTTGGCCAGCTGAGGTGCAAGTCACTGTGTTTGTCTTCTGGTGGGTTGAGACCTGCCTTCTCCTCCCTTCTGGGTTGGAGTGGCCCATTGGCGAGGTTTATACTAAGCTTGTGGTTGTCCTCTGCCCCTTGGGCGCCTGTATTTACCCCTCTGAGGCCTGTCAGTGGCTGGAAAGGACCAGTTTCTGCTGAAGCGAGGGGGTTGTACCTGTAGGAAATCTTTGACTGTCTGCACTGATTTTGCCTTATCTTCCATTTTCTTTAAAACAACTTCTGCTTTAACACCAAAAAGAACATCCTGCTGCAAGGGAGCATCTAGTAGTTTTGCTTTAACATGTTCAGGCAGACTTTGTTCCTTTAACAGGCATGCCTACGTATAACTGATCCAGTGACAGCTGCTCTGCATGAGGCCTCCAAAGAATCAAACCCACATTGTAAGGTATGTTTGCAAACCTGCTCGGTGGCATGCAACAAATCCTGTACTTCTTTCAATTCAGTTTGTTGAGGAAGGGTTGTTATCTTTTGTTTTAACTGAGAGATCAGAAATTGCTGATACTTAAGCATATGAAATTGACAGTTTAGAGCTCTCATAGCTAAAGTGGCTGAGGTGTAAACTTTTTTCCCTCATCTGTCTAGTGCTCTTGAATCCCTTTCAGAAGGTACTGGATTTTTAGCCATGGAAGCCTTAGCCCCCTTGGGACCCTGGGAGATAGTCTCTGGGTCAGTTACTGGGCTTTTGTAAAGAAATTTATGGGAATCAGGTGCTCTGTAGTATCTGTCAGGCTTGGCCGGGGCAGAAGGCAGAGAGTCAGGGTTGAAACTGGATTCTAAATAGACATCATCCACAATGTCCAAAACAGGAGGGATGGCTAGAGGTCTGTGTTGGGGGAGTAAAAGAAACTCGGAGCCTTTTCTTGGAATCAGAGTAATCCTGACCTTCCCAGTGAAAATGTTCCCTCATAGTGTGTAAACTTTCCCCAAAAGAGTTGTCTTCCGGAGGGGAAGCTGAGGGAATAGAGTCCTCAGCATCAGAATCTTCATAAGGAGAGAAGGAATAGTCTTGGTCTTCAGAGGAATCCAAAGAAATAAGACAGTTGTTCAGAGGAAGCAGATTCTTCCTCCTGTCTAGGCCTTTTGTCAGGAGGAGGCTGGGAACCCCTGATAAGAGAAATCAGATCTTCAGCCATATTGAGCATCTATTTCTTAGGCATAGGGCCTTGAACAGGAGACTGAAGTGAAGCCTTTTGCGATTTGGAAGGAGTCTTCGATTTGGAAAACATTTTGACTGTAAGAGTCTGTCTGAAAACGCCTTCAGAAGGCGATGGTGTTTCAGAATAACCAACGTCCTTGGGATGTAAGTCGTCGGTAGGGCCTGAACTAAATGGCTGCGTCGGCCTAGTGCATTCCATCAAAATATCCGTAGCGGTCCCGGGTTCCTCAACTGCGGTAGTCAGAGGTTGCATCGGAGCCTCACTGATAACCGAAGGACTGGAGACCAGATCAACCGAGGCCTCGGAATCTGGCTTAGGCCTGGGCTGTCTATTTTTATCCCTGCGTTTTTTGTGCACGCCGGTAGTCGGTAGCTCCGATGGCATGTTATAATTAAATTTTCTGCCAAAAAAGTGTTGTGCGAAATCAAATCGTCTTTTAATAGTACGTTTATTAAATCTAGCACAAAAACGACAAGTGACGTCATGATCAGGGCCTAGGCAGGGTATGCAATAAGAATAAAAATCCTTATGAGGTATTTGCTTCCCACAAGAAATACAATTGTTAACTTTTTCTGACATCGGTCTGAGGCAAGAAAAGTTTCCCCAACAGGGTACTTAGCTTTATAGAAGACTTCGGTCTGAAATTCGAATTCGAAAATCTCAGGAGTCGGCCGACCGGCACTTGCGAACTGCTTCTGCTTCGGGCACCGCGCGGCAAGAAAGACTGAAGATTCTGATGCTGAGGACTCTATTCCCTCAGCTTCCCCTCCGGAAAACAACTCTTTTGGGGAAAGTTTACACACTATGAGGGAACATTTTCACTGAGAAGGTCAGGATTACTCTGATTCCAAGAAAAGGCTCCGAGTTTCTTTTACTCCCCCAACACAGACCTCTAGCCATCCCTCCTGTTTTGGACATTGTGGATGATGTCTATTTAGAATCCAGTTTCAACCCTGACTCTCTGCCTTCTGCCGCCCCAAGCCTGACAGATACTACAGAGCACCTGATTAAAAAATTTTTTTACAAAGCCCAGTAACTGACCCAGAGACTATCTCCCAGGGTCCCAAGGGGCTAAGGCTTCCATGGCTAAAAATCCAAGGGATTCAAGAGCACTAGACAGATGATTCCTCAACAAACTGAATTGAAAGAAGTACAGGATTTGTTGCATGCCACCGAGCAGGTTTGCAAACATACCTTACAATGTGGGTTGCAATATATGTACCCCTGGCGCACTGACGTTAGGGATGAGGCGACAGCAACCGACGTTGGACCAAGACTTTGGAAATCCGGCAGACTGCAGGACCGCCTGACGATAGGATAACCCAAGTGTGATGACTGCAGCAGGGTAACACGATGAACATCCTCAGGGAAAGTGTTTTTTCTCTCTTTCCCAGAGGTAGATTCTGCATGGGGGGGGTCCTCTGCCAGTTTAACCAATTTCTTCTAAGACTGACAGCTGAAAGGGTTGGAAAGAAAAGAAGACTATTTTCTTGGAGTAGGTTTTTGTTTTGGCCTGGAGTGTCAGAAACACAGACTCCTGAATACCTGACTATCTTTTGATACAGCCTTGTCTGGGGAGGAAGATTTACATTGAGATAACAATGATTATCTGCCCCTACCGGCACCACAAAATACTGTGCAACATCAGAATACTTTTCGGAACCAAGGTGGCAATAAACCATCTTACCAGGGAAAGGAGTGGCAACGAGAGGGACAGTTTAATCAATATCAACAGTCACATCCCCAGCAGTGGCAACAAGAATAAAAAGGGTAGATGGTAGTTCAGACTCTTATGCGATCAATTTGTCTGGATAGAATTTAAATGCATATGAAAAAGCTGTTTTAGAATGTGATTTAAAATTTAACCCTACAGTGATGCCTAGACTTTATGACCTTAAATGTGATGCATTTAAATTAGTGAGAAAATTACAACTGAAATATATGTTTAAACAGAATTTTACTGACCCTCCACTGACTATTAGTTCTGAAAGTTATGTTACTACTTCGAGTGACGATAGTTTTTTTTCCTGTTGAAAGATGATTTAAATGCATATTGTCTATTTGATACAAGCAAAATAGAAGTGAAAAGTAAATTTATACCAGTGTTCAATTGTGCAGATATAATACAATTTCAGAATATGCTTAATTATTCTATTGAACAGGATCTTCTTAATTTTAAAAAAATCTAAAAAATCTGGAAATGTGATGTACAATTTAACTAAAAATGAATGGCTAGCACTGCGGGCATTGGGAAATACAGATTTAATTTTTAAGCCTGCAGATAAAGGTAGCAAATTAGTCATTCTACATATTTCGCAGTATTTGAAAATGTGCTATAACCATTTAAATGGTAGGACAGTATGAAAAATTTGGTGGTGACATGTATGAGTTGGCTATTTGCAAATATGAGCAACTTTTGCACAAAGGAGTTAGATTAGGATATTTGACCAATGAAGATGTTAAGAAAAAGTTTATTAATAATAATGCTAGCATGGCATATTTTTACTGTGAACCCAAACTCCATAAAAATCATAACCCTCCAGGTCGCCCTATTGTTTCTGGTAGTAACTATTTTCTACGCAATATAGGATGTCTTTTACATTAATTACTTTTTCCTAAGGTGCTGTTGCCAGCTTATGTTAAAGATGTGTCAATTTTTTTGCAAAAAAATGCATAATATAAGTTGCAATGAAAAAATGTATTGGATCACCCTTGATGTTAAAAGCTTGTATACAAACATCAACCATGATTTTGGTTTGGTTCTTCCTGGGTGAATGTCCAGCAACTGAATATATTGTAGAAATGTTATATTTCAGTCTCGCTAATATTTTTTTTTGAATTTAAGGGAGAGTTATACAGACAGAAACAAGGAACAGCTATGGGGGCGGCATTCACCCCCTCATATGCGAACCTGAGCATGGGCCTGTTTGAACAGGAATATGTTTATAAATCTTCATTTTTTTCATCAGCATATTGAAAGTTATAGCAGATTTACTGATGATCTGATTTTCCTGTGTGAAGGAGGGGAAACAAAAGTGGATGAGTTTATTTCGAGTCTACAGATGAATAAATTTAATCTTAAGTTTGAAGGTATACAAATTGGAAAAAAGTTTTGTTTTTGGATGCAGAATTAGATATATCTAAAGGATATTTACATACAAGGGTACACAGAAAATTTGAGGGTCAAGTTAAATATCTTAAAGCTACTAGTTGCCATCCTCCACAAACCATAGAAGCTCTCCCATTAGGGGAACTCATTAGATTTCAAAGGTTATGCAATGACCAACAAGAATTACAGGAAGAAATACAAAAAATGTATATGATGTTTTACTCCACAGGTTATAGTCAACACGTAATAGATAAAGCTTATCAAAGAATGAATGTAGCTGACACAGGTTGGTAAGAGTCTGGTAAGGCAGGAAAGTTTAGTAATAATATGGAAATAAATAATTCAGAAATTTATTTTGTAACGGTATATAGTACTTTTAGTGATAAGCTGGTAGAAATGGTTAAATATTTTTGGAATTATTTAAAAGATCTAAGGAAGCAGACAATTGGCTACCTAATAATTAAAAATTTTCATATAAAGTAGGTAGAAACATAAAACATTTTTTAGTCAAGGGAAGGTAGTTAAAATAAGAGTCTAAATTTTATGTTTCACCCAAGAAACAAGAAACTGAGGTTTGTGGTAAATGTAAAGCTTGCAGACATATTGTTGCAGGCCTTGATAGAATCAATGGAAGGAAGTTTAATGTTAAAGGATATTTTAGATGTGATACGGAGGGCATTATATATGGGTTAAATGCCGCTGTAATAAGTTTTATATTGGTGAAACGAAAAGACATTTTAAAGCAAGATTATTAGAACACATTAGAGACATTGAAAATATTAAAATGTCCAGTTCAGTAGCAGAACATTTCTATTTTGCACATCAGAGTCAGTCTGGGGGCTTATTAGGGACTTTTTTAGAAAAAGTATCTGATAATTATTTGTATATGAATATTAAAAACACTCCTATATAAAGAAGCTATTAATATTTTAAAGTTTGACACTTTGGCACGTCAAGGAATGAATGTTGATTTTAACTGGAGAGTTTTACTTTAAATGTTGTATTAAACAAGTATGTGATTAATAGACGAATTGTTTAATTACATTAATTTGTATACTATAAAAATGGAGTGTAAAGGATTTTATGTATTTTCCTGAAAAGGCATTCAATCTGAGACGTCAGAGGATTATTAAACGTTTTGTGGACACTGGTCCTGTGTCTTTTTGTTTTAGTTTATGAAAGAGTGTCTGCTTGTATTGTACTGTGCCCCCTCTGGACAGCACAATATGTATTTACTACTGCTTGGAAACTGCTTACACCTTGGGAGTTGCTGAAAATTATACATGGCAACAATTCACTTGTCTGTGAGCAAACGAATGAATAAACCAATAATCTGTCAGTGCTGAATGTTGGCTTGCAATGAAGTTGAACTGTAGCAATGTGGGCAGTAAATTATCAGGCAGGTAGCAAGAAGAATTTAAAAACAAAATCAAAACAGCTGAATTCCTCAACTGCTACCACTACTAAGATAGAGTTAAACTTAACTGGGGGCACATACATTTTCCTTTTCTTTGGGTTTCCGAGAAAAAAAAGTGACCATTATAGGTTCATAGGTAGGTACTAGGCTGTTGGCCCTAGGGCATGGTTAAGCCTAGCCAAAATGTTTCGGCTTGCGCCTCCCACGTGATTTAGTTACCTGCTCCTCTGTCGAGCAGGGCCACAGAATTAATTCCCGGGGTGAATTTACTGTTCCCCATCCACTCATCAAGATTCTTCTTGAAGAGCGTTAATGAGCTCTGCCTCACATATATGGGGACCTTATTCCAGAGCAAGGGGAGTCTCTGGGACACAAATCTGTCCCTCCAACACGTCCTGTTTAAAGTCCCTAAAGCGTGTAGCTCAGGTAGATCAGGTTTTCCTTAGGTGGAGCATTTCCAGTAATTCGGGGTTTGACATAGCCTTGTATGCAGAGATCACCTCTGTTTCCTTATACCATGCCAAATGCACTTTACTGCCACATATTTGCTAGATTAATATGAACTAATGTAAGCACAGTTCTGCAGTTCATTTCAGAATTCATTTCATTCACAGTTTTAAATGCACAAAATGAAGCAACTTTTTACTGGCACCAACATGCTGAAACTGCAGTATTAACATTCAAGCTGTACATATAAATGCTCGTCTTCTTGGGGGAGATGATGAGTAATGAATCTCTCTTTCCACCACCTTGTTTTACTGATCTGCTGAAGCAGGTTTAGATCCCTTGTGCTGGTACTTGTGGGACTGTTAGTTTCCTCAGAGGAGCCCATAAGACATAGAAAGGTGAGAGAATGCTTCAGTTCTTTTCTGGCAATGGTGATGGACAGGTTGACAGACGAGATCAGACAGGAGTCCCCGTGGACTATGATGTTTGCAGATGACATTGTGATCTGTAGTGAGAGTGGGGAACAGGTGCAGGAGACCCTGGTGAGGTGGAGATATGCTCTAGAGAGAAGAGGAATGAAGGTCAGCAGGACTAAGACAGAATATATGTGTGTGTGAATGAGAGGGAGGATAGAGGAATGGTGAGGATGCAGGGAGTAGAGGTGGTTGAAGGTGGATGAGTTTAAATACTTGGGATCAACAGTTCAGAGTAATGGTGAGAACTGCCAAACAAAAGTTTCTGATTTAATGGAGCATCTAGTAATTTTGCTTTGACATGGTCTGGCAAGATTTGTTCCTTCAGCCAAGCATGCCTTCTCAGTACAGACCCAGTGACAGCAGCCCTGCAAGATGCTTTTAAGGCATCAAAACCACACTGCAAAGTATGTTTACTAACTTGGTTTGCAGAATGCATTAACTCTTGTAAATCGTTATTTGCTGCACAATCTGGAAGTAACATTTTTTTGTTTAATTAGTTCCATAATATGTTGCTGATACTTCAACATGTGAAACTGGCAATTGAAAGCCCTGATGGCAAGAGTTGCAGATGTATATACCTTCTTACCCCATCTGTCTACATTACTAGAATCCCTGTATGAAGGGATAGGGTTTTTGGCTGTAATAGCCTTAATGCCTTTAGGTCCCTGGGAAATGGTTTCCAGATCCGCAGTAAGATTCTTAAAGAGTAGTACCCATCACGCTTTCTAGGTGCTGGTGGTAAAGTATCAGGGGTAACACTGGATTCCATGAAGGCATCATCTACAATATCCAGGACAGGGGATATAGCTAAAGGCCTGTGCTGAGGGAAGTCTAAAAATTCTGAGTCTATTTTTGGACTGAGGATAGTCCTGGCATTCCCAGCAGAAATGTTCTTAAGGTACGCAAGGTTTCACCAAAAGAAAAATCCTCTGGAGGGGAGGCAGAGGGAATGGAATCCTCTGCATCTGAATCCTCATAGGTAGATAAGGGTATGTCCTGGTAATCAGAGGGAACAGAGTCCTCGGACTTATGGTCGGTGGAATCCGAAGGAAAATCAGTTGTGTGTCTTTTAGTGGGGGAAGGCTGGCTTCTCCTAATTAAAGTAATAAGGTCTTCAGCCATTTTAAGCATTTCTTTGTGGCATGGGAGGTTGAGCATGCACTTTGGTCATTGGTTTTCTAGGCGTAGTGCGAACTCTGGGCCTGAGAAAATCGGTAGTTTTAGTCAAAAATGAAGAGGTCGGTTTAATACAAGGATTGGAAGGTCAGAACCCACCCTCAGAAGCCGGTGCCTGCACAGCGTCTCCGGACCCATCCAAGGTAGAGCCATTCGCAGGTCCCATTGTCGAAGAAGCATCTCGCGGCATACCGGACTCCGAATGGGTCTCAGCAGAGGCCTGCGAATCTGTAGAAACGGGAATCAGGGGCTGCAAAGGCGCCTCACCGAGTACTGGCAGACTGGCGACTAGCTTAACGGAAGCATCGTCGGCAGTTTTGGACCTACGCGGTCTGTCTCCGTCTTTATCCTTTCGTTTTTTCGGAAGATCGTTAGATGGCTTATCAAAGCCATTTCGGAATACGGAGAATGAGAGCGAAAGAATTTAGTGACAAAGATAGCCTGATGAATAGTTTGAGCGTTAAACATGGCACAAAACCGGCAGCGAGGAACGTCGTGGTCTAGGCCTAAACAGATAACGCTGTAAGAATGAAAATCTCTGTGGGGTATTTGCTTTCCACAGGCAAGACAATTGTTAACTTTTCTGACATCGGTTAGAGCAAGAAAAAAGGATCCCCAATGGGGTACTTAGCTTTAGAAGACTTCAGATTTGAAACTCGAAAAACGAAAATTTCAGGTAGCGGCCAACAGGCACTTGCGAATTGCTTCTGCTTCGGGTTCCCGCATGGCAAGAAAAGCTAATGTAATGGCGTTAGCTGCATGTTTTATACCCCTGATGGCCTGACGTCATAGAAGAGGCGACAGCATACGACGCAGGAATCCCTAACTCTGGTATTCGGGCCGACTGAGGGCTACCTGCATGCAGACAACCCAAGTGTGATGACAACAGTGAAACACGAAGAACATCTATGGCTATGGTATGATTTTACACAACTATTCTATGCCTTTCTATTCACTTACTGCAGCATTCTCAACCTGAGGGAGAGTGCCAAAGCTCAAGACAGAAGGGAGAAGGAAGGAGCAGAGGAGCTCTCAGTGAAGCCATGTAAAATGGTTTTTGCAAAGCCAGCTCTGGATCTGGAAATGCCATCCAGTTTGTAGTGCTTAATAAAGGTATGGATAGAAGACCAGGTGGCTGCTTCACAGATGGTGTTATCATCTAGGCCCTTGAAGAATGCTTTACAGGAAGCCGCAGCCCTGGTAGAGTGGGCTTTCACTGGTGAGAGCAGTTTCTTTCCATGGATTGTGCAACAAAGGCAAATAATCTTTGAAATCCAAGAAAAGACAGCTTGCTAGGAAATGGGTAAACTGAGAGCCGTGGGATGAAAGTTCACAAATAGCTGATCAGATTACCTGATAGCTTTAGTCTTGTCCAGATAAAACCTAGGTTGTTTATATATATATCTACAGAGTGTAGTACTTTCTCACTGTGGCTTTGTGGAGAAGGGAAGAAGGTAGGCAAATGGATGAACTGGTTAATGGATAACTCATTAACCACTTTTGACATAAAGGAAGGATTTGTTCTCAAGGATATCCTATCCTTATGAAATACCAAGAAGTGGGGTACCGCCATAAGGGCTTGAAGCTCTGACACCCTCCTGGCTGAGGTCAAGGCCACTAGTAAAACAGTTTTCCAAGAGGAATGTTTGAGGGAGAATGAGGATGCAGGCTCAAAAGGGGCCTGGGTCAGTTTTTCTAGGACAAAATTAAGGTCCCAGGGACTAGGAATAGGTTTCCTGGGAGGACTAATGTGAAGGACGCCCTTAAGGAATTGTTTCACTTCAAATCTGGATGCTAGAGGGGGAAAAAACAGCCAGACAAGCAGAAATAGCTGACGTGTGCTTTGACAGAGGAGTAAGTCAAACCAGCAGAGAGAAATTCACACAAGTAAGACAGAACCAGTGGGATTCCCACTGTCAGTGGGTCTTAGTTCTTAGAGAGACACCAGAGTGAAAATCTTTTCCATTTGGAAAAGTAAGATTTTCTTGTATTGGGTTTTCTGGCATACCGCAAAAGCATGAGCACATCCGCTGAAAATAGGTGTCTGAAGGGGATTAGAATCCTATCACCCACAGTGTCATCTGTAGTGTTAACAAGTGAGTGTATTAGGGATCCTTTTTTCTGTGTGAGTAGGTCCACTCTGTGGGGTAACTTATGGTGATGGCCTTTGGCTAAATGTAGAAATAGGGGGGAACCAGTGCTGTCATGGCCAAAAGGGAGTCACCAGCAAGTTTTCTGGTTGGTCTTGTTGAATCTTGTACAGGACCTTTGGTATCAGAAGAAGGGCAGGGAATACATACAGAAACACCCCTTCTAAGAGAAGGAGAGGGTATCTACTTGCCAAACCAGAGGACTTGGGACTCTGGCACAAAATTTTGGAAAAGTACAGTTTTGTACCTACCATAAATGTAGATGTCCGATAGGAATGCATCTGCAGTCCTTACAAATGGGTTGTCCTGTCGTCAGGCAGCCCTTCGGTCGGCCGGATTCCAAAGTCTGGGTCTGGCCTCGGCTGGTGTCGCACTTCACCCGACGTCATAGCTGCAGTTATTCAGGTATACAGGCATCAGCCGACGCCATTTTCCTCAGTGTTTCTTGCCCCAAATGCCAGGTGCCCTCTTGGAAGGCTAAATTTGGATAAATGCCAATGTTTCCAAATAGTAGAGAGCAAACACAAAAAATAAACATGTATGTACATATATACAAACAAATACACCATAATAGATCCCCCCCCAGCTAACTGTAAGATGGGCAAATACCCTAGGAGTACCACAGAGGGGAAGGCGGGTGGGTAATCCTGACTGCAGATGCATTCCTATCGGACATCTACATTTATGGTAGGTACAAAACTGTACTATGTCCTTCAAGGATGCATCTGCAGTCCTCACAAATGGGTAGAATACTATAGCTAAACTAGGGGAGGAGGAAGAAGAGATTATGGTGTAGTTAGGATCCCTTGCAAAACAGCAGTGGCAAACCCTGCTCGGGATCTAGAGTATAAAGGTAAGTTATAATGCTTGGCAAATGTATGCACGGAGGTCCAAGTAGCAGCCTCTATAATGTCCTTGGTAGCCACTCCTCGTAAGAAAGCTGTGGTAGTGGCTGTAGCCCTTGTAGAGTGAGGCCTGATGTTCTCTGGAGTTTTCTTTCCATGGTAGGAGTGACAAAATCTAATGCAATTTCCTATCCACTTGGAGATTGTCTGTTTTGAAATTGCTTTTCCTTCCCTTCCTGTTGCATATGCTACCAGTAGCTGGTCAGTTTTTCTATTGCCCTTGGTCCTGTCCAGGTAGTAGCGTAACTGTCTATGTACATCCAAGGTATGCAACAGTCTTTCTCCCCTGTTCTGTGGGTTGGGGAAGAATGTAGGTAGGTGGATAGCCTGATTTAAAGATACTCTGGATACCACCTTAGGCATAAATGTAGGATTTGTTCTCATGGACACTCTATCTTGATGGAAGATCAGGAAGGGTTGCACTGCCATTAATGCCTGTAGTTCAGATACCCTTCTTGCTGAAGTGATTGCCAGCAGGAAAGCAGTCTTCCATGATAAGTATTGTAATTCTGCTGTTGCTGCTGGTTCGAAAGGAAGAAGTGTCAATTTTTCTAGCACAAAGTTCAAGTCCCATGCTGGCAATGGTGGTTTCCTAGGAGGTTTTACATTTTTAATTCCTCTCAGAAACTGCCTGAGCAGAGGATGCGAGAAGACAGGAGGATCCGAGCTGTATTCTGCAGAAATAGCTGATGCATGTATCTTGATGGAAGAATAGGACAGGCCTGTGTGGAAGAGCTCTGCCAAGTATTCCAGGATGCTGGCTATGTTTACCTGTGACACATCTTCTACCTTTGCAGTACTCCAAATGAGATATCTTTTCCATTTTGCTGCATAATTTTTCCTTGTTGAGGGTCTGCGAGCCTCAAGGATAATGTCTTTAACCCTTTGTGATAAATTTGGGTTAATTGATTTTATGTAATGTTCCAGGCAGTCAGCTGCAGAGTTTTCAGGCTTGGATGCTGGATGTTGTAGTTGTTCTGTGTTAACAGCAATGGAACCAGGGTAGTGTCCATATTTGTTCCCGAGACATGCTCCTTAGTAATGGGTACCAATGTTGTCTTGGCCAGTCTGGAGCTATCAGAATGATCCTTGACGGTCCTCTTTGATCTTCAATAGCACCTTGTGCATCAAAGGAAGTGGTGGGAATGCATATGCTGTCAGGTTTTTCCAACTGAAAGATAGGAGTCCACCTTCCAAGCAAGTGGGTGGTACGTCCTTGTGCAGAATTTCTTTAGCTGGTGATTGCGTGGGGATGCAAATAAGTCTATTTCTGGGAGTCCCCATTTCTTGTGATGTCTTTGAAGATGTCCGGATGCAGCATCCATTCGTGAGCATCCGTGGTAGTCCTGCTTAATATGTCTGCTAGAATGTTTTCTTTTCCAGGTACAAACATTGCTTGTAACTGAATGTTGCAGCTCAGAGCCACATTCCATAGGTCCAGTGCCATCCGGCATAGAGGGTATGAATGTGTGCCTCCCTGTTTGTTGATGTACCACATTACTGTTGTATTGTCTGTCCTTATCATCAACTGACCTTCTTGGAGAAATGGTCTGAATGTCTGGATTGCCAATTTTACTGCCAGCATTTCCTTTAGATTTATGTGTAGGTGCAGCTGGTCTTGAGCCCATAAGCCTTGTATGCACCTGTCCTGCATGTGGGCCCCCCAACCGAGGTCTGAGGCGTCCGTCGTGATGGTTTGGCTTGGTTGAATGCTGTAGAAGGGCAATCCTGTGTTTGACTGACAGGCCTGAGCCCACCATAGGAACTCTTGCTTCAGGCATGGGATTATTGGAATTTTGGTTTCTAGGCTGTGCTTGTGTTGAGACCATAAATTCTTTAGGTACCACTGTAGCTTTCTCATATGCAGTCTGGCATGAGGGACCAGTATTATGCAGGATGCCATGAAGCCCAGGGCTTGCAGTACTTTTCTTGCTGTTAGATGGTTCTGCTTTGTTAATGCCAAGAAGTAGAGAGGTAGTTGCTCTTGCTTTTCTGCAGTTAGGAATGCCATTTGCTTTGATGTGTCCAGTTCTGCACCCAAAAAGGTTATTCTTTGGGATGGTATCAGCCTTGACTTTTTTATATTGACTGTATATCCCAGGGCTTGTAGCAGGTAAATGACTCTTTGTAAGTCTTTTGTTAGCTTGTTTTTGTTGTCCGCTTGTATCAGGCAGTCGTCCAGGTAGGGATAAATTTGGATTCCCTGAAGCCTGCAATGAGCAATTACTGATCCCAGGCATTTCGTGAACACTCTGGGCGCAGTAGATAAGCCAAAGGGCAATGCTGAGAATTGATAATGCTCTGATCCTGCAAGAAATCTGAGGTATCTTCTGCAATTTGGTCGTATGGGGACGTGCAGGTATGCCTCCTTGAGATCTAGAGTTACCAGCCAAGACTCCTTGCCCAGCATGGGAAGAAGCTGCTGTAGAGTCAGCATTTAAAAGCGGACAGGTCGAGGAAAGGCCTCCATTTGTTCTCTTTTCTTGGTACCAGGAATAGTCTGGAGTAAAATCCCTTTCCTTGCTCCATAGATGGTACCTTTTCCACAGCTCTCATCCTTAATAATTGAGATATTTGTTTTAGAGCTTCTGTCTTTTGATTTGGAGGTAGGTTTGGCATTTCTCTCTTCCCTGGTAGGGTATGGAAGTGGAACCTGTATCCTTGGTCTATTGTCTGTAAAATCCACTTGTCTCTTGTAATGTAATGCCAGTTTATTGAGAATAAGGCTAGCCTTCCGCCTAAGGGTGCTTCTAGTTATTCCCTGGTAGGCGGTGCCAGATCCAAGTCACTGTGAGTGTCCTGTTGCAGTGGTGGTGGCTGCGTCTGTGCCTCGCTGGTTGTTACCCTGCCACTGGCGTCCCCTGTAGGCACCCCTGGATTGGTTTCTGCCTCTTGATCGCCTATTCCTGCCTCTCTGTGCTTTAGAGAAGTCTGGAAAGGACCAATTTTTGGAGGGCCAATTCCTGCTAAACCTTGGAGGTTGGACCTGTAAGAAATCTTTCACTGTTTGTACAGATTTTGCCTTCTCCTCCATCTTCTTCAGTACCTGTTGTGCAGGAGAACCAAATAAATTGGCCTTGTCCATGGGAGCATCTAACAGTTTTGATTTGACATGGTCCGGTAAGGCCTGCTCTTTCAACCATGCATGCCTTCTGATAACTGTGCCAGTCATGGCTGATCTAAAGGAAGCCTCCAGTGCATCATAGCCGCATTTTAAAGAATGGTTACTAACTTGCTGAATGTTATGTACCATTTCCTGAACATACTTCTTATCAAAAGGTTCATCAGAGGACAGTTTTTTAGTTAACTGGTCAAGCATATATTCTTGATATTGTATCATATGAAATTGACAGTTCAAGGCCCTAGCTGACAGAGTAGCAGAAGTGTAAACTTTTTTACCCCATCTCTCTAAGGATCTGGATTCCCTTTCAGAGGGGAGGGGATTTTTAGCAGAGGTAGTTGCTACAGCCTTAGGCCCCTGGGAGATAGTCTCGGGATCTGCAAAAGGAGCCTTGTATAAATGGTGATGTGTGTCCGGGACCCTGTAGTACCTATCGGGCTTAGCAGGGGCCGGAGGTAATGAATCAGGAGCAGTACAAGCATCATTAAATGCATCATCTACAACAGAAAGAACTGGAGGTATAGCTAAAGGCCTATGTTGTGGTAAATGCAAAAAGGTTCTAAGCCTTTTCCTGGAGTCTGAAAAATCTTGGCCCTGCCATTTAAGGAGCCTCTGGAGGGTCTGTATTGTCTGAATCATCAGAGGAATCATCTGTGGACACTGGCTCAGGGGGCTCTGCTCTAGGCCTCTTCTCTGGACGTGGATGAGAGGCCCTGTCTGGATGAGGTTGGGATCCCCGGATTAAAGAAATAAGATCCTCTGCCAAGGAAAGCATTTGGGAACTAGAGCTGGGCCTGTGAGAGGGGGTCTTAACAGGCACAGTTTTTGTAGCTTTAGCTGCTTTAGCCCTGGCAAAGGCCTTAATGGACATGGCTGCAGGAGGCCTAGCAGCTCCACGTGCAGGAGTTGAGATATCCAAGGGGATGGTGTCAGATAATTCCTGAGAAACCGCAACCGCAGGTTGAATTTCTGAAGCCGATTCTACTAGGCTAGAAGAGGCCTCGGTAGAAGGCATGGATTCGGCTGAAGCAAGGACCGCTTGCTCGGCTTCGGCCGAAACCAAGACACTCGCGGTTTGCTTAACCGCGGTTTCGGCCGAAACCGTGGACCGCGAGTGTCGGTCCTTTTCTTTGCGTTTTTTGGCAATTTGTGTAGTCGGAGGATCCGACGGCATAATATACGCAAAATCGGAGCCGAAAAACTGTGACGTCTAAGCGTCCGTCGGTTAAAAGAGGCACAGGCTAGACAAGCTACTACGTCGTGGTCTGGGCCTAAACAAGGTAAGCAGTAAGAGTGGAAATCTTTATGAGGTATTTGTTTCCCACAAGTTAAACAGTTATTCACTTTTTCTGACATCGGCTGAGGCAAGAAAGAGTCCCCAATGGGGTACTTAGCTTTTTATAAGTCTTCGAAGTAGTATTCGGTAGTAGTAATCTCTGGATCTGACCGACCGGCACTTGCGAACAGCTTCTGCTTCGGGTGCCACGCGGCAAGAAAGACTGAGGAAAATGGCGTCGGCTGATGCCTTTATACCCGAATAACTGCAGCTATGACGTCGGGTGAAGTGCGACACCAGCCGAGGCCAGACCCAGACTTTGGAATCCGGCCGACCGAAGGGCTGCCTGACGACAGGACAACCCATTTGTAAGGACTGCAGATGCATCCTTGAAGGACATCTGTCTGTTCAGGTGGGAGGCAAATACATCTATATGAGGTATACCCCATTGGTGGACTATATCCAAGAACATGCTCCTGTGAAGCATCCATTCATGGGACTGAGTCAAAGATCTGCTTAAGAGTCGGCCACGAGATTCCGGTTGGAGGGAATGTACACTGCCTGAATAGTCATGTGGTACTGTGTCAGAAATTCCCATACTATAAGAGCCAACCTGCACAGGAGATAGGGATTTATTCCACCCCCTACCTGTTCACATACCAGAGGACAGTCATGTTTGTCTGTGAACAGCTGTAGAAAACCTGGGCAAAGGAGAGGTTGAAATGCTTGTAGAGCTAGTAGCAATGCTCACATTTCCCCTGACGTTTCTGTGTTCTGATTTTTGGGAAGGGGTCCAAATTCCCCACAGGGGAAGGGGTGGGAGGATGGCATAATGGTTAAGGTGTTTACCTTACAGACACAAGGTGCAGGGCTTGATTCTCACATGGGGTAATTGGCTAGGCTTGAAGTGTCTCACAAGGGCAGTCAGCCTAGTTCTAAGCTATGAACCTATGAACTGTGAATTTGCTCAAGGCCATGATTGTCAGCACCCTGAGGAACTTCCTGGCCATGATGCGAGCTAACGGGAGAAGGGAGTGAAAGGACTGAAGTTCCTGCACCTTCTGAAGTGGAAGTGGTGCACTCATATTGTCCGACTGTATTCGACAACCCAGGAAAATGTGGTCCTGTGAAAGAGTGAGGGCTGACTTACTGTTGTTGATGGTTAATCCCAGTTTTCAGAGGAGGCAAATGGTGGTCTCCAAGGTTTGGACTAGTGTGTGTGAATTTAGGGCCTGTAAAAGGAGACCGTCCAGGTATGGGAAAATCTGGATGCCCAAACGTCTACAGCATACAAATCAATGGAGCTACGCATTTTGTGAATACCCTTGGTGCTGTAAAAAGACTAAAGAGCAAGGCAGAGAATTGAAAATGCCAGGAACCCACAGAAAAACATAAGAATTTCCTGAACCTGGGGTGAATGGGGATGCGAAGGTAAGTATCTTTTATATCTAGAGATGCCATGTATCCTTGTGGAAAGATAAGGGGAAATAATGTTTGGAGTGTTAACATTCTGAAGGCAGGAACCTTTAAGAAGGTGTTGAGATGAGTTAGGACCAGTATTCGTCTCCAGGGGCCACCCCTTTCTGAGTACCAGGAACATTTTTGACTAGAAGCATTTTCCCCTTGAGGATTGAGGGACCTTTTGAATGGAGCCCTGTTGCTGAACTCTAAATGGAGTTTTGGGAAGACAGATTAACTGCTCCGGGAGGGGGGGTGAGGGATGCCCCTGAAGGTGGGGGTGGACTGACAAACCTTAAAATATCCTTTTTTTATTATGGAAAAAACCCAAGTGTCTTGGGTGATGCTTTCCCAGACCACATGGGCACTGGACAGGTGAAGGGAAAGAGAGGAAAGAGGGGCATTTGCAAGGTAGTCAGAGACTCCCTGCTTAGTCAAGAAAGGACTGCCTTTATTGTGAGGATGGCTGAGAACTCCTAGGCTTCTGTTGTCTCTTGCCTCCTCTGGAAGACTTACTTGAGGGGTGATGAAATGCAGCAATGGACGAAGACGGGCTCTGATGGGAAATTCCTGTGAAACTTGGGCACAGAAAAAACCAGGATGTGTTTCAACTCCTTGAGTTCCTTGTTTTTTTTTCCTATAGGAACTTAAATAGGGAGGCGGCTGCCTTACCAAATAAGGCTGAATTGTCTATTGCTGCATCCGTTAACTTAGATTTGAAGTCATCCTAGAGGGGCTGCAGCCTAAGCCAGGAAACTAAGAAATTAACCATTAGAAGCTGCCCTGGCACAAGCCTTTGTAGCACTACAGCTGCATTTAATGGAATGTTTTGCTACCTGGGAGTAAGCTCCCAGTATAGACAAAGCCAAGGCTTTTCCATATTCAGTCTGGAAGATCTGCAGTGGCACTAGATGCCCGAGACAAAAGCTCTAAGGAGTACTTTGTCAAATGTGTCTGGTAATTAAAGGTGGCTGACCTATAGGCCTTTTTACTCAGTCTCTCAAGGGTCCTACTCTCTCTGTCTGATGGGAGAAGATTAGTGGAAGGAAGCATCTGAGAAAGTTTGTCTGTAGCTACAGAAATAACTGCTGAATCTGCAGCAGGGCACCTGAAGAGCAATTTACAATCCTCAGGGACCTTGTAGAAGCAAGCGGTCTTGACTTCCTGGGGGCCAGGGCCTTGGAATCTGGAGATTGTGAAGCACTGTGGAAAACACTGAGAAAAGTAGGATGCACAGAGGGAACTGCAGAGGGGCCAGGGACATCAACTTGTAGTTAATATCTTTTCTGGACTTCTGAAAATGAGAAAACATTTCAGATGAGATACTTCTCAAATTTCAGGAGCATTTCACCAAATGATATCTCCTCCATTGGGGAGTCAGTGCCAACTGACTCTTCAGGGGAAACATTCCTGGGGGGGGGCAGGAATTTGTGTGGAATAATCCTGAGATTCCTCTTCATCAGAGGAAAAATCATCAGATGAGTCATTGTCCCTAATTCTTTTTGGAGAAGGCTGGGAAGCAGCTGTAGGAGCAGGCTAAGAGGAAGATGGTTTGAGTGCCATGGAGGCCTGAAATAAACTTTGAGAAAAGGCCTGCAAATGTGAAGGGGCCTCTCTGGTAGAGGACAAATGCTTAGTCTTTTTTTTTTTTTTTTTTGCACGCAAAATGATCCTATGCAACGTCAGAGGACCGGACGAAGGCCTATATTCAAAAGCTTCAGACTGCAACTCTTCTCTTGCGTGGGTGTGATTTACCCCCAGAACCTTTTGTAGTTTTGAGCCTAGGTTCCCCCACAACATCCTGGTCGGACGTCTGTTAGACCTCCGCATACGTGAAGGCAGCCTCAGAACTGGGCTTGGCCTGTGAATTCATGCCTGATGTCAGACGAACCTCCGAGCTGATAATCACCTTGGGAGAAACGTTGGATGTTAGAGGTACAGCGGAAGCTGCAGGTCGAGGTTTCTTGGCCTTGTGCTTCACCAGCTTGGTGTTGGACCCTGAGGAACCCTCCATATGCTTAGCTAGTAGCTTAAGCTGTTAGTTCTCTAAATATATAGCAAGAGAAGAAAGCCTGCTGCTTCTAAGAGTCTTTGGAACAAAGGACTGACAAATGTTACAGCACCTGTGGTTATGATTAGGGCTTAAACAAAAAAGACAATGAGAATGTCTGTCCTTATGTGGAATTTGTCTTCCACACTGGCACTTGCCCTTTTTGGATGACATAACCAAAACAGTAGTAAGAGAAAAAAAATCCCCAATGGGTCTGTCTATTTACTGACCAGATTTCTGAAGACTCTGGGAAGCAGCTCATCTGATCTTTGTGCTATATACTACCCCCCCATAAATCCAGTTCAATCACAGTCTCCTCCATATTTATTCTGTGTGTTCATTGTTCTGCCCCCCCCCCCCAAATATGGCACTCTCTTTGAACACTTTGCTTCAATCGCCCACAAAGGAATACATTCATGACCTCCACTTCCTACTCTCTGTGAGCTTTCTTCCATTTCTGTTCAGCTTGACCAGTTCTGTGCTTTGATTCCTTCTTTCTGCTATCCCTCAAAACCAGCTGCAACAGACTGTTGTGGCTTGAAGTAGAGATACAGATCATGGGTACTGCTTTGGCAATTGCAAACCAGCTATCTTTTATTTTCATGCATTTGTTAAACTAAACCTAGGCACAAATGCCCACTTTGGGGGAGAACCCAACAGCTGTGTCTGGTTTACGTGATTTGCTTGGTGTCAAACATGTACACAAATGAAGACCAAAGATTAGGATGAATTTCATTAGTAACTCAAACAGCAATAACTTTAAGTAAAAAAAGAAAAATAATCAATCACTCCTGGAAAAAATACCTCCACAGCAACCTTTACAAAATCTAGCAGTACTTAAATCAAAGTCTGGTTATAAACCAAGAAGAAACTTCGCAGTGTGGAGGGTGTGATGTTCACTTCCTAAATTATGTGATGCACTTAGTTCATTTAATAAAAATCAAACTGCAAAATATAACTGTAAAATACGTGCTGCAAAATAATCAGAAAGAAAACAGAAGGTAGTCCACAGCTGAGTTAAACATGGAATATCCTTTATTGAAACACACAAACAAGAGATCCTAGTTGAGCAGTTATCCAACGAGGTTAAGTAAATTGACAGTACACTTGATATACAGATAATACTGAGATCTCCTTTTCATTACCTGATTAAGATGTATGCTACATGACTCACAGGGTCATGCTGTGAAACAGAAGTGCAGTACGAATGCTTATAGTCATAGTGGAGACAAAGTACAGTTGTGCAAGTTAACCACAACAGTAGATATTTGAATGTTCCCCTGTTGTAGTAGCCTTAGCTATATGGGTTTATAACAGCTGACCAGCTTCCAAAGCTTCAAGGCATATTCCACATGCCCAAATTCTCAGGCAGCTTGAGCGAAGCTGACTAAAAGACAGGTTTGGATGCGAAGCCCTACCACAGCTTTCCTGCCAGCAAAGACAGGGAGGCTGAGCCCAATGCTAAGAACAAAAATGTTCACACTATGACATAAAAAACACATCAAAAAACACAAAGGGGACGGAGGGAGGGAGCAGCTACTGCAGCAGTTATCTAACAGCTACTGTTATGGCAAGTAGAACTTGCACAACTGTACTATGTTGATCATACTGATTACTAGCCTTAGCTATATGGGTAGATTAACTTAGCTAATTACATTTGGGATGTGGAAGGAGAAAAATCCAGCAGCCCTCGAAGAATGGTCCTAGAAAAGCTCGACTTGGACCGGAGAAAGAATTAAGCTTCTAGTGCCTAGTAAAAGTATGCAGAGGACAAACTAGCAGCTTCTTGAATACCTCTAGTATCCAACCCTTTCCAAAAAGCCACAGATGAAGCCAAGGCCCTGGTAGAGTGGGCCTCGACTCTGCCTGGAATAGTTTTGTTATGGTGACTATAACAAATGGTACTGGCCTTAGACAACCACTTGGAAATAAGTCTGTTTTGACATAGGTTGGCCCTTCTTACTTTCACAAGAAATAACTGTTCCAAAGATCTGAAAGATTTACAGAGTACTAGAATTGTTTGTGGACATCCAAGTTGTGCAGTACCCTTTCTCCCTCATTTTTAGGTTCAGGAAAGAAAACTGGGAGATAAACTCATTTACTACTTCAGGCATAAAAGGATTAGTTCTCAAAGAAACTGTATCCCTATGGAAAATGAGACAGAGTTGAGTCATCATAAGAGCCTGTGACTCAAGATACCATTCTTGCAGAGGTCAGAGCAATCAGTACAATTGTGTTCATGTTAAGAATCTCCCCATCAGCCAGATTAGCTACAGTGCAATGAAAAAGTATTTGCCCCCTTCCTAATTTCATTTTTTTTTTTTTTTGCATGTTTGTCACACTTACATTTGTTTGATCTGAAACATTTAACTATTAGACAAAGATAACCCAAGTAAACAAAATGCAGTTTTTAAGTGATGATTTTATTAAGGAAAAAGAACTATCCAAACCTACATGACCCTATTTGAAAAGGTAATTGTCCCCTAAACCTATTAACTGGTTGTGCCAACCCTTAGCAGAAACAACTGCAATCAAGCATTTGCGATAACTGGTAATGAGTCTTTCACATCGCTGTTGAGGAATTTTGGCGCACTCTTCTTTGCAGAATTGTTTTAATTCAGCCATATTGGAACCGCCTTTTTAAGGTCATGCCACAGCATCTCAATTGGATTAAAGTCCGGACTTTGACTAGGCCACGCCAAAACCTTCATTTTGTTTTTTTTTTAAAGCCATTCAGTGGTGGACTTGCTGGTGTGTTTTGGATCATTGTCCTGTAGCAGAACCCAAGTGCGCTTCAGCATGAGGTCACGAACTGATGGCCGAACATTCTCCTTCAGGGTTTTTTGGTAGACAGCAGAATTCATGGTTCCAGCAAGTCATCCAGGTCCAGAAGCAGCATAGCAGCCCCAGACCATCACAGCACCACCACCATGTTTGATTGTTGGCATGATGTTCTTTTTCTGAAATGCTGTGTTACTTTTGCGCCAAATGTAATGGGAAGCACACCTACCAAAAAGTTCAACTTTTATTTAGTCAGTCCACAGAATATTTTCTCAAAAGTCTTGGGGAGCATCAAGATGTTTTTTGGCAAAAGTGAGACGAGCCTTTATGTTCTTTTTGGTCAGCAGTTGTTTTTGCCTGGGACCTCTGCCATGCATGCCATTTTTGCCCAGTCTCTTTCTTATGGTTGAGTCATGAACACTGACCTTAACTGAGGCAAGTGAGGCATGTAGTTCTTTAGATGTTGTTCGGGTTCTTTTGTGACCTCTGGGATGAATCATCGCTGCGCTCTTGGGGTAATTTTTGTAGGCCGGCCACTGGGAAGGTTCACCACTGTTTCAGGTTTCCTCCATTTGTGGATAATGGCTCTCACTGTGGCTTGCTGGAGTCCCAAAGCTTTAGAAATGGCTTTGTAATCTTTTCCAGACGGATAGATGTCAATTACTTTGTTTCTCATCTGTTCCGGAATTTCTTTAGATTGCGGCATGATGTCTTCCTTTTTGAGATCTTTTGACCTACTTCACTTTGTCTGACAGGTTCTATTTAAGTGATCTCTTGATTCAACAGGTCTGGCAGTAATCGGGTCTGGGTGTGGCTAGTGAAATTGAACTCTGCTTTCCCAAAAATGTGATTAACCAAAGTTACTTCATGATTTAACAAGGGGGGCAATTACTTTTTCACATTGGGCCATGTAGGTTTGGAAAGCTTCTTTTCCTTAATAAATAAAAGCATCACTTAAAAACTGCATTTTGTATTTACTTGGGTTATCTTTGTCTAATATTGTCTAATATTTAAATTTGTTTGATGATCTAAAACATTTAAGTGTGACAGACATGTAAAAAATAAGAAATCAGGAAGGGGGCAAACACTTTTTCCTTCTCCAACACTAAATTAAGATCCCAATGAGGTATCATCAGTTTTCTAGGAAGCCTCTTATGCAAAACCCCTTTCAAGAACATTTCGACATGAGACTGCATTGAAAGAGGAAGATCCATGGGCAGACATGCTGAAATGGATGATAAATGAACCCTGACAGAGAAGTATGAAAGGCCATAGGACAGTAACTCACAAATATTGTAGAACCAGAAAATAACTAGCTCTGAAGCGGTGCTAGTTAATGTTGCTGGCACCAACTAGAAAACCTTTTCCATTTGCTAATATACAATTTTTCTAGTAGTAGACCTTGCCTCTATTTGTACCTCTGGCACATCCTCAGTAAACAGGTGCTTAAAAGTAATTAAGACCATCACACTACTGCTTTTGTGCGAGTAGATCCAGTCTGTGAGGAAGACTGTGGTAACTGCCCCTGGCCATTTCCAAAAGCAGGGAGAATCAGGGTTGTCTGGGCCAGAAAGGAGTCACCAAAATGATCCTTGGCGATTCCTTCTGAATCTTCAGAGGTACACTGGATAATAGTGGAAAGCATGGAAAAGCACACAGGAACATTCTTGTCCAAGTAAAAAACACCAGTCTTCCTAGGCCTTCTTGCATGGAGTCCTGGAACAGAATATTGCCAGTTGATTGTTCAGACCGGAGGCAAAGAGGTCTACTTGAGGAACTCCCCACAGATGGATCAAATCTTGAAAGACCCCTGATCTAGTTTCCAATTGTCAGCATCTGTCCTGGTCCTGCTCAGCTTGTATGCTGCACGATTTTGCTCTGACAGAATGCAGAGTGAGACTGTGCTGTGAAAATGTATCCCAGGCTAATGTGCCTAGTCTGCAAAGGAGTACAACCTGGTTTGCCCTTACATTTAACATGACTGTAATATTGTCTGTAACCACTTGAAGAGGTCCTGGCGACCAAAGATAGTTCAGAGAGTTGAGTGCCTTGATCAGGGCAAGCATCTCCTTGACATTTATGTGCTTGCATCTGGTCCTTGGTGTCCCACACCCCATGCACTTTTACCCCTTCTGAAACTGTTCCCTAGTCAAAGTCTGAAGTGACATACTGCTTTGGAGTAAGATGGGAAAAAGGAAGACCTGGATTTAAGGATATTTGTTGTCTCCACTAAAAGATTTTTCTCCACTAAAAGATTTTTTTCTGACAAACCCCAGCACTCGAATTTGAAAAGATAAGGGATGTTGATGCTGGGACCAAAACAAATTTCAGATACCACTACTACATCTTTGTCAAGTGTAGTCTTGCCACAAATATCATGGGAATTAAAGATGCTATGAGACCCAAAATCCTAAGTTATTCCCTCACAGTGACCAAAGTTTGAGTGGAAAAACCTTAGAAACAGATCTGGATAAAGATCTATTTTTTTTTCTGTGGAAGAAAAGCTTTTTGAACTGTGTTATCTAGTTGACATCTGAGGAACAAAATCCTGTGTGAAGGACTTAAAGACTTTTGAGTGTTCTCTTGGAACTCAGCTGTGTAAGAGATCATGTATCCAAGAGAAAGAGAGAGGGATTCCTCACACTTTGAAAAAGACTCTGCAAAGATAAGTCATCTAAATATCGAAAAAAATGTGGATACCACATAACCTGCAATGAGCGATTAAAATGAAAGTTATGTACTCACCACAACAACAGATCTGTGTTGTTCGTTTCCATCCTTTCTCACCTATGGTCTTAGTCTAAGAGTCTTATCCAACTTTAGCCACTTTCAAGCTTTGGATATGGTGCTCAGTCTCTTCCCCATACCCATAATTCCCAGTATTAACAAAGTTAGCTCAGATGCATTTGCCCACAAGAAGAAAAGAAGCAAATAAGAGACAGAAATAAGAACATATCTGGGGTGAGGGGGGAGGGATTGGTCTTGAGGATTTTGTATGAGTCAAGGCTTAGCCAGGTCAGCCAGAGCAGTCCAGGAGTTAGAAAGGCAGGCACCATACTGCACAAGGAAGGGGGTGGAGGGTGCACAACTGAGCAAGGATGGAAAAAGACAACACAGATCTGCTATTATGGTGAGTACATAACTTTCTTATTTGTTGTCTTTTCCGTCCATTTCACAATGTATAAGATAGAGTCCCCAGCTACTGTAACACTTGAATAGTCTTACGGAAGGATATTCCAGAGCACAGCTGATCCAAAGGAGGCTCTTAATCTGGACTGCATCTTCAATTTATAACGCAAATTAAAAGCATGGACTTTGGACCAGGCAGTGGCTGCACAGATGTCATTGAGAGGTACTCTGGAAAAAAAGGCTGTTGAAGCTACATATCTAGAAGAATGGGCTTTTGGAGGTGAAAACAGTGATAAACCCCTTTCTTTGTAAACCTAAGATACACATTCAAACAACCAATGGAAGAGAATAAATAATAGTTGTGTAAAATTTTACCCTAACCACAGATGTTCTTTTCTACATGCTGCAGTATTCATTAAATAAGGGAGTCCACCTCCAGCCGACTCGTACATCTGGCCACTATCCAAAAGTCTACATGCTACTATGACATACAGGCTATGCCGCACAACCTCATGCTTATGTCAGCCATAAAGAGATGCCGGGTATAAAACGGACTTCAGCACTCACCTAGCTCAGAACTGTATGCCACCTAGCACCAGCCTGAGATCCTAGCTACGAAACATATCAGCAGGAAAAAAAAAAAAAAAAACTAGGCAAGCATCAGAGGAAAGCGGGGAGAACAGCAATTTGGCAGCATATAGAAGAGAAGGACATCTATGGTTATGGTAAGATTTTACACAACTATTTTATGTCCTTCAGTTCATACGCTGCAGTATTCAATACATAAGGGAGAATGCCAAAGCTCAAGCTTGGGACAGATTGGGAGGAGGATGAGTAGAAGCTTTTTCTACAAATCCATGTAGAATTGCTCTGGCAAACCCAGCTCTGGACTTGGAGTTGGTGTCAAGCTTATAATGTTTGATGAAAGTATGGACAGAGGACCAGGTGACGTCTCCAGTATAGAGCCAGTATCCAAACCTTTAAAGAATGCCCCCAAGGAAGAGACTGCTCTCATAGAGTGAGCCTTTACTGGAGAAGTAAGGCTCTTACTGTTAGACAGAGTGCAAAATGAAAGTTTTAGAAATCCAGTTGGAAATAGTTTGCTTGGAAACTAATTAACCCAGAGCCCTTGGGTGGTAGACAAATAGGTGTTTAGTCTTGTGTATAAGTTTGGTTTTGTCAAGATAGTACCAGAGTTGTCTGTGCACATCCAAGGTGTGCAAGAATCTCTCACTGGGACACTGAGGGAAGGAAAAGAGGTAGGTAGGTTAACAGGCTGATTAAGGGACAGCTCATTTACCACTTTGGGCATAAAGGAAGGGTTAGTACGCAGGGAAACCCTGTCTCTATGAAAGGCAGTGAAGGGGGGATTGGACAACAGGGCTTGTAACTCTGAAACCCTTGAGGCAGAGGTAATGGCCACAAACAAAACAGTTTTCCAAGTGCAATGCTGCAGGGAAGAAGAGCTTGCTGGTTCAAATGGTCCTAGTATAAGCTTCTCTAATACAAAACTGATATCGCAAGGAGGAGGGTATTGGTTTCCTTGAGGGTCTGATATCGCAAGGAGGAGGTATTGGTTTCCTTGAGGGTCTGATATGAAGGACGCCTTTAAGGAACAGCTTAACCTCTAACCTGGAGGCTATTGGTGGAGACATAGGCAGACAAGCAGTGATGGCTGAAAGGTGAGCCTTCACCGAAGATTAGGACAACTCAGCCCTCATCAATTCACAGATAGGACAAGACCACCGGAACTGAGAGTTGCTGTAGGTCCTTTTTGTGACACCAGATGGAAAACCTTTTCCATTTGGAAATTCAGGTTTTCTGGCCTCCTGCAGAACTTGTAGCACATCCTCTGGAAATCGGTGTCTATAGCGGATTACAACCCTATCACCCACAAAATTAGATTCACAGTTGACAGTTGTGGATGTACTAGGGTCCCCTTGTCCTGTGTGAGAAGATCCATCCTGTGGGGTAATTTGTGATGATTGCCCCTAGCTAGGTGCACGAGAAGGCGGAACCAGTGCTGCCTTGGCCAAAAGGGAGTCACCAACAATATTTTTGGCTGATCCTGCTGAATCTTCAATAAGACTTTTTGTAGGAGAGGCAAGGGGGGAATGCATACAGAAACATCCCCTTCCAAGAGAGAGAAAGAAAGAGCATCCACCTTCTAGAGAAGGGGATGTGTGACCCTAGAACAAAATTTTGGAAGTTGTCTGTACATGGGGAAGGCAAAGAGATCTACCGGAGGCAAACCCCAGGGATGTATTAGGTCCAGAAACACATCCCTGTGCAACATCCATTCATGGGACTGGGTCATGGATCTGGTTAAAGAGCCTACCACTATATTCTAAGCTGAGGGGCAGGTAAACTGCTTGAAGGGAAATTTGGATTTGTGACGCTAATCCCCAGGTGAATAGAGCTAGTCTGTATGGAATGTAAGACTTCGTACCCCCTCTGCTTGTTCATGTACCAAAGAGCTGTGGTGTTGTCTGTGAAACAACTCAGTACTCCCGGAACTAGGTTGCTTTTGAAGATTTGAAGGGCATAAATTAGGGCCCTCATCTCCTTTACATTGATATGTTCCTATGCTTGTTTGGGAGACCAAACATCTCTGACCCTCCAGGCTTGAACAGTTTCACCCCAACCAGTGTCTGAAGCATCTGTGAATAGCTCTAGGGAAGGAAGGGGTGGTTGTAAGGGTAGACCAGGGTTTTTGGTAACCTGTAGGATCCACCACTCTAGTTCCCTTCTTACGCAAGGAAGGAGTGGGATCAAGAACTCTAAAGTATGTGAGTGTTGCATCCAAACAGCTATTAGATAACTTCCTCATGTGTAGTTTTGCCAAGGGTATTATGGGGATGGCGGATGCCATATACCCTAAACGACGTAGGAAGTCCCTGGTTGACAATGACTGTAGGGGAAGAATGCTCTGAAAACAGAAGACCGGAACCACACCTTCTCTGTGGGTAGAGAGGCTAACATTTTGTCTGTTTGTATTCTGCATCCCAGAAAAAAGTGATCTTGTGAAGGAGTGCAAGAGAACTTCTGGAAGTTTATGGTGAACCCTAAGCTCTGAATAAGGGCAATAGTGAAGGAAAGATTTTCCTGAAGATGTCCTGGGGACTGTGCCTGAATCAAAAGGTAGTCGAGTTAAGGGAATATTTGAATTCCCTACATTCTGCAGACTGCTGTGACAGGACCGAAGCATTTTGTGAAAACCCTTGGTGCTGTAGAGACCAAAGGGCAAAGCACAAAACTGAAAATGCAAGGAAGCAACAGAAAAACAAATGGCTGGGATGTGAAGATAAGAATTTTTTATGTCTAAGGACACCATGAATGCTTGGGGAAGAAGGAGAAGGGAAAGCAAAGTCAATATAAGAAAATATGGGACTTTGAGAAAGGTATTTAAATGGGAAAGGTCCAGGATGAGTCTCCAAGGGCATTCCTTCCTGGGGACCAAGAACATCCTGGAGTAAAATCCCTTTCCTTGCTAGGAAGTGGGAACCTCTAGGATAGTCCCCTGAGAGAGCAGGTCTGAGATGACCTGAGGAAAGAAGTTCAACTGATCTTTGGGGGTGGTGGGATACTGCTGAATGAGGGATTTTTCCCAGACCATGAAATACCCTGTCGTGATGGAGAGAACCCAAGAGTCCTGAGTGATCAGTTTGAAAAGCAGCAAGACAAAGGCTGGCACAGACAGGGGAGTGGATGGCCCTGGAGGCTGGTAGTCACAGGCTACCTGGCTTAGGTTGGGCCTGAAAGGACTGTTTTGGAGCAGGAGTGGTACGAGCAGACTTAGAAGAGGCTGGCTTTCTAGGTTCCCTCTTACTTTTAGAATAAGGGGACAGGTGTTTTTCTAACAAAGGCAGTCTTAACTGGGTAGTTCCTTTGGAACTGTGGTACTGGAGATACAAGAATACGTTTAAGGTCCCATAACTCTTTCCCTTTCTCCTGTAAAGTTTTGTAGAGTTCTGCTGTCTAACTAAGAAATAAAGCTTTGTTATTTAAGGGTGCGTCCATCAATTTGGCCTTGAAATCCTCAGGCAAAGGTTGCAGCCTCAGCCAAGGTTATCTTCTTAGAACCGACCCAGTTGCAGCTGCCCTAGCAGAAGCATCAGCAGCATCATAAGAGTGCCTAGTCACTTGTGCAGATGAACGGAGGATAGCTGCCAACTTACATTTAGCTTGGGAACCTAAGATATCTGCCAAAAGTTTCCCTGCATTAACAAGAAGAGCCAGGGAGTGCTTTGCCATGTGTATCTGATAATTAATTGCCTGGAAGGCCAAAATGGCAGAGGTGTAAACCCTTTTCCCGAAACATTCCATGACCTTATTCTCCTTATCAGAGTGCAATAAGGAAGTGGATGGTAGCAATCTGAAAGCCTTCTCCATAGAAACAGCTATGGTAGCTGGGTCAGCAGAAGGAGCCTTGAATAGGAACCTGGAGTCCTTGGATACCTTTATAGAACCTGTCTAGACACTTAGGGGCTGAGAGTCTGGACATTTGGAAACAGTCAAGAAGACATCCAAAAAGCAGGCAGGACTGGAGGGACTGCAGAAGGAGATGGAGAATCCATCTGCAAGAGGTCATCTTCTGTATGTCTGAAACTTGGGAGTAGTCCCACTTGAAAAAAATCTTTCATTTTGAGAATGGTCTCTCCAAAAGATATATCCTCCTCAGGAGAATCTGCAGCATTAGATTCCTCCTCTGAAGAGGCATACCCTAAGGGGGAAACCATCTGTGTGGAGTAGGCCAAAGACTCCTTCTCCAGAAGAATCCTCCTCTTCTAAAGAGGTGTCAACAGCTGTCCTTTTAAAGGTAGAAGAAGGGAAAAGGGCCAGCAGAGGAACAGAAGGAGAAGATTGGCAAAGGGCCACTAAGGCATTAAAGAGGCTTTGAGAAAAAGCTTGCCAATCAGGAGGCTGCTGTGGTGGAGGAGAAACATGTTTTGTTTTGGCCTTCTTTTTAGGGGCTTCCATATGGTGAAAGGTGGAAGGGCCAGAATTTGGCCTACATTCAAAGATATCTTCATGCAGAGTTATTTGTGTGACGCCACAAGGGCCTTTGGAGATAATGAGACTGGGTTCCCCCTTTTCGCATGGATCGGACGCCTGCACTTCCCTCATGGACGTGCTGGTGGACTCCTTCTGGGAGCCCCTGTGGTACCCACTGAAGATACATCCACCACCTCCAGCACAGCCTCCAGACCTACACTGGCCTTGGGAGAAATGACTGGAAGAGATGGTGCGGCTGAAAGTTTATGCCATGATTTCTTGGCCTTTTTCGGTAAGGGCTCGTCCGAATGACCCAATGTCACTTCCATCTCCCGGGCTAGGTGCTTAAGGTGCTGGTTTTCTAAATAAAGTTTAAGAGAGACTAAATGACTCCCAAGGGTCTTAGGGAAGAAGGACTTGCAAGTAGCACACTCGGTGTGGTCTTGGTCTGGGCCTCGACAGAAAAGGCAAAGATAGTGGATGTCTTTATGTAGAATCTGCCTTCCACACTGACACTCACCCTTCCTGGCTGACATGAACCCCAACAATCAAGCAGCCACAAAATAATCTAAGAAAAAATGCAAACGGGTACTTATCTAGTAACTGGTACACAACTGTTCTGGCGAGCAAACGTCTGGAGCAGGTGATCGGACAGGCAGCAGAAAAGTTCTGAGGTATGTGTGCTCTGACGTCCGCTTTATACCCGATGTCTCTTTATGGCCGACATACATGTGATGTGTGGCATAGCACGTAACTCGCAGTAGCATGTAGACTTTTGGATACTAGTTGGATGTAAGAATTAACTGGAGGTGGACTACCTTACGTGATGAACACTGCAGCATATGAATAGGACATCATTGGATAACCCTTTCCCATATTGACAAGGGAGTAAGAAACAAATAACTGATCAGGTTTTCTGAAGGCTTTTGTCTGACATAAATATATTCTTAACAGACAGCAAATGTCTACTAAGTGTAAAGTATATTCACCTTTGTTTGAAATTTTTTGGAAAAATACAGGAGATTTATGGATTGGTTGACAGAAGATTCGGAAGCCACCTTTGGTAAGGGTTAGTTCTGAAACACACAATGTCACTGTGAAAAGCCCTGTAAGGAAGTTTTGCAGACAAGGCATGGGGGTCATAAATCCTCTTAGCAGAAGAAACAGCACACTAAGAACAAAGGTTTTCAAGGTAAACATTTCAAGTCAACTTTGACAGCAAGTTCAGATAGAGGGGCTAGTTAAGGCTTGCAGTAATATGGTAATATCCCATGGGGCAGGAGCTAGATCTCTAAGCAGGAGCCATAAGGAAAGGTTCCACTAAGAAAGGATTTGCATAGTCTTAATGTATTCACCCCCTGTGATTCTCGTCAATGTGAACGGGAGATACAACTTCTAGCTGAACTTGGATTGTGGAATGGCTGGCTCCATTCTGAAAAAGATGAGCCAGAAACTCCAAGGTTGCAGGAACAGGAGCTGAAAAAGGATCAAGTCTGTACTCAACTGCCCACATGGAGAACCTTCTCAATTTGCTTTTGTAAATCTTACATGTAGAAGACTTCTAAGAAAATATTACAATATGAACACCTACCTACCAAACATATGATGAAAACCTGGACTGTCTAGCCATCAGTGGAATTGGAGAAACCATGCAGCCAACTTGAAGGATTAAACATCTGGGTGAGGCGACCCACAGAGGTGAGTACATCTGGAGCAGAGCCTAGCACCCAGGCAGAATGTACTAGATAAGGCCAGAGGAGGGGAAACCATACTTGTTGAGGCCAGAATGAAGCTATGAGAATGACTGAGCTTCGCCAGCGCTTTATGTAAAAATTTTGGAATTAAAGGAATGAAAAAAGAAAGCATAATGGAGTCCTGGGGAACAACTGCAGGTCAAAACAACCCTCAGTGACCCCACTGCTGGGGGGATCGGAGTAAAGAACTTGCTACACTTGGTATTGTGGGGAGATGCAAAGAGAATGCAGTAAAGTTGGGCAGAATGGCTGAACATTAGCTACTCCTTGACTATGGACTGAGTGACTATTTGTTAAGAAGGATAGAACCACTCAACCTGTTGCTAACACACTGGACTTCCCTGGGATATGAACTGCTATTATTAAGCGGTGAGAAGATATCACTCATTGCCATACTTTCATGGCCTCTTGACACAATGGATAAGATCTGGTTCCTCCCCATTTGTCGATGTATCAGACTATTACCATGTTGTCTTGTCTGGACCGATTCCACATCCAAGGGGAGAGTCCTGAAAGACCTGCAGTGCTACGAAGACCACTTTCATCCCCAAGACTCTGATGTGAAGACTGACCTCTGATTGTAAGCATGCTCCTTGGACTGTTTACTCAGGTAGTGCCCCCCTTGCCCCAAGTAGGAAACATTCATGGTCACAGTGGCTTGGGGAGGGGGGAAGTTTGAAAGGACATCCTTGTGAAACGTGTGGTGACTCCAACCACTGGATATGTGTTCTGCAAATTTTCATTAAAAACACTTGGAAAGACATGGGTTGCTGTCTTATTAACCAATGGACTACAAGATCCACCGTAGAACTCTCATGTAGTACTTTGCCAAAGGAACCAGGGTGATTAAAGCTGCCACAGAGCCTAAAAGCTGGTGAATCATTCTTGCCTGCGACTTCTGACACAATGGTTATGGCCTGATGTGAAGGGATCTGATCCTTGATTGGGAAGTTTTGCAATATGAAGCCTTGTGTCCAACTGAGCTCCTAAGAATTCTAAAGATGGAACTAGACAAAGCTTTGACTTTGATAGGTTCACCATAATGCCTAGGTCTGAACATAGGTGGAGCAAAGGGTCTCTACGTTTGATGAGAATATGTTTGGTAGGAGCAGTTACCATCCAGTCATCTAAATATGGGAACACATGGAACTCCTGCAGACTGAGACGAGTTACTACTACTGCCATACATTTGGTGAATACTTCGGGGCTGTGGTGAGAACAAAGGGAAGAGCTCTTAACTGAAAATGGCTGGCTCCCAGGGAGAAGCAACGGTACTTCCTGGAGCATCTATCCATCTTTATGTGGCAGTACGCATTCTGAAGATCTACTGAGCAAATCCAGTAATTCTCTCTCAACAGAGGGGAAAGACTGACAGTATCATGACCATCCGGAATTTCATCTTTCTTACAAAACTGTTCAAGTAACTTAGGTCTAGAACTGGCCTTAGGTCTCCATTTTTCTTTGGCACTAAAAACTTTAGTAAATTCCAGATCCTCTTTTTCTGGTGGGACCTCTTGGATGACTTGAGTGTTCAGAACATTCTCTCTCTCTTTCTGAAGTGGCCACTTCCATTTGACAGGGTGGACCATTGGGAAGTCTTTATGGGGGTAAAGGAGGGTTTGGAAAGGATGAAGTAACTTCTGGTTATTATCCTTTACACCCATTTGACTACAGTGATGAAGTCCAGGCTGTAGGACGCATGGATAAGTGCCCTCCAAACTGCCACCAGAGTGTAGCAGTCTAGCCACTATTTGGAAGCGCTGAAAAGGCTTCAGGAGTAAGGACCTCAGAAGCCTTAATTTTGCAGACCACCTCTGCTCCTAGGGCAATGTCCATTATATTAGTTGCGCCCTCTGCTATGGGGGAGGGGAGGTATTCTGTCTCCAGAAGTGTCAGGTAAAAAAACCTTGGGATATACAGAACCAAATTTTCTTACCTCTTTTTTGATTCTTGGGAAGGGTCCTTTGAGGAGTGAAAAAATGTATCCTTATGGTAGAAAGGGACTTGCTTTTCTTTTCGCTGTCCTTTATTTTAGAATGAAAGCGGGTTGATCTGTCATTAGGGGAATTCAAAAAGGGCAGCTTAAAATGTTCTGTGAAATCAGAGCCTCATTCAAGCAGGTCTCCTTATAGATATACCTGTGCCGGCTGCTCTAAATACACCCTCTGTATCATTAGACATAAGGTGAATAGAGATATTAGACAAGGACTGGGCGGTAGCTAGCTGTACATGAACAGACTTTACTTGATTTGCAGGCATGGTCCCTGGGAGAGATGTGGAGATCTCCTTGATCAAATCTCTGAAAATGTGCAACATGTGCCAAATAATTCAATGCCCTCACTGAGAAAGTAAATGATATGCACACTCACTACCCAAATCTGTGCAATGCATGAGACTCCCTATTCGGTGGATGGACAGAGGAACTTTCTTCTGCTAGTTCCTTCTTAGTGGCTGTCATTACTATCACGAAATCCACACATGGACCCTTGCTCCAATGGGAATGACTTTTGGGAGCGACTAGGAACTTGCCTGGTTTCTTAGGGATGGATTCTGCTGTGTCCATCTCCTTCCTAGTACAACCATAGTGGAATGGGCTCTAACTGAAGTATACAGACACTTGCCAGTTTAAAGATGAAGTCCATCATCTCATCCATGGGCGGAACTAACAAAGACGTAGATGAGCCAGAACAAAAAGCCTTGCTAAAAACTGACTCTTCTAGAGAAAACACATGGGAGGACCCCCCCCCCCCATTTCTATTTAAACAGATCAAGGATTCCTCTGAATGAAATGTTCTCAAAGGAGGATTTGGGGAAACCTTCTCCTTCATAAGTCAATATCAATGGTGAAAGACTACTGAGGGGAATCTAGGTTCCTTCGTTTACACATATGCTTCCTATGTAGCTCCTTAGTGGGATGCTCTGGGGAGGACTCAGAAGGTGAGGAAGTCTCCTCTATAGGAGCCGGTGCAAGACTTTTGGTCACTGGCTGTCCCAATTGGACAAAAACACTAGGATCCGGACCCTGGGAAATCCTTTTGGGGAGGGATGGATCTGAACTCGAGAGGGCAGTCTTCTCTTTAGAATGAGAGAGTACTCTCTTGAAAGCTGAACTCATTAGAGATCCAGGAAGCACTGCCCTAGGAGCAGAGATCCTTGAGGGAGGCTCAACCAGGGATACTGCATGGCTCAGATCAGAGGCCGACATCACAGCAGAAAGTGCAGTTTTGTAAAATCTTACCATAACAGTAGAGGTCCTTCTCTTCACTGCTGCAGTATTCTTCACCTTAGAGATCTCCTGCCTAGGACAGCCACATCAAAGCCTTTAGATTCTGTATGTTCCCTGTACAGGATTGTAGGGCATAAAGGTGACATACGGATGTAGTTACCCAGAAATGAACTGCCCCATTACAGAACAGTCTCCATAGGACAAAAGATGGCTATGCACATTCAGAGGGAGAAAATGCAGATGGAAAAAAGTGGGCTATCAGCCAGGAGAGCAACCAATGCAAAGTTCAAAAGAAAAAGGGGGGTGGGGTGGAGGGAAGTACTGAATATTGTGACAGTGAAGAGAAGGACATCTACTGTTATGGTAAGATTCTACACAACTGTGCTATGTCACTCTACATCACTGTTGCAGTATTCTTCACCTTAGGGAGAGTACAAAAGCTCAAGCAAAGGAGCGGAAGGTGTAATGCTGGGAAGAGTCCTCAACAATCCAATGCAGGTTGGCCCTAACAAAACCTGATCTGGCCCTAGAAACCACATCCAGTTTATAATGCTTAGTAAAGGTATGCACTGAAGACCTAGTAGTAGATTCAGGTATGGAACTGGTGACCAAACCATTGAAGACAGCACCAGAACTACCAACAGCCTAGTAGAATGGGCTCTAACAGAAGCAGCCAGGCACTTGCCATGAAAAGAACAACAAAATAAAATGGCCTTATACATCCAAGAGAAGATGGTTTGCTTAGAAACAGCAAATCCAAAGTCCTGGGATGAAAACAAACAAAAAGCTGGTCAGACCTATAGATCGCCTTGGATAAATATGTGAGCCGTCTGTGCAAATCCAAGGTATGCAGGACCCTCTTACTAACTGACTGAGAAGGAAAACAAAGGGAGTTATACTACCTGATTTAAGGACAACTCATTAACAACCTTGTCATAAAAGAAGGATTAGTACAAACAGGCACCCTGTCTCTGTGAAAAAACAAAAACGTTGGAATGGCCATAAAGGCTGAAGCTCAGAAACCTTCCAAGCAGAAGTAAGAGTAAGCAAGAAGACAGTCTTTGAGATACATGGTTGCAGAGAAGCTGAAACTGCAGGTTCAAAAGGAGCCAGAGTCACTTTTTTTACACAACAAAATTAAGGTCTCAAGGAGGAGGAACAAGCTTCCTTAGGGGGCCAAAGATATAAGATGCCCTTAAGAAACTGACCTCAAAATGAGAAGTCACAGCAGGATTCAAAGCAGACCAGCAGAAATAGCTGACAAATTGGCCTTTCCAAAAGAATAGGCCAAGCCAGACTGGAGCAATTGACACAAACAGGAAAGAACTAGAGAGAGACCCTCACTAAAAAAAAAGGGTCCTGGCTATGAGTATGGTATGAGACAGAAAATCTTTTCCAGCTGGACATTACAAGAATTTCTGGTTGCGGGTTTTCTTGCCTAATATAAAACCCTGAGCACGTCCTCGGACATTAAATGCCTAAAAGGGATCAAAACCCTACCACCCACAGTGTCCGTTGTAGAGTGGACAAGCGAAGATGGAAGAGAGATCCCCTGTCCTGTGTGAGGAGATCCGACTAGTGAGGTAACTTGTGGTGACTGCCACTGGCCAGATGCATTAAGAGGAGGAACCTGTGCTGTCTTGGCCAAAAGGGAGTCACTAGAAAGATTTTGAGGGAGTCCAACTGAATCTTCTGCAGGACTCTTGGAAGTAGAGGGGGGGGGGAGAGAAAATCCCTTTCCAAGGAAAAGAGCATCAGTCTTCCATGCCGAATGGCATGGCACTCTGGAACAGAAAAGATGGAGCTGCCTGTTCAGAGGAGAAGCAAAAATATCTGAGGAATACCCCATTGATGGACTATGGCCAGTGTGAAGCATCTATTCGTGAACCTGTGCTCTGGATCTGCTCAAGGAGTCCGCCACTAGACTGTGCTCTGAAGGAACATATACTGCTTGAAGAGTTAGCTGAAAATCGACTGCCAGATCCCAGGTCTCAAGACCCAGCCTGTAAAGAAGGTAAGACTCTGACTCTCCGCTTGTTGACATACCACATCACTGTAGTGTTGTCTGTGTAAATCTTCAGGGGGCCTGAAGACATCATGGGGCGAAAAGCCTGAAGGGCCAGAATCACAGCTCTCATACCCTTGATGTTGACTTGGGTCAGACATCTGATGTTAGGGGGCAGACATCCTAATCTTTCTGATGACCACAGGAAGCCCCTCCCCGCCCCACATCTGAAACATCAGTGAACATTTCTTGAGAAGGGACATGAGATTGAAAAGACAGGCTTGGGCTGAAGGCAAACTGCTGAATCCAGCACTCAAATTTCTGCTTGAGACAAGAAAGGAGAAGCACTTTGTAATCCAGAGGATGACATTGCTGAAGCCAAAATGACCTGAGGTACCATTAACGCTTCCCCATATGCAGTCTGACAAGAGGAGGCACGGGAATACAAGAAGCCACAAATCCTAGGGCTGAAGAAACTCCCTGGCTGGAATGGCAGGTAGAGGAAGACACTAAAAGAAAGCTATCAAGGACAAAATGCTTCCCCATATGCAGTCTGACAAGAGGAGGCACTGGAATACAAGAAGCCACAAATCCTAGGGCTGAAGAAACTCCCTGGCTGGAATGGCAGGCAGAGGAAAAAGACACTAAAAGAAAGCTATCAAGGACAAAACATTTGGAGCTGGAAGAGAGGCCAACACTGGCACTGTCTGAATCCTGCAGCCCAGATACTCATGATCCTGAGGAGGAGTCCGGACGGAGTTTTTGGAAGTTGATAGTGAACCTCAGACTTTGAAGGAGAGATATGGCACTCCACAGCCTGTCACAGGCAACTGGGACAAGGTGTCAGAATCAACAGGTCATCGAAACAAGGAAAGATATGAACACCTTGGAGACTGCAAAAAGCAATTACAGGAGCTAGGCATTTTGTGAATACCTTTGGGGCAGTAGAGAGGCCAAAAAGCAAAGCAGAGAAATGAAAATGAGAGGAAGAAACACAAAAACTTAATGAAAAGAAGGTGAATAGAAATAGGAAGGTAAGCATTCTTCAGTTCCAAGGACACCAGAAAAGCCTGGGGGCAGCAACAAAGGAAAAAAGGTTTGAAGAGAAAGCATCCGAAAGGAAAGAGCCTTCAGAAAGGTGTTGAGCAAGGAGAGATCCAGAACAGGCATCCAAGTGCCCTCCTTCCAAGAAACATTTTGAATGGAACCCCTTCCTTATTTGGGAAAAAGGAACAGGGTGAAAAGTACCCTAGTTCACCAGGGACCTAAAAACCTTGAATCCGTGAAAAAGGAGGGACAGACTTCTACATTATGAAGTAACCCTGATGGATGATGAACAAAACCAAGAATCTGATGTGATGAGATGCCAGTCTGGAAGTCAGAGCGACAATCAAAGATACAAGGGAACCTGGCCAAGGGTCGGGGGCAAAATGTCAGAGAGAGAGAGAGAGAGACAGAGAGGCTTATCAAATAAAGGAGCCTTCTGGGCCACAGGAGCCTGGGAAGACTTATCAGCAGGAGTTTGTCAACCACTGTTCCCATCTTTAGTGGCCTGACAAGGATGCCTGTGAACAAAACCCACTTAGTAGGATAGTCCCTCTGGAACTTAGGGATGGGGGATGCAAAAATATCTTTAAAGTCCTACAAAGCTTTACCTCTCTCTTGGAGACAAACATATCAGCAGAAGCTTTCCCAAAGAGATTTTTTATTATCCAAAGGAGCATCCAGCAGCTTGGCCTTAATGTCGTCAGGCAATGACCGAAGACAAAGTCAAGAATAATGCCTCATGACAGACCTGAAGGCTGCAACTCTGGAAGAAGCATCAGCAGCATCACAGCTGCACTTGATAGAGTGGTGAGCCACCAAAGACGTAGGACCCAAAACAGAAAGAGAGGACGACCTTCCTTCAGAATCAGGGAGGTCAGAAATAACCAGACAAGCCTAAACAATCAAAGCCAGAGCTTATTTGATCATGTGGGTCTGATAATTAATGGCTCTAATGGCCAAGGTGGGAGCAGTATAGACTTTCTTTCCTATCCTCTCCATGGCTCTACTGTCCTTATCCAGAGGCAGAAGCTTGGTAGAGGGCAAAAGCTTGGAAGATTTGTCAGAGGAGACTTGACACCACAGCAGGATACACATGAGGACACAAACAGGAATTGACAATCCTCAGGAACCTTGTGGAACCTGTCAGATTTCCTGGGAGCAAAGGGCTGAGAATCCGAAATTTTACAGGTAGTTATAAAGGTGTCTAACAAAGTCAACAAAGGAGGTACTCTAAAAGGTTTAGGTGTGTCAGCCTTAAGCAATTCATAATACCTCTTCTGGATATCAGACACCTGAGAAGAATCCTATTTAAAGTATTCCATCATCCTGGCTAAAGTGTCCCCAAAAGACAGACATCTCCTCCAATGGAGACTCAGGGCTAATGGATTCCTTTTCATCAGAGCCATACGCCAAAGGAGAAAGTATCTGACAAGAACAAGTCAAAGACCCCTCATTAGACTCAGAATCCTCAGAGGACTCAGGTTCCCTAGGCCTTTTAGAAGTAGTCGAAGACCAAGGTGGAGTAGGCACAGAAATCCCTGGTGGAGGCTTCACGGCTAATAAGGCATTAAACAGGATCTCAGTAAACTCATGCCATTCCCTTTAAGAGTCCTTAGGACAAATACAAGAATGCTAGGTCTTCTGCTTTTTTTGGTAGGGATGTCAGCCCTGACAAACATTGGAGGGTCTAACCCCTGATGAGATTCAGAGTACCAGGCACCTCTTCCATGACCAGAATCTGCAGAATCCCTCTAGGGCCCTATGAGATAATAAACTGTGGTGCCCCCTTGACATCCGGAACAGACACCTTGAAAGCCTCAGAGGACATGCGAAAGGAAGGATCCATGCCAGCCTCAGACAGGGTCAGGACAAAGCAATCTGATGTCAACACCAAACAGTTTACAAAGCCGTCATTCTCTTCTACAGAGATATCTGGTGGAGGATGGACAGCAAAAAATATTCAGTTTGAGATTTCTTGCTTAATAGGAGCACCTCATGGTTAACTGGTCCCTCCATGCCACCCTGAGTCAAATGTTTAAGCTAAATGGCCAGGAAAGACAACCAGCTCCCAGGAGTCCTAGCCACAAATGCCTTACAGAAACTACAAATATGTTTTGTGGGAAGCACCAAAAAATAAAGCCACTTTTTGTGACCTCATGGGCAATCTGTCTCCCACAGTGACACTTTTCCCTTCTTGGATGACGAACTCCAGGTAACTGACAATAAGAATGAAAAATTAAAAGAAGGCCTCAGTGAGACACTTATCCGATGGCTAGGCATCAGCATAGCAAAGTGCGTTAAGACCTATGATCAATAATGGCATTCAGACTGGCGTCGAAAGAAGTGTTTGGTAACTGCATCTATAGGTCACCTTTATGCCCCACATCCTGTACAGGCAGCATGTGTGTGACAAGAGGAGCATGCAAGATCTAAAAAGCTTTGGTACACCGGCTCGATGTTGGGATATCCTACGCAGGAGATCCCCAAGGTGAAGAATACTGCAACAGTGATACAAGACATCTGTCTAATGCCGAAGTGCTGACAGGGAGAAACACCTTTCTAAGACCTTTGTTCTGAACCTACCCCGTTGGAGTCTACAATGGCCATTCAGTTCAGAGATTCAGACAGCTCTGAACCAGTCAGAGCCGTCCTAATCACAGAACTTATTGGCATTGAAGACCTAAGCCTAGGCTCCGATATAGACTTGTTTTCAGATGAAGTTTGATCTAAGGGCTCCAATTTGAAAGGCCAGAACAGAGAAGGAGCAACAACTGAATGTAGGGAAGAAGCCGTTCCCTTGGCCATGGCAGAGATCAGAACCTGGAGGACCCACAACTGGACCCGGGTCTGAAGAAACCTCATCTTGTGCAAGTCTGCTTTGGTAAAGTTCCTGGAAGAGCTAGCTGACCATAAGGGGATCACTCCAGTGGTTTTACTCGACAGAGGCACTGGGAACCAAGGTCAGGTGGCATGAAGCCAGGGTAATCCTATGGGCTAGGCTTGTAAAGGCTCCAGGGCCATTAGCCTAGTATACACCTATAAGGCTGAAGCAGCAGAGGGAGGTCTGGAATGACTGCAATGCTTTTGTGTAGGACTGGTGAAAGAAGCATAGGAGAAAACAGGCTCCAGTGAGAACATCAGATGAGTACTTGATCTGATGATTATTGTATTTGAGAAGAGCACTGGCTCCAAAGGTTTAGAGACTTTAGAAGCCAGAACCCAAGAAGACAAATGGCCTGGACGGCTTCTTTGTTGAGGTTTAAGACTCCTCCTTTGGCTTTTCAGCAGATTTCTTAGAAGAGAGGGTGTTGAGGAAGGTCAAGAAGCCCTCTCTCCCACACTGGCTGGCGTAAACCCTTTTAAAATGAACTTGTCTCAAGTTTCAACAATGGCATGTTGGCCGAAGGCTATACAAATGTAGCAGGAGGTGTACAAAAGTGAGGGGCCTAGACAATATACACATTTACAGTGTAAATCAGAGTTTGGTAACTTGTGGGCACAGACTACACACTTTTTAAAACCGGACGGTTTGTCTGACATCCTGGAAAAAAGGAAAAATGAGATGCAGATATTATATTTTTTTTTTTGGCAGCTGACCATTTTTTTCCAGTAACAGTAGAAATAACTAAAAAAACCTATGTACATGTGGGAAAAGAGGCTCAATGCCTAAGGCAAAGAACAAGAAAAGAGTTTACGGGAAAAGCAGAGGATAAAGGGAAAAAAAACAATCCTTACTGAAAAGTATTTAAAGATATATAACTATACATTGAAAAGAAAGTACAGTTTTGTACCTACCATAAATGTAGATGTCCGAACTGGATAGCATCTGCAGTCATAACAACTGGGTTGTCCTGTCGTCAGGCAGCCCTTCAGTCGGCCGGATTCCAAAGTCCGGGTCCGGCTTCGGCTGATGTCGCACTTCACCCGACGTCATCTCTGTTGGCCGTCGGGTATAAAGGCATCAGCCGACGCCATTTTCCTCAGTGTTTCTTGCCCCAGATGCCAGTAGCCCTCTTGAAGGCTAAAATTTGGATAAATGCCAATGTTTCCAAAAAGATAGAGGTAAACACAAAAATAAGCATGTATGTACATATATACAAACAAATACACCATAAAAGACTCCCCCCCACCAGCTAGCTATTAGGAGGGTAAACACCCTAGGAGTACCACAGAGGGGAAGGAGGGAGGGTAATCCTGACTGCAGATGCTATCCAGTTCGGACATCTACATTTATGGTAGGTACAAAACTGTACTATGTCCTTCATGGATGCATCTGCAGTCATAACAACTGGGTAGAATACCATAGCCAACTAGGGGAGGAGGAAAAACTAGATTATGGTGTGTTTAGGATCCCTTGCAGTACAGCAGTGGCAAACCCTGCTCGGGATCTGGAATATAGAGGCAAATTATAATGCTTGGCAAATGTATGCACGGAGGTCCAAGTAGCCGCCTCAATAATGTCTTTGGTTGCCACTCCTCGTAAGAAGGCTGTGGAAGTGGCTGTTGCCCTTGTAGAATGAGGTCTTATGTTCTGTGGAATTGGTTTTCCATGGAAGGAGTAACAGAATCGTATGCAATTTCCTATCCATTTGGAGATTGTCTGTTTGGAAATAGCTTTTCCTTCCCTTCCTGTTGCATAGGCTACAAAAAGCTGGTCAGTTTTTCTGCTACTTTTTGTTCTGTCCAAGTAGTAGCGTAGCTGTCTATGTACATCCAAGGTATGCAGTATTCTTTCCCTCTGTTTTGTGGGTTGGGAAAGAAGGTAGGTAGGTGGATTGCCTGGTTTAAAGACACTCTGGATACCACCTTAGGCATAAATGTAGGATTAGTCCTCATGGACACTCTATCTTGGTGGAAGATTAGGAAGGGTTGTACTGCCATTAGGGCCTGAAGTTCAGAAACCCTCCTGGCTGAGGTTATTGCCAGTAGGAAGGCCGTTTTCCACGATAGATGCTGTAGGTCTGCTGTTGCTGCTGGTTCAAAGGGTGATAGTGTCAACTTTTCTAGCACAAAGTTCAAGTCCCAAGCTGGCAATGGTGGTTTCCTTGGAGGTTTTACATTCTTGATTCCTCTGAGGAACTGCCTGAGTAAAGGGTGTGAAAAAACAGGTGGATCAAAGCTGTATTCTGCTGATATAGCTGATGCATGTATCTTGATGGAGGAGTAGGACAGGCCTGAATGTAGAAGTTCGGCCAGATACTCCAGAATGTTAGGCATATCTATGTTTGACACATCTTTTCCTCTTTCAGTACTCCAAATGACAAACCTTTTCCATTTTCCTGCATAGTTCCTTCTTGTTGAAGGTCTGCGGGCTTCAAGAATAATGTCTTTAACTCTTTGGGAAAGTTCTGGATTAGCTGCTGCTATGTGATGTTCCATGCAGTCAGTTGCAGCGTTTTAGGTTTGGATGCATGATGCTGTAGTTGTTCTGAGTTAACATCAAAGGCATCAGGGTATTGGCCACATATTGTTCGAGACATGCTCCTCAGCAGTGGGTACCAGTGTTGTCTTGGCCAGTTTGGAGCTATCAGGATTATCCTTGGGCGTTCTTCCTTGATTTTTAGTAATACCTTGTGTATCAAGGGAAGAGGTGGGAATGCATATGCTGTTAGGCCGTTCCAGCTGAAGGAGAGCGAATCCACTTTCCATGCTAGTGGGTGGAATGTCCTTGTGCAGAATTTTTTGAGCTGGTGATTGAGAGGGGAAGCGAATAGATCTATCTGAGGCATTCCCCATTTCTTTGAGATGGTCTTGAAGATGTCCGGGTGTAGCATCCATTCGTGGGCATCCGATGTGGTTCTGCTTAATATGTCTGCTAGAGTATTTTCTTTTCCCGGTACAAATATTGCCTGTAACTGGATGTTGTAGCTGAGTGCCAGGTTCCACAGCTCCAAAGTCATTCTGCATAGGGGTATGAATGAGTGCCTCCCTGTTTGTTGATGTACCACATGACTGTGGTGTTGTCTGTCCTTATCATCAACTGGCCCTCTTTGAGAAATGGTCTGAACTTTTGGATTGCCAGTTTTACTGCCAGCATTTCTTTTAGGTTGATGTGCAGGTGAAGTTGATCCTGCGTCCACAATCCTTGCACGCATTTGTCCAGCATGTGGGCCCCCCATCCTAGGTCTGAAGCGTCTGTTGTGATGGTCTGGTTTGCTTGACATCTGCGAAAGGGTAGCCCTGGGTTTGACTGGCATGCTTGAGCCCACCATAGGAACTCCTGTTTTAAGCATGGGATTAGTGGAATTTCTGTTTCTAGGCTGTGTCTGTGTTGGGACCATAAATTCTTTAGGTACCACTGTAGTTTTCTCATATGTAGTCTGGCAAGTGGGACCAAGATTATGCATGATGCCATGAAGCCCAAGGCCTGCAGTACTTTTCTTGCTGTTAACTTGTTCTGTTTTGTTAGTGCCAAGAAGTAAAGAGGGAGTTCTTTTTGTTTTTCTGCCGTTAGGAATGCCATTTGTTTTACTGTGTCCAATTCCGCGCCCAAGAATGTCCTTGTTTGGGATGGTATCAGCCTTGATTTTTGTAAATTGACTGTGTATCCCAGTGCTTGTAGCAAGTAAATGACCCTTTGTAAATCTGTTGTCAGCTTGCTTTTGTTGTCCCCTTGTAGCAGGCAGTCGTCCAGGTATGGGTAAATTTGAATTCCCTGTAGTCTGCAGTGGGCGATTACTGATGCCAGGCATTTTGTGAATACTCTGGGCGCAGTAGATAAGCCAAAGGGCAATGCTGAGAATTGATAATGCTCTGATCCTGCAAGAAATCTGAGGTATCTTCTGCAGATTGGTCGAATGGGGACGTGCAGGTATGCCTCCTTGAGATCTAGAGTTACCAGCCAACACTCCTTGCCCAGCATGGGAAGAAGTTGCTGTAGGGTCAGCATTTTGAATTTTGGGACAATGATGTATGTATTTAAGGTGGACAGGTCGAGAATAGGTCTCCAACTTTTTCCTTTCTTGGAACTAGGAATAGTCTGGAGTAGAATCCCTTTCCTTGTTCTGTTGTTGGCACTCTTTCCACAGCTCTCATGTTTGCTAACTGCATTATCTGTTGTAGAGCCTCTGTTTCTTGATTTGGAGGTAGATTTGGCATTCCTCTTTTGACTGGTAAAGTGTGGAAGTGGAACCGGTAACCTTGATCTATGGTTTGTAAAATCCACTTGTCTTTTGTGATATAGTGCCAGTTCTTTGAAAATAAGGTTAATTTGCCGCCTAATGGAGCTGCTATTTGTTCCCTGGTAGGCGGATTTAGAGTTAAGTCACTGTGGTTGTGTTGTTGTAGTGGCAGTGGTTGTGTCTGTGCCTCTGTTGTTACCTTGCCACTGTCGTCCTCTGTAGGCACCTCCTCTGGATTGGTTTCTGCCTCTGGAGCGTCTATTCCTGCCCCTTTGGGATCTTGTGGAGTCAGGAAAGGACCAATTTTTGGCAGGCCAGTTCCTGCTAAACCTTGGGGGTTGAACCTGCAAGAAATCTTTAACCGTTTGAACAGATTTTGCCTTTTCTTCCATTTTCTTCATTACCTGCTGGGCAGGTGTACCAAACAAGCTGGTCTTATCCATAGGAGCATCTAATAACTTAGCTTTAACATGATCCGGTAAAGCTTGTTCCTTTAGCCATGCATGCCTTCTTATCACTGTGCCAGTCATGGCTGATCTAAATGAAGCCTCCAGTGCATCATAGCCACATTTTAAGGAATGGTTACTAACCTGTTGTATGTTATTTACCATATCTAATACATATTTCTTATCAATAGATTCATCAGAGGATAGCTTTTTTGTTAACTGATCAAGCATAAACTCTTGGTATTGTATCATGTGAAACTGACAGTTTAAAGCTCTAGCTGAGAGAGTAGCTGAGGTGTAGACCTTTTGCCCCATCTGTCTAATGACCTGGCTTCCCTTTCAGAAGGAATAGGGTTTTAGCTGTGGTCGGCTACTGCCCTGGGACCCTGGGATATAGTTTCGGGTCTGCAAGTGGGGCCTTGTAAAGGTGGTGATGAGTGTCTGGTACCCTGTAAAATCTGTCTGGTTTGGCAGGGGCTGGAGGTAAAGAATCTGGTGCAGAGCAGACATCATTGAAGGCATCATCCACCACAGAGAGAACAGGAGGTATAGCTAAGGGCCTGTGCTGTGGAAGGTGCAGAAAGGTCCTAAGTCTTTTTCTGGAGTCTGAGAAATCCTGCTGCTGCCATTGGAACTGCTCTCGCATGGCATGTAAGGTTTCCCCAAAGGAGAATTCTTCTGGTGGGGAAGCAGCTGGAATGGATTCTTCAGCATCTGAGTCTTCAAAATTGGAGAAAGGAGCCTCTGGCTGGTCTGTTATGTCTGATTCATCGGCAGAATCAGAGGACACAGGCTCGGGGGGCTCTGCCCTAGGTCTCTTCTCTGGGGCTGAGAGGCCCTGTCTGGGTGAGATTGAGATCCCTAATTAATGAAATTAAATCTTCTGCCAGAGTAAGCATTTGTGAACTAGAAGAGGGCCTGGTTGTAGGGGGTTTAACAGGCACTGTTTTAGTAGTTTTGGCTGCTTTAGCCCTGGCAAAGGCCTTAATGGACATGGCTGCTGGAGGCCTAGCAGCACCACGTGCTGGGGTAGAGACATCCAAGGGAATGGTGTCTGATAAGTCAGTGGCAACCACCGTAGTGGATAAAATTTCTGAGGCCGATTCAAGAGAAGTAGCAGGGGCCTCAGTGGTAGTGATAGATTCAGCTGTACTTTGATCAGTTTTCGGTTTCGGCGCCGAACCGAGACACTGATTTGCTTAACCATGGTTTCGGCCGAAACCGCGGACCGCGAGTGTCGGTCTTTATCTTTGCGTTGTTTAGCAGTTTGGGTAGTCGGAGGATCCAACGGCATAATATACGCAAAATCAGAACCGAAAAACTGTTCAGCAAACTCCGACCGACGCCTAAGCGTTCGTCGGTTGAATGAAGCACAAGCCGAACAGGCTGCTACGTCGTGGGCTGGGCCTAAACAAGGCAGACAATAAGAGTGGAAATCTTTATGAGGTATTTGTTTCCCACAGGTTAAACAATTATTAACTTTTTCTGACATCGGCTGAGGCAAGAAAGAGTCCCCAACGGGGTACTTAGCTTTAGAAGTCTTCGAAGTAGTATTCGGTAGAAGTAATCTCTGGATCCGACCGACCGGCACTTGCGAACAGCTTCTGCTTCGGGCGCCACGTGGCAAGAAAGACTGAGGAAAATGGCGTCGGCTGATGCCTTTATACCTGAAGGCCAACAGAGATGAAGTCGGGTGAAGTGCGACATCAGCCGAAGCCGGACCCGGACTTTGGAATCCGGCCGACTGAAGGGCTGCCTGACGACAGGACAACCCAGTTGTTATGACTGCAGATGCATCCATGAAGGACATCTACTATACTGTAGTAGTGAGCACCCAGAGATATGTTCTACACTCGTGGAAGCTAATGAGATCTGAAGTAACTGGGCCAATAAGAGAATTACGGGTATGGAGAGGAGCCCGAGCACCGGATTCAAAACTTGAAAAGTGGCAGAAGTCTGATCTGAGTCAGATCCGAAGACCATACATTGAGGAACTGACAGAAAAAGATATCAGATCTGTATTTAGACATTAAGAACACTCTTGGTGTACAGGACAGTCTAAAGGGTAAGGTGGAGAACTGATGGTGTGACCCAGACGCACAAAACTTTAAGAAGCATTTGAAGCCTGCATAAAAGATGCTTATCATCACTTCCCTATTTAAGTCTAGTCTAGCCATGAAATTACATTCCGTTCGAGGAAGAAGGGGTAACAGGGTGTGAAGTGACATTTTGAATTTGGGCACCATGACAAACAGGTTTGGGAAAGAAAGCTGGTCTTCAAGCATTTTCTTTCTTTGGCACTAGAAACATTATCCTTGAATAAAAACCCTAACCACCTGGAAGAAGAAACTTGTTTGATCACTCCTTGGGGCAGCATGTGATGAAAAAATCTGGAGGATGAGGAATGGCCCCCTAGTAAAGAGAAATTTCCTACTACTGCCATCTGCAACCTCGAGGAATGATTTTCAGATCCCACTTGTCCGAAACAATCTGTTGCCAAAGAGAAAAATGGAGATTCAGACCTTCTGGAAGAAAAAAGGGGCCAGAGTAGAAGGGGTTCAAAAGGCGTCTTGAACAGTCATTCAGACTTGGGCTGTCTTGGGGTTTGGGAGGTTCAAGGATTTTTTTGGAGCCCCCCTAGCCATTTCTTCTTCAACGTCTACTAACTTGTATTTTCTCGAGGGCTGAAAAAGATTTCCTTGATCGGCTAGCCTCACTTTTTGATCACCTCTGCAGAGGGGCCAAAACACAATCTCTATTCAAGGAAGAATTTAAAGTCTTATTTTTATCATCACCTGGGAGTTTTAAGAATACAGTCATGTAAACCTACTCAAAAAAGTACCAGTGGCTATACCCCTGGAAGAGATATCAACAGAGTCAGAGTCACACACACACACTGTAAACAATGGGTAGTGATCTGTGCTAAAAGCAGATTATTCCTCACAAGAAACTGCAAACAAAGCATTCCTCACACTTTCACAAGTTGTCAGAATATACCTGCAAGCCTGACAATTTAAAATTCTGTAAATCAAAGTTGCAGATATATAGACTTCCCTCATACCAATCAATAATTTCCCATCCTGATCAGAAAAAGAGTGCAATTGGAATTGACCTTTTTAAGAGGCAGCTGGCCAACTATCAGGAAAACTGCAAGGAATAAAACATCCTCTGAAGTAGATAGGAGAGGAATGGGTGTACGTTCTGCAAAATTCTTCTGTAACAATGCAAATCCCACTGAAACACTGGCACAATCTAGTTAACAGTCTCAGAGATAGAGAAACCTCACAGGGAGAATCAGAAACTGAACTCTCCTCAGTCTTATCATAAATATGAGGGGGGAAAATGTATCTGTACCTGCATCTTCCTGTTCAAATTCAGAATCTTGAATTTCTTTGGGAAAAGAGGAATCCCTTTTTCTTTTACCAGATACTATTTACAAGGATCGATAGCCTAAATTAAATCCCGAGTCAGAACCAGTCAACTACTATCCAATGAAAACTGTAGAACAGTAGATGCATGCTTGGTTTTCTGTTTCTTTTTGACATTAAAAATTGGGTCATCTGTATTACTAATGGCAGCAGCAACTTCCCCAGGGATGGGCATAGCATTCTGACAACAGTGAAACCTCAACTGTTCCCTCTCCGTGAACCAAGAGTCTCCCCCTCCCTTGCCCATTGAGGGGACCCAAACAGCCAGAGAATGCACGACTAACTCTTGGTCCATAGTGGCTGTAGGCATTGCAAAGGGATCCAGGGGTAATGGATGAATAGTCTGAGGTCAACAAATGACCACAGCAGAGTCACCCACCTGCGGTAGAGGCAAATGGCCAGACTGTGTGAGGGTAACGGCTGTTTGCTTATTTTTTTTCTTTTTGTGGTTGAAAGCAGAACAGACCATGGGGCTGGTAGTTTGCTCCATTGTCAAGCCAAAAATGTTGACTCTTTCCTAGGGAGGACAAGCAGCACTTGCGGGTAAACATCACCAGTCTATAAGTTTTTTCACAGAAAAAAAAAACAGTAAAAATCACTTAAACACGATACCATCCCCATAACACTACAGAAAAAAATGAAGTTAATTTACACCATTTTTGAACACAAAAATAAACTGCTCTGTTTAAAAGGATGGTACAGTCTTAAGACAGTCCATTAAAACACTCCTAGCTTTAAAATGACTGTCCTGAAGAGAAAAGTAATAAAATATCAACAAAACTGAGAAAATTGAATTTTATTCCCCAAAGAGAATTTACCTGCTCAGCAAAGGAGCACACAAGCCGCCCATGAATTCTCAAAAGCCTCAGAGGGATGTACTCTTTGGCAGCAGTAAAGCTCTTACAGGTTTCACACTCAAATTGGTCTTTTCAGTCAGCTCAAGTTGCCTGACAGTTTGAAACACAATAAGCACCACAAAGGACTGGAAGCTCTTCATCTGTTATATCCTTGTCAGGATATAACCCATATAGCTAAGGCTATTGCAGCAGTGATCAATATGACATTTCCAAGACTTAGGTTATTGACAGAAGGATTAAAGAAAGTTTAAGCTACAAGACACAGGTGCTGCTGGAAATCCATCCATCCACAATCCATTTCTCCCCATTTTTGCACATGGTTTCAGGGTGTCACTTCAACAGTGACAATCCTTCTAGAGCCAAGTTTCACAACACTGGGTAGCTAGCCCTGCCACACCAACAAATTAAACAAGGTAAGAAACACAGTTGCCAGTACTACTAAAATGCTTCTCCCTGAAATGAGACTATGCTTGTCACTATAAATCTGTTTTACACAGTGGCATATGCTAAAGTAAAAAAAAAAAACACACCTTTTGTCATTACTAGTGCACACATCTTACCTACTGTTTTAGAATATCATACCTGATGTTGAAACTGTGATACATCTGGGAACACTGGAACCTCCTTTTCTAAAATCTTCCACATATACTCGAAAGAGTGTGACCACTTGTACACAGTAAGTTGCCTGGGCTTCTACATCATCCAGCTTAGCTATAGAAGCTGTTGTTTCAAAACTCTGCTTCTAAAATGTACAAATTAGTTCAGTAATCAGCATGGATACAAACAGGAATACTATACTTGGAACACTGATAATTTTTAAACTATATTCTGCAAGAAAGATTAGTAATAAGAGTTAAAAAAAAAAAAAGTATGTGCCAAGGCTTATGGCAAACTACCCCAGAACCCTGCAGCAGTTGCAGCAGGTTTTACTTTTCTTAATTTACTTTTACGTTTTACAAATACTTGTTATACTACAACACAGGCTTGCACAGGTTAATAAAGCCACACAGTGTGCAGAGAAAAGGCTTCTCCAGACGTTTCAAATGTCCATACCTTTGAGGAGCATTCTCATTTTCATGCCCAAATTTACCCTTGTACCTGATGTAGGCATGTCCCTATTTTCAGGTTTGATTTACCACTTCACACAATTTTCTGAATTTCCCCTCATCACGTGATTTTTAAAGTTGTCTAGTGCATAGATAAAACACTACATGACCAACCTGCTAGTGGCAACAAATAACCTGCTAGTGGCTAGAATAAATTTAAAGAACAAGGACACACATCTTGCGTCTCTCTTTTTCAGAAACAAAAATACTTTGTGTGCCAAAATTTTGCAATACAATCAGTAAAGTCTACAAATTTAACAGTCTCTTTGACAATGTGCTTATTTTCACATCATTTTTGTCAGACTGTTTTTTAAACATGTTTCTGAGTAGTATCCCACAAGTCTACTGAAAGCAGGAAGAGTTTTATGCTGTTTACTATACATATTTTATGATAACTAGATGTCTGGATTTTTGGCTGGATGCTCCTACTTCTCAAGGGCATTTGTTCCTAATTTCAATGTCTCCAGGTTGAGGGGTTTGGGGCTTACCCAAGGCAATCTACAAAGCTAAATCTCTGGTGAAGGTGGTACAGATGTGAAGGGAAATAGTTCAGTGCATGGATGAGGTGGCATGCTCATTCAGTTACCCAACACAAAACTGCTGAACTATTAAAAGAAATCAAAGAACACATTATCATAGATTCTGTGTATGGTTAAGTGCAATAATCCCCCAACAAACATACAAAAAGGAATAGACCATGAAAGTATGAGGGAGAGGCTACTGCCCTGCCACTGACAGAGGTACAACGCAGCCTTCTCACCAGAAGTGCATGGGTGAGGAAGAGCTGTTCTAGCCAACTGCTGAAAAAGTGTCTGTGTGTGTGTCTCTGTTGGGGGGCATGGCAAGCTCAGACAGGAAATAAAAGCTAGAAAAAAACAGATGAGTATGGAAGTCGGGAGAAAACTGTTGCTGTTGTCAGGCTATATGTGGCAGCTGGAAGGACACATGGCATTCACTGCTCACACGCCAAGTGAATGAGTTAGACGAGGACTCATCTTTACATAGTTACATACTGGAAATGGGAGTGGGAAGAAATTACCATCACAATGAAAACAGAAGGCAGAAGTGGCTCCAATCACTACCAAGTTGAATGTGGAAGCTGAAAGGGAGGTTTGACCACCAACAGACTGTGCATGATAGTTAGAAGAGGCTGTGACTGTCATTATGCTATATGCAGATAGAATGAGGAGCTGCCAGACCAAATCAGGGAGTCCGGAGTGGATCAGATCACACAAACTGATTGTGGGCGTTAACAAAAGGCTCTGATCATTGCTAGAGTGGATGGGAAAAGGCTTAGGTTAAAACATCTCAAGGCCTTCAACACCATTCACAAATCAGGTATTATAGACAAGCTCACCAGCCTGAACATAAACCCCTATGTCACGAGATGGGTTGCCAACTGGCTCATGGACAGAACCCACATAGTAAGAGTTACGGGAGCTAGGTCTGACTAAACCGGTTACAAGTGGCGTTCCTCAGGGCTCAGTCCTAGGACCCCTCCTGTTCGGCATATATTTCTCAGAGGTACAGGCAAGCACAGGAGGACTATGGCTAACCAAGTTCGCAGACGACTGTAAACTAGGGGCTATAATTGACTCTCTGGCTGACACAGACTTCCTCCAAAAGGGTCTCACTGAGACAGATACCTGGTGTCAAAACCATGGCCTCAAGCTAAACGCCAAAACGTGCATAGTCATCCCCTTTGGAAAAAACAAATTACCCACAAACTACCACATAGGTGAGTAGCCCCCTAAATAGGAAGATGTAATAAGGGATCTGGGGACCCAAGTAGATAGTAACCTCTCCTTTGAGGATCACATTGCCAAAGTGGTTAGAAAATTCTTCTATGTGGCCCACCTAATCACAAAAGGGTTTGCATCCAGATCAAAAGAGGTCATTGGGCCCCTCTATGCATCACTCATCAGACCCATCATAGAGTACAATGCCCCATTTGGGATGTACCTTACAAGACACCTGAAAGACCACAGAAGTACCTCACCAAGAGGATCACTGGCCTCAAGCAGATGCCCTATGCAGCTCAACTGAAGAAACTCCAGCTGTACTCAGTTGCATACCGCCTACTCAGAGGTGATCTCTGCCTGACATACAAGGCCATGTCCAACCCAGAACTGATGGACATGCTCCACCTAAAGAAAACCATATCCCCTCGAGCCACACGCTCCAGGGATCTAAACCTCACCACAACAATAAATAGGACGTGCTGGAGGGATATATTCCTGTCCCAGAGACTTCCCATGCTCTGGAACAAGATTCCAATCTACATTAGGCAGAGCTCCTCACTAACCCTCTTCAAGAGAAACCTTGACGAGTGGATGGGAAACAAAGTTTACCCCAGGGATCACTTCAATGCTCTGCTGGACAGAGGCACAGGGAACTAATCTAAGGGGGCGGCGAAAGTTAACACATTCCGGCTAGGCTTATAAATGCCTTCGGGCAGAGAGCTTGGTAACTACCTACGAACATTTGCAAGGTGAGAGAGAGTCTGGAGGGAGCTTGCATTACTTACAGGTGTAGTGTGACAGGACAGACTACAAGTGCTGACAGAGCAGGTTAGGAAGCAAGCCAGCGCCTCTGTAACCAGATGATAACTGAAGAAACAGAATGGTATTATGCTGGGGAGGGCTCTCTCTTTTTGACAAGAACAGTAACTCTTAAATTAACAGGAAGGGCCCATACCATTTAAAAAGCATCCTACAAGCTCTGCTGGCATCACCTATTTAACAGAAATGTTATATTCAAGTTTTTTGACCACAGTAGTAGACTAATCCATTATGGACCCATTTCAGCCACAGCCAGGAGCAAACAGAGTAGATATATATGTACAAAAATGGGCAACAAAGCCAGATACAGATCAGGTATCAAGTATAGAGTAGCAAAGAGAAGTACTTTAGCAAACATTGAAACTAATTAACCACAAAATGACAGCAGACTTTACAAGAAAAGTACTGCAGAAGTACAACATATTCAAAAGATGTAATGAGTCTGTATGACAAAGACAGAGAAGTTGTAAAAAGTACACTGCAGTGAAATTACAGTGTGGTGAAGCAAACTGGGGATTGTTCCAGAAGATTTATCAATAAACTATACAGAGGGCAATTTAGAACCAAATTTAGCAGGAACACCAGGCTGCTTTTAAGAAAGATTGCTTCTCTTGAAAGAGTAAAATGTCTCTTTTCTTCTTAAAGATCACAGGTCAGACATGATACTACAGAGGAAGTGGCCACCATTAAATAGGCCATTCAAGACAGGAAATGTAGGTCACAGAATGAAGAGCCTTTAAGGCAGGAAACACAAGTAATTCAAGGGCAAGGCTCTCTAACAGCTCCCTGATACCCAAGTCAAAAGCCACATCAAATGAAAAAATGGCCAATTGATCAACTTACTGAATCTTTTTCCTCTCTTTTTGCTGTGGATAAAGGCTCTCAAACTTATTCAACTTCAAGGTCAGTGTGCCCTGCAGCAAGGTTACTGTTGAAAATGGTCCCTCAATGAACATGTGCCAGAATAAAACTGTGATTCCAGGAAGATGTCCTGAGAGCAGAAAGATATAGACAAATCAGGTTTGTTGACAGAAGTGGAGAAATAGGTGTGCTTTATAGTACATATGCCTTTCGTGTCAAAGTTATCAAAATTGCCTTCAAAAAAAAAAACCAACATGCAAGATGCAAAATAACCAGGTTGCCTGCCATATTCTCATGCAGACAAAATTCATGGTCAAGTGTTCTGAGAGGGGTGACAGCTTCTCCAAAGCACAGTCCATTAAGCTTGACCGATATCATGTCATGACCAAGTGCAATGGGTACTCTGGTTTCCTCCCACATTCTAAAGACATGGGTCTGGAGCATTTCTCCCCGGGCCACCACTGAAAACAGGCTCTGTGGAACCTAGTCGGACTTTCCCGGTCAACAAATGTTAAATAAATAAATAAATGAGTGTTAAACCTGGTGGACTTCTTTGAGACGGTCACCAAGGCCCTGGAAGAGGGGAAATCTGTGCACACAGCCTACCTAGACTTGGCCAAGGCTTTTAACACTATCCCCCACTTAGGCATCATTGACAAAAAAAACCCAGCTAGGTATCAGCCCTTATACTGTTAGATGCGTCACTAACTGGCTCACCAATAGGACACAGTCAAAATAGGGGAATCCACTTCTAACAGCAGACCGGGATCAGTCCTAGGACCTTCTACTGTTTGGAATCTACTTCGACGTACAAGCAAAAACTAAAGGTCTGTGGCTGACAAAGTTTGCTGATGACTGCAAACAATGAGCAGTTACAGAATCGCCAAATGATGTCAACATCCTACAAGAAGGTCTTACCAAAACAAATGATTGTTGCCACAGTCATGGCCTTAAACTCAATGCAAAAAAATGTATCATCCCTTTCAGTACGAGTGATGTTCCTGCTAACTACCACATCAATAGCAACACCCTAAGTATGCACTCAGTGGTGAGAGACTGGGCACACAGGTTGACAGCAATCTTGCCTTTGATCACAAAGTCTCCCGCACTGGTAAGAAGGGCATTCTATATTGCTGATCTCATAGGTAAGGGCATTGCCTCCAGAAGAAAAGAAGTTACAACTTCCTTGTACTCTTCCCTCCTCAGCTCAATAATGAGTAAAACACCCCCTTTTGGTATGTACCTTTCCAAGCACCTGCAGCAATTGCAGTGACCACAGAGGTTCCTCACAAGGAAAATTCAAGGTCTTCAGCATCTATCCTATCAGGATAATCTGAAATCACTGTCACTTTATTCTGTTTCACACAGACTACTCAAGGCGATCTCTGCCTTGTATACAAGGCAATCTCGGACCCTGCTTTATTGGAAATGCTGCATATCTGCAAGTCAAATGGTACACAGGTTACTTGCTCTAAAGACCATAACCTGGTATGTGACATTAACAAAACCTGCTGGAGGGACAGATTTGTCTCCTAGAGGTTACCACACCTTTAGAACAGACTCCCACTTCATGTCAAACAGAGCACCTCATTGTCCCTCTTCAAATGCAATCTGGACGATTTAATGGGTAACCGTAAATTCACCCTGGGTGTTCCACCGGAGTCTGTGGAAATAAGCGTAGAACTTGGCTAGGCTTGTAAGGGCCCTAGGGCCGTTAGCCTAGTAAAGTCCTATGAATCAAAGTTATACCTATAACTAATACAACACACCTATAATCTTTACATTAAAGATATAAAAGGGTTAAGAAAAAAACAAACACTAGTAATAATTATAAGAGAGACTTTCACTTACTATGGCAATACAGAGCCCTTGGAACACATGGCTGAAAAGTTCAGGCAGCAAATGAGATCTGATGTACTTTAGTGGACTGGAAGGAATTATGGGTAGGGGAGGAGTCAGAACCTTGGATCCATAGCTTTAGAATAAGACACCGAGGTTGGATCCTTGGATAAGACAACCCAAAGTCTGAATCAGATAAAACCACACATCGGATCTACTGCATCTAAAACAGAAAGCAGGCTACAATAAAACAATGAAATCCAAAACCAAACATTGGCAACGCATCACTCATAACTACACGAGTGTCATCATCAAAAAGATCTACTTACTGTTATTTCTTGACTGTCAAGAGTTTGGGGAGATACCCTTAAGCTCAGCCTGTATACAACTAAAGAAAAACTAATGTCTATATTGTTGGCTTTGCTTAATCATTACATTCTTGCAGTTGCTACCCCAGGTTGTTCCTGAAAATGGACCACTGCGATCAGTGCACACTGATCAATGAATCAATTATTTTTTTTCAAAATTTTGCTACATTTCTAAAATTGGAAATGCAAGTAAGTGCTAAATTAACAGCACCAGCACTTAAAATGTTGGAGTTTGTGGCATTTTTCCCGAATTATTTTTTTGTCCAACTCTGGAGAAAAAGTTGAGAGGTATGCAGAGCATCTCACACAACTGCATTTTCTTTGGGAAGGAATCTCCAAACAGTACTTGTAACTTCTGTGTAGAAAATTCCAAGCAATTCAGAAATAACTTGGGTGGTGGAGAGCTAAGCCACGATAAAGAAGTTATGTACCTACCATAACGTTCCATGTTAGTTGTCTTCATCTCGTTCCATGTTAGTTGTCTTCATCTTGCCTTCTTTCTTGCTGGTTGGGGATCGGAGCCAATCCTCGGCTCCGACTCGGCCATCTTCAATAGGTCGAGAGCTGTTTACTGGCTCGAGGCTACCCCTTATCCCATAATGCCTAGCGATAGCTACCCAGATACATTTGAAATAGCTAAGTCCAGACATAGCAAGAGAATAAACCAGTCCAAAAAATAGGTTGACTAAACCTGCCCTATTCTAAGTCAGTAGAGGAAAAACAACAGAACACCCAAGCCAGTGAAATGGTAACTCCTCTCGGTCCACTAGGACAGGGGGACGGAGGGTGGGACGCAAGAAAGAAGGCGAGATGAAGACAACATGGAACGTTATGGTAGGTACATAACTTCTTTATGTTAAGTTGTCTATCTCACCTTCATTCTTGCTGGTTGGGACAGCGTCCCTAGCACCTAATATCCTGGGTGGCTCAGTGTAACAGACTTCAGAACAGTGGGACCAAAGTCAGCTCTGCTTCTGGAGACCATATTCAGTTTGTAATGAGAAATAAAGGTATGAGGATTTGCCGACATGGTGGCTGCACAGATGGAATCCATGGGCAACCTAGACTGGAAGGCTACAGAGGTGGCCAAGGCCCTAGTAGAATGACCTTTCGGTTTGATCGGTAACTCTGTTCCGTAACTGATAAATGAAAGTAATAGTGTGAGATAACCATCTAGACAAGGTTACCTTGGAAACTGGTAGACCTTGTTTGTCTAAGGCATAAGAAAGGAATAATTGGTCCGACTTCCTTATTTCTTTAGTTCTGTGCAGGTAAAATAGCAATTGTCTATGCACGCCCAATTGGTGTCATTTGTACTCTGCCTTGTTGGTGTGATTAGGGAAAAACACAGGAAGATCTATAGATTGGTTTAAATTATTTTCTGAGCAGACTTTAGGAAGAAACGAAGGATTAGTCCTCAGAGCAACCCTGTCCTTATGAAAAACCAAGTATGGAGGACGAACACATAGTGCCTGAGGTTCGGAGATGCATCTAGCTGAAGTAATAGCTACCAGAAAGAGTGTCTTCCAAGATAGAAACTTAATGGAGCAGGACGCTGCTGGTTCAAAAGGGGGCAGAATTAAGGAAGTTAAGACTAAATTACGGTCCCAAGGAGGAGGGGAATCTCTCACTGGAGGCCTAAGAATAGTTGTCCCTCTCAAAAGCTTTACAGAGCTTATGAGACAATGTTAAAATTTGACAAACCAACATGAAAGTTAGAAATGGCCGCTAATTGTACCCTGATCATAGCGGAAGCGGACCCGGAGTGAAAAAGTTGTGCTAGGAATTCCAAATTTTGTGGACTGGGGCTGAAAAGGGATCCACATTCCTAGCCTTTGCCCAACAAGAAAAACGTTTCCATTTGCTAGCATAAGTTTTCCTGGTTGTAGACTTGTGAGAGGAGATGATAATCTCACGCACTGCTGGGGAAATGCTGGAAAGCCTGGCTAAGGTTGGAAGTGGAGCAACCAAGCTGTGAGCTGGAGAGTTTGTAGGGACTGATGCGACCCACCTGATTGATGAATCAGATCATCTGGAATTGGGTCCAGAGTCCAGGGTTGATCGCGAAGGTAATGGTGCAGGAACGGGAACTACACCGGTCGAGGCCTGTAGGGGGCAATGAGGATTATTTTGCAACCCAACGATTTTGCTTTCTGTACGAGTTTCGGTATCAGGGGAAATGGAGGAAAAGCATAAAGAAGTCCGAGGCCAATCATGGACTAGAGCATCTCTGGGTATGTAACCTGGAAGCGGAAGAAGGGAGAAGTAGTTGCTGCATTTGCTGTTGAAGGGGGTGGCAAAAATCTCAGCAAGGCTGTCCCCATTTGCGGAAGATAAGATCCGCAACCTCCTGATTTAGAGACCACTCGTGAGGCATGAGGATAGCTCTGCTGAGCCTTTCTGCTATGACGTTGGATCTCCCAGGGATGTGCATTGCAATCAGAAAACGTTGGGAGGAAATCGCCCATTGCCACAGTCTGAGTGCTTCTCGACACAGGTGGTAGGTTCTGGTTCCACCCTGCTTGTTGATGTACTGACAACTAACTGACATGTTGTGTGTTTGAATTGCAATGGTCCCAGAAGGAAGATAGTCTTGAAGGGCTTGTAATGCCAGGAGCACGGCTCTCATTTCCAGGACGTTTATGTGCAGATGGTACTCGTGAGGTTGCCAAGTGTCTTGGACTGTCCTGCCCAGATAATGCCCCCCCCCCCATCAGGGAGGTGTCTGTCGTCACTGTGGCTACTGGAGGGGGTTGTATGAAAGGTCTGCCCTGAGTAACTAGTGGGGAGACCATCCACCAAGAAAGATGTCTTTTGCATGCATCCGTGATCAGGATCATGCGAGTCATGGGTAGGTCTTGGAAGGACCACTGTGTGAACAGAAGCCACTGAAGAATCCTCATATGAGAACACGCTAGTGGGATCAGAATGGCTGCTGCATGGAACCCAGAGTTTGAAGGATGAACCTGACTTGGATCCTTTTGCTCTGTATTAGAATCTGTACTTGCTGACGAATTGTGGACACCCTTTCTGGCAGCAGCCTTGCGGGCATGTTCCTTGGGTCTAAGTCTGCTCCTATGTAAGTGATAGATTGACAGGGTAAAAAGGCAGATTTTTTGAAATTTATTGTAATGCCTAGCTGGGAGCAGATTGTGATTGTGTAGTCCCTGGCTTGTAGGAGTTGATGCCTGGTGATAGCAATGAGGAGCCAGTCGTCTAGATATGGAAACACCTGGAATCCTTGATGTCTCAGGTGAGCCGTGACCACTGCCATACATTTGGTGAACACCCTGGGGGCTGTGGTGAGACCAAAGGGCAGAGCTTTAAACTGACGACTGGCTCCCAGACGGAAGCGAAGATATCTCCTGGAGCACCTGTCCATCTTGATATGGTAGTACGCGTCCTGAAGATCTATTGAGCACATCCAATTGTCCTGACCCAGAAAGGGTAGAATGGACTGTAGCGTGACCATCCGAAACTTTGTTCTTTGTACAGATCTGTTTAGTCTGCTGAGATCCGGAATTGGTCTCCAGTCCCCTGTCTTTTTTGGTACCAAAAAGAACCTTGAGTAAGTTCCGGATCCGTGCTGGTCTGCCGGGACTTACTGGATGACTCTTTCTAGCAGTTTTGAAATTTCTATTACTGCTTGGTCCTTCAGACTGGGTGAAACATCTGGAAGGGATTTCTTTGACGGTAAGGGGGACTGATGGAAGGGAATTCTGTAACCTCCAGATATAAAAGACCATACCCATCTGTCTAGTGTTAGATTTTGCCAGGCTTTTGGGTACAGTGAAAGTCTTCCCCCGACTGCCTCCATAGGTGAGCAGCCGGGCAACCTTTCAGGGATGCTGAAAGGGCTTATCAGAGAAAGATTCTCTGTTGCCCTGGTTCTGCAGACCCCCTCTGCCATGAGGGCGGCATCTGTTGTTATTGTTTCCCCCTCTGCCTCTGGAGGAAAAAAATCGCTACGTGTGTCAGGCAAGGCTCCCTGAGATTTTCGGAACCACATCTTGCCACTCTTCTGACCCTTGGGGTAAGGTCTAGAGGGAGTGGAAAAATGGACTTCCACGGCAGAGAGAGTCTTGCCTTCTTGCTCACACCTAGTCAAAATGTCTTTCACCTGTGGTCCAAAAAGAAAGGAACCATCAAAGGGGGTGTTGGTGAAGGATGCTCGAAAGGGTTCCACAAAGTTACACAGCCGCATCCATGCATGCCTAAGGGCCACACCCATACCTGCGGCTCTACTCACCCCATCAGCTGCATAGGAAATGAGCCTCATGGAGGAGTTAACTATAGAATTAAGCGTCGTCAGCTGGGAAGCTGCTTTAGCTTGAGCTTCCTCAGCTGATGGATCTTGAAGGGTACTTCCGAGCTCTTTAAGGAGATCCCTTTGAAGTCGGGTAAAATGACACAAGTAGTTCAGTGACCTCATAGAGAAGGTCGCTGAAGCGAACATTCGCTTCCCGTTATCTGTCCATCATCCTAGTGGCCGGCCTTAGGCATAGGCCAACTAGGCGGCCGCCTAGGGCGCCACTCTAGCAGGGGCACTTTTCAAGTATTTATTTGGTGTAGGTAGATCAGGATGGGGGCACCAGGTAATGAGTTGGGGGGGCGCCGTGGAGCTCTTTTGCCTAGGGCACCAGTTGACCTAGGGCCGCTCCTTGTTCATAGGTTCATACTAGGCTATCTGCCCTGAGGCAATTATAAGCCTAGCCCGATTCTATATGGCTTACACCACCCCTTGATTTGAGTATAATGTGCCCTTTTTAAGGTTTAGTTTACTGTGCCTCTGTCTAATAGTGACACGGGAGTAATCCCTGGGACAAACCTACGATTCCCCCATCCACCTATCGAGATTCTTCTTGAAGAGATTCAGTTAGGGAATGGACAGACAAAGAGATCTCCGCTAATTCTTTTTTGGTGGCTGCTGCTACCACCATGGCATCAACAGGAACACCTTTAGTACGGAATTGCTTATCCTGGGGTGCTGTAATGAATTTACCAGGTCTCCTCGGAGTTGGTTCCACTGCATCCGGAGCTGACCAAGCCTTTCGAGCCACCACTGCCATAAGTGGATCAAAAGGCGGAGACACCCAGGAGGTGGAAAGTCGAGAACCGAAGGCATCCAGAAATACAGACTCATCCTCAGTAGGGGGTAGGGGGTTCCAGTTCTCCCTCTGCTTAAGCATTTCCAGGATGTCCTAGAAGGAAACATCTTCAGAGGGGGATCTCGGGGACCCTTCCGAATCATCTAAGTCTGTATCAGAAGCGACAGACTCAGGGGAGTCAATGTGCTTCCTCTTACACTTTTTCTTCTGAGGGAGCACATCTGAGTGATCAGGAGAGGCCTCAGAAGAGGAGGAAACACCCAATGGGGTGTCCTGGAGCATCGGTTCCCTACGCTTATGGTCTGGAGGAGGAGCAGAGATTGGCACAGGCACTACAGGGGACGGAGCCGGTGGGGCTGAAAGTGGAGCTGACTCAGTGGACAGCACACTACGCATGACATCAAAGGCACTCCTGCCCCGATGCAGAGAAAGCACCAGTTTCGAAGAAATAGGAATCTTCCTCTGCACCGAGGGGGACGGCTCTGAGGCCGATGTGGGAGCCGAGCTCACCTGCGCCGAAGCTCCGAGAGGGAGAATGGGGTCGGATAAGGGTCCGATGCCACTCGACCCCTCGGAGCCGACAAGGGAGTCCCGACGCCTAGATCCCTCGATGGAAGGTACCGCCGAGGGAATCGGAGCTGACGTTGGAACTGAAGGAGATAGAGTTATCGGAGCCGACGGTTCCACTACTCTAACCCAAACAAACTTCGGCTCCGAACTCACTGGAGTCGGAGGAGGAACACAGAGAGAAGTGGACAGAGCAGATTATCTGTTGAGGAGGGCTGGACAACAATTTAGGTAGTGCCTGCGACTTTAGCAACCTACTGACCACTCTCTCCACATTATGATCTGACAGCCTAGAGGATCGAGAGGAGTGAGAGGATCGGTGACTACGCTCGCTCTTAAGTAAAGGAGACCGAGGAGCCGAATGCACAGACTCTAGGGAAGGGGGCCTCAGCCTCTTGTGGCTCTGCAAAGGCTCCGAAGTCTCTGATGGAGCCGATGGGGAGATAGTCTTGTCAGTGCCAGCCGGGACCGACTTCAAAGGTAAATCCTGAACCAAAAAGACGGCTCAGAACTTTGAGCCGACGGCTTAGTGGATTTAGGGGATTTCACTGTCTGTGAGCTCTTGGCCGGTGAATCCTGGGGTTTTAAAAGACCCCTAAGAATGAGCTTATTCTTACGCTCCTGCAGGACTCTTGGACTAAAGGCATGGCAAACAGAACAAGAGTCCTGCAAGTGCACAGCGCCTAAACAGACGCAAGTGTGCCCATCTGTCAGACATTTTCTGACAGCATGAGTCACACATCTTGAACCCAGAAACCTTGGATTCCTTTGACATACTTTACAGTAGAAAGAAACCAATTATAGCAACAATAACAAGAAGCAATATACAGTCTACAAAAAACACACCTAATAGAAAGACTATAGAAAAAAATTTTTTTTTTTATATAGATAATAGGAAAGCCTCTAATTTAAACGGCTAGCCTACAAGAACGAGGAAAGCCTCTAACTTAAACGGCTAACCTGACAAGAAAAAGCGGAGGGAGAATTCTCTAAGTTAAACGAATTCTACAAAGAGATACTGTAAGATAAACAGTTTTCTATCACAGAAACAAAACTATCGCCAATAATAAAAGTACTAGAAAAGTTAAATTCTATTGATAAAATTACACAAAAAAACTCTATACAAGCATGAGCCAAAAAAACGACACCTCGCAGCTGAAGTGGCAAATGAGATCTGGATAGCTATCGCTAGGCATCATGGGATAAGGGGTAGCCTCGAGCCAGTAAACAGCTCGAGCTATTGAAAATGGCCAAGTCGGAGCAGAGGATTGACTCTGATCCCCAACCAGCAAGAATGAAGGCGAGATAGAAAACTTAACATCCACTGTTAGCAGTGCCTTAACAAAGGACCATCTGATTCCCATACTAACTACATAGCATTTACTTTATAAAACAGTTTGTACCTTTGACAAAGATTAAGCTTTACACAATCTCTTGCTAAAACATTATTAAAATAAGTAGCAACTATGGAAACAGCTCTGGTAGAATGTGTTTTAACAGTGCCTTCCAGTACCTGGTAAAGCAAAAGGCAATAAAATTGACATCACATTTTCCTAAAATATACTTCAAAGGGGAAGACCTTTAAGTAAGCATAACAGTGCTCGTAAAAGCAAAGTATTTACTAAGACCAAAATGGCCACAGTTTTACAGAGTAATAGCAATCCTGAGGGCCAAATAGCAATAAAAAGATGCAAGCAAAACAGAGGCACATAGAAAGTAAAAGGTGAATTTTAAATTATTAAGTAAATTATGCCAAATTAACATTAACTAAAATTAAAATGATGACTTTAGACATTCAACAATGCAACCAAAAAAACATACCTTTTCGGTGTTCTTCACCCAATAATGTACCATGTACTTAAGCTCCACAGGCAGAAATCGCACACTCCGATTCTCACTTTCATTCACAGGATCATGTATAAATATATGCAGTGCACCAGATCTCGACTCTAACTGCACCTGTCGAGGGGGCCCAATCGTGGCTAAAATTACAAAAGTGTGATTTAACAACATGAACATAACCCCATTTTTGCTATGACAGTGTCCAGCAATTGCCTAAATTAAAACTGTTTTTACTTAATTTCTTGGATTCCAGTTGAAAGATGTAGTTCTCCATATCACCAATCATTAATGATGCACTCTAGGATGTTGATTAGTGCACCTATGTGGAAGGCTTCCATAAGGAGATTGGTACCAAATTGTGCAGCTAAATGGTGCAGAGGGAGGGGCCTTGAGTATGACCCAGATGACCAGGGTGGATGGGCATGGAGACTAGAGAAGCCAACAAATGGGAAGGGGAAATGACTGGCCATGTTTGCCCTACCCATCTCAGGGTAGGCTAGGAGCATAAGTGTGTTAGGGATATGTATCTACTAGATGATTCAATTGTGGAGACTAGGAAATCAAGTGGGAAGCATTAACTTCATAGACAGTAGTACGGTCAGCAAAGGGTACCTCTTGTAAGAAACTGTCTCCACACTGCACACAATGATATAACCATTTGAAATGTTGTAACCTGGTATAGCTAGTCCTGAAACATGGAGACTGAATGGCTAAAAAAAATGGACTTGCATGCACTATGTCAGAGATGACTACTACTTGGAATCTTCCCTTTTCTCCGAGATATGGCGATCTCAAAGTTGGTATATACAAGTTGTGTGTGTGTGTGTGTGTGTGTGTGTGTGTGTGTGTGGGTGGGGAGGGCTTTCTCCTTAGCCTGCTCTGCATCCAAAAATATATTAAATACTTTCTGAAGACAGCTGGATACAGAAACTTGAATCTCACACCTGCCTCTCAACATTCACTGACTGCAGAGATAAATCTGCTTTCTCTTCTGCCTGGGAAACTGCGAAAAAGCATTTTCCACAAATGCTCTGGTGTCCCCGATCAATTTTCCTTTCTGCCACCATTTTGCCAGAAGCAGCTTCTTCTGTGGGTATGAATACATCTTTACTAATATAAATCTTGGCTAGTTTATCATGGTTAAATTTGGAGCACGCGCACAGTGTGTTCTCTCAATTAACAAATACTGATGTGGAATACCAGTCTACTTGCTTAACTGTACTTTCATAAAGTTAATACATTCTTTCCAGTTTCAGTTCTCAATCTTCTAAGTATTTTTAAAACAGTTCTTCTAGAGAACTCTCATATTTAGCCAGGCGTTCCACTTTTCAACCTCCGATTTCTTTAGTTCAATCATCTTCTCTGAATATCTGCTTAAAAACTGTTTTCCCATTATTTCCAGCCTTTTGCCACTTGACTTTATGGGTTCATTGGCAAGTACTAGGCTTGCTGCCCTTGTGGATCAATTTCCTTTTTTGGGCTTGAACCGTGCTACTAGGGCTCAATGAAATGATTGCTATTTTTTGTTTATTAAAATTAAAATCTTAAAGTAATTTTAAATGTCATTGATTTTTAATTTAAATTTCTGATGATTTTATAAGATGTAATTTATTATTTTTCATGTTGATTTAGCGGTTTTAATCTTATTGGCTAATTCATATCATGTGATCATGATACCACCTATTTAAACCTTGTTAATTACTTGTGTTTTCTCATAAAGTCAAGGTTTGTCAATGAAAGCACTAAAAACTACAAGTATTTGATTCATTAAACAATTGCGTGATTAATTCAGTAATGGCTTGGTGAACTTTTTTAAGTTTAGTGGCTTGAATTAACTTATCCCATTTGGTTATAGACTGGCCTTACCCATCCCATCTCATGATCGAGGACTACAGATTACCCCTAATTAGATGGGTAATAGGAAATTCACCCCGGGGATCACTTCTGTGGTTCTACTTGACAGGGGCACAGGAAAATAATTTTCTGTGGGTGGCGAAGGCCAGGGTACCTTTTTGGCTAGGCTTGTATAGGCCTTAGGGCCAATAGCCTAGTACCTACCTATGAACTGGGCGCATACCATAGATAATTTGAGGGAACCCATACATGGGATAAAGCATTTAGGAGCTGCCTCTGTCCATTAGTAGAATAGGGGATAGTCCTGGGGTAAATTTTCAGTTTTCCATCCATAAATCCAATTTACACTTGAATATGGACAAGAATGAACTTTTGTTTTATGTGGATGGGTAAGTTTGTTCCAGAGCAGCGGTATCCTCTGCTAGACATCCCTGTCCCTCCAAATAATTCTATTGACATTAAAGAAGAGGTTTAGATCCCGAGGCAGAGCATTTCTGATGCAATGACTTGCTGATATATATACTTATCAGCACTGGGTCAGAGGTTGCCTTGAATGCCAGACACAGGTCACCTCTTAGCAGTGTTTAGGATACAGAGTTTAGTGACAGGGCTTTGAGTTGGTCCACGAAGAACATGTTGTTTAGGCCTAGAACTTTTTAGTAACTTATCTCTGTGGACCTTCCAGTTGTTGCATATATCTGGACAGATGCATGCCAAAGGGGGCATTATATTCACTGACCATCCCAATGAGGGCCAAGTAAAGGCAGGCAATGACATCCCTAAATCTAGTCACAATCCCTTTGTTTATAAGCTGCAATATTTACAAATATCACATACTGTAAATAATTACATATATTTTATATAAATAAGTTTTATTTATATATTCCTCCAGTGCTTTACTTATTTTAAGCACCTCAGAGTGTATTTATTTTTCCTCCCTTCTAACTCGGTGGAAGATACTTCCTGTACTAAAGCTGAAACCTGAACTGCTTTACGCTGAGCAGCTGTAAGCCTCCTCACATCCAGGAATTTCTGCCTTCTCCTTTTCCAGCTGATATTCCCTATATTCAAATTTCACAGCAGCAGAACAATACAAACAGCAGAGAAGAAGACTGAGGACTGTGACTTACAGAACTGTACTTTCCTCTTCCTTCTGAGTAAGAATTTACCATAACAGTAGATGTCCTACTGATTACTTTTGTAGTATTCTTGACAAATGGGTTGACATTGCCAATATCCGGCCAGGGTACTAATGCATCAACCATACAATCTCAGCTTGTATGCGGTGGGGTATAATGACAAACAAGGACAACCTTCAAGTCAGTGGCCTGAAGATTACTGAGAGATAAGGCTGGTCAGCTAGGAGAGGTGTAGCTCAAAGTGATAAGAAAACTCGTCCCATACCCATGGGAGAGAACCAAAGCTAGAGGAAAGGGGGAGACACAACTGAAGATGGAGGTGAGGTACAGAACAGGAGATGGCGGATGGGATGGAATACTGCAACAGTGATTAGTAGGACATCTACTGTTATGGTAAGTTCTCAAACAACTGTATTATGTCCTGACTGAAATCACTGTTGCAGTATTCCTGACAAATGGGTGATTTCCAAAGGTGAAGGAGGAAAGGGTGGTTGGCTATCAAGTAGACGAGTTCTCAAGCAGTCCAGAGAGGACTGACATAGCATACACTGCCCTGGGCCTGTAAAAGGCATCACTTTTGGTGTGTTTGGTGAAGCTGTGCACAGAGGACCAAGTAGCCACCTCCAAGATAGATTTGGAGTCTATTCCTTTGTGGAAAGCTCTTGAGGAAGCAACAGTTCTAGTGGAATGAACTTTAGTGCAGGAAGGCAGAGTCTTACTGTAGTGTGAACAGCAGAGAGCGAGCCTTAGAAATCCAGGTTTCAATAATTTGTTTAGAGAATGGCTGACCCAGCTTACAGGGCATAAAGGATGCAAAAAGCTGGTCAGTCTTTCTGATGGATTTAGTTTTGTCTAGGTAAAATCTGAGTTGCATGTGAATGTCAAGATAATATAATATTCTTACCCCTTTGTCTAGGGATTGGGAAAAAAATTGTGGAGAGACGAATAGCCTGATCGAGAGAGAGCATGTTCACTACCTTACGCATGAAGGATGGTTAGCATTGAGACTCACCCTGTCTTTGTGAAAAAGGAAGGAATGACCATGAGAGGTTACAGCACAGAAATTCTCCAGGCAGAGGTGAGGGCCAAGAAGAGGATGGTTTTCCAAGTGCAGAATTTTAAAGCAGCAGTTAGAAAACATACTCTGCCTCCCTTTCAAACACAAAATTAAGTTCTCATGGGGGAGAGATGGGTTTCCTTGAAGGGTTAAGTTTCTGAGGAAAAGCTTGACCTCTAGCCTAGTCATAAGTGGCAAACTAAGGAGGAAGCAAGTACGAATAGCAAACAAAATTAGCTTCTGTGGAAGGCCAGGCCAGGCTTGATTTAAGAGGTCTGCAGAGGTAATGCAGATTTGTAGGAACCTGTGCTAAGAGTAGATCCTATGTTTGCAACACCAGAAAGAAAGAAAAAAAATGCTTTCACTCTGCAATGCAAGACTTTATAGCAGTAGGTTTCCTAAACTCTTGTAGGACTTGTACAACCTCTTCAGAGAGAAAAGATCTATGAAGGATTAAAATGCTACCATCCATAGGGTCGAGATGGAAGATTCAGGTGGAGCAGCAATGTCTTACTAGGTCATAAGGAACAGTTGTGGAGAGATTATCCTGTAAATTTTCCTTTATCAGAGGGAACCACCCTTAGGTGAAAGAGTAAGGGGAAAGTACAGTTGTGTACATTTACCATAAATGCAGATATTCCAGTATACGCACTATTGCAGTCCTAACTTGTGTGATTTCCTGCCATGGAAGCCCTTGGCTGGCCTGACTACTAGAATATTTTCTCCTCCTCCTAAAGCCAGCGGACACCCTCACCTACATCACTATTTCTGGATATAATGGGGGTTCAGCTGGCACCATGACCTCAGTACTTTCTTGCTCCCAACAGGTAGGAGCCCCCCAGCATGTCCTTAAGGTCAGGGGCCCAACTGCTAAAGAATAGTACAGTTGTTTACCTACCATAAATGTAGATGTTCGAGTGTATTCACTGTTGCAGTCAATACACTTGGGTTATCCTGCTAGCAGGCTACCCGCAGTCTGCCAGAGTTCCAAAGTCTAGGTCCAGCGTCGGTTGCTGTCGCCTCTTCCCTGACGTCAGTGCGCCAGGGGTATAAAAGATGCAACCGACACCATTTTCTTCAGTTTTTCTTGCCTCACATGTCAGGTGTCCCCAAATAGGAAGGCTGTAAAAAAGTATGCCAAAAAGCATGCATGTACTAAAATAAATATTTCCTTCATTGCAAGCAAATTCACCACATAGGTTGTATAGAGTTGAGAAGTACAGAAAAGTCCGAGCAATGAAAAGGGGAATGGTGGTTGGGTAACCTGGACTGCAACAGTGAATACACTCGAACATCTACATTTATGGTAGGTACACAACTGTACTATGTTCATCGTGTTTCACTGTTGCAGTCATTACACTTGGGTTGAATCCCAAAGCTGAGGTTGGGTGGCTGGGCCTAAATAGGATTAGGAGAGGCTACCAGGCCCTGCAGAACTGCAGTGGCAAAGCCTGCTCTGGATCTGGAGTAGAGAGGTAAGTGGTAGTGCTTGGTGAAAGTGTGCACTGAACTCCAAGTTGCAGCTCCTAAAATGTCTTTGGTTGGTACTCCTCTGAGAAAGGCTGCTGAAGTGGCTGCTGCTCTGGTAGAATGCGGCCTAATGCCCTTAGGCACTGTTTTGCCATGTTGTGCATAACAGAAGCGAATGCAGTGTCCTATCCATTTTGAAATAGTCTGCTTTGAGATAGGCTTTCCATGTGATCCTGCAGCATAAGCTACAAACAGTTGCTCAGTTTTTCTGAAAGCTTTTGTTTTGTCCAAGTAGAATCGCAGCTGTCTGTGTATGTCCAAAGCGTGCAGAAGTCTCTCCCCTTTATTCTGGGGATTTGGATAGAAAGTTGGCAAATGAATGGTTTGGTTAAGAGCCACACTGGAAACCATCTTTGGCATAAATGTTGGGTTTGTCCTCAGAGAGACCCTGTCCTGGTGAAAAATGATGAAAGGTTCCACTGCCATTAATGCCTGTAACTCTCAGACTCTTCTTGCTGAAGTTATTGCTACGAGCAGAGCAGTTTTCCATAAGAATTTTATATCAGCTGTGCTGGCTGGCTCAAAAGGAGGCAGTGTGAGCTTTTCTAAAACAAAATTGAGGTCCCAAGTAGGTATTGGTGCTCTCCTTGGGGGGTCTTATGTTTTTTGCCCCTCTGAGGTGCTGCCTTAGTAGTGGATGTGAAAAAATAGGGGGTTCCGTATTGCAATGAGCTGAAATGGCAGAGACATGGATCTTAACAGAGAAGGATAGGCCTTTATCCAGCATCTCAGTTAGGTATTGTAAAATCTGAGGTATATTTGGAATAAGTGGTTTGAGTCCTTGTGCCTGGTTCCAAACACAGAATCTCTTCCATTTTTTTGCATAAGATTTCCTAGTGCTGGGCCTCCTGGCTTCTAAAATGACATCCATAACAGCTTTAGAGAGAGGTGTGGTCTGAGTGGCTATATTACCTGCCATGCAGCCAGATTTAAGGTTCTGAATTGACTCTGCAGAATCTGATTGTTTTGTTGAGTCAAAAGATGAGGTATTTGAGGTAAAGGCCAGGCTGGGCCTGCAGACAAGCTCTTTAGGACTGGGTACCAGTGCTGGTGTGGCCAGTCTGGGGCAATCAGGATCATTTTTGGCATCTTGTCTGACTTTTAGGAGCACCTTGGGAAGAAGAGGCAGTGGAGGGAAGGCATAAACTGTCAGGGTTTTCCAGCTGAATGACAGAGCATCCACTTTCCATGCTTGTGAGTGATAAGTTCTTGTGCAGAATTTCTGTAGTTGGTAGTTGTGAGGGGAGGCAAAAAGATCTATGTCTGGGCGTCCCCATTTCCTTGTTATCATGCTGAAGACCTGAGGATTTAGTTTCCATTCATGAGGATCCATGAGATTTCTGCTTAGTTCGTCTGCCAGTGTATTTTCCGTTCCTGGCAGGAATTGTGCCTGCAGATGTACTTGATAGGTTAGTGCTGTGTTCCACAAAGTCATGGCTTGCCTGCAGAGGGGGTAGGAATGCGTGCCACCTTACTTGTTTATGTACCACATAACTGTGGTATTGTCAGTCTTTAGTAATAATTGTCCTGGATGTAGTAGGTCCTTGAAAGCAGTCAGGGCATTCTGTACTGCTAGCATCTCTTTTTGATTGATGTGAAGATGCATTTGTTCCTTGGGCCACGTGCCCTGAATACATTTTCCTGCCATGTGTGCCCCCCCAGGCATAATCAGAAGCATCTGTTGTTATTGTCTGCCTGGCTGTGGGTAAGGTGAAAGGCTGTCCCTTGTTGTGGTGACAGTCCTGGGACCACCATCGAAACTCCTGTTGTAGGCAGGGAATTAAAGTAATTATTGTTTCCAGGCTGTGGCAATGTTGAGTCCAAACACTTTTTAGATGCCATTGTAGTTTCCTCATATGCAGTCTTGCATATGGAATTATTAGAATGCAGGTTGCCATGAAGCCCAGGGCCTGCAGAATTTTTCGTGCAGGGAGCTGGGTCTTTGTTGCCATCATTTGAAAGTAATGAGTCAGTTGCCTTTGCTTGTCTGGCATGAGATAAGCCATCTGGGCAGTTGTATTAAAGCTTGCACCCAGGAATATTATCTCGAGAGGGCACTAGTTTTGATTTATTTTCGTTTACTGTGTACCCTAGGCAAATTAGTAATCTTTTTACAAACACCAGATGTTTTAGAAGAATGTCCTTGCTCTCTGCTTGAATAAGGCAGTCGTCCAAGTAAGGATATATTTGTATTCCTCTTTCTCTGCAAAATGCAATTACTGGTGCCAGGCATTTTGTGAAGACCCTGGGCACAGTAGATAAGCCAAAGGGCAGTGCAGAGAATTGGTAATGCATTGAGCCAGCTACGAATCTGAGGTATCTTCTGAAAGATTGTCTGATTGGGACATGCAGGTATGCCTCCTTGAGGTCCAAAGTAACTAGCCAAGCCTATTTGCCAAGCATGGGTAGAAGTTGCTGCAGTGTTAACATTTTGAATTTTGGAACATCTAGGAAAGTATTTAGGATTGACAGGTCCAGTATTGGTCTCCAGGCTTTGTCCTTTCTGGGTACTAGGAAAAGTCGAGTAAAATCCTTGTCCCTGTTCTTGCTGTGGTACTCTTTGAATAGCTCCCATGTCCATGACAGCAGCAAATTTGTTTTCGTGCCTCTGCCCATTGGTTTTGTGGCAGGTCCAGCATACCTTTTGATTTTGGAAGGGTGTGAAAGTGGAACCTGTAACCCTGAGAAACAATATTCAGTACCCATTTGTCCTGGGTGATTATGTGCCAGTTTTGTGAGAAAAGTGCTAGCTTCCCCACTAGGGGTGCTGCCAAAAGGTAAGGGCTTGGCATTTGTAGAGGGAAGTCATTGGGACAAGGTTGTGATTTGTCTTCTCCTTTGGGGGCTGAAGCACCCCATTGTTTAGGTCTGTAGGAGCCTTGGGGCTGAGATCTGCCTCTTGGGTGTCTGTATCTGCCTCTTTGTGGCCTGTCTAACAACGGAAAGGACCAATTTTTGAAGGCCAGTTCCTGCTAAACCTAGGTGGTTGAACCTGTAAGAAATCCTTTACTGTCTGCATTGATTTTGCTTTATCCTCCATTTTTTTTTAACACCTCTTCTGCCTTAACACCAAACAAAGTATCATGCTGTAGTGGAGCATCCAATAATTTTACTTTAACATGTTCAGGTAAACTTTGTTCTTTCAACCAAGCATGCCTTCGAATGACAGAGCCTGTAACTGCGGCTCTACAAGAAGCCTCTAATGAATCAAAACCACATTGCAGAGTATGCTTTCCCACTTGTTCAGCTGCATGCAATAAATCCGGTATTTCCTTACTGTCAGGATTTTGAGTTTGTAAGCATTTTCTAACAAAGACATGAGGTACTGCTGATATTTAAGCATGTGAAACTGGCAGTTTAAAGCCCTTACAGCTAAAGTAGCAGAAGTGTAAACTTTTTTCCCCCATCTATCCAGAGCTCTAGAATCCCTATTTATAGGGGACAGGGTTTTCAGCAGTGGAAGCCTTAACCCCTTTGGGACCCCAAGAAATTGTTTCTGGGTCAGTAGCAGGGATTTTATAAAGAAATTTATGAGAATCAGGGACCCTGTAGTACCTGTCTGGCTTGACTGGTGCAGGGGGTAAAAAAAAAAAAAAAAAAAAAAAAAAAAAAAAAAAAAAAAAAAAAAAATCGGGGGACAGACTGGATTCAGAGAAAACAATATCAAGCACAGGGGGGGATAGCTAAGGGCCTGTGCTGAGGCAATAAAAGAAAATCTCTGAGCCTTTTCTTGGATTCTGAATAATTCTGGCTCTCTCAATGGAAATGCTCCCTCATGGTGTGCAGGGTTTCCCCAAAAGAATAATCCTCAGGTGGAGAGGCTGAAGGTATAGATTCTTCTGCATCAGAGTCCTCATAAGGAGGGAGAGAATATCCTTGATCTGAAGAGGAATCAGAGGAAATAGAAACCTGGTCAGAGGAATCATAGTCAGTGTCTTGCCTAGGCTTTTTATCAGGAGGGGGATGGAAACCCCTGATCAAGGTAATTAAGTCTTCGGCCATTTTAAGCCTCTGTTTCTTTGGCATGGATGATTGTCCAGAAGAATGCTGTACTTGTTTCCTTGTCTTTAATGGTGTTTTTGACTTTGACTTGGCTGCTGCAGTGGACTTAACAGTAAGCTGTGAAGGTCTGAAAACACCCTCAGAAGCCGATGCCTGCTCAGCAGCTCCGGACCCATTCGAGGGAATAGTTTCCACAGGCTCAATACCTTGAGTTTCCAGAGGCCTAGGTGTCTCCACGTGGGAGTCGGATACGGCCTGTGGCTCTGAGGTAGCGGGTGTCAGGGGCTGAGTAAGTGCCTCACTGAGAACCGGCGACTGGCCTAGAGGAGGCTTTGTTGGTTTTGGACCTCGGATGCCTGTCCTTGCTTTTTTTTATGAATTCCAGTCGTCGGTTGTTCCGACGGCATAATGTAGTTAAATCTTCGGCCAAAGTAATGTAAAGCAAAATCAAACTGATGCTTAATAGCGCGTTTGTTGAATCTAGCACAAAACCGACAACTAGTAACGTCGTGGTCAGGGCCTAGGCAAGGAATACAGTAAGAGTGAAAGTCCTTATGAGGTATCTTCTTCCCACAAGAAATACAATTGTTAACCGTTACTGACATCGGTCTGAAGCAAGAAAAAGTTTCCCCAACAGGGTACTTAGCTTTATTGAAGACTTCGGTTCTGAAACTCGATTTCGAAAATCTCAGGAGTCAGCCGACCGGCACTTGCAAACTGCTTTTGTTTCGGGCACTGCGCGGCAAAAAAGATTGGAGAAAATGGCATCGGTTGCATCTTTTATACCCCTGGTGCACTGACGTCAGGGAAGAGGCGACAGCAACCGACGCCGGACCTAGACTTTGGAACTCTGGCCGACTGTGGGTAGCCTGCCAGCAGGATAACCCAAGTGTAATGACTGCAACAGTGAAACACGATGAACATCTAAAATAAGTGTCAAGGATGAGGAAGTAACCTTGACTGACGAGGAGAATGTTCAAGCTTATCTCATGGGCAAGAGGGGAAGGAGGGAGGGAAATACTGCAACAGTGAATACACTCAAACATCTACATTTATGGCAAGTGTACATAACTATACTATGTCCTTAGTGTTTCATTTTTGCAGTCCTGACTTGTGGGATGACTCCCAAAGCTGAAAGGAGGGTGGCTGGGAGAGGAAAGGATGCCCTGCAAAATGGCAGTGACAAACCCTGCTCTAGACTTGGAAAAGATAGAAGATGGTAAAGTTTAGTGATGGTATGCACAAAGGACCAAGTAGTGGCTTCCAAGACGTCCTTAGTGGCCACCCCTTTAAGAAAACCAACAGAAGTAGTGGTAGCCCCAGTGGAATGTGTCCTCAGAGTCTGTAGGCTTCTTACTACTATGGCTGTAGCAAAACGAGTTGCAGTGGGAGATCCATTTGGAAATGGTTTGTTTTGAAACAAGTCTCCCCTCAAAGCTACTGGTAAAGGGCCCAAAACGTTGGTTAGACTTCCTGACATTCTTGGTTCTGTCTAAGTAGTAATCTAGTTGCCTCTGCACATCAAAAGTAAGAAGGATCCTTTTTCCCTTGTTATGAGAGTTAGAAAAGAATGTAGGCAAGTGAATGGTCTGGTTTAAAGGAATTTCTGTCACCAATTTTGGCATAAAATGAGGACTGGTCCTTAGAGATATTCTGGGGGTAAAATGATGAAAGGTGCCACACACAAGAACCCGAAGCTCTGAAACCATTCTGGCTGAGGTAATGGCTAGCAGAAAAGAGGTCTTCCAGGTAAAGAATTTTATATCTGTGGAAGCAGCTGGCTGAAAGGGTGGATACGTAAGATTCTCCAGAATGAAACTGAGGGGGGGAATGAGGAGGTTTTCTGGGAGTCCTAATGTGTTCAACTCCTCTAAGAAACTGTTTTAGGAGAGAATGTGAAAAGAGAGGAGGCTGAGAAGACAGATGAGCAGAAATAGCCGAAGTGTGGATTTTTATAGAGGAGCAGGATGGTCCATTTTCAAAGGCTAGATAAGCATGACAGGATCAAAGTGATCTGAGCTTGCCAAAGGGTTTGCCCCTTTTGTCTACACCATATAATCTTTTCCATTTGGAGGAGTAAGACTTTCTAGTGCTAGGACTCCTGGCTTTTTATAAAATGTCCAGGACCAGCTTGTCAGAGAGTGACCCCTTCCCTGGGAACACAGCATTATCCAAGCTGTGTGTGTGTGTGTGTGTGTGTGTGTGTGTGTGTGTGTGTGTGTGTGTGTGTGTGTGTGTGTATATATACAGGTCGAGGTCTATGATGGTACCTTTGTTCTGCGTTAACCGGTCCACTCTGTGGTAGCAGACTTGGTTCCCTGTTGGTTAGACTGGGCATCAGGGGATACCAATGCGGCCTCAGCCAATCTGGGGCTATAAGAATTACCTCTGGCTCCTCTTCCCTTATTTTCAGCTACCCTGGGTAGCAAGGGTACTGGGGGGCATACAGGAATAGGCCTGTCCAAGGGAAGGAAAGACATCTGTCTTCCAGGAGCAAAACTTTTCCAAGTGAACATTTTCTTTGGTGCAAAAAGGTCAGTCTGTGGCATACCCCATTTCTTGGATATGCTGAGAAAAGCTTCTTGATGGAGTTGCCACTAGTGGGGAGTCCAACAAGCTCCTGCTGAGGTGATCTACTAGTTGGACTTGCTTCTCATGGTAGGTACTGTGCCATGAGGTGCGGTCTTGGGGAGTATACTGTTTCCAAAAGTCCATGGCTAAACAGCAAAAGGAGCAACAGTGCCCTGCTTGTTTATGTACCACATAACCATGGTAGCTGCCTGTCCTTACCAAAAGGACTCCTGGTTTCCATTGCACTTTGAAGGCAATCAGGCCTTCTGGACCGTCATCAGTTATTTAGGTTGATGTGTTTGTTTTGAATTGGGAGTCCTATCTGCCTAGAGTCCGGAAATTGTTGTATTGGTTCCCCAAGCTATTTGTGATACATCTGTTGTCAGAGTTTGGTCCCGATGGATGAACCTGAAGGGAAGGTCTGGATTGAGGGAGCATGTATGGATTCACCAGGCAAACTCTCTCCTGAGGCAAGGAAGCAGTTTTATACAGAAGGTGAGAGAGAGTGTTGGAATCACGCATTTCTGAGGTACCACTGAAGTTTCCTCGTATACACAGTCTGTCCAAGGAGATTACGAGGATGCAAGAGGCCATGTAGCCTAGGGCCCTGAGATACTCTGAGTACAGAGTTAGTAAGGTAACCCTGTCTGGAGGAAGAAAGGTTTTCTGAAGCAACGAGTCCAGTAAGGCTCCCAGAAACAATTGTCTGTGGGATTTGTCTGAGATTTTTGGGTAATGATGTTGAACCCCACTAAAGTTAATACTTTCCTGGGTGTAAAGCAGATCCACTTTGAGTTTGTCTAGGTCTGTTGTCTGAATGATGCAATCATCTAAGTAAGGGTAAATCTGAATTCCCTTTATGCTGCAAAAGGCTACTGCCAGGGCTATGAAAACTCTAGGTGCAGTAGACAAACCAAAGGGCACAGCATAGAACTGATAATGCCTCACACCTGCTTTGAAGCACAAGAACCTCCCTGTTTGACTCCTCTATGGGGATGTGGAGGTATGCATCTTTTAGATCTAAAGTTATTGTGAAGGTGTTTGGTGAGATCATGGGTAGTAGTCTTTGCAGAGTTGGCATTTTGAATTTTGGGATCTGGAAGAATTGGTTGAGCCATGACAGGTCTAGACTTGGTCTCCAGGTACCCTCTTTCCTGGAAACTAGGAAAAAATTTACAGTAAAAACCTTTTCCTTGTAAAGAGGTTGGTACAGGTTCCACTGAGTGCACAGAAGCTGTATTTGGTTTAAGGCCTCGGCCTTTTGGTTTGGAGGAATACCTGGGAAGCCTGAACAAAGTAAGGGTTACTTAAACTTGAATTTGTAACCTCTTTGAATAAGGTTTAGAACCCACACATCCCTGGTAATAAGGGTCCAGTCCTTGTGGAGTAGAGACAGTCGCCCTCCCAGCTTAGGGGGGTGGGGACAGACAGATTGAGGGGTAGGGGCTTGGGAAGGGACAGTCATGCCAGAATCACAACTGCTCCCTGCCAGGTCCATGGGGGTAGGATCCCACATGCTACTGGGTTTTTTTGCCACTGTCTTGGCTCTTGGTGCTGTCTTTGACTCCTTTCACTTCAAGGTCTTTTATATTTAGGCTTAGACCGGTGGGGGGCTGGAAAGGATCAATGTTCGGTAGAGTAATTTTGTCTGAAATGAGGAGGCTGGACCTGGAGAAAGTCCTTGACCGTTTGCCTGGACTTGGCCTTATCCTCCATTTTCTTAAGGACAGCCTCAGCTTTAGGACCAGAAAGAAAGTCTTTGTCCAAGGGGGCATCTAGGAGAATGAATAGGACATGTTCAGGAAGAGACTACTCCCTCAGCCAGGCATGCCTTTTAATGATGGATCCTGTGGCTGCATAGCTGCAATGCAAGGAGTGCTTATCTACTTGAGAGCAGGAGTAGCATAAATCCAGTAGGTTCCTTTAAGAGGGCTTTATTTTCAATCCCCATCAATTTTTTGTTTCATCTGGTCTAAAATGGTTTCCCGGTACTTTACCATATGAATCTGGCAATTCAAAGTCCTCATGACAAGGGTAGTAGCGGTGTAGAGTTTCTTTCCAAACATGTCTAAGGCTCTGCTTTCCTTGTCTGTTGGTAAAGGATTTTTGGAAGAAATAACATGCTCACTTAGGACCCTGAGTCACCACTTCAGGATCTGCTATATGGTTCTTAAAAAGGTGTTCGTAGCAATCTAGAACCTTGTAACATCTGTTAGGTTTTCAAGGGGCAGAGGATAGGAAGTCTGGTTGTAAAGTGGAAACCAGAAAGACATTGTCTATCACCTCTAAAGAGTGGAGGAATGGCAAGGGGTTTATGCTCAGGGAGATTTAGAAATTCACTAACACTCTTCTTGGATTGTGGGTACTCCTCAGCTTCCCATTTGATGTGCTCCCTCATGGTAAGTAAAGTTTCTCCAAAGGAAATCTCCTCAAGGAGAGGGGGGGGGCTAAGGCAAGGTTCTTCTCGGAATCAGACTCACTCACCACAGAAGGCAACAGATACACCTTCCTCAAAGGTGGGTTCATCATCAAAATTATCTTCAGATTCAAGAGTCAGAAAACTCCTAGGGTGAAGTATTCTTTCTTTTACCAAGGGAGGCTTCAGGGGGAAGGCAGTGTCTGAATGTGAACAAGGAAATCAAATTCTCAGCCAGTCTCACTAGGTCTTGTTGACAAATCAGAGATTGGAAGCCAGAAGGCCTAGGCTGAGTTAAAGTGGATGTAGCTTTGTGAGAGACCTTATACTTGGGCCTAAGGACAACCTCCATACTAGGATCTGGATGCGGATGAACAAACCACTCCTATGGGAGGCAAAACGAGGCAATCTCATGATGATGAGAAGAACCATAGTCGGTTTTAGAGCATTCAGAAGCAGGAAACTGAGAAGTGGCCCTCGACCCAATTGATTTATTCAGTCCTTTGGTTTATAAGAAAGTAGAGGGATGCGGAGCAACATCAGACAAACGGGTCTTGATAGAGGCCTGCTCCACAACCTCAGCTGTCAAAGGGGGCTGTCAAGGTGCCTCACCTTCTTCAATAATCACAACCCTAGGAGGACTGGCCGACGGCAAGAGTGTCATCAGAGGCCCAGAGTCTGAAATGCTTTTCTTTTTTCACCTTGGGAGATCAATTTAGTCTCGAATGGTGGATGACACGGTAAGTGAAGGCCCTAATCACTCACCAAAATATTTAGCTAGAATCTCAGCCCTATGCTTGATAGTTCTATTAAAGCAAGCACAGAACCAACAGTTAGAAATCTGCCAGCTTCTGGGAGAGTGAAAATTAGCCTGTAGTCGGGCTGGACAAAGGGCTTCTGCAGCAGAAATCCTACAAGTTAGGACTGCCACATTGAAGCACTAAGCACATCCAATGTTGCCTCAGCCAAAATGGAGCCAGAAGGATGGGTTTGAGTATTTCCCTTTGTGTCTTGAGAAAGATTTTTGGAAGAAGAGGTGAAAGAGGAAAAGCATAAAGAAATCTCCCTGTCTACTGGAAAAGAAGGCATCATCCTCCAGGCTGTGGGACAATGGTCCTTGGTGCGGAACAGACGGAGTTGATAGTTACTTTGAAGCAAAGAGATCTGTCTGAGAGGTGCCCCACTGAAGTGTGATGCTGGGGAAGACTTTCCTGTTTAGAGTCCATTTATGGAGCAATTTAAGCAGTCTGCCGGTACAGTGTCCTGAGAAAGGATGCCTGTGTGTGAGTGTGATGTTCATTTGTATTGCTAAATTCCATGCCTCCTTTGCCAACCTGCATAGTTAGTTAAGACCTACTATCTCCTTACATTTTTATGTACCATGACTGTGGTGTTGTCTGTGAACAACTGGGAAGTGCCCTGGTTTTCAAATGGCGAAAATCTGAAGGGCTTGCAGAAGAACCCTTATTTCTTTTAGGCTGATGTTTTATTTCAGGAACTGGGATTGCCATTTCCCCTGCACTCAGATTCTTTCCATGCCCCCCCCCCCAATCTTGTCTGAGCCATCTGTGTGGACCTGTTGAAGAGGAAGAGAAGGAGTGAAGGTTAGTCCTGGGTTGAGGATGCCCTGTTCCTTGCACCAAATTAGTTCCTTCTGGATACAAGGGAAGAGGGAAATCAGAGCGTCTAAGGGGTGACTGTGCTGGGACCACACAGATTTCAGATATCTCTGGATTTTCCTCATGCAAAACCTAGCCAGGGGAAGCACAGAAATAGAGGCCGACATGAATCCCAAAGTCCTTAGCTCATCCCTTGTGGAATAATGGGTTATGGTAAAAGCCAGACCCTGTCAAAAGGTGGACAGTGAACTGAAGATGCTGAAGAAGAATTTCTGGAAAAGAAGGCCTGGGTCAGAAGGTCATCCATGGAGGGGAAAATCTGAATTCCTCAAGTGCAACAGAAAACGACTACTGGTGCTAAGCACTTTGTGAACACTTGGGGCTGTAGAAAAACCAAAAGGCAGAGCAATAAACTGCAAAAGTGAGGAGCCAGAGAAAACCCTGAGAAATTTCCTGCAGGATTGATAGGGATGTACAGGTAAGTATCCTTCAGAGCTAATGACACCAGAAAAGCCTGTGGTAAAATGAAATGGAAAAGGGCCTGAAGGGAGAGCATTTTGAAAGTCTGACCCTTCAGATAAGTGTTCAGGGTAGACAGGTCTAGAATTGGTCTTCACTACCCTTCTTTTCTTAGTACTAGAGAACTCCTTAAATAAAATCCTTTTTATATGAATTATTTGGGGACTTGCTCGATGGTGCCCTGATTCAAGAGGTCTTGAATAATGGGGGTCAGTAGGGAAATTTGATTTTGAGGAGGTGAAGGCATACCTCTCAAGAGGGGGCATGCTTTTCCAAGACACAACAAAGCTGTCTCTGATGGAGGGGACACATTTGTCTCTGCTAATGTTTTCCCACCTGTCCCGGGAGCACAACAGTCTTTGGGAAAGAGGGGTAGTGGTGCTGCAGAGACAGTCACAGACTTGCCACCAATGGGTGGCTTCCCACCTGGAGCTTCCCTTTCTGATTTTTCAGCGCATCTTTTCCAAGGGGGTTTTCCTAGGTTTCCAAACTCCCCTAGGGTCACTTCTAAAGAAGGAAGTTGATTTGGCTGGGTAGTTATGATGTTGTCTAAGAACCAAGGAGAGTAGGATCTGCCTGCAGTCTTTTGTGGTTTTATCTTGGTCTGAGTTTTGAACAGATTGGCTGCCTGACAGTTGAAGAGCAAGTCTTTGCCCAAAGGTAAATTTAGAATTTTGGATTGGAAATTCTTAAGCATAGGTT